>NC_056729.1:269576587-270176587 GCF_019279795.1 Protopterus annectens | reverse complement strand
ATTATAAAATGCCGTCGGATGCTCCGACGCCCGCTGCCTAAAAGCGCAAGGACAAAACAGCAAAGCCTAGGTTGGAAGAACCGTCCCGGACGCCGGTTCTTTAGAGGGCTCGTGGAGCCAGAGGTTCAGCCAGAAATTTCTTTGGAATCCCAGGAGAGACTTTATTACTGCAAGATGTGACCTCTCAGGAGGTAGGCCAGGCGGAAGGGGCTTCTCAGGTAGCTGTTCTTCCCTCCCTTCCTAAGGTGGTTAGGCCCTCCCTGCTGTTTCCAAGGCTTCTCCTAGGGGCAGGCCAGGTTTTGTTTCAGGTGTTACCCCTAGTTCTTCAGGGTCTGTACCTAAGAAGCATATGCTTAAGATGGCAGAAGATTTGATTACAATGATTAGAGGTTCTATGCCCCTCCTGATAAGAGGCCTAGGGTGGAACCTGAGCTTGGGAGTTTTGAGCAGTGTTCGGATGCTTCTGAGTCTTCGGCTGAAGACTTGCAGGAGTATTCCCCTTACTCTGATTCTGATGTAGATGATTCTACTCCTTCTGCTTCTCCTCCTGAGGATTTTTCATTTTCAGAGACTCTTCATTCCATGAGGGAGCATTTTAAATGGGAAGGTCAGGATTTCTCTGATTCCAGGAAAAGGCTTAGGGAATTTTGTTTCTACCCCAGCATAGGCCTTTAGCTATACCTCCTGTTCTAGATGTGGTGGAGGATGTTTTGCAGAGGCTTCTCTGAACCCTGATTCTTTGCCTCCTGCTCCAGTTAAACCGGATAGATATTATAGGGTGCCTGAAGCTCATAAGTATCTTTTAAGAGTCCTAGGGCAGACCCAGAAACTGTTTCACAGGGGCCTAAAGGTGTTAAGGCTTCTGTTGTTAAAAATCCTGTTCCTCCAGATAAAGAGGCAAGGGCTTTGGATAGATGGGGAAAGAAAGTGTATACTTCTTCCACTTTGGCCATGAGAGCTTTGAATTGCCAGTTTCACATGTTGAAATACCAAAATTATCTCCTTTCACAATTAAAGTCTAAGGTAGATGCTTTGGCGGAAGGTATTGAATGTAAAGAGTTGCAGGATTTAGTTCATGTTTCTGAACAGGTGGGTAAGCATTCTTTGCAATGTGGTTTTGATGCTGTGCAGGCCTCTTCCAGGGTGGCTGCCACTGGTTCGGTTCTTCGCAGGCACGCCTGGTTGAGGGATCAGAATTTACCTGAGCATGTGAAAACAAGGATTTTAGATGCTCCTTTACAATCTGATGTGTTGTTTGGTTCGCCTGTGGAAGCAGTTCTGAAGAAAATGGAAGACAAGGCTAAGTCTATGCAGACTGTTAAAGATTTTTTGCAGGTTCAGCCTCCGAAGTTTAGTAGAAATTGGCCTACCAAGGGGTGGACATATCCTGCTTATGATTCCCAGTCTAGGGGTAGGTCTAGACGTGGTAGGGGCAGAGCTCAAGGTTCTTTTAGGCCTAGAACAGGGAGTTCACCTGCTCAGTCTTCTGGTGAGGGCAGGGGTCAGTCCTTTCGTAAACAGACCCAATGACCTGCCTTTTCAGCTGCCAGAATCTTCTCGCCTGGCAGCACCTTTGGGAGGAAGGTTGGCACTTTTCAAAGAAAACTGGAGTTTAATTACCCAAGACAGATGGGTATTGGATATCATTCACCACGGTTACAGGTTTTATTTCCATACCTTGCCTCCTTTCAAAGGCATGCCAGACATTCCTCCTCAACAAAGGAAAGAGGCTCACAAGCAAATTTCTCTGTTACTCCAAATAGGGGCCATTCAGCCGGTTCCTGTGCCAGAAAGGGGCCTAGGATTTTATTCACGCCTGTTCCTAGTACCAAAAAAGGGGAACACGTGGAGACCAATTTTGGATTTATCTATCCTCAACACTTATCTGGACATTCCCAAGTTCAAAATGTTGACGTTACAACAGCTTTTACCTCTGCTGGGCAAAGATCACTGGATGGTAACTTTGGATCTCAAGGAAGCTTACCTTCATGTTCCTATCAGACTGATTTACAGGAAGTATCTGCGTTTTCGAGCTGGGAATTCTCATTATCAGTTCTCTGCATTGCCCTTTGGCTTATCTACTGCGCCCAGAGTATTCACAAAGGTTCTGGCTCCAGTGATAGCTTTCTTCAGGCTAAAAGGAATACAAATCTATCCTTATTTGGACGATTGCCTGATTCTGGCTCAAGGAAGGGACGTGCTTCTTCAGCATTTGGAATATGTGATAGCAGTGCTAAGATGCCTAGGGTATTCTGTGAACGAAATAAAGTCCAGTCTAGTACCCTCTCAAGACATGTGCTTTCTGGGTGTGAGACTGAATACAGCAGCCCAGATGGCCTTTTTAACCCCGGACAAACAACAGAATCTTTCTCTTTACTTCCATCAACTATCTCTTCAGTCCGGGCTGACTGCAAGGACAGTCCTTCAAGCCTTAGGGTTCATGGCATCTTGTATTCTGGTGCTTCCCAATGCCAAACTGCATATGAGGAAGCTGCAATGGTATCTCAAAAATGTTTGGACACAGCACTGCCAGGATTTGGACACTGTCATTCAAATAATACCTTGCATTCAAAAGGAATTTTTGTGGTGGGCTCAGGAATGTCACCTAAACAAGGGACTCTCTGTGACCCGACCAGAGGCGAGTCAGATTCTAACGACAGATGCCTCAGACACAGCTTGGGGAGCTCATCTGAATGGAAAGTGGATACAAGACAAGTGGCCTGCCAGACTGCAACATCTACATTTCAACATGAAGGAGATGTTAGCAGTCCAGTTTGCATTACTGGCTTTCAAGTATTTACTTCTTCCAGGGCAGGTGTTGATTCTAACAGACAACACAACTGTCATGTGGTACATCAACAAGCAAGGGGGAACACATTCTTATCCTCTATGCAGGCAAGCAATGATTTTGTGGGAGACTGCGTTAAGCTTGCAACTGAATCTTCAAGCAAGGTTTCTGCCAGGAGCACAGAACTCCTTAGCAGATGTGTTAAGCAGGCAAATCATGGATCCCCACGAGTGGAAACTGGATCTTCATGTATTTCAGAAATTGACAGTGTCATGGGGAACTCCAGACATAGATCTGTTCGCTTCTCCACTAAACCACCAGCTGCCAAAGTTTTGCACCTAAAAGGTTTCATCACACAGCCTGGAAAGTGGATGCTCTTTCTTTCAGTTGGAAAAATCTTCATGTGTATGCCTTTCCACCTCTGCCTCTCCTCCCAAAGGTTCTCCTAAAGGTCAGACAAGACAAGCCAAGGATGATTTTAATAGCTCCAGATTGGCCTCGGCAGCACTGGTACCCATTGTTGAGGAGTCTGGTAAGGAAGCCTCCATGGCCCTTACCTTTGATTCCACACCTATTGTCTCAGAAGGACGGGCATCTACTCAATGTCAAGCTTCACTCTCTTCATCTAACAGCCTGGCATATTCTGTTTTGAGCCATAGCAGGTCTCAGCTTCCTCAACAAGTTTTGAATGTGATTATGGAAGCCAGAAGACCTAGTACAAGGAAAGTGTACGCAGAAAAATGGAAGCGATTTTTGTTTTGGAGTGCAGCAAAGGATTTGGATGTGTTTGAGCCAAATTTGAGTGTGGCTCTTCAATATCTTACTGAGTTATTGGACAAAGGTTTGTCTTTCTCTTCCATTAAGATTCATGCTGCCGCAATTTCAGCTCACTATGATTGTGACCCACCACTGTTTTCTCATCCTTTGTTCAAGCAATTTCTTAGAGGGGCAAAGAATATAAGACCCCCACGTAGAGCTCCTACTCCTGCTTGGGACCTCAATTTTGTGTTGGAGAAACTCACTCTACAACCTTTTGAGCCTGCAGCTACTGCTGAATTGAAGTATTTGTCATGGAAGACTGCTTTTTTGTTAGCCATTACCTCTGCAAGAAGGGTGTCTGAATTGCAGGCCCTTATGGCGGTTGAGCCTTTCCTGATTGTTCATAAGGATAGGGTATCTTTACGTACTAATCCTTCCTTTATGCCTAAAGTGGTTTCTAGTGTGGCTTTAAACCAAACTATTCATTTGCCTACCTTTTATGCAAATCCCCAAAATAAGGGGGAAAAGATTTTGCACACTTTAGATGTACACAGGCAATTACGTTATTATTTAAGCAGGACTAAGGATTTTAGGCAGTCTCAGCAGTTGTTTGTTTCTTTTGCTTTGAGTTCTCAGGGTAAGCCTGTGTCAAAACAAACTATTTCTAAGTGGATTGGGTTTTGCATTACTTTCTGTTACTCCCATCATGGCAAAGAGATTCCAGCTGGGATTAGGCCTCATTCCACTAGGGCTACTGCCACTTCAACAGCATTTCTAAGGGGGGTGGCAACTAAGGATATTTTGGAGGCAGCTACTTGGAGTTCAGTGCATACTTTCTCTAAGCATTACCACCTTCCTCTCTACTCTAAATATAGGGCTGATTTTGCCACTGCTATTTTACAGGGCATGTTGTCAGCTCCTGCTTCTTTGTGATTTGCCATCCTCCCTTACCTCTGCTTTGGGATTCTACCCAAGTGTCAGGACTGCAGCAATATGAGATGAAGAACATAGTACAGTTTTGTACCTACCATAAATGTAGATGTTCGAAGATCCACATTGCTGCAGTCCAATTTACCCTCCCTCCTTCCCCTCTGTGTTTAGGGGTGGTTGTGTGGGTGGGATTGCACCTTTTTGACTTTGTATATATATTTGGTACAGGGGTGTTTGCTGTGTTGTTGTTTTTTGGTTTGGCCTTATCTTTTTAGGGTCTTCTGACATCTGGGGCAAGAAAAGACTAAGGAAATGACGTCGGTCATGCGCATTTTTGTACCCTGACGTCCTGACGTCAGACTAATGCGCCTTGACCGACGTCAGCCTTATACTTTGGTATTCGGGCCGACTGGGACAGCGGTCTACCCAAGTGTCAGGACTGCAGCAATGTGGATCTTCGAACATCTACATTTATGGTAGGTACAAAACTGTACTTTATGGGGGACACTTCATTTTGAGTTTTTGATATTTGGTGGGACCTTTCCTTCCAGGTGCATGAGCGTACACACCCTTAGATGTTGTTAGCACAATGTTCTGCTCAGATGTTCATCCTCTTGATCACTGCTTTAGTAGCCTTACCTATACGAGTTATATCCTGCCAAAGATATAACAGCCAGCCAGCTTCCAAAGCTTTAGGGCACATTCCACCCACCCAAACTGTCAAGCAGCTCAAGCTTTGCTGGCTAAGACAAGTCTGTGTCCAAAGCCCTTAAGATCTTTAATGCTGCCCAAGTGTGTGCTTCTCTGAGGCTTTTGATAATCGACGGTTGGCTTTCCTTTGGCAGAAAAGCTCCTTTCCATTTTCTTAATTCTGTTGATGCTTTATTACTTTCCTCTTCGGGAAAGTTATTTTAAAGCTAAAGTGTTTTGTATTAATGGACTGTTTGGTAACTGTAACATACTATCTGATGTGAATTTTTCATTCCTCAGCAAGTATGTTTGGATCTGACTGTCTGATCCAACTTGGCCACTTTTTACAGCTCGTGGGTACTGGAAACTCTCTAGCTCCTCCCTTATCCACAATGCTTTAGTCCTCTATTATTCCCCAGATCTCATTGACCACCTTCACATGTGGATGTGGTCGCTGTTAGCTCTTGAGCTTTAGTAGTGTTCGAGTAACGTAGGATATTTATATTTACCCTTTCAATAATATATTTCTCCCTTATCCATCCTGCAGTTGTCAGTGTAATTTAGCATACCATTGTTGGTAATCTCTTCTCTTTCCATTTGCTCTTAATCGATACCTTTTGTGGCAACTTCTTCAATTACCATTGATGGTAAATTTTCACTTTCCTTCTCCTTTCTTTTCTTTAAAAAAAAAATTTCCTTTCTTTTATTAGTGCTGTATTTTTCACCAGTATGGCTGAAAAACCTTCAGGATTTAAAAAGTGTAAAGATTGTGGCCATAAAATACCTCTTTCAGGCAAATGTCAACATAATCTTCTGCGGAAGATTATAATGTTGACTGTAAATACTTTGAGATGCTGCCATGTATTTTATTTGATTTTTCTGATATAACTTTGAGAATTCATGTTATTACTGTTCATTTTGTACATATGTATACTTACTTCTGGAGCTCTTCACATTGTACTTGTGTATATGTAATTGTGGAGCTTTTCTTCCCGGGCCTCCACTGAAAAAAGGCTTCAGCTCAGTTGGACTAACCCGGTCAACAAATGCCTGGCTCATTTAAGAGTCTTATGACGTATGTAAGACCTTTAACCAACAGGCCTTAGTAGACTGCAAAAATAAACTTATTTTGAAATGTTTACTTACGACCACGTTGTCCGAGTCTAGATCTGAAGCTCAAACCTCCAAGAAATTAGGGGAAAAGGAATTGAGAAAGCATCTTTTGGACCCTTCTAGATGCTCTACTCTGAGTTCAGATCCTACTATTGAACAGCCTCTCAAGTTATCTAAGTGATCAGATCTGACATCTTCTGATAACCGATCTACATCATTGGATCTGACACACACTGAGCCAAAGAAGCTTTCTTGGACCAGGTATGTGTCATTGTCTGTATCCTGTTTCTTCCTGTCTTCCATCAACTTTCCTAGAGAGACACCATCACTCCAGGAGTCCTTCAATGGCCTCTTCTCTTCAATCTTCCAAGAGTCTGACAGAAGCAGATGTGGATAGAATGATGAGGAGGTTTCTCTTGGCACAAGTTCAGATGAGAGTTTTCCTAGCTCCTACCCCATCAGGTCCGGAGACTTGTCAGCATTACATCCACCTAATTTGGCTCCTTCTCTAATCCAGCCTTTTGCTTCAGAGCTCGTGGATCTGATACGCCCAGAACCATCCATGTTGGATCCAAAAATTGTTGTATCTTCCACTTTGATACCTTCTCTGAAGGGTCCGGCTGATGACTCTGAGCCATAATGTTGTTGCAGAATCCAAAGTGTTAGTCAACTCTGAATTTGGCACAGCTGTCTCTTCCCCTCAGAGCCATGGCATTGGAGAGCTCAGCTCCAACCTCTTCCTCCAGTGGACTGCCTTCAGGTCAGCATGAGACGATGGTCCAGAAGCATGTCTTCTCGGCACAGTCTAGATCCTGTCTGGGGCATTCTGCCTTTGAGCTAGTGGAGAGAGTGTTTTCTTCTTTTAGGCTAGTGGTCACCCAAAGAGGCCAAAACGCATATCAGTGTCCTGGAAATGAGAGCTATTCTCCTAGCATTGCAAGGCTTCCAAGACACACTCCCTTCTGGGACTATTCTGATTCAGACGGTCACTGTCAGTAGTATGGTACATCAACAAACAAGGAGGAACCAGATCTTACCCCTTGTGTCTAGAATCTAGCAGTTGGTGATCACATCCAGTCATTTTCTGATAGCAGTGCATATTCCAAGGAAATCCACTGTGATAGCAGACAAGTTGCGCAGATCCATTTTATTGCCTCATGAGTGATCTCTCAACATGAGAGTTGTGGTAAAGATATTCTACCAGTGGGGCCAATCTTGCTGCAACCTGTTTGCATCTCTTCTCAAGAAGTGCAGCAGGTTCTTTGCCCTGATCCCCCCCCCCCCCACCAGGGAAATGACCAAGAGACTGTCTCCTACACAATTGACACCCCCCTGTCTCCTCTATGCTTACCCCCCCAAATCCTTTCATCCCCAAGTTTCTCCATAAAGCATCTTGATTGAAGAGCACAGTCATCCTCATTGCACCGTATTGCCGTAGTCAGATATGGTTCCTTTCCTTGATTTTATCTAATTCACCCTCCATGTATTTTGGATACAATTCCAGACCTTCTACCTTACCTAACGGGCATGATTCACCTGGACATATCAAGCTTAAAGTTGTCCACTTGGTTTCCTCCACTTCCATTAACAGCCAGACACATCAGACCCCCCACCCATACATCGCATTCTTATCTTCCCATGAAGCTTAAACTAGGAAAAATTACAAAAGTAAATGGGAAAAAAGTTGCTTTCTAGACACAACAGAGATATTGATCCCTTTTCAGCACCAGTAACTTAAGTTCTTGGCTGCATTTTTAATTAAAGGGTAAGCTCCTCAATTGTTAAAGTACAACTAGCTGCCATTTCTGAGGTTCTCCCGTTCGATTCTCTGCTGGAGTGCGGGGAGTGCCTTCTGTGTGGAGTCTGCATGTCCTCCCCGCGTTTGGGTGGGCGTTCAAAAGACGTGCGTAATTGGGCGTGCCTTCATGAAGGTTGAACGTCGAGCTGGCACCTCGGCATTCATGAAAATCTGCTGCCAATCATTAGCAGATCGGAGTTCCGCTGTGGGGACCCCTAACCGGGAACAACCGAAAGACAAACCATATAGGAGAAAATTATTCCTCCTTATCTTCAGAACTTTGTAAGTCCTTTGTAAGAGGAACCTTTTTTCTTAGACTCCCTTTTAAAGATCCAACTCTGTCATGGGATTTGAATTTAGTTTTACAAGCTGTAACTCAGTCTCCATTTGAACCATCAGTGAAGTATGAACTAAAATTTTTAACCTGAAAAACTGTCTTTTCAGTACTCATAACCTCTGCTCAGAGTCTCTGAACTTCAAGCCATATCTTCTTAGCCCTCTTATTTAATTTTCCATAAGAATAAGGTATCGTTACAAACCAGCCCATCCTTCCTAAGGTGGTGTCACAATCCAACATCAGTCTATCTTTCAGTCTTCCAGTTTTCTTTCCAAATTTCACGAACAAAGGAGAATACATGTTACATTTGTTGGATGTTCACAGACTGTTGCATTTCTATTTGCACAGAACAGAAAATGTAAGAAAATCAGATAAGTAAAGCTGTCTCCTTTGTGGTGTCAAAATTGGGCAAACCGGTTACCAAAGTAACTTTAGCCAAATGGTTAACTGATTGCATTTCTACTGTCTACAACAAATTGGGTTTGTCTTTGCCAAAACCTTTCAGCCCATTCTACCAGGTTCATGGCAACTTCATCAGTATTTTTGTCCAGACCTTCTATGGAATGGGCAGTATCTATGTGGCTTCAACTTGGGCTAATCCTCATACTTTTACTACTCATTATAAATTGGGTCTGGTCTCAAAGGGAAGAGCAGCCTTCAGCTCAACAGTGCTCAGGAATATCCTTATTTAGAGTCGTTCTGGGATTCAAGTATCTAGGGACTATGTCCCACTTGTTTGAGGAATGAAGGAAAATTGACAACCTCAGATAAAGAAGATCTGATGTTAATTTTCATCCCATCTACAACTAATGGGCTTGGATCTGATTCTCTCAGATCCTATTTGGCCGTTGCAAAACCTCAGGGCAACCTTGAACTCTTGAGTGTCTCCACCCCAAGTACTTAAGATCTTGTTCATCGCTTTAAGCGAAAGATGTGGTGAGCACTTCTCTCAAGCTAAGTGCTTATTTTCTTTATCAAAGTTGATATTTCATTAGCTAAGTTTGTTAAAATCTTAATCTTTTTACTCTCCCTTGCCTATTGCTTCTTTTTATTACAGTTTCTACTGAATTAATCTTCTTTTTCTTTATTTCTCTTTGCTCGTACGTTCTGTATTTTTCAGTACTATAGTTAGTATTCTGATGTTCTTCGTGTTTCACTTTTGCAGTCATTACATTTGGGTTATCTGCTTGCAGTAGCCCTCAGTCGGCCTGATTAATAAAGTCTTGGGTCCTGCGTCGGATGCTCTCTCTTCTTCCATGACGTCAGGTAGTCAGGGGTATAAAACATGCAGCAGACACCATTGCATCAGTCTTTCTTGCCGTGCGGTGCCCGAAGCAGAAGCATTTCGCAAGTGCCGGTTGTCCGACTCCTGAAATTTCCGTTTTTGAGTTTCAGAACTGAAGTCTGCAACTAAAGCTAAGTACCCCGTTGGGGAAACTTTTTCTTGCTCCTTACCGATGTTAGTAAAAGTTAATAATTGCATTACTTGCGGAAAGCAAATAGCTCACAAAGATTTTCATTTGTACTGTATTCCTTGCCTGGGCCCTGACCATGACGTACCTTACTGTCGGTTTTGTGCTTTATTTAATCAGCGCACTATCTGTCGTCGGTATTTTCGCCTCTAAATATTTCGGTTCTGTGTTTAATTTTCCAGAAATGTTGTCGGCTAGCCATCAGACTACCGCGATTCCGAAAAAATGCAAAGATAGACAGGCCACCTAGGTCCAAAGCTGCCATCGACACTTCTCCTAAGCCAGTCACCAGTTCGCCGGTACTCAGTGAGGCACTTTCGCAGCCCCTGATGCCCACTACTTCTGATTCGCAGGCCTCTACTAAGACCCATTCGGAGTCTGGTATGCTGCGAGATGCTTCAACAGTGGAACCTGCGGCTGTCTCTACCTTGGATGGATCTGGAGCCGCTGTGCAGGCACTGGCTTCTGAGGTGTATTCAGGCCTATGGACTTGCATATTAAACCGACACCTCCTTCTTTTAGGCCTAAATCTCAAACCATGCATAAGAAACCGACGCCCAGGCCACATGCTCAGACCTCTATGCCTAAAAAAATAAGACTGGCTGAAGATCTTATAACTTTAATGAGGGGAAGCCAACCTCCCCCTTCTAAGAGACCTAGGACTGAAGTTGTTTATGAATCTTCTGATCAGGATTCTGATTTTTCTGATTCTTCTGATGATCTGGATTTGCCCTTATCTACTTATGAAGATTCTGATGCGGAGAACTCTATTCCCTCTGCTTCCCCTCCAGAGGATTTTTCTTTTCTGAAACCTTACATATACTCTAAGGGAGCATTTCCACTGGGAAAGGCAGGGTTTTTCTGATTCAAAAAAGAGGCTTAGGGATTTCCTTCGCCTACCTCAACATAGGCCTTTAGCTATTCCTCCTGAACTAGATATCGTTGACGATGCCTTTTCGGAATCCAGTTTGGCCCCTGATTCTTTGCCTCTTGCTCTCAGAAAACCTGACAGATATTACAGGGTTCCTGATTCACACAAGTTTCTTTTTAAAAATCCTAGTGTGGATCCAGAGACTATTTCACAGGGACCCAAGGGCATTAAGGCTTCTACTGCTAAAAATCCTACCCCTTCTGATAGAGACTACAGGGGGCTGGATAGACTGGGTAAAAAGATTTACACTTCTGCAACCTTGGCCTTTAGGGCTTTAAACTGCCAGTTTTGTAAGTTAAAGTATCAACAACATGTTATTGGGTTGCTTAAATAGAAAAAGATGTTGATTCCTGACTGTGCTGAAAATAAAGAATTACAGGATTTAATGCATTCTGCTGAACAGGTTGGTAAGCATAATTTGCAATGTGGATTTGATTCATCAGAGGCCTCTTGCAGGGCTGCTGTTACTGGGTCTGTGCTGAGAAGGCATGCTTGGCTTAAGGAGCAATCTTTGCCTGATCATGTTAAAGCTAAACTGTTGGATGCTCCCTTAAATCAGGACCGCCTGTTTGGCAACAAAGCTGAGGAAGTTCTTAAAAAGATGGAAGATAAAGCTAAATCTTTGCAAACTGTTAAAGATTTCTTGCAAGTTCAGCCTCCTAGATTTAGTAGACATTGGCCCTCTAAGAATTGGTCCTTTCCAGCCCCTTCCAGGTCTTCTCAAGCCAAATCCAGACACAGCAGAAACCCCAGATTTCAGTCCCAGGGGACACAAGACTAAGCTGTGGGGGATTTCCGCACCCAAATCTGGGAGTAGTAAGACTCCCCCTATGGAAAACTGTCTCAATGACTTGCTTTTAAAACTTCCAAGCATTTCCCAACTCAGTGCTCCTTTAGGCGGAAAGATTGGTCTGCAGGCCAAAAACTGGGAACTCGTCACCCAGGACAAATGGGTTTTAAATAGTGTCCCAAGTGTACAGATTTCACTTCCACACATTGCCACCACCAAGCGGGTTGCCAGATCTGCCCCCAAATCACTGGGCGGAGGCCCAAAATCAAGATATCTCTCTCTTTTAAGCATGGGGGCTATTCAGTTGGTACCAGAAGAGGAAAAGGGACAAGGTTTCTATTCATGACTTTTCCTGGTACCCAGAAAAGGCAATACATGGCGTCCTATCCTGGACCTTTCTTCTCTAAACACCTTTCTCGTGATTCCAAAATTCAAAATGCTGACTCTTCACCAGCTGCTTCCTGTGCTAGGCAAAGATGCATGGTTGGCAACACTAGACTTAAAAGAAGCATACCTGCACATCCCTGTCAGGGAGTCTTGCAGAAGATACCTATGCTTCAAAGCAGGCTACATGCACCATCAGTTCTCTGCACTGCCCTTTGGCTTATCTACTGTGCCCAGGGTATTCACAAAGTACCTAGCTCCAGTCATTGCATTTTGCAGGCAAAGAAATATTCAAATCTATCCATACCTGGACGATTGTCTAATTCAGGAAGAAAGCCAGGACATACTTTTGAATCATCTGGTCGTTGTTCAAAGGGTGCTGACTTGTCTGGGGTACACCATAAACGAAAAGAAATCACACATGGTACCTTGTCAACAAATTATATTCCCGGGAGCAAGCTTGAATAAAACTACCCAGATGGCTTTCCTCATGCCAGAGAAACAGATTCATTTGACAACCTACTTCAAACAAGTGGCCACAAAAACCCAGCTATCTGCAAGGCAAATACTAAAAGCCGTAGGGTTCATGGCCTCCTGCATTCTTCTAATTCCATATGCAAGACTGCATATGAGGAAACTACAATGGTATCTCAAAAGCCTATGGTGTCAGCAATTACAGGATCTAGAAGCAATGATTCCTATCATACCTTGCCTATGCCTAAAGTTCCTTTGGTGGGCAGAGGCCTGCCACCAAAACGGGACTACCATTCACACTACCCCCTGCCGCCCAAACCTTAACAGACACATCAGACTATGAATGGGGGGCTCACCTGGCAGGGAAGTGCATTCAGGGCAAATGGAGCCCAAGTCAAATGCACCTGCACATAAATCAAAAGGAAATGTTAGCTGTACAGAATGCTCAGACAACCTTCAAGGACCACATTCTTCCAGGACAACTAATGGTAAAGTCGGACAACACCTATGTCATGTGGTACATAAACAAGCAGGGGGTACACATTCTTATCCCCTCTGCAGACTAGCCATGGCATTGTGGAACACAGCCTTGAGCCACCAGGTGAATCTACAAGCTCAATTCCTGCCGGGAAAACTAAATACACTGGCAGACGGACTAAGCAGAAACCTCATGGACCCACACGAGTGGAAACTGGAACCAAGGATTTTCAACATGTTGACAGGCAAGTGGGGGAGCGCAGATATAGACCTGTTTGCCTCCCCCCAGAACCATCATTTGGACAAATTTTGCACAAGGATTCCCCACAAGCTAGCTTGGAAAGTGGATGCTCTAACCTTCAGTTGGAAAAACCTTATCAGTTTATGCCTTTCCTCCTCTGCTCTCCAAGGCACTACTAAAGATCAGACTGGGCAAGCCAAGGACGATTTCAATTGCACCAGACTGGCCATGCCAACACTGGTACTCCCTCTTGTGCAATGTGTCACGCTTGGCCCCATGGCACCTGCTTCAGACTCCTTCCCTGTTTTCTCAGCAGGAGAACCAGATTCTGCACCCTCAGCTGCAAACCCTGAACCTAGCAGCCTGGCTAATTACCTAATCTCTTCTTTTCCATCCCTCAGTAAATCAGTGATGGATATCATTTTAGAGGCAAGGAGACCTAGTATGAGAAAGTCTTATGCTGAAAAATGAATAAGATTCTGTGCCTGGAATCAGTCTCAAGGGATGAGTGCAGCAGTGCCCATTTTACCTCAGATTCTACAATACTTGACTGAGGTGCTTCATAAGAACTTGTCCTTTTCCTCCATCAAAATTCATGCCGCAGCCATTTCAGCTCATTACAGCACAGAGCCTCCCCTCTTCTCTCACCCACTGCTCAAGCAGTTCCTCAGAGGGGCCAAAAATTTAAGACCACCCAGGAGAGCTCCAACTCCAGCCTGGGACCTTAACTTTGTCTTGGAGAAACCCACTCTTCCTCCCTTTGAGCCAGATGCTACTGCAGATTTAAAATTCTTTTCCTGGAAAACAGCTTTCCTTTTAGCAATCACTTCTGCAAGAAGGGTATATGAATTACAGGCCCTTATGGCAGTGGAGCCTTTTATCATCTTTCATGCGGACAGGGTGTCCCTCAGAACCAATCCCTCCTTCATGCTCAAGGAGGTATCCAGTGTTGCTCTTAATCAGTCCACTCATTTGCCTACCTTCTTTATTAACCCACAAAACAAAGGAGAACAGATACTGCACTCCTTAGATGTGCACAGACAACTTAGATTTTACTTGGACAGGACTAAACCTCAAAGGAAATCTGAACAACTGCTGGTGGCGTTTGCTGCAGGGACAGAAGGGGAAAGCTATTTCAAAGCAAACCATTTCAAAATGGATAGGCCACTGCATTCATTTCTGTTATAAGCACCATGGAAAACCTATCCCACAGGGCATCCGACCCCATTCAACCATGGCTGCATCTACCTCCACAGCCTTTTTCAGGGGCACCCCTACCATGGACATCCCAGAAGCTGCTACCTGGAGTTCTGTACATACTTTCACCAAGCATTATCATTTGCCAATTTTCTCTAAATACAGAGCTGGCTTTGCCACTGCAGTCTTGCAGGGCCTTATAGCTGGTCCTAATTCTATTTAAATTCCTCCTCCCAACCTTAGCTTTGGGAATCTACCCAAATGTAATGTCTGCAACAGTGAAACACTAAGAACATTGTACAGTTGTGTACACTTACCATAAATGTAGATGTTAGAGTGTATTCACTGTTGCAGTCTGGGTTACCCTCCCTCCAGCCCCCTTTCGTCTTTTGGCTATACCTCTACTCTCTCTTAGTGTGCTCAAAAAGCTTTTTGGTGTATTTGCTTTTTTGTTGGAGGTAATTATTGATTTAATTGCTTTCCATTAGGGGGGCACCTGACATCTGGGGCAAGAAAAACTGATGTAATAGTGTCGGCTGCATGTTTTTATACCCCTGACGACCTGACGTCATGAAAGAAGGGACAGCATCCGATGTAGGACCCAAGACTTTGTTAATCAGGCCGACTGAAGGCTACTGCAAGCAGATAACCCAAATGTAATGACTGCAACAGTGAATACATTTGAACATCTACATAGTGTATACAACTGTACTTTTTTTTCTCTCTCTCTCTCTCTGCAGTTTGTGTAGCCTTTATACTAGCTTTGCTGCTATTTTATTTTTTTTAACTGTCTTTTTTTAACAGTGAAAATATCGCTTAACTTTTTGGCCAAGTTCTAGTATAGTATCTGTCTTACTAGTTTAATATTGATATTATGGCAGAGAGAAAAAGGACCTGTAGGGTTCAAAAAATGCCTTAAGTGTGGGCACACAGTTCCATTTTCAGATGCTCACACATTATGTGCATATTTCTTCTTTTCCCAATGTTAGTTACACACGGATGATTTCAGAGGTATCATGCTGCGCCACTAACCTGAAGGTGCGAGTATCCTTGATGAATATGGATATACCCCCTACTTTTGTGTTTCGGTCTGTGTTCTTTGGCCGAAATGTGTGGTATGAGTTGTAGCCCAGTAGTGCTGGCGTGCTCTCTGGAGCCTTGAACCAGGTTTCAGTTACTGCACAGATATCGACGTTCTCCATACTTAGGAGTGCTTTGAGCGCATGCATTTTGAGATTTAAACTCCTGGCGTTGAGTAGCATAACCCTCATTGTTTTACTTGTGCTGTTTATGGTGGTGGGTTTGAATTTCGAGCCTTGCCTAAAAAAAGCACTATGGGGCAGCAAGAGCCTTGGCCAGTATTCGAAAGCCAAGGGGTGCCAAGTGCAAGCCGTCTTGCGAAGCAACGCGGCTTGTCGAGCATGTCATCCCAGGGTGACCGACACTAGATCCCCTTTTAATGACACCAAAAGCTTAGCCAATTGTTGAAATTTATCATTTTTTTCTTTATACTGAGGTATAATCCTCGGTGAGGGCAGGATGCTACTCATGGTCATACCCACCTGGGTTACATGATCAGAGAGCTCTTCCATGTCTCTCTTCATGTAGTCCAGGGAGGTACATTCCAGGTCATTCACACCAACATGAACAATGACAGAGTCATATTTGTACTTGTTCTGGAGTCACCTGAGTGCTTGCGTTATGTGGCAGATTCTGGCTCCCGATAGGCAGCCAACAGCAACCTTCTTCTTGTCCATCCTAGTGAGTGAGGCATCAGTGTGCCTGACTATCGAGTCGCCTATTACTAGTGTGTTAGGTATGTTGAGAATCCTTCAGTGGAATGGTCAATACTTTGTCAACTCATGTCTACTCCAGTTCAAATCACCCACTTATGCAAGAGACCGCTCGTGGTGGATTCGATCAGATGAAGTTCTGCAAGGCCATTTCCCTCTCAACCCAAGTCCATATTGACCACGGACACTTCCCAGCTGGGGTGTGAGTGGGTCATTATCTGGGCAAGAATGTCAAAGGCACAAGGTCCCCTGAAGAGGCCAGTTTGCATATCAATTTCCTAGACATGAGAGCAGTGCTATTAGCATTGCAGGCACTTCAGGATGCTCTCCCTTCAGGGACAGTTGAAATTCAAATGGACAATATGTCAATAGTTTGGTACATCAGCAAACAAGGAGGGACCAGATCTCTTACCCCTTGTGTCAAGAAGCGCTCAGAATGTGGCAGTGGGTGATCTTATCCAACCATTTTATCGTAGCAATGCACATTCCTTTGAAGTCCAATGTGATATAACTAAGCAGGTGCATTCTTCTACCACACGAGTGGTCCTTCAACAAAAACATGACAGATTTGATTTTTCATCAGTGGGGGGCCAGTCTTGCTGGGATCTTTTGCCTCTGACCTAAACAACAAATGCAGCATTCCACATTCAGTTGGCCGTTCTCGCGGTTTGCCCTTTTCCCCAACATTGATTGATCTCGGAGTTGGTATATTTAGTTAAGGGGGTGTGGGAGGGTGCAGCCCCCCATGTTGAAGGGTGTGGAGGACGAAGCCCCCCACTTGATTAGGATTGTGAAGTTTGTGTTTGTTTACAGCCTCATGAATTTTTTCCCTAGGAAAAAATTCACAGACTTGGCCATTCGTGGTTGTGTTTTCGATGTTTTGGGTTCGGATATTACGCATTCGAAGAGAAGGGTGTTCGATCCCGTAATATAGACCTGATCCTTCTTGTAAAGCAGTTTCTGGTTTTAAAAAAAAAAAAAAATGGATTATTTTCATGAAGAGATTCAAGATTCTGAATATGAACCTCAGGATGCAGAGACAGATGCATTTTTTCCCTCAGATTTGACTCTGAGGAAAGTTTGGTTTCTGATTTCTCCCTGTGGGGGTTTCTCTTTCTCCAAATACTATTGCTAGAATGTGCCAGTGTTTTCAGTGGAAGAACACTGAGGCTTCTCAGTTGCTCAGAAAATACTGAGGAGTTGTAGAAGGATTTTCCAGAAACTACACCCATACCTCCTGGTCTGTCAGCTGTAGATGATGTTACTGCCTGCATTTTTCCTGATAATCAGTAAGTTGACCCTAAAAAGCCAAATAGAATGTATAAAGTTCCTCATTTTTCTAAATTTGTATGCACTATTTCCATACCTGACCCACCCAGCAACTATAGCTTTAGTTGATCCCACTGCTGCTCAGCCCTTAATTTCAATTCTAATCTGTATTATAAGGACGGGAAAATTTAATGAGAGACAGAGGGAAGTGTATACTTCTGCAATTTTGATTTTCGGAATTTTGAATTGTCAGGAACATATTTTAAAATTTGTTCTGCAAAATTGTAAATGTAAGGAGTTGAGGAAAAATCTGTTTTAAATAACTTGGTTTCTTTTCTTACACTGTTCACTATGCATTGTTTGCAGTGTGTGCTTCCAGGGCTATGGCCACTGGTACTGTTTTGATGAGGTTTGCATGGCTGTATTCGCAGAACCTCCCAGATTTTAAAATTTAGATTTTTAAATTCTCTTGGATAGAGGTTGTTTTGACCCCTCTGCTGCAGAGGTGATCAAAAGTGTGATGAAAGGGACAAGTTGATCAAGGGAATCTCTTAAGATTTTACATCCCTCCTTTTCCAATTTGTACAAAGGATTTTTTATCTCCTCATCTAATTTTTGCAAAAAAAAAAAAAAGTGTGTGTGTGTGTGTATATATGTATATATATATATATATATATATATATATATTCAAGTTTAAGAAGATATATGGCAAGAGGATTCCAAAAAAGTCTCAAACATTCCAAAACCAAGGACAGTCCAAGTTTGAGCAACTCCCTCCCAACCTGGTCCTTTTTTTCTTACAGAAAGTCTCAATCTCCATTTTTCTCTTTGGCAACAGATTTTCAGACACATGGATTTTGAAAATCATTCATCAGGATTATAGATAGAGTGGGAGGAAATTACTCCTTTCCAAGGGGTCATTCCTCATCCTCAAGATCAAACTTTTTCCACCTGTTCTTTATTGCATGTTGTCTCAAGGAAAGTGAGAACTAGTTCCTCCTCCTTGGGTGGGGAGGGATTTTTACTCATAGATGTTCCTAGTGCCAAGGAAAGAAATTGCTTGGAGACCAGTTAAGGATCGATCTTTCCTAACCCTGTTTGTTTGTGCCCAAATTCAAAGTATTATCATTTCACATCCAGTTCTCTTATTTCGCTTTCAAGTTTCCTGGTAACACTAGACTTAAAAGATGGTTATCGCATCCCTGTTCATCCAATTTCAGGCATTTCTTAATGTGATCCAGATGCATAAAACCTTATCAGTTCTCTGCATTACTCTTTGGACTATCTACTGCTCCATCTATGTTCACCATGTGCATAGCTGTTTGGAGGCTACAGAGTATCCACATTTTTCTTTTTTTAGATGACGGACTTGCCTTTGCAAAGTCTTTTTCAGAGTGTCTGGAATATGTCTTTTGGGTGAGAGATATCTTACACAAGCTGTGATTCCAAGAAGAAGTACAATTGTGTAAAATCTTACAATAATAGTAGATGTCCTCTTTTCACTGTTGCAGTATTCTAAGCAAAAGGAGTCTCTTCCCCAGGGCAGCCCAACGTTCAGCCAGTATACAAAAGCCTAATGATCTTGTATGTGCAGTACGTCATACTTAATGCTCCTTGCACAGAATGTAGGGCATAAAAGGGACATACTGACACAACTACCAAGAACTGAATTGCCCCAGTAGAGAACAGTCTCTATAGGACAAAGGAATCCATGCACATCCAGAAGGAAAAAAAAATGCAGAAAAAGGGCAACTCTCAGCCAGAAAGGAATCTAAAAAGAAAAAAAAAAACATAAACAAGAGGAGGTTGGAGGGAACGAGCGAATACTGCAACAGTGAAGAGAATGGCATCTACTGTTATGTTAAGATTTTACACAATTGTACTATGCCCTGTATCACTGTTGCAGTATTCTAAATAGAAGGGAGAGTGAAAAAGCTGAAGAAACAGAATGGGAGGTGGACACTGAGAAGAGCCCTCAACAAACCCACATAAAATGGTTTCAGCAAAACTTGCTGTGGCCCTAGAAACCATATCAAACTTACAATGCTTAATAAAGGTATGCACTGAAGACATAGTAGCAGCTTCAAGGATTGAGTTGGTGTCCAGCCCCTTGAAGTAGGCAGTTGAAGAGGAAACAGCACTAGTGGAATGAGCTCTAATAGAAGTAGACTGAGATTTTCCATGAAAAGTATAACAAAAGGAAATGGCCTTGGATATCCAGTAGGAGATGGTTTGTTTAGAAACATCTAAACCCAGCACCCTTGGATGTATGGAAACAAAAAGTTGTTCAGACTTACAAACGGACGTAAAATAGTACCTGAGCTGTCTGTGCAAATCCAAGGTATGTCAGACCCTGTCACTAGCAGAGTGAGGAGAAGGGAAAAAGGAAGGGTGTTCTACTGAATGACTCAAGGAGAACTCATTTACTACCTTAGGCATAAAAGGATTCGTATGAAAGGACACCTTGTCCCTGTGAAAAAAACAGAAGAGGAGGAATGGCCATAAGGGCCTGGAGCTCAGAAACTCTGAG
The DNA here is from genome assembly GCF_019279795.1 of Protopterus annectens. Taxonomy (NCBI): domain Eukaryota; kingdom Metazoa; phylum Chordata; order Ceratodontiformes; family Protopteridae; genus Protopterus; species Protopterus annectens. The sequence goes on along the minus strand of NC_056729.1, from coordinate 270,156,614 downwards.
CAGAAGTATGATCCAGCAACATAGCAGTCTTCTTTACAAAGAAGTAGAATCTGCAGGCTGTAAAGTAGCCCGGGTAAATTTTTCCAAAACAAAATTAAGGTCCCAAGGAGGTGGAATACGTTTCCTTGGAGGCCATATATGCAGTATGCCTTTAAGAAATTGTTTGACCTCAAAACGAGAAGCCAAAGGAGGATTCAAGGGCAGGTGAGCAGGTATTTCTCACATATGGGCCTTCACAGAAGAATAGGCCAGGCCAGACTGGAGCAACTCACACAAAGGACCAGCGGGACCCACACTGAAAAAGGGTCCTGGTTACGAGCATGGCACCAGACAGAAAATATTTTCTATTTGGGCATATAAGATTTTTTGATTGAGGGTTCTCTTGCCTCCTGTAAAGTCCTGAGCACATCCTCAGAAAAGAGGTGTCTGAAAGGGATCAAAACCCCACCACCCACGGTGTCAGTTGAAGAGTGGGCAAGTGAGAATGGATGAGAGACTCATTGCCCTGTATGAGGAGAGCCAACCAGTGAGGTAACTTGAGATATTGCCCCTGGCCAGACGCATTAAGAGGGGGGAACCAGTGCTGTCTTGGTTAAAGGGAGTCACTAGCAAGATTTTTGAGGAGTCCAGTTGAGTCTTCTGCAAGACTCTTGGAAGTAGAGGAAGAGGAGGGAAACTATAAAAAAGCATCCCCTTCCAAGGAAAAGAAAGAGCATCCATCCATGCCAGATGGCATTAGCTCTCTGGAACGGAAGAGAGGATGCTGCTGCTGCCTGTTAAGAGGGGAGGCAAAAAGATGTACCTGAGGAATACCCCACCGATGGACAATGTCCAGGAACAGATATCTGTGAAGCATCCATTTGTGAACCTGTGTTTTGGAGCTGCTCAGAGAGTCTGTCACTAGATTGTGATCTGAAAGAATGTATATTGCCTGAAGATTTAAGATAACTGAGATCCACCTCCCAAGCCTGAAGAGCCATACTGCAGAGGAGGTACGTTTTTGTGCCTCCCTGCTTTTTGACATAACACATCACTGTAGTATTGTCTGTGTACACCTTCAAGGGGCCTGGGGAGAACATGGGATGAAAAGCTTCAAGGGTCAGAATCAGAGCTGTCATCTCTTTGATGTTGGTATGGTCTGACTTCTGATGGGGATGCCAGAGGCTCTGAACTTTCAGGTGACCAAAAGAAGCCCCCCCCTACACACACACACACACACACACACACACACCTACCCAGTGTCTGAGACATTGGTGAACAGTTCTTGAGAATGGACTGGAGGCTGAAAGGACTGGCCTGGGTTGAGAGCAAACTGTTGAATCCACCACTCAAATTCCTCCTTTAGACAGTAAAGGAGAGGTACACTGAAATCCAGAGGGTTACAGTGCCGCAGCCAAACTGACTTGAAGTACCTTTGAAGCTTCCCTATATGCAGTCTAGCAAGAGGAAGCATTGTAATAGAAAAGGCCATGAATCACAGGGTCCCAAGAAACACTCTGGTTAGGATGGCATTCAAAGGAAGAAGAGAAGCTAACATCAGTACTGTCTGAATCCTTCATCCCAGATGCACATGATCCTAAGATGGAGTTAGGACGGACTTCTGGAAGTTGATAGTGAATCCCAGACAAAGCAAAATGGTGAAGTCCATGTCCTGTAACAGGCAACTGGGTGAAGACACCTGAAGCAACAGGTCATCTAGATAAGGAAAAATCTGAATGCCTTGTGACTTGCTGAAAGCAATCACAAGAGCTAGGCATTTTATGACTACCCTTGGAGCAGTAGAGAGGCCAAAGGTCAAAGCAGAGAACTGCAAATGAAGGGAAGAGACAGAAATGTAAAAATTTCCTGAAAATAGGGTGAATAGGGATATGAAGGTAAGCATCTTTCAGATCCAAAGATAACAGTAATGCTTGGGATAATTAGAGGAAACACGGTTTGAAGAGTAAACGTCTGAAAAGAATGGACCTTGAGAAATGTATTTAGCTGGCAGAGATCCAGTATAGGTCTCCAAGTGCCCTCCTTTCAAGAAAACATGAACATCCTAGAATAAAAACACTTTCCCACTTGGGAAGGGGGGAGGTAAAATGGTTTCTTGGTTCATCAGGGGTCCTAGAAACTCCAGGAAATGAGGTTGCTCTAGAGTAGGTTGAGGAATCCCTGAAAAGGGAGGGAGAGACTTCCATACCATGAAGTAACCCTGACGGATGATGAAAAGAACCTACGAGTCTGAAGTGATGAGACACCAATTTATAAGATAAAGGAAAAGCCAAAGGGGCAAAGGAACCCAGTCTAAGGGGGAGGATTGTCGAAGAGAAGCTGGCTTAGATAAAGGAGGCTTCTGGGCCACAGAAATCTGAGATGCGTTAGCAGAGGTGGCCCATCTACCATGCTTCCCTCCCTTGGAGGCCTGGTGGTGTTGCCTGCAAACAAAAGCAGATCCAGAAGGATAACTTCTGGAACTTAGAAACAGGAGAGACAAAAAAATATGTTTAAGGTCTTGCAAGACTTTGCCTTTCTCTTGCAGAGACTTGAAACATGTCAACAGCAGTGCCAGAAAGATGCATATTATCCAGAGGAGCATCCAACAACTTGGCCTTAATGTCCTCGGGCAGGGACTGGAGACTAAGCCGTGAATAATGCCTCATGACAGGCCTAAAAGCTGCTGCCCTGGAAAGAGGCATCAGCATGATCATAGCTACACTTAACAGAGTGGCAAGCCACTTTGGAAGCAGAACCTAAAACGGAGAAGACAGAGGATTTTGCTTTCAGAATCAGTGAGGTCAGAAATTACCTGACAAGCCTGAGCAGTTAAGGCCAGAGCATACCTGGTCATTTGTGGGTCTGGTAATTAACTGCCCTAAAGGCCAAAGTAGAAGCAGTGTAAATGTTACCAATGCTCTCCATTTCCCTACTGTCCTTATCAGCAGGCAGACGTTTGGAATAGGGCAAAAGCCTAGAAGGTTTGTCAGAAGAGACTGACAGCACAGTAGAAGGGCATTTAAATAAAAATTGATAATCCTCAGGAACCTTGTAGAATCTGTCAGGTTTCTTAAGAGCAGGAGGCTGAGAAGCAGGAGGCTTGGAAGCAGCAATGAAAGTATGTAAAAAGGCAACCAGCACAGGAGGAACTGCTGCTGCTGGGTTATGAGTATCCACCTGAAGTAACTCAAAGTCTTCTCTGAATATCAGACACCTGAGAAGAATTCCACTTAAAGAATTCCATCATCCTAGCAATTGTGTCCCCAAAGGACAGTTACTCAAAAGGAAACTCGGGGCTAACAGACGCGCCTTTGGCTTATGATTCTGATGAAGAGATCTGTGAAGAATAGGACAAAGATCCCTCATGAGACATTAAATCCTCATCCGAGGAATCTGGTTCCCAAAGCTGTTTAGAAAGGGTAGAGGTGCAAGGAGGAGCAGGTATCGAAACCCCTTGATGAGGCTTTAAGACCATAAGGCAGAAAAGAAGCCCTGAATATACTCTTGCCATTCACTTTCAGGATCCTTAGGATGGAACGAAACTTGCTTCAGTTTTTGTCTTTTCTTGGAAGGGACATCTAACAAATACTGGAGGTTCCAACCCTTGGCTGGATTTGATAAGAGAACCCAGAATCTCCTCCTTGACAAATGTCTGTGGAATCCCTCTAAGACCCTCCAAGATAATCAACTGTGGTTCCCCCCAATATCCAGAGCAGACACCTTCAAAGCCTCAGAGGATATATGAAAAATATGGATCCATGCCCCCTTCTGAGGTCACAGCAGAGGAATCCGATGTAAACACTGAGCGACCTACAGAGCTATTACCCACTTCTAAGGAGACATCCAGTGGAGGCTAGTCAACTAAAGAATCTGGCCTTAGACGTCTTGGTCCCCTTCTTACCTAGCTAGCGGGAGTATCTCTGGCTTAAAGGATTCTGCCATGGTACCCTGGGCTAACTGTTTAAGCCATTGGTTTTCAAGGTAAATGGCCAGGGAAGACAAATGGCCTCTAAGTGTCTAAGGCACAAATGCCTTACAGATGCTACAAAAGATATGGTCGTGGGAAGCACCCAAACAAAAAAGGCACAGTTTTTGACTGTCCTTATGGGGAATCTGTCTCCCACACTGACATTTTCCAGTCTTGGATGACATGAACTCTAGGTAGCAGAATAAAATACAAGACCAAGAGAAGTTGATTAAAAAAAAAAGTAGGGTGCTTATTGGGTGGCTAAGTATTCAGTATGGCAGCAAGGCATTTAGACCAACTAGCAATTAATGACATTCGAACTGGTGGCAAAGAAGTTCATGGTAGATGCATCCCTTTTATGCCCTATGTTCTGTGTGGGGTGCATAAGTGTGACATGCGGCACATACAAGATGATTAGGCTTTTGTATACTGACCAAGCGTCAGGCTGCTCTGGATAAGAGATCCCTTCTGTTTAGAATACTGCAATGGTGATGTAGAAGGACATCATTCAAAAGTCTTTCTTGACTCCTTCACACAAGATTGTGTTCCTGGGATGTCAACTAGACACCTCGGTTCAAAGAGCTTTCCTTGTACAGGGGGGAAAAAAAAGATCTTTATTTAGATACTTTTCTAAGGTTTTCCACTCAGACATCAGTCACTGTGAGGGAAAACATCAGGATTTGGTGTCGCACAGCAACTATGATTTTTAAAATGCCACTTGAGGAAGATGTATTGGTATCCGAAATCTTTGGTTTCTGCATGAATACCCTTTACCTTTTCAAATCACAGTGCTGGTATTAGTCAGAAGAGAGATCTTTTGGTAGAGAGAACAGATATCCTTAAATTTAAGTCTCCCTTCTCCCTCCCTGCTCCAAAACAGTCCGTCACTGCAGGCGCTTCAGACTTTGCATGGGGAGCAGTTTCAGGAGGGGTAAAAGTGCATTGGGTGTGGGGTATTAAGGACAGACACAAGCACATAAATATCAAGCAGATGCTTGTTCTGATCAAGGCACTCAATTCTTTGTACCATATTTGTTCCTAGGGACCTCTTTGAGTGGTTACAAACCATGCCACAGTCATGTGGTACATCAGCAAGCAAGGGGGAACTACATCGTTCTCCCTTTGCAGAATAGCCATGTTAGCTTGAGATATAGCTTCACAGCAGTCTCACTCTACAGGCATCCTACATTCCATCAGAGCAAAACTGTGGCAAACAAGCTGAGCAGGACCAGGGGGACACCCTCATGAATGGAAACTGGATCAGGTGTTTTGTCTAAGATCTGATCCATCTGTGGGGAGTTCCTCAAGCAGACCTCTGCTTCCTCTCCGAACAATAAACTGGCAAGATTGTGTTCAAAGACCATGAAAGAAGGCCTGGAAGACGGTGACTCACTTCTGGCCCAGGCAACCATGGTTTTCCCTTCTTTTGGAAATGACAAGGGCAATTACCACAAGCTTCCACACAGACTGGATCTACACATGCAAAACCAGGAGTGTTTGATACACCCCCAGCATCAATCATTTTCAAATGACTGCCCAGATGATAGGGTCTTAATTCCTTTTAGGCACATGTTTACTGGGATGTGCAGCAGACACTAATGGAAGCAAGAAAGCCTGCTACTAGAAAATCATATATTAGGAAATGGAAAATATTTTCTTGTTGGTGCCAATAACATAACCAATAGCCCCTTCAGAGCTAGTTGTTCTCTGGTTTTACATTATTTCTGTCAGTTGCTATCCTATGACCTTTCTTATTCCTCTATCAAGGTTCATTTATCAGTCATTGCAGCTTGTCTGCACATACGTGATCCTCTTTCAATGTAGTTTCATGTCAAAATGCTCTTGAGGGTTTTGCTTGAGGCTTACAAGAATACCAGTGGTTCCTCCTTTGGATCTTAATTTTGTGTTAGAGAAGCTAACTCTTGTTCCATTTGAACCAGCTCATCTGGCTGACTTCAGGTTCTAACATGGAAAGCAGTTTTACTTCGACCTCTACAAGAAGGGTGTGTGAATTGCAAGCTGTTATGGTGAGTCAAGCCCATCTCATTTTTCATAGGAACAGGGTTTCTTTGAGAGCTAATCTTCTGTTCCTGTCCAAAGTGGTATCCCAATTTACTTGAAGCCAAATTATCCATCTTATTCTTTTCTTTCCTGCGCAAATGAGGGGGAAGGCTACTCCATACCTTAAATATCCAAAGGCAACTCTGGTGCTATCATTACAGAACTAAATCTTTCCAATCTTTGGATCATTTTTTTTTTTTTTTGTGAAGGCATGAGGGGACAACCTGTGTCAAAACAGACTGTTTCCAAATGGTTGTCTAAGGCTATTACCTTTTGTTATACTCACCATAGCAAAATCATTCCCAGCAGGTTCAAGGCCAGCACAACCAGGGCCTTGACCTTATCTATGGCTTTTTGGAAAGGGATGGATTGTAGAAACTACTACTTCTTCCTCTGTACATACTTTTACAAAGCAGTACAAGCTTGATTCCTTCTCTAGGTCCAGATCAAGCTTTGCTAGGACAGTGGCTCCTGGACTCTTCCATCTCCCAAATGTAGTTAGCTAAGGTAATCTACCCATATAGCTAAGAATACTGCAGGGGTGATCAATGTGTTGAACATAGTGCAGTTGTGTAAGCTGAGCTTACCATAACAGTAGATGTTTTAATGATCACTGATGCAGTAGCAGCTCCCTCCTTCCATTCCCCTTGTTTTTGGTCTGTTCTTTATGCCATGGTCTGGACGTTTCTTTTTTGTGGTTCTTAACATTGTCCTTTCAGGGCTCAGCCTCCCTCTCTTCTGGCAAGAAAGCTCTTAAGGGTTTTGTGCCCAAACATTTTCTTGTCAGCAAAGCTTAAGCTGTTTGGTCCTGTAGAAGGTGCCCCGAAGCTTTGGAATCTTGCCAGCTGTTCTGTTCTTGACAAGATATATCCCATATAGCTAAGGCTCCCACAGCAGTGATCATTCAGACATCTGCTGTTACAGCAAATTCAGCCTTCACAACTGTACTTTCTTTCATAACCCAGAGACCAAGATTCATTGCCTAACATCCTTCTGCCATCTTTCTCATGTGGAGTCTTGCCAGGTTGTATGAGAATCACAGGTGCCATGAAACACAAATCCTGAGGTGTTCCCTGGCAGTGACCAAATTGTGAATGGATAAACTTAAAAACAGATCTAAATAAAGATCTATTTTTCCTGCAAAAGAAAAGCTCTTTGAATTGAGGTGTTGCGCATCTTTCTTTTTACATTGGGTAAACCTAGACACCCTTGCTTGGAATTGGGGATGGGGCAGTGTATTGCTGACTGTTCTTTGGATGGAGGGATCTTGAGGTCTTTGTGAGGCTGATGAGAATAATGAAACTACTTTCTGTCCTGTCTAAATGACACCTTTGCAAAAAATCTCAGGCTTATTTAGGCCCCTGTAGATTCAGCTGTAGTACCCCTGCTTTCTCACCCAAATACTGAATCTGTATTTGTATGAAAAAGGATGAACCAGTGTTGTACACTGCTTTGGCAAAAATTCCCTGTTCTGAGGCCTGGAAACTTCTGGATTGTGCTCTATATGCTGTAAAAAGGCTGTTGATACTCTAATCCTTCCTGTAGACGGAATTGACAACCTAACTAAGCATACCATCTTTGATTACTTTGTGGTCTGTCAACTCCAGCATCGTTGCTAGATGCCATTGCATAGACATCATTGCACTTTCCTACTTTCACACCAGATAAGGACTCCACATATTTGAACAGGGGTAGGCAAGAGGGTGCTCCTTCTCTTGGGACCTCGTTTTCTTAAGCATTTTTCTCATCTGTCCTAATTTTTCTTCAATTGTGGACTAGTTTCTGAAGACGGTCGCAGGATTCCCATGAATTTGTGATCAGGTTGCCTCTAACCAAGTCTTTCTAGAACCTCCTCCATGGGCTTTTACATAGCTTGTGCTAATTTTTACTGCATTGTTACAGTAGCTGTGGCAATAGTGTAGGTGATGCTTGGTACCATAAGATGTGGTTCAAGCTTACTTCTAAGGCAGAGCTTCATCTCACTATTTTGAATGCCTTTTTTAGGGGTGAAGCTTTCTTTCTACTGGCTTCTTAAAATTTAGTAGAGGAAAGGTATTAGCAATCATAGGCAATTATCTTTGAGACCCCACTGCATTTCTTTCTCTCTAATATGCGTTTTGTATATCGAAGAAAAAGCAATCTTTTCATAGATTGAGTAGAAGGCTAAAAGTACCAAGATTCCCCTATGCCTGGCTCTAACTGCAAAGTCTCACTGAAGATTCACTGAGTAGGTGCTGTTCAACAGTCTTGACTCCCCTCCCTTGACTGTCCTTAGGAGTTGGTTTTCCATGTTTTCCCAGCTTGAAGAATCATAACCAAGAACTGATGCATTCTAGATGTTGATGCCGGTGCCATGTTTTGGAGCTGTTGGGGCCTCCTTCAGAAAAAGTTTCACTAAAGCACCAGATGGTCTTCACACAGCTCTTGAAAAATGCCCATGGTTGTCATCTCAGAAAGGCCACAGAGCATTTTACTGTTTCAATGTGTGTTAAGGGGATGCTATTTCTGCCTTGTCCTCTTTTCAAAGAGAGTAGGAGCATTCTTTCCCATCTTGGAACTTAATGACTTTTATGATGACTACATCCATTAAATTAAATTCCAAATGGTGATTGGTGAGCGTACCTTTTCTGCCAAAAGGCATCTGGTGGTGGGTGGGTATTGTTGCCATTTGTTACACCAGTGTTTGGAGTTCTCCTGTGAGATTTCTTTGATTCACTCTAATGGGCTTATCTTTCTGAACAGACCTGTGAAGTGGCGACCAGTGCAGGTACTGATGGGATTTGACTGCAACAGCTAGCATTCAAGAGTTTGAGTCCCACCACTGCCCCAAATCAGGATTATGGTTATCAGAGGGATGGTCTCAAGTATCATCACTGGTACCAAACTGCTGAATGCAAAAAATAGTATCTCAAAGAGGGAATGTAAAAAAGAAGATGAGTAAACGAAGTTAAAAAGTTGAAGTTAAAGTTATGGAGTGTCTGCAAAGTGAAGGATTTGGTGTAGAAGATCTAACGCACGTTACATAACAGCTTGATGGAGTGAGTCTCCAAAGCTAGGAGAAGCAGGAAGATCAAGAGACATTTAAAGAAGAAATATGGACACGAGAAAGAAAAGGAGATTTAATATGGTGTAATATCTATGCAAAGGAGAAAGCAAAACTAAGCAATAAAAAAGGAGCAGCACCAAAGATATTTGAAGAGAAATACAGGAAAAGGAATCCAGATATGGAAAACTTTACAATGCAAAAATAAAAAAAAACAAAAAAAAAACAACGGAAAAGTAGAAAAGGAGATTAGTAATGGAGAAGTTAAGGAAATAAAGACTGAGGTCATGGAGTACTTGCGAAGTAAAGAATCCAGTGTAGAAAATCAAATTCAGAAATCACTGCAACAGGGTAACGCAATGGATATCCAAATTAAGGTGAAACCAGTGGAACGGGAAGTAATTAGTCAGGTGCCATTTGGAGCCTTTCACAGGAAACCAGTTTAAACATTCACTTGAAGCTGGACCGCAAAGGAAGGAATAGAAACTCTGATGCAGTCAATGTTGATTGATAGGCTAGTGAGTTTCCCATATTACAGAGCAACAGATGGCACAGGATGAAATTGAAGAGAATGTGCCTGGGATGACATGCTTGACAAGCCACGCTGCTTCGCAAGGGACGGCTTGCACCTGTCACCCCTGGGATTCCGGATATTGGCTAAGGCTCTTGCCACCCCCATAGTGCCTTTTTTAGGCAAGGCTCAAATTCTAAACCTACCACCCTAGAAAACAAAAATGGGAAGAAATTGAGGGTAATGCTGCTCAATGCCAGAAGTCTAAATCTCAAAATGCACGCACTCGAGGCCCTTCTCAGTATGGAGAACATCGATGTCTGTGCTGTAACTGAAACCTGGTTCAAGGCTCCTGAGAGCACCCCGGCACTATTAGGTTTTACCTCAAATCATGCTCCGCCCCAAAACCCGGACCACTCCACAAAAGGAGGGGTGTATCCATATTCATAAAGGATACTCACACCTCCAGGTTGGTGGCAACGCATGAAGCTTCGGAAACCATCCAGGTGCAACTAACAATAGGCAAAACTGCTCTACAAATTGTAGCATGCTACAGGCCACCCTCTCAAACTCAGGAACCCCACACAGCCTTCCTGAAGACACTGGAGGGTATAAATGTATCTCCAAACACCATCATATTGGGTGACTTCAACTACCCGAATATAGACTGGGAACATTACTCAAGCCCTAACTTTCTAGCCCAACGGTTCCTGGAGTTCATAAATTCAAATGCCATGGAACAGCTAGTCACTGTTCCCACGAGAGGAGAAAATATACTAGATCTCATTGTCACAAACATGGGGACAAAATGCTCCACACCGAAGTATATCCCTCATTGGTGAGATCTGATCATAAACTAATCTCACTGGAAATCCACATCCCGCCCCCACCCCAAACAAAGACCATAGTGAAGAACTTCTCTAAAGCAAACTTCACACTACTCAAGACTGGTGTGGTATCCTTCAAGGCCCCTGAGTCAGAGGAAACCACAACCCAAGCTGCGCAAGCCCTTACAAATGCCTTCTATGAACACCTCCAGGACTGCATGGATCAGGCAATCCCAAATAAAACCAAGACTCTTTCCACAAAGGGCAAACGTCCAGTCTGGTGGACCCCAGCCATTAACAAACTTTACAATAAGAGGAGAAAGCTATTACATGATGGAACAAAATCCATAAAAGGGAAGTCACCCCTGATCATTATTAGTAAAAAATTACGAGCACTCATAAAATCAACTAAGGCCAATTTTGAGAGAAAAATTACCATGGATTCAAAGGACAATCATAAGGCCTTTTTCAGCTATGTTAGGAACCTGGGTGGAAACTCACAGATATGCTCAGAATTAGTCCAAAATGATACAAAAATCACTGAACCCACAGACATTGCCAACATACTGGCAGACAGGTTCAGTGCAAACTTCACCCCCCCCCCCCTAAAGGAGAGATAACTATCCCAGCCGGGTGTAGCCTCCCGGACATCTCAAATGCGCAGGTGAAAGCTGCTCTCTAAAGCTAAAAACACAGCATCAGTGGGACCGGATGGTGTCCCCGGCTGTGTGCTACACGAGCTAAATGAGGAATTAAACCCGCACATAAGGCAGCTGTTTAATCTCAGCCTTACCACAGGATACGTGCCCAAGGAGTGGCGTACGGCAACTGTGGTCCCACTCCACAAAGGTGGCGCCTCACGGACCCTGGTAATTACCGCCCCATAAGCTTAACAAGTCTAGTCTGCAAAGCTATGGAGAGGATCATAATGGAGCTCATAAACAAAGATATAGGGACTTGCAGACATTGGACCCGACCCAGTTTGGCTTTGTCAAGGGAAGATCATGCCTTTTGAACTTGGTCGACTTCTTGAAATAGTCACCAAGGCCATTGATGAGGGAAAGGCAGTCCATACAGCCTACCTTGACCTTGCAAAGGCTTTGACACAATACCCCACTCGGTATTGTAGAAAAACTTACCAGCTTAAATGTAAACCCATATGTCACAAGATGGGTTGCAAACTGGCTTAAGGACAGAACCCACAGGGTTAGATTTGCTGGCGCTGTGTCAGACTCCAAGCCGGTCACAAGTGGTGTCCCACAGGGCTCGGTCCTTGGCCCCTATTGTTTGGCATCTACTTCTCAGAAGTACAGGCCAACATGGGAGGACTTTGGCTGACAAAGTTTGCAGATGACTGCAAACTGGGCCATAGTGGAAAGTGCATCGGACACTGATATCCTTCAGAAGGGACTCACGGAAACAGATAGCTGGTGCCAGAGCCATGGCCTGAAGTTAAACGCCAAAAATGTATAGTCATACCCTTCGGGAAAAACAAGGTAACCCCAAGCTACCATATAGGTGGCAATCCACTAAGCACAGAAGAGGTTATCAGGGACCTGGGGACCCAGGTTGACAGTGGCCTTTCTTTGACACTCACATTGCTAAAGTGGTTAGAAAGACCTTCTACATTGCCCACCTGATCATGAAGGGATTCACATCCAGATCTAGTGAGGTCATTGTTCCCCTGTACTCTTCACTTATCAGACCAATGATCGAGTACAATGCCCCATTCGGGATGTATCTCACCCGACATCTGCAGCAATTGGAGAGACCCCAAAAGTTCCTCACCAAAAGGATAAAGGGACTCCAAAATCTGTCATATGCTGCCAGATTGAAGAAACTCCAGCTCTATTCAGTCGCATACCGCCTGCTCAGAGGTGACATGTGCCTGACATACAAGGCCATGTCCAACCCGAATTAATGGACATGCTCCACCTCAAAAATCCAAATCCACCAAAACCACTAGAGCAAGCGACTTAAACCTTAGCACGGATATAAATAGGACGTGCTGGAGGGATAGATTTATCACTCAGAGACTCCCTATGCTGTGGAATAAAATCCCGGTCCATGTGAGGCAGAGCACCTCGCTGACTCTGTTCAAGAGAAATCTAGACCTGTGGATGGGAGATCGTAGGTTTACCCCGGGAATCATCTCTGGGTCACTGCTGGACAGAGGCACAACAAACTAATGGGCACAGTATTTTTTCATATAAGGGGTGGCGTAAGCCACAATAATTTGGGCTAGGCTTATAAATGCCTTAGGGCAGATAGCCTAGTATAAACCTATGAACCTATGAACCTAAAGATACAGAGCTTTCTATAGAATGCCCGCAGGAAATGGAAAACAAAAAATGTGCCCTCACTTTAGAAGAAAATTAGCTAAGAGGAGAGTTGCTTGATTTGATAGACCTAGATATATTAAGATCAGTGAAAGAAATAGACTGCAGAAGGTCAATAAAAGCCCAGAAGGTCAATAGAGCCCAAAAAGTCAGAAGTTTGATAAAACAAATGAACACAGTAATTAGGACTGTCCATAAAGATACATGCGATATAACAGAAGTAAACAGCGTATATTACTGTGCAGCTAAATTAATTGATAAAGTTCTACCACAAGAACACAGGGTAGTGAGGGAAAGGAAGGGGAGAAGTTGAATACCATCATGGAAGTATCGAATAGAGAAAACTGTAAAGCAATTAAGACCAGAAGTGTCGCTTAGAAGACTATAGAAGAGGGAACAGATCAACAAAAATACTAAGAAAAACGTGATAAAAGCAATGCACAACATTAGAACAGACCAGGGTCTATCATGCACTATCACAAATAAACTAAAAACCTCAGCACAGGCAGAAAACTTGGAAGTTACGCAGATTAATATAAAGGAAAGGTACAAAATAAGCAATTTATTGATGACCCAAAAAAGTTTTATAGAGAACTGGGAAACAAGGCAAAAGGAATTGACACACCACCAAAAATGAAGACACAGATAAATTTTGGAGACATTTCTATGATGATTCTGTGGAACATAACAAAGATACTGAATGGACAGAAGAAGTAAGAGAAAGAATAAGAAGTTAAAATGTACAGGATATGAAATTGGATGAAGTAACAGCCAGAGAGATTGAAACAAAGTTAAGAAAAGCCTCTAATTACAAAACCCCAGGCCCAAATACAGTACCTAACTTTTGGTTAAAAGTATTGACATCTTTGCAAGAAGATTTAGCCACGAGTCAGAACTATTTATATGTGCACCCTGAACAGACACCAACCTGGCTAACAAAAGGAAAAACAATGCTCCTACTTGAGTGAACCAGCAAGCTACCCTAAAAATTATAGACCAATAACTTGCTTTCCAATGACGTATAAACTATATACGGGAATGGATGCTGACAGAATTTATAGTCATCTAGAAGAAAATTCACTTATGGCAGCAGAACAAAAGGGCAATAAAAGAAAGTCATATGGAACAAAGGATCATTTGTTGTCAAATAAAATCATAGTGGAGAACTGTAAAAAGGGGAAGAATCTAAGTATGGCATGGATTGATTTCAAAAAGGCATTTGATAGTATCCCACATTCATGGATAAAAGAGTGCTTTGAAATGTATAGGATGCACCCTACACTGTTCGAATATATTACAGTGACTATGAAGCAGTGGAAGACCACTTTGCAATTAAGCCATGATAAAAGACAAGTTATTATCCTAGGGATAAAAATTCAAAGGGGACATTCCAGGGTGACTCTGTCACTGCTGTTATTCTGTCTTGCCCTTAACCCACTAAGCTGTCTACTTAACAGCTTAGGCCACAGCTGTAATTTGGCTCCTAGAAAACAAAGTGTAAAGGCGTCATCTTCTGTCTGTCAATGATTTAAAACTGTATAGCTCATCAGATGAGGAACTGAAAGCACAACTGCACGCTGTCAAAACTTTTTCAGATGATACAATAATGTCATTTGGTGTTGATAAATGTGCAAAAGCAATTTTTAAATCAGGAAAACAGTTTTGGGCAAGAATGTGATATAAAAGAACTTGAGCAAGAGGGAATGTATACATATATGGGAATTGATGAAGGGCCAGCAATAAAACATGATCAAATGTGAATAAAACTTAGTAAGGAATACTTTAGAAGACTTAAATTAATCCTGAAAACAGCATTGACATCTACAAACAAAATCCAAGCTATAAACCAATGTTCTCTTCCTGTCCTAACTTAGTTTTGGAGTGATTGACTGGCCCTAAAATGTGTTGGATAGATTAGATAGGAAAACAAGAAGGCTGCTTCTTGCTCACCAAATGATTTTTAAAAAATCAATGCATACCAAGATTATATATTCCCCGTTCCAAAGGAGGGATAGGCCTCCTTGAAATTGATTCCATGTATAGATATGCAATCGTGGGACTCCACACACATCTGCTGACCTCAGAAGACCCAAATGTAGTGAAAGTTTGGAAACATGAGAATAAATCTTAAGATGACTTCTCTGCTTAATCTAGCAGAAGCATATCGGCATCAAGCAGGAATGGAAATCAAACCAGAAGTAGATTAAAAAAAATCAGGCAGCAACTAAATGTGCCAAAAACAAAAGGAAGACTATAAGGTGAAGGACCAGTTGGGAGGGCAAGAAATGTGGAAAATGCATAAATATAGTTGAAAGTATAGAAAACGTCTGGGAGAACCTCATGTTGATCAGGAACGAATGCAGGAATGGTTAAGGAGAGGTGAATTCAAACCAAGAGATAAAAGGTTAATATTGGTGGCCCAAGATAGTGGGCTGCATACTCGTTGGTTTGCAAAAGTCCATTGAATATGTGAGAGCAACAGACAAATGTAGATTTTGTAAAATTGAATTGAAAACAGTCGCACACCTCATTGCTGGTTGTGACATAGTAATGGTAGAAGGACTGTGTACTGAAAGGCATAATAATGTGGCAAGATTGTTGCGCTGGGGATTGTGCAGACATTATGGTATTGAAGAGGCTGAAAAACACTGGAAGCATAAGCCACAAAGCATCATAGAAAATGATGAAGTCTACATCACATGGGATCAGCCATTACCAACAGTTTAAAAGATAGATGCTAGAAAACCAGATATAGTGGTCCATAGAAAGAAGACAAAAGTAGCATTCATCATTGATATTGTCACACCCAGTGACTACAATGTCTTCCATACAGAGTCACAAAGTCATAAAATATCAGGGTCTACAGGCAGAAACAAAAGCAATATGAAAGAAAGATACCCAGATAGTTTCAATAGTAGTAGGAGCAACAGGTCTTATAAAAAAGAATCTACAATCATGTAACCCCGTACAAATTGCAGGAGGAGTCATTACTGGGCACATTGCGGGTACTGCAAAGAGCACTTTTGACTGACATCAAAGATTGAAACAGTACTAATTTTATGAGCTTTAATCCTACTTTGACTTTGGAATGGAGTCCATTACCGTCATGGTATTAAGAACCCAATAGACTTGGAGAAACTAAAAAAATGGAAGTAAAAAAAAAGTTCCCACAAATCTGATTTAATAACCAGTTCACCAACTGCAAGTTAATAGCAACAATATAAAGGCAATATGCACTATTGTTCTGAGTATGAGCTTCCAACATTCACTCCCAAACTAGGTCTACAGACTGACCACTTACGGAGCTTTCATCGGCCTAGCACCACAGGCCCCTTTCTCACTACCCACTCTCTGTGAACCACAGTAATATCCATTGCCTTTTATCCATGGGCACTGCCTTTTAAACAGTTATTTTTCATGCAGATGCGTGCGGGCAGACAGACAGGCGCACACAGGCGCAGACAGATAGGCGCACACAGGCGCAGACAGACAGGCGCACACAGGCGCAGACAGACACCCTTTTCAAGAAAGGCCAGTAAGATTTTCCAGTTCCACATAGCTTTCTTCCTGGCATGGTGGTAGTGTCACCACTCTGTAGTTAAGTGCACTTACACAAAGCGTATTCCAGTGGAGTAGAGGGGAAAAGCCCTGACTATGGTACAGGTAACCGGAGACTGAATATCATCTGGGTCATTTGACAGAGTTGACGGTGCACATTGAAGTGACCGTTGTGAAGGACAGATGTGGGGGGCACACAAACACAATCTGACTCTTTGATTTTCCCCACTGGAAATCAGAGAGACGATAGCACCTAGTACTGTCAAGGGATGGGTGTGACATCTTGCTGACATCAAGTTCCTTGTGGAGTTGAAGTGGCTAGACAATGCTGTTGCTTGTTTCATGTTGTCATGCCCCTGGAGGGACATTGCTGGCATGTGCAAGGGGTATGGAATTAAAGAAAAATACTTCCTGGTACCAGAATTATTCTGTTGCACCTGCTGTGATCCGCTCACCATCCTAAAGTAAGATTTGGTGGTAATCAGAGGGTGTAGTGGAGGTTGAGTAAACCTGGCAGGTGATGAAAGCTACTTGGGAGCAAGCTGATCACCAATTGCGGGAACAGAAATGGCTAAAAATAAGTGCATTTCCACAGTGCAGATGGCTATATATGTTATAAATGTAGCTTACAGATGTGCCAACAGTCTGAAACAAGAAATGAGGTTTTCTACCCTAGCCTCACGGTTCTGTCCACTGATCCATTGTTTATAAACATGGCTGCCATGCTGCCTGAGCCTTTGCAAGAAAAGGTATTACTTGATGTTCATTGTTGTCACTGCTGCAGTAGCCTATGGGTTTTTTCCTGCCAAGGATACAGCAGCCAGCCAGTGTCCCAAATCTCTTAACTCTACTCCAAGCAGCCACTCTGGCTGACTATAGCCTTATATTTTCTGGAAGGGTCTGTAAAAGCAGCCAGAGTGGCCAAGAATCTTCAGTACTTTTCTTGCCTCCTCTTGCAGATACATCTTTGAGGCTTTTCTAGAGAACTAGTTGGCCAGGGCTTACTGTCAGATAGATAAGACCCCTTTTGGGGACCCCTTCCCCATTATTTAAACTTTTTTTTGTAATATTTTGTGTTTTAGGTCAAATTTGCAGTGTCTTAAGAATATCTGCTTTTCAGGCACTTTAACAGTAATTGTGGAAATATCTGCTATTGTTTAAGAATTTTTCTAGACATAAGACTCTTTTCACACAGTGGGGCTTGTATTACAGTTTTGCTAGTGTTTTTGAACAGCTGGAAAGGATTTTTTCTTAAGGGGAGACAATCTTTTTGTGAATGTTTGTTTTCTTAGTGTATTATTATATTTTACCTTATTTCTACTGAGCACCTAATTTCGACTGTCCATTTGATACTGGAATTTTGTGCACTGTTTGTGTAACATTTTTTTGGAGAATTTAATACCTTTTTTTATAAGGAATTGGGTTGCTTGTGCTTACAAATGACAACTTCCCTTCCAGCCAATTGACTGTTTCAGAGGGTGGCCTAATGGTTAAGGTGTTTGCCTTACAAACACAAGGTACTGGGTTTGAGTCTCACAGGGGATTATTGGCTAGACTTAAAATGGCTCGCAAGGGCAGTTAGCCTAGTACTAATCTATGAACCTATGAACATAGCTTACCAGCAGTCAAGCCTCTTCCCTGTCTGTGGCATGGTTACTTTCCCCAGTTCTGCTAGTCCTTCTCCAAATGTACGTAAAAATCAAAAACAGTTAAAGCAGGAGTCCTTATCTTCTATGTAGGTTCATTCAGTCCCTCAGTCAACAGGGGTTGACTCTGCAGTGGCCACATATTGTACCTCAGACCATTCTTATATTTTCTTGAATCCCTAGGTGGACCCTTGCCAGTTATTATGGACCAGGGTCAGACATATCCTATGTGGGTGTTCAGTATCGATTATGGGCATGGGAGAACCATCCATCTTAGGTACAGATGAGACCTCGGCTGGATAGTCTTAGGGTGCCAGGGAAAAGACTTTTGCTCAGGATGGCATATTTTCCTCTAACCATCCACCCTCCCCCCCCTTAGGAAAGTACCTAGGGCAAGGAAACAAGATGGTTTCTCTAGCTAAAAATTGTTGTTAAATTGGTCGAGGTTGCAGGGTATCCCCATTTTTTTCCTTTAGACGACTGACTTGTTTATCTGTTCAGAGTCTTTTTCCCAGATGTTAGTAGTCTTTAAAGGACCTGATGTATTTTCCTTTTGCCTGAATTATTGCTATATCTGATCCGAAGCCTGCAACTTTTAGGCTGTTGGAACCGAGGCTCAAGCTTCTCCTCTTACCCATAATTCTCCCTCTTCACAGTTCCTCCATATCTCATTTGCTACACATAAGACTCAGATGTAATCCTAGGGCTCAGCACTGTCTTTTGACCTTTGTATGAGATAAGTCAAGTTTATTTGAATAGAGCTTCATTCAGCTTCTTTCTTCCTTCCCGATTGATTGCAGTTAGGATTTGATCTCGTATTCTTTCTCCAAGATTCTGTTTGGAGTCAGCCAGTCCCTGACTCCAATCAGCCTTCTTACAGGAACAGTCTGTTCGCAGGTCTTCCAGGCCCCTGTCAGTGGCTACTTTCAGGTCCATACGGTCATAAAGGATGGTCCAGCTGGCAGTCCTCCAAGAGCGCCAGGTCCAACCCTGACTACCCTCCCTTCTAGTTTCTCGTCCTTCAGTTTGATCTTCAGATCTCGTGGTTCTGAAGCCGAGCATTCCTTCCAGGATGTACTTATTAGCGCAGATAAATCTAGTCTGCTTAGACTCCAGCAGTGTCTCTTACCTGCTGTACTCTGGTGTTGGGGCACAGTTGGTGAGGGGGGGTGTCAGGATCGACTCCAAAACTGTCTGTCTTGTCTTTTCTCTTAGGGTGCTATGGTGCTGGACAGCTCAGCTTCATTGTCTGCTTTGCAGCCAAGTTGGATTAACTCTCAAGGAGTTCCTGCTTTGGATCAAAAGCATCCCTCTTTGGGTGCAGTCTGTGCTTCACCCTTCAGGACTTTTGTGAAGGCTCTGTATAGATCCAGAGAAAAGGTTTCCCTTTCTCACTCTGCTGCATCCCAGTCCCCTCTGGCATTGGTCATTCCCTCTTCACTTCATCCTGTCCAGCAATGACAGTCATCTCCTTTACTCCTCGAAGAAACTTGTAAGGCAAGTTCCCCATCAGCTTCTGAGCACTGCAACAGAGTTCCCTACCGTGGAGGAACAGTAGAAGACATTCTTGCAAGAGGAGGCATCTGGATACCCCACCCCTAGGGATCCCTTTTTGAATATGCTGGTTTTGAGGAAGGGCAAGTCTCTCCATGATCCCCCTTGGAGGGCTTCTTGGAATTATCAAAACAATGAGTGAGATGCACCAATACCCCCTCCCAGGAAGAATCAAGAGTTTCTGGAGGCTTTCAAAAGTGGCCTGTCTACATCCTGGGTGATTCCTTCAGCTGAAGAGCTTATTTATTTGGTTTTACAGAAGGCATGGCAGGAGCTAGATATGGTGGAGCCTTTACCATGAAAACTGACCAGATGTTCTTCATCTCACATTGCTGCAGTCCTTACACTTGGGTAGTCCGCTGTCCTCGGTCGGCCCGAATATCAAAGTATTAGGCTGACGTCGGTCATGGCGCTTAAGACTGACATCAGGACGTCAGGGTACAAATGCGCATGACCGACGTCATATCCTCAGTCTTTTTTGCCGCATGGTCCGATGCAGAAGCAGCGTTGCAAGTGCCGTTCGGCGTTCTGAAATTTTTCGAATTCGGAGTTTCAGACAGAGTCAAAGTTGGCTAAGTACCCCGTTGGGGAATATTTAAGTTTTTTCTTGCCTCAGTGGTTTACCGGATGTCAGAAAAAGTGAATAACTGTATTTCTTGTGGGAAACAGATACCGCATAGGGATTATCATACTTTGTGTATTCCTTGTTTGGGGCCTGAGCACGACGTTGTTGGGTGTCGCTTTTGTGCTAGGTTCAATAAACGCACTATTAAGCGAAGGTTAGATTGTGCCAGGTTGGTCTTCGGGAAGCGGTGCAATTATAATATGCCGTCGGATGCTCCGACGCCTGCTTCTTCGAAGAAACGCAAAGGCAAAGCAGCTAAACCCAGACTAGAAGAGTCGTCCGAACCGGACGCCGGTTCTTTAGAGGCGTCAGTGGAACCGGTGGTTCCGCCGGAGGCTTCTCTGGAGTCCCAGGGGGAAACTTTGATATTGCAGGATGTGGCCTCTCAGGAGGCAGGTCAAGCTGAAGGGGCTTCTCAGGTTACTGTACTCCCCTCCCTTCCTAGGGTGGTTAGGCCCTCTCCTTCTGTTTCCAAGGCTTCTCCCAGAGGCAGGCCAGGTTTAGCTTCAGTTGGGGTCACTCCTAGCTCTTCAGGATCTGTGCCCAAGAAGCAAATGCTTAAAATGGCAGAAGATTTAATTACCTTGATTAGAGGTTCTTTGCCCCCTCCTGATAAGAGGCCTAGGGTTGAACCAGAGTTGGGGAGTTTTGAGCAGGGTTCGGATGTGTCAGAGTTTTCGGCTGAAGACTTGCAGGAGTATTCTCCTTATTCTGATTCTGATGTGGATGATTCTACTCCTTCTGCTTCTCCCCCAGAGGATTTTTCTTTTTCAGAGACTCTTCATTCCATGAGGGAGCATTTTAAGTGGGAAGGTCAGGACTTCTCTGATTCCAGGAAAAGGCTTAGGGAATTTTTGCTTTTGCCCCAGCATAGGCCTTTAGCTATACCACCTGTTCTGGATGTTGTGGTAGATGTGTTTGCAGAGGCTTCACTTAATCCTGATTCTTTGCCTCCTGCTCCTGTTAAACCGGACAGGTATTACAGGGTACCTGAGGCTCATAAATTTCTTTATAAGAGTCCTAGGGCGGACCCAGAAACTGTTAGTCAGGGACCTAAGGGTGTTAAGGCCTCTGTGGTTAAAAATCCGGTTCCTCCAGATAAAGAGGCCAGAGCTTTGGATAGATGGGGAAAGAAAATCTATACTTCTTCCACCTTAGCTATGAGGGCTTTGAATTGCCAGTTTCACATGTTGAAATATCAAAATTATCTTCTTTCTCAATTGAAGTCTAAGGTAGATGCTCTGGCGGAAGGCATTGAGTGTAAAGAATTACAAGATTTGGTGCATGTCTCTGAACAGGTGGGCAAGCATTCTTTACAATGTGGTTTTGATGCTGTACAGGCCTCGTCTAGGGTGGCTACCACTGGGTCAGTTCTTCGCAGGCCCGCCTGGCTGAGGGATCAGAATTTATCTGACCATGTGGATTTTGGATGCTCCTTTACAGTCTGATGTGTTGTTTGGTGCACCTGTGGAGTCAGTCTTGAAGAAAATGGAAGATCAGGCTAAGTCTATGCAGGCTGTTAAAGATTTTTTGCAAGTTCAGCCTCCGAAATTTAGTAGAAATTGGCCTGCTAAGGGGTGGACGTACCCTTCTTATGATCAGTCTAGGGGTAGATCTAGACGTGGTAGAGGCAGGGCTCAGAGCTCCTACAGGCCTAGAACAGGGAGTTCACCTGCACAATCTTCGGGTGAGGGCAGGAGCCAGTCCTTTCGTAAACAGGCCCAATGACCTACCTTTTCAGCTGCCAGATCCTTCTTGCCTGGCAGCACCTTTGGGAGGAAGGTTGGCACTCTTCAAGGAAAATTGGAGTCTAGTTACCCAAGACAGATGGGTATTGGATATCATACACCAAGGTTACAGGTTTTATTTCCATACCTTGCCTCCTTTCAAAGGTATGCCGGACGTTCCTCCTCAGCAAAGACTAGAGGCTCACAAACAAATTTCTCTGTTGCTTCAAATAGGGGCTATACAACCGGTCCCTCTGCCAGAAGTGGGCCTAGGATTTTATTCTCGCCTGTTCCTGGTACCAAAGAAGGGGAACACGTGGAGACTAATTTTAGATTTATCTATCCTCAACACTTATCTGGACATTCCCAAGTTCAAAATGTTGACATTACAACAGCTTTTACCTCTGCTGGGCAAAGACCACTGGATGGTGACTCTGGATCTAAAGGAAGCTTACCTTCATGTTCCTATCAGGCTAAGTTGCAGGAAGTATCTGCGTTTTCGGGCTGGGACTTCTCATTATCAATTCTCTGCATTGCCCTTTGGCTTATCTACTGCGCCCAGAGTGTTCACGAAAGTTCTGGCTCCAGTGATAGCTTTCTTCAGGCTAAGAGTTTTACAGATCTATCCTTATTTGGACGATTGCCTGATTCTGGCCCAAGGAAGGGACGAACTTCTTCATCATTTACAGTATGTGATAGCAGTGCTAAGATGCCTGGGGTATTCTGTGAACGAAATAAAGTCCAGTCTAGTACCCTCTCAGGACATGTGCTTTCTGGGTGTGAGACTGAATACAGCATCCCAGATGGCCTTTTTGACCCCGGACAAACAAAAGAATCTTTCTCTGTACTTCCGTCAATTGTCTCATCAGTCCAGGCTGACTGCAAGGACAGTCCTTCAAGCCTTGGGGTTCATGGCATCTTGTATTCTGGTGCTTCCCAATGCCAAACTGCATATGAGGAAGCTACAATGGTATCTCAAAAATGTATGGACACAGCATTGCCAAGATATGGACACTGTCATTCAGATAATACCTTGCATTCGAAAGGAATTTTTGTGGTGGGCTCAGAAATGTCACCTAAACAAGGGACTCTCTGTGACCCGGCCAGAGGCGAGTCAGATTCTTACGACAGATGCCTCAGACAAAGCTTGGGGAGCTCATCTAAATGGAAAATGGGTACAAGACACGTGGCCTGCCAGACTTCAACATCTGCATATCAACTTGAAGGAGATGTTAGCAGTCCAATTTGCATTAATAGCTTTCAAAGATTTACTCCTTCCAGGACAGGTGTTGGTTCTAACAGACAACACAACTGTCATGTGGTACATCAACAAGCAAGGGGGAACACACTCTTATCCTCTATGCAGGCAAGCAATGATTTTGTGGGAGACTGCTCTCAGTTTACAGCTGAATCTTCAGGCAAGGTTTCTGCCGGGAGCACAGAACTCCTTAGCAGATGTGTTAAGCAGACGAATTATGGATCCCCACGAGTGGAAATTGGATCCTCATGTATTTCAGAAATTGACAGTGTTATGGGGAACTCCAGACATAGATCGGTTCGCTTCTCCACTGAACCACCAGCTGCCAAAGTTTTGCACAAAAAGGTTTCATCCCACAGCTTGGAAAGTGGATGCTCTTTCATTCAATTGGAGCAAGCTTCATGTGTATGCCTTTCCACCTCTGCCTCTCCTCCCAAAGGTACTCCTAAAGGTCAGACAGGACAAACCAAAGATGATTCTAATAGCACCGGATTGGCCTCGACAGCACTGGTACCCATTACTGAGAAGTCTGGTTCGGGAACCTCCATGGCCTTTGCCTTCGATTCCACACCTACTGTCTCAGGAGGACAGTCATTTACTCAATGTCAAACTCCACTCTCTTCACCTAACAGCCTAGCATATTCTGTTTTGAACCCTGGAGGGTGTCAGCTTCCACAGCAAGTTTTGAATGTTATTTTGGAGGCCAGAAGGCCTAGTACAAGGAAAGTGTACGCAGATAAATGGAAGAGATTTTTATTTTGGAGTACAGCAAAGGAATTTGATGTTTCTAAACCTAATTTAAGTGTGGCCCTTCAATATCTTGCTGAGTTACTGGACAAAGGTTTGTCCTTCTCTTCTATTAAGGTTCATGCTGCAGCGATTTCTGCACATTATGACTGTAACCCACCTTTGTTTTCTCATCCTTTGTTTAAGCAATTCCTTAGAGGGGCAAAGAATTTAAGACCCCCACGTAGAGCTCCTACTCCTGCTTGGGATCTCAATTTTGTGTTGGAGAAACTTACTCTACAACCTTTTGAGCCTGCAGCTACTGCCGAGTTGAAATATTTATCCTGGAAGACTGCTTTTTTGTTGGCCATTACCTCTGCGAGAAGGGTTTCTGAATTACAGGCCCTTATGGCGGTTGAGCTTTTCTTAATTTTCCATAAGGATAGGGTATCTTTACGTACTAATCCTTCCTTTATGCCTAAAGTGGTTTCTAGTGTGGCTTTAAACCAAAGTATTCATTTACCTACTTTTTATGCAAACCCCCAAAACAAAGGGGAAAAGATTTTGCACACTTTGGATATACACAGGCAGTTGCGATATTATTTGAGCAGAACTAAAGAGTTCAGGCAGTCTCAGCAGTTATTTGTTTCTTTTGCTTTGGGTTCTCAGGGCAAGCCTGTGTCAAAACAAACTATTTCTAAGTGGATTGGGTTTTGTATTGCTTTCTGTTATTCCCATCATGGTAAGGAGATTCCAGCTGGGATTAGGCCTCATTCCACTAGGGCTACTGCCACTTCTACAGCCTTTTTAAGGGGTGGCAACTAAAGATATTTTGGAGGCAGCTACTTGGAGTTCAGTGCATACTTTCTCTAAGCATTACCACCTTCCACTTTACTCTAAATCTAGGGCTGGTTTTGCCACTGCAATTTTACAGGGCATTTTGGCAGCTGCTCCTGCTTTATAGCTTTGCCATCCTCCCTTACCTCTGCTTTGGGATTCTACCCAAGTGTAAGGACTGCAGCAATGTGAGATGAAGAACATAGTACAGTTTTGTACCTACCATAAATGTAGATGTTCGAAGATCTACATTGCTGCAGTCCAATTTACCCTCCCTCCTTCCCCTCTATATGTAGAGGCAGTGGTGTGGTTTGGGTGACGAATACTGTGAAGGTTGTATATATTGTACATATGTTTAGTGCAAGGGTGGTTGGTTGTTTTTTGCTGTCTTTTGGTTCTCCTTTTAGGGTCTTCTGACATCTGGGGCAAGAAAAGACTGAGGATATGACGTCGGTCATGCGCATTTGTACCCTGACGTCCTGATGTCAGTCTTAAGCGCCATGACCGACGTCAGCCTAATACTTTGATATTCGGGCCGACCGAGGACAGCGGACTACCCAAGTGTAAGGACTGCAGCAATGTAGATCTTCGAACATCTACATTTATGGTAGGTACAAAACTGTACTTTGAGTTTCCACATGACCCCACTGAAGCAATGAGTCTACAATAGATGCTGTTGTGGTTATGGCTGCTACTAAGATAAAAGCTATTTGAGGAGAGCTCTGCTGCACTTTTCCCAGCAGTAAGTCTGGGGCATTGGACAAATTTGGAAAGCAGACTTCAGCTTCAGCAATATTTGAATTACATGTGCTTAACTGTTTAGCTCATTTAACCAGATTTCAGAGAGTCTTGAATAAGGAGCTGTGCAAGTCATTCTCTGGTACTTTGTCCTCAGGGTCACGTAGGACTATGGATTCACAGCTGGCTACCCTTCAGTCCTTATCACATGTGACATATGGCACATTTAGAGAAGCAGACAACTGGCATTGCTCTATTTCGACACATCTGGATGCGTCAGCAATTTTGTGAAGAACTTCAGTGTGACCTTGTTTGAACGCCCATTTTGACAGGTCCACCCTCTTCAACACAAAGTGAAAGAGACACTCGTCAGAAGTGAGCAAGATGGCAAAACCCTGTCTGCCATGTGTATGTGCTTTCCCTCAAAACTTTTTTCCTGGAACTGAAAGGGTGGCAAGAGACTGTGGTTCAGTAAGTCTCAGGGTTTTGCTCATGACGTTTCTGGGGATAGACACACTCGCACGCGCACACACACACACACACACACACACACACACACACACACACACACACCTGATGCAGAGAGGAGAACAACTTCAATGGACATCACATCAATGGCACCAGAACCAGGGCATCAAGGCCCTTTTGCTGGCGATCCCTGCCAGCGTCCCTAAAAGGTTGCCCAACTGCCACACTCTGAAGGCAGTCGGGGGGGGCAATAGTCTCTGCATCTGTAGGTCTGGTTAGACATCACACAAGATTCTTGGGTGCAGAAAATTGTAACCAAACACTGTTATTCCCTTTGTTTCCCCAAATTCAAAACAAACAAAGAAAACTTTGATGTTCCACCCA
This sequence comes from Protopterus annectens, assembly GCF_019279795.1. NCBI lineage: Eukaryota > Metazoa > Chordata > Ceratodontiformes > Protopteridae > Protopterus > Protopterus annectens. The sequence continues at coordinate 270,130,366 of NC_056729.1, read as the reverse complement.
GTCAGAGGAAGGCAGCAGTTTTGGATGTCTTCAAGTTGCTAAAGAAACAAGTCATCCAGAAGGTCCCACCAGACAAGTAAGAGTCTGGAGTCTACTCTAGATTCTTTTTGATTCTGAAGAAAAACTGAGACATCAGGCCCATTCTAAACCTCCGTCAACTCAAGTGGTTTGCAAGACAGACAGAATTCTGTAAAGTCATGGTTCAATCCATTTAGCCTCTTTTGATGAAAGACAACTGGATGTGGTCATTGGACCTACAGGATTCTTTCTATGACATCAAGATAGCAAGGCATTCCAGGAGGTTCCTCCACTTTTGGCTGGTAGCCAGTTGGTCACTCAGTTCACGACACTGCCATTTGATCTCACCACAGACTCCCAGGTTTGTCCCATATGCATGTCAGTGGTTGCAGCACGTGTCAAATTGCAGGGTTTCTGTGTTCCCATACCTAGACAACTAGCTTATAACTTCTTCCATGAGGGTTCTACTTCAAGCCAGAGACTCCTTGCTCCAGTTATGCCTTCACCTAGGAATAACAGTCAACATGGAGACGTCCAAGCTTCAGTTCAGATGATAGAATTCATAGGATGCCACCTGGATAACACCTTGCAGGTTGCCAAACTCCTAGATTCCAGAGTCTTTTATTCTGCATAAACCGATGTTGGCAGAATTCATTCTTTGCCTTTTGGGCTCACTAGCAACTCAGCTTCCTTAACTCTGGTCCCTCATACTAGGTTTTACATCAGAGTACTGCTGTGGACACTCTCGGTTCAGTTCTCCATGCTGTATCAATCCATGCATTTTCCAGTCAGCCTAACAGGAATCTGCAGGCAGCATATTCCTTGGTGTTTTTCTTTTCCACTGGTTCCTCTAGATTGTACCTTCGTTTTGCCTTCTTCAATGGCCGCAGTTGCCATGAATGCTTCCCTTGTGGGGAGGAGGGCATTTTGAAGGAAAGACTGTCCAAGGCATGTGGACATTGCTAGAGGCCAAAGTTTCACATCAACGCACTGGAGATAAGGGCAGCATCCTAGTATCGCAGGCCTTTTGGGACTTCCTCCCCAGGGCTGTGATTGTGATTCAGAATGACATGTCAGTCATCTGGTATATCAACAAACAAGGGATAGCACATTCATATCCGTTGTATAGAAGCCATTAGGATTTCTAAGTGGGCGATTTCTTCCCAGTGCTTTCTTAATGGCAGTGCATAACCTGGGGATGTCCAGTGTTGTAGCGAGTAAGCTAAGTAGGTCCATTCTTCTGCTTTGAGTGGTCTCTACTGATCGGTGGCAGCTGAAATTTTTAGCCGCTGGAGCAAGCCTTGCTGTGATCTCTTTGCTACCTCACTCAATGCTAAGTGCAGCAGCTACTGTGCTCTGATCCCCCAGCAGAGAGAGTCAACAAGTGGCACTCTAATCCACACTTGGCCTCCAGGTCTCCTGTATGCTTATCCAAATTCCTTCAGAATGCATCTGGTCCAAGGCAAAAGTGATCCTCATTGCCCCCTTTTGTCTTCAACAGGTATGGTTCTTTACTTGGGTGATGGTCCCTCTTCTGGACCTGGTCTCTCTCCTGTCCATCCAGCCCCACCTGGACATCAAACCCCTGAAACTGACCCAGTGGTTCTCTACTTTCAGTGATGGCCAGAAACTCGGTGCTTTTTCGAAAAATTAGTGGTAGATTGGTGTAAGAAGCAAGTGGAAAAGGTTTTCCATTTGAGTTCTTCCAGGGGTCTCAACTCCTTCACCTTGTATTTTGGATTTTTTTGATAAGTTTTGATGTTAAGTTGTCTATCTCGCCTTCATTCTTGCTGGATGGGTTCGGAGACGAACCTTGGCTCCGACTCGGCCACTACTAAAGCTCGAGAGCTAGTTCCACCGGCTCGAGGCTCCCCTATATCCCACAATGCTAGGCAGTAACTACTCAGATCTCGTTTGCCGCTTAGCTGACGAGGTGCTTTGTTCCAACCGGCTCTACAGGTTAGTGTATTTTCTTAGACTTTTACTCAACTTAGACCCCTTTAATTTTATTTTCTAGTATCCCTTACTTAGCTAGTTCGATTCCAGTCCCTGTCTTTCGAATCCTTCCCTTTAATCCTTGATTTTTTCCTCAAAATCCACCTTAGGCCCCTTTCCCACCCCTCCTAGTATTTGGAGTGAGTGTTTGTGTGGAAACTTTTTCCTTATTTAATTTGGTGTGCTTGTGTGAGTGATTCCTATCTTTAGAACCATGTCTAAAGAATCTAAGGTCTCAGGCTTTAAGAAGTGTGACTCGTGCTGTCAGAAAATGTCTCTGACAGACGGTCACACTTCTTGTGTCTACTGCCTGGGACCTTTGCACCTGCAGGACTCATGTGCTGTTTGCCATGGTTTCAGCCCTCGAGTCCTGCAGGAGCGGAAAAATAAGCTCATTTTAAGGGGCTTATTGAAGCCTGAGGGTCCCCCAACTCAATCTTCGGGGAAACCCTCCAAGCCTTCCAGACCGTCGGCTCCAGTATCTGAGTCGTCGGCTGGAGCTTCGAAGCCTGTTCGGACATCGGCTCCGGCTGGAGCCGATGATTCTCGAACACATGTTCCTACTGTTTCCTCGGCTCCGGCCGGAGCCGAGGTAGACACTGTTGAATTGGCTCCGATTAGGTTATCGGAACCGACTTCCAGAAAGAGGTCTAGATCACCATCTATCGGCTCCGTTCATTTGGCTCCAACATCGCCATTGTTGTCTGAACGGAGCCATAGATCTCATTCCTCTAGGTCGTCGAGACTTTCAGACCATGACCTACAGAGGGTGGTGAGTCGACTTCTCAAGTCCGAGGCACTGGCCCAAATGCTTCATAGCCCGACTCAACAGTCGATGGCTATTCCCGTCACCCAGAATGTTCCTCCTCTGACTCTTTTGAGTTCGGAGCCGGGGCTGGTCGGACCCGAGACTGTGGGTGCGTCGGTACCGATTCCTTTGTCTTCGGCGCCATCGTCGGCTCCAATTTCTTCTTTGGAGGAATCTCGGTGCCGGACTTCCCTTGTCGGCTCCGAGGGGGTGAGTGGCATCGGACCCTTGTCCGACCCCGCTCTCCCTCTCGGTGCTTCGGCTCTGGTGATTTCGGCTCCGACATCGGCCTCGGAGTCATCACTGTCGGTGCCGGGGGAGGTTTTCAGCTTTTTGGAGCGGAGTCTTCTGGCCCTGCCTGACAGGGGTGCCTTCGAGGTCATGAGGAGCATGTTAGAACCAGGTTATACCCTACAGTCAGCTCCATCTGCCCCTCCCTCCACGGTGCCTGCGGTGATTTCTTCTCACCCCCTCATCCCGGATCGTAGAGAGACAGCCCCTCAAGTATCCCCAGTGGGTATTTCCTCCTCTTCCGAGGCCTCTCCTGACTCTGTAGGAGAGCCCCCTAGGAATAGGCAGTGCAAGAGGAAGCACATTGACTCCCCTGAGTCTGTCCCCTCTGACACTGATTTAGAGGATTCTGAGGGTTCCCCTCGTTCCCCCTCTGAAGATGTCTCCTTTGCAGACATCCTCGAAATCTTAAAACAGAGGGGGAATTGGCCAGCCCTTAACCCATCAGAGGATGAATCAGTGTATCTTGAGGCATTTGGCTCTCGCCATTCCACCTCCTGGGTGTCCCCTCCCTTTGACCCCCTCAAGGAAGTGGTGGCGGCAAGGAAGGCTTGGACGGCTCCTGACTCAGTGGAACCCACCCCCAGGAGACCGTCAGAATTCATCACTGCCCCGAAGGATAAAGAATTCTTAGCCAAAGGCGTCTCTGTTGATGCTATGGTGGTGGCTGCGGCCACCAAGAAGGAGCTAGCTGATCCTTCAGTACCTGTCCATCCTCCTATCAAGGAGTCTAGGACCATGGACAGGTACGGTAAGCGGATGTTTTCGTCAGCGACCTTTTCTATGCGCTCGCTGAATTACCTGTGTCATTTCACTCGTCTCCAGAGGGATTTGCTCAAGGAAGCAAGTGAAATGTTAAAGGATCCATCAGCTGCAGGTTTTCAGGATAGAATGAACTCTCAGCTGGCGACCCCTCAACTCAATAGTTAACTCCTCCATGCGCCTCCTTTCATATGCGGCGGACGGAGCGAGTAGAGCTGCAGGTACAGGTGTGGCCTTACGTCGGCACGCCTGGATGCAGCTATGTAACTTTGCAGACCCTTTCAAGGCATCCTTCACTAACTCCCCCTTTGATGGATCATCCCTCTTTGGTCCTCAAGTGAAGGAAACCCTGACTAGGTGTGAGGTTGAAGGCAAGACTCTCTCTGCTGTGGGAGTCCGTTTTTCTACTCCTTCTAGACCTTACCCCAAAGGTCAGAAGGGGGGGAAAGATGTGGTTCCGCAAACAACCACAGGGAGTCTCGCCTGATGCACAGAGTCGGTTCCCCTCTAGAGGCAGAGGGGGGAACAATAATAATAGACGCCGTCCTAGAGGCAGGGGGGGGGCCCGCAGAACCAGGGTAGCAGAGAAACTTTCTCTGACAAACCCTTTCAGCACCCCTGAGGGGCTGCCCGGCTGTCCACCTTCGGAGGCAGTCGGGGGAAGATTATCGCTGTACCCAGAAGCCTGGCTTTCCCTTACCAAAGACAAGTGGGTACAGTCGATCATATCCGAGGGCTACAAAATTCCGTTCATTCATATCCCAAGACGATCCAAAAGTTCCCTTCCAGACGTTCCACCCAATCAAAGGGAACACGCAGCTAGAAATTTCAAAGCTGCTTTCAAAAAGAGCCATTCAACCAGTTCCAGCAGACCAACAAGGATCCGGAATCTACTCCAAATTTTTTTTGGTGCCAAAGAAAACAGGGGACTGGAGACCCATCTTGGATCTCAGCATCTTGAACAAGTTTGTCAAGAGAACGAAATTTCGGATGGTCACGCTGCAGTCCATTCTGCCCTTTTTGGGGCGGGACAACTGGATGTGCTCTATAGACCTCCAGGATGCGTACTATCACATCAGAATGAACCGACGCTCCAGGAGATTTCTCTGCTTCAGGCTGGGAACCAGTCATTTCCAGTTCAGGGCCCTGCTCTTTGGTCTCACTACAGCCCCCCCCCCCCCCCCCGAGTCTTTACGAAATGCATGGCGGTGGTCGCCTCTCATCTGAGACGGCAAGGATTCCAAGTGTTTCCATATTTAGACGACTGGCTCCTAACAGCCACCACCAAACATCTTCTCCTTCTTGCCAGAGACTACACCTTACGCACATGTCAAACACTAGGCATCTCCATAAATTACGAAAAGTCTGTCTTGTCGCCTTGTCGTGTTATTACCTTCATAGGCGCAAATCTAGACACAGTCAACATGTCAGCCAGACTCACAGAGCAAAGGGTAGCAGACATACACAGACAGGTCTCTCTTGTCTTGCAGAGCAACAAGGTCAAAGTCAGACTGGTCCTGAAGGTCTTAGGAATAATGGCGGCGGCTATCCCTCTCCTCCCTTTAGCCCGCTTCCACATGAGAATCTTACAATGGATGCTATTCACACAATGGTCATTCCAACGACTTCCAATGTCCCACTCTATTGTGATAACTCAATCATGCAGGAATCATCTATCATGGTGGATCACATCCCCCCAGCTCTACCTAGGAAGACCTTTCGTTCCCTCTCCTCCGGTTGCTACATTGACACCGGACGCCTCCCTGATCGGGTGGGGGGGGGCCATTACCAGGGCAGGACGGTCCAGGGCATGTGGCAGCCTTTCGAGTGCCACTTGCACATAAATGTCCTAGAGATGAGAGCAGTGCTTCTAGCGTTGCAAGCCCTTCAAGACTCTCTTCCCAAGGGGATCTATAGCAATTCAGACAGACAACATGTCTGTAGTGTGGTACATCAACAAACAAGGCGGAACCAGATCTTACCCCTTATGTCAAGAGGCACTCAGACTGTGGCAGTGGGCGATTTCTTCTCAGCAATTTCTGTTAGCAACGCATATTCCCGGGAAGTCCAATGTGATTGCAGACAAGTTGAGCAGGGCTATTCTCATGCCTCACGAGTGGTCTCTGAAGAATTCAGTGTTGGAGGAAATTTTTCAAAAGTGGGGCTGGCCTTGCTGCGACCTTTTCGCTACTCCTCAAAACAGCAAGCGCGACTATTTCTTCACCCTCTTTCCCCAACCAGGCCACCCCAGCAGAGACGCTCTAGTCCACGATTGGCCCCGGGGACTTCTATATGCTTTTCCACCCTTCCCACTGATATCGCAACTAATTCAGAAAGCCATCGCTCTGAACGCTTCCATGATCCTCATTGCCCCTTACTGGCCTCGACAGGTTTGGTTCCCTTTTCTTCACCGTTATCTGTTGGAGCAACCTTGGCATCTGGACCCAGTTCCAGACCTCTTGACCCATCATTCGGGTCAGTTGCACCACTCCCTTCCCTCTCTCCACCTCACAGCGTGGTTACTCCAGTTCTAGCTTTAGCCAGGCTTCCTTTAATATCCCACTCAGTTCGAGATATTTTGATAGCCTCTCATAAATCTTCCACTCGGAAGATTTATAATAGCAAATGGAAACGTTTTTCCTGTTGGGCAGAGTCAAAGAATTTAGATCCTTTCACTGCCTCTATTCAATCTATCCTGGATTTTCTAGCCGAGCTTTTCCACTCAGGTTAGTCTCCGTCTACCATCAAGGTTCATTTGGCGGCTATATCTAACTTTCATGTAGGTGTCTCAGAGTCTTCCATTATGGCTCACAAGCTCTGTAAAGCCTTCCTAAAGGGAGTTTTTCTCCTCAAACCACCTATCAAGGATCCTCCTCCTCAATGGGATCTGAACTTGGTTCTAGCGTCTTTAATTCTCCCTCCCTTTGAACCTGCGGCTTCTTGCTCAATGAAGTTGCTATCTTGGAAAACTCTTTTCCTGGTAGCTATTCTTCAGCTAGAAGAGTCTCTGAACTCCATGCTCTCTGTAGTCGACCCCCTTATTTATTGTTTCATAAGCATAGGGTATCCTTACGTACTAATCCGTCCTTTTTGCCTAAGGTAGCTTCACCAGCAAATTTGAATCAGACCACTGATCTTCCAGTGTTCTTCCCTAACTACTCAAACAGATCAGAGCAAAAATTACACAGCTTGGACGTTCATCGCCAACTTAGGTACTATTTAGACAGGACCAAACAGTTCAGGAAGTCCGATCAACTGTTTATTTCCTATGCGGAAGGTAGAATGGGCCTTCCAGTTACTCAAGTATCTCTCTCTAGATGGCGTACTTCGTTGATTACCTTTGTTTATGAGATCAGACATCAACAGTTGCCATCCAAACCCAGAGCTCATTCAACTAGAGCTTTAGCCACGTCTATAGCTTTTCAAGACAGACTGCCTATTGATTCGATTTGTTCTGCAGCTACTTGGGCCTCTCCCCATGCCTTCATTTCTCATTACAAGTTGGATTTAGCCACTAGAGGTCGAGCCAGCTTTGGTTCCACTGTTCTCAAGAGTCTGTTCCGATAGGCCACCCGGGACAAGGTGCTAGGGACGTGGTCCCATCCAGCAAGAATGAAGGCGAGATAGACAACTTAACATTTAGAAGTTATGTACCTACCATAACGTTCCATGTTAGTTGTCTTCTCGCCTTCTTTCTTGCGTCCCACCCTCCTTCCCCCAAGCCTGGACAGACCTAGAGGATTGTTTTTTTTCTGGTGATTTTCTCATCTTGTTTTTCCCCACAGCTTGTCCACCTCTATTTCCCTTTGTTAGGTTTAGGATACCTTACCCTCAGGTTTAGAGGTGGATTATTTCTCCAGGTTTTGGAGCTGCCTTTTGTTGCTTGGTCTAGCTATCAAACGAGATCTGAGTAGTTACCGCCTAGCATTGTGGGATATAGGGGAGCCTCGAACTGGTGGAACTAGCTCTCGAGCTTTAGTAGTGGCCGAGTCGGAGCCGAGGTTCGGCTCCGAACCCCATCCAGCAAGAAAGAAGGTGAGAAGACAACTAACATGGAACGTTATGGTAGGTACATAACTTCTAATTTCAAGCCCAGTGCTAACTTTTCCACCACTAAGGTTCAACTGGCAGCAACTTGCAATTTTCATATAGGGTAGTGATGTTCTTCATCTCACATTGCTGCAGTCCTTACTTATGGGTAGTCCGCTGTCCTCGGTCGGCCCGAATACCAAAGTATTAGGCTGACGTCGGTCATGGGCGCTTTGAACTGACATCAGAGCGTCAGGGTATAAAAGCGCATGACCGACGTCATATCCTCAGTCTTTTTTGCCGCATGGTCCGATGCAGAAGCAGCGTTGCAAGTGCCATTCGGCGTTCTGAAATTTTTCGAATTCGGAGTTTCAGACCGATACCAAGTTGGGCTAAGTACCCCGTTGGGGAATATTTTTGTTTTTTCTTGCCTCAGTTATTTACCGGATGTCAGAAAAAGTGAATAATTGTATTTCTTGTGGGAAACAGATACCGCATAGGGATTACCACTCGCTTTGTATTCCTTGTTTGGGACCGGAGCACGACGTAGTAGGGTGTCGGTTTTGTGCTAGGTTCAATAAGCGCACTATAAAACGGAGGTTAGATTGCGCTAGGTTAGTCTTTGGCAAGCAGTGTAATTATAATATGCCGTCGGATACTCCGACACCCGCTTCCAATAAGAAGCGCAAAGACAAATCTGTAAAGCCTAGGCAAGATGATTCGTCCGTTTCGGACGCCGGTCCTTTAGAAGCTACAGGGGAGCAGGTGGACCCGGCTGAAATTCCTGTTGAAACTCAGGGGGAAACTTTGATTTTGCAAGAGGTGGCCTCTCAGGAGTCAGGTCAGGCTGAAGGGGCCTCTCAGGTTACTATTCTCCCTACTGTGCCTAGGGTGGTTAGGCCTTCTGCTACTATTTCTAAGGCTCCTTCTAAAGGCAGGTCTGTTTTGTCTTCCTCTGGTGTCAGTCCTGGTTCCTCAGGGTCAGTGCCTAAAAAGCATATGCTTAAAATGGCAGAAGATTTGATTACTTTAATTAGAGGTTCTATGCCCCCTCCTGATAAGAGGCCCAGGGTAGAGACAGAGTTGGAAAGTTTGGAGCAGGCCTCAGATGATTCAGAGTCTTCTGTGGAAGACATTCAAGATTTTCCTCCTTATTCGGATTCTGATGCAGAGGATTCCACTCCTTCTGCTTCTCCTCCTGAGGATTTTTCATTTTCAGAAACTTTACATTCTATGAGGGAACATTTTAAGTGGGAAGGACAGGATTTCTCTGATTCCTGGAAAAGGCTTAGGGAATTTTTGTTTCTACCACAGCATAGACCCTTAGCTATACCTCCAGTTTTGGATGTTGTTCAAGATGTTTTCTCGGAGGCTTCCCTTAATCCAGATTCGGTGCCTCCTGCGCCAGTCAAACCGGACAGGTATTACAGGGTGCCTGAGGCTCATAAATATCTGTATAAAAGTCCTAGAGCAGACCCAGAGACCATTAGTCAGGGTCCTAAAGGTGTTAGAGCTTCTGTTGTAAAAAATCCAGTTCCTCTAGATAAAGAGGCTAGAGCTTTGGATAGATGGGGTAAGAAGGTGTATACCTCTTCTACGTTGGCAATGAGGGCTTTAAATTGCCAGTTTCATATGTTGAAATATCAGAATTTCCTCCTTTCTCAGCTAAAATCTAAAGTGGATGCTTTAGCAGAGGGTATAGAGTGTAAAGAATTGCAAGATTTGGTACATGTCTCTGAACAGGTGGGCAAGCATTCTTTGCAGTGTGGCTTTGATGCTTTACAGGCTTCTTCTAGGGTGGCTGCCACTGGTTCAGTTATTCGAAGGCACGCCTGGCTTAAGGATCAGAATTTGTCAGAGCATGTTAAGACTAGAATTCTGGATGCTCCTTTACAGTCTGAAGTTTTGTTTGGTCCTCCTGTGGAGTCTGTATTAAAGAAAATGGAGGACAAGGCTAAGTCTATGCAGACTGTTAAAGATTTTTTGCAGGTGCAACCTCCAAAGTTTAGTAGAAATTGGCCTACTACAGGATGGACGTACCCTTCTTCTGATTCTCAGTCTAGGGGCAGATCTAGACGTGGTAGGGGCAGAGCTCAGAGTTCCTTCAGACCTAGAACATGGAGTTCGCCTGCACAGTCTGCAGGTGAGGGCAGGGGCCAGTCCTTTCGTAAACAGGCCCAATGACCTGCATTTTCAGCTGCCAGATTCCTCTTGCCTGGCAGCTCCTTTGGGAGGAAAGTTAGCACTTTTCAAGCAAAATTGGCTTTTAGTCACCCAGGACAAATGGGTATTGGACATTATAAACCGAGGCTACAAGTTTTATTTCCATACATTGCCTCCTTTCAAAGGTATGCCAGACGTTCCTCCTCGACAAAGGATAGTGGCTCACAAACAGATTTCTTTACTTCTTCAAATAGGAGCTATACAGCCAGTTCCTCTGTCAGAAGTGGGCCTAGGATTTTATTCTCGCCTGTTTCTAGTTCCAAAGAAAGGGGACACGTGGAGACCAATTTTGGATTTATCTATCCTCAACACTTACCTGGACATTCCAAAGTTCAAGATGCTGACGTTACAACAGCTTTTACCTCTGTTGGGAAAAGATCACTGGATGGTAACTCTGGATCTCAGAGGCTTATCTTCATGTTCCTATCAGGCCAAGTTGCAGGAGGTACCTGCGTTTTCGAGCTGGAAATTTACATTATCAGTTCTCTGCATTGCCCTTTGGCTTATCTACTGCGCCCAGAGTGTTCACAAAGGTTCTGGCTCCAGTGATAGCCTATTTCAGGTTAAGAGGAATTCAGATTTATCCTTCTTTGGACGATTGCCTGATTATTGCTCAAGAGAAGGACGAGCTTCTTCATCATCTACAGTATGTGATGACAGTGTTAAGATGCCTAGGGTATTCTGTGAACGAAACAAAGTCCAGTCTAGTACCCTCTCAAGACATGTGCTTTCTGGGTGTGAGACTGAATACAGCTTCCCAGAGGGCTTTTTTGACCCCGGACAAACAAAGAAGCCTTTCTCTTTATTTCCATCAAATGTCTCTACAGTCCAGGCTGACTGCAAGGACAGTCCTTCAAGCCTTGGGGTTCATGGCATCTTGTATTCTGGTGCTTCCCAATGCCAAACTGCATATGAGGAAGCTTCAATGGTATCTCAAAAATGTATGGACACAACACTGCCAAGATCTAGACACTGTCATTCAGATAATACCTTGCATTCAGAAGGAATTTTTGTGGTGGGCTCAGGAATGTCACCTAAACAAGGGACTCTCTGTGACCCGACCAGAGGCGAGTCAGATTCTAATGACAGATGCCTCGGACAAGGCTTGGGGAGCACACCTCAATGGAAAATGGGTGCAAGACACGTGGCCTGTCAGACTTCAACATTTGCATATCAACTTGAAGGAGATGTTAGCAGTTCAATTTGCATTAAAGGCTTTCAAGGATTTACTTCACCCAGGGCAGGTGTTGATTCAAACAGACAACACTACTGTCATGTGGTACATCAACAAGCAAGGGGGAACCCATTCGTACCCTCTTTGCAGACAAGCGATGATTTTGTGGGAGACTGCTCTCAGCTTACACCTCCATCTTCAGGCAAGGTTTCTGCCAGGAGCACAGAACTCCTTAGCAGATGTGTTGAGCAGACAAATAGTGGATCCTCACGAGTGGAAATTGGATCCTCATGTATTTCAAGAGTTGACAGTGTTATGGGGGACTCCAGACATAGATCTGTTCGCTTCTCCACTAAATTACCAGTTGCCAAAGTTTTGCACAAAAATGTTTCATCACACAGCTTGGAGGGTGGATGCTCTATCATTCAGTTGGAGCAATCTTCATGTCTATGCCTTTCCACCTCTGCCTCTTCTTCCCAAGGTACTCTTGAAGGCCAGACAAGACAAGCCATCCATGATCCTGATAGCGCCGGATTGGCCTCGACAGCACTGGTACCCACTACTGAGGAGTTTAGTGAGGGAGCCTCCATGGCCTCTACCTTTGATTCCGCATCTTTTGTCTCAGGAGGGCAATCACTTCCTCAATGTCAGGATTCAGTCTCTGCATCTAACAGCCTGGCATATTCTGTTTTAGACCCTGGAGGGTCTCAGCTTCCACAACAAGTTTTGAATGTTATTTTGGAGGCCAGAAGGCCTAGTACCAGGAAAGTTTACACAAATAAATGGAGGAGATTTTTTATTTGGAGCAAAGCAAAGGCATTTGATGTTTCCAAGCCTAATTTAAGTGCTGCTCTTCAATATCTTACTGAGTTATTGGACAAAGGTTTGTCTTTCTCCTCTATAAAGATTCATGCTGCAGCCATTTCTGCTCACTATGATTGTGATCCTCCTTTATTCTCTCATCCTGTGTTTAAGCAATTTCTTAGGGGGGCAAAGAACATAAGACCCCCACGTAGAGCTCCTACTCCTGCTTGGGATCTCAATTTTGTGTTGGAAAAACTTACTCTACAACCTTTTGAGCCTGCAGCTACTGCCGATTTAAAGTATTTGTCATGGAAGACTGCTTTTTTGTTGGCCATTACTTCTGCAAGAAAGGTTTCTGAATTACAGGCCCTTATGGCAGTGGAGCCTTTCCTGATTTTTCATAAGGACAGGGTATCTTTGCGTACTAATCCTTCCTTTATGCCTAAAGTGGTTTCTAGTGTGGCTTTAAATCAAACTATTCATTTGCCTACTTTTTATGCAAACCCCCAAAATAAAGGGGAGAAGATTTTGCATACTTTGGATATTCACAGACAGTTACGTTATTACTTGAGTAGAACCAAGGAGTTCAGACAGTCTCAGCAGTTGTTTGTTTCTTTTGCTTTGGGTTCTCAGGGTAAACCTGTTTCGAAACAAACTATTTCTAAATGGATTGGGGGTTGTATTTCTTTCTGTTATTCCCATCATGGTAAGGAGGTTCCGGCTGGAGTTAGACCTCATTCCACTAGGGCTACTGCCACTTCTACTGCCTTTCTAAGGGGGGTAGCTACAAAAGATATTTTGGAAGCAGCTACTTGGAGTTCAGTACATACTTTCTCTAAACATTACCACCTTCCTCTTTATTCTAAATCTAGGGCTGGGTTTGCCACTGCAATATTACAGGGCATTTTAGCAGCCCCTAATGCTTTATGATATTTCCATCCTCCCATTCCCGTTGCTTTGGGATTCTACCCATAAGTAAGGACTGCAGCAATGTGAGATGAAGAACATAGTACAGTTTTGTACCTACCATAAATGTAGATGTTCGAAGATCCACATTGCTGCAGTCCAATTTTCCCTCCCTCCTTCCCCACTGCTTTTTGTTATGGTTATATAGTTTGGGTGGTGGTTGTTGTTGGGCATGCTTTTGGGAGATATTCTGTTTTTGGCTGTGGCCTTTCTGTTTAGGGCCTTCTGACATCTGGGGCAAGAAAAGACTGAGGATATATGACGTCTGTCATGCGCTTTTATACCCTGACGCTCTGATGTCAGTTCAAAGCGCCCATGACCGACGTCAGCCTAATACTTTGGTATTCGGGCCGACCGAGGACAGCGGACTACCCATAAGTAAGGACTGCAGCAATGTGGATCTTTGAACATCTACATTTATGGTAGGTACAAAACTGTACTTTTCCAAGGTGTCACTATCCTGGTGGCTGCCTGACTGTATTTCTTTTGTTTACATTTCCAAAGGATTATCTTTACCTTACAAAACTAAAGCTCATTGTACTGGAGCTGTTGCAACCTCCACAGTTTTTCGCTAGCATGCCTATTGATGATATCTTTATTGCAGCTACTTTTTGTACTTGTTCATGCCTTTGTTTCCTGTTGCATGCTGGACCTGCAGTCTAGGTTTCTGGCTTCATTTAGCTCTACCATTTTTGGAATATCCTTCCATGAGACCTCCCATCCATGTTGTCATTTTCTGTCCATCTCAACCTTCCCTCCCGCCATCCCCCTACTGAAGTGACACCAAGTGTGGCTCCTGAATGATTGTATTGCACCTCTTCAGAGCCTTGTCTTATTTGCAATCTGGCACTGTCATTGTTTATCATAGGTGCCCCCTTTTTCTTTTATATAGTATGAGTAACCGTCTTTGGTATAGGCAGGCAAACTCAACCTGAGGAACTGTGAATACTGAGGGGAATTATGGGTACAGGGGAGATGCCTGAGGCTTGAATCTGAGAGTCTAAAAGTTGCCAGTTTCAGATTCTGTCAGATCCAATATACCAGTAGTTGAGATAGACAAAAGATGGCAGCATGGCTCTAGCATTATGGTAAGTACATGACTCATTCACTTTTCTCCTCCCCAATCTGAGATTTCAGATAAAGTTGCAAAAGTCCTCCCCGACTCTGTCACGCAAGATTGTATTTCTAGAGTGCCTTATAGAGACACACATTCAAAATGCTGTTCTGTTTTTTTTTTTTTTTTTTTTTTTTTTTTTATCTTGGGACAAGGTGTATTCATATCGAGAAATATTCCTGAAGTTGCCTTGTGTATCCCAAGCTTCAGTCAGTGAATTCCTTAGGATTCTAGGCCTTTTGGCTTCTGTGATCCCCATGATACAACTTGCCAGATTATACATAAGAATGGTTCATTTGTATTTCAAAGGCATGTAGAACCCATCTTATCCACCCCTACAGTTTCAAATACCATTACTGAGTTTTGTAAAACTAGAATTACTGTGATGAAGGGATCAGATGGCTCTCAGTCCGGGGCTCCCTTTTTCTCTTCCTACCCAAACACAATCTGTCATTACAGACTCTTCAGATTTTGCTTAGGGTGCAGCTTCAGTTGGAGTAAAATTGCAAGGAGTGTGAGGCAATTTAGACAGACGAGTACATAAGTTTCAAAGGTAAGGGGTGTTTGATACACCCAAACATTTGAACAACTTCATCTGACTGCCTTGATGATTCTGTTTTAATACCTTTGAGCACCTTTTTCACAAGGATGTGCAGCAAGTACTAAAGGAGGCAAGAAAGCCTGCTACTAGAAAGTCATACTGGCAAATGGAAAAGATTTTCTAGTTGCTGCTTAGCCAGTAACCAGATTCTCACAGGGGATTTTGCACCTATGGTTTCAAATATTTGTGTGAGTTGCTATCTTCTGGCCTTTCTTATACTTCTTTCAAGGTACATCTTGCGAACAGGTCTTCCCATGGATCCATAATCTTTTTAATCAGTTTGTTTTTAAACAGTCTCTGAAAGTGATGTTGCACATGAAATACCCTCTCAAACCATTTCCATCTACGATCTCAATTTTGAGCTAAAAAATATCTATCACCTTTTTGAATATGTTTCTTTGGCTGATTTCAGGTTTGTTATTTGGAAAACTGTCCTCATTGCTCTGAAGTCTGCAGGAAGAGCATCTGAGTTGCAGGTACTTATGGTGAAGGAACCCTAGCTGATATCCATAGAAATAAGGTCATACTGCGGACTAGCCCTTCATTCATGCCTAAGGTTATCTCAGAATTCACTTTGAGTCGAGCAATTCATGTCCCAGTTTTCAATCCAGACCATAAAAACAAGGGAAAAATATTCTTTATATGTTTGAAGTGTAAATATTACTCTGATACTGTCTTGACAGCACCATGTCCTTCAAGAAAGCTGACCAGATGTATTCCCTATTCTGGGACTAACAAAGGTCAACCCATGTCTAAACAGACAGTTTCAAGCTGGTTGTCTTTGGCTCTTGTGTTTTATTTCTACCATGGCAAAACTATTCTGGACATGATTAAGGTCCATTCCACCAGGGCCTTGTCTTATTCAATGACATACTGGAAAAGTGTAGAATCTAGAAGAATTCTAATGGCAGCAACATGGACTTCCACCATACATTTACAAAGCGGATTCCTTTTCCTAGTCCACAGCAGCCTTTACAGGGACAATTCGCGAGGGTCACTTGGACCCTTATACTTCCTCCTATCAGGTTGAGTAAGCTTTGGTAATGCACCCATTGGCTAATGCAGCAGCAAGATTGGTAAACATAATAAGCTGCACTTAGATCTACTACATCAGTGAGGAATTCAAAGATGTACCCGCCCACCACCCTTTCTGTACACAGAGTGGGTTTTGCTGTGTGCTGCTGTTGAACTTAATTTGGCATTTGTTTACCAGGAAAGTCTGACTGGGTTATGAGGTGCTCGTTTTCAGTGGAGGCCTAGGGAGAAAAGCTCCAGTTACATATGGTTAACAGAATGAAAAACTAGACAGACAGACGTAGTCATAACATTCGAGCACAGTTATGAAAACAGCACATTAGTTTATCAGAATGAGAACTTAAACATAATAAAGTCATAGTGTTCAAACATAAGTTATATGGAAAGCCTGATAATAGGAAAATGCAGCAGCATTTACATAATAGATTATCATAACAATTAGTAAATGCTCTAGAGGTCATGAAATATGATAACGCATTATATTGGTGAAGACGTAGGATAGTATAAGTAAAGAAGGGTAGGGTGTGATAGAGGGGGTAGTAGGAATAGATGTAGAAAAGGTATGAGTGTAACCTCAGGGGAATATGTGTAGAGGAAGGGTAAGGTAAGTTAGTGGTGGGGATAGAGAGAGTAGAGGTAGAAAAGGTTATGAGTACCTCAGCCTGGGATCATACAGGAGCAAATCCAAGCTTTTTTTGAAGTATTCTTTTATAGAGGTTATGAAGGAGTGCAAGTTAGTTTTGATAGTTAAAGGGAGTTCCATAGTTTTGCCGCAGAGTAGGAGTAATGGCTTAGGCCTGCGGTTTTAAGTTTATAAGTTGTGAGGAGATGTTTGTCTTCAGATCTCAGATGTTTATTTGGGATATAAAAGTTGATTAATGGGCTAAGAGCAGGACAAGCTAGTGGGTTGTGGATGATTTTGTATACTGGAGTAAGTTGTACATATTGGAGTTGAAGGGGGAGTTCAAGCCATCTTAGGGAATGTAGGGCTTTACAGTGATAAGTTAGAGGGGGTTGTGTTTTTGGCAAAATTGGCAATTTTATTATAGCAGCTTTCTACCCCCCCCCCCCCTCTTAGGGAGGTCTGTAAGTTATTTAGAATTGGGCCCCACATAACAGTGAGGGCAAGAGGTGTAGGCTTTGGCCAGGGTCATTTGGTAGCTGCTGTGAGGAAGTTATTCCTGTATAGCATGCCTAGTTTTGGCTGTTTTTTATGCAGTTTTGTATATGTAGGTAAAACTTCAGATTTTCATCAGTTGTGACATGTAGTTTGGTTTGCGGACCCAATTCAGTTTCAGTATTGTTGACTGAAAAGATCTTGGAGTTTGTTTTGTTAGAGCTATGGGGTTTCTGGGTGAAAAGGGGGAGCTTTTTTGGAGTTCGGTAGAAGTTCAGCATTGAAGAGCCATGTTTCTATAGAAGAAAAATATTGTGTTGTGTTATAGGTAAGTTAATGTGTCTGATACGCAGATGATAGTGAATCATCTGCATATTGGATAAGAGCTCCTTTGCACGAGGATGTATGCAAGTTATTGATGAAGACATTAAATAGTAATGGGCCAAGGATGGATCCTTGAGGTATGCCTATGGGGGGGGTGATGTGATATGGGAAGAGAGAGCCCTGCCGTTTTACTGCTTGCTGCCTTTCAGCTAGGTAGCTAGAAAGCCGCTGATAGGGGAAAGATTAATCCATGCTAGAAAGTTCTTTAAGGAGTTTGGGTTGAGTTACTATGTCAAAGGCTTTTGACAAGTCTAGAAATACTGCAGCTACTAGTTTGCCAGTGTCATGTGCTCTGTTGACAGAGTCCATGAAAGAAAATAAGACTGTTGAGGTACTGTGTGCAGGTCTAAAGCCAAGTTGAGTGTAGGAAAGTAAGTTATGTGTAAGATGATGAATTGTAGGTGTGCACACTTTTTTTATAATCTTAGAGAGGGGTGAAAACATTGCAGTAGGATGGAAGTTTGTGATGTCAGTGGAGTTGCCTCCCTTATGTAAAGGCATAATGTGTGATCTTTACCATAGGTTAGGGACATGCGATTCAACTGTGGATCTATTAAGGTGCTAACAGGGAATGCTATTACCTCTGCAGCAAGCTTTAGGTATTCTGGTGGGAGGTTGTCTGCTGAGGTTAAGCCAGATTTCATTTTTTGTAGTAGTTTAGTTTTTCGTGTGAGATAAAGGGATGGGCTGAAAAGTAAGCTGGGGGTGGTTTGTTTTTTGAGTGAGGGGTTGGTTGTGTGTGCACAATGTGTTTAGAGGTTAGTATTGGGGGTATTAGTAGAAGTAGTGAGTTGTGGTGAATGAGCTGGGTTTACTTTTAGGTTGGATATGGACTGTATATATACTACGCGTTGAATTTGGTGGCTGTTTGAAGAGGTAGTATATTGGGTTATGGATTGGGATTATTTTTCTGTGTTGGGTAGTGACATTACAGAGGACCAGAATTTCTTAGGGTTGTTTTTGTGGATACTTTGAATGTAGGAATAGTATGTTTTTTGTCATGCAGTATTTGTCTTTGATGGAGGAGTTGTCTGTATAACTGAATATTTATGTTTTTATTGTTTAGCCAAGCAGCCCGTGCTTTGTTCCTGTCCTTCATTAGAATTTTACATGATTTATAGCAATGAGTGAGAAGGTCACTGAAAAACCAATCAGTAATGACAAAATGAAAACTCCAGAAAAGCTAGAACGTCCACTGAGTGACCTCCCAAACCTCGTGCATCAGAGGACATGGGATATATGCAAATGATCCATATGAACATTAGGTGTTTCAGCTAATTAGCAATTCTGAATGCCCATGACTTGTTTCGTCATTTTAATGGACAATTTCAGGCCAATAAAGCCAAACTCCACTAGCTGTGGGATGAGGTTATAAGGACGAATATACATGTCTACCGCTAGTGGGATTTGGCTTTATTGACCTGAAATTGTCAATTAAAATGACAAAACAAGTTATTGGCATTCAGAATCGTCACTTAGCTGAAACACCTGATGTTCATAAGGATCATTTGCATATATCCCATATGCCTCTGATACAAGAGGTTTGGGAGGTCACTCAGTGGAAGTTCTAGCTTTGCTGGAGCTTTCATTTTGTTTTTACCGATTGTTTTTTCAGTGTCCTTCTCACCATTGTTTTAATTTGTTTGGGATATTTTTGCAGTGACCTTAATGATAATGGACATCAGCTGGGTTATAACAGCCCTGTGTTTCTATTGTCTGTCAAACACACTGCTTGTGCTGTGCTGATGAGGTCATAAGGATGAACTATGCATATCCACAGCTAGTGGGATTTGGCTTTATTGGCCTGAAATTGTCCATTATAATGAAACAAGTCATGGGCACTCAGAATTGCCATTTAGCTGAAACACCTGATGTTCATAAGAATCATTTGCATATATCCCATGTGCCTCTGATACAAGAGGTTTTGGAGGTCACTCAGTGGAAATTTTACATGATTTGGAGAGCCATATGGGGCATGGTTATTTTTTATCCTTTTTGTTCTCTAAGGGGCTAGGGAGTTAAAAATGCTTGGGAATGTAATGTTGAAATGTTCAGCTGCATCATTAAGGGGAAGTCTTTTTATGACTGTATTATGGCTGTATTCAACTGGACGTATAAGAGAATTTAAATACCTTTATCTGCACTTTTTTTTTCCAAAAATACAGTATTTAAATTGATTTTAACTGTGTTGCAGGAATATTAACTGAACTGGAAGTTAGTCGGTGTTTGCTGAATTTTGTTATTTGCTAGTAATTACAGGTGTGGGGGTAGCCACATTCTTTGATTTCCTGTCCTTGCCTATTTAAGTGGTACAGTGTGAAATATTTTCTGCTTAAAAACCTCAGCTTTGGCCGGCTAAGAACTAGCTGTATTCAACTGGATGTATCAGAGAATTTAAGTACCTTTATCTGCACTTTTTTTTTAAAAAAAATACAGTATTTAAATTGATTTTAACTGTGTTGCAGGAATATTAACTGAACTGGAAGTTTTGACTCTGCTCTTCAGTTAGTCCTACCCACCCTCCGTTTTGGTTTTGGTGTTAATCTTAGTGGCCTTGAAACTGCCCGCCCCTCTTGTAAATTTCTGTTTGGATACTCCTTCTGGGCCCATCTCATTTGCTCACTCAACTGAGTGCAGTGAGATCATATTCTGATTTCAGGCACTCCTACTGTGTACAAAGAGAGCATCTGGGAAACAGAAAAAAAAATTTAAGCTTGTTTCCTGCCTTTCCTGTTAAGTGGTATAGACTATTTGTAGGCTTCTGAGCCCCCAAGCCCTTCTGTGTTGGAGGGAAGCCTTCTAGCTTAGTTTTTTTTCTTATAACTAGCCAGTTTTCTAGTTTCAGCACTCAAATCTGTTTATTTGATCTCAGCACTTGTTCAGAAAAAAATAAAAAATTCATCTGCTTTTACTGTACTTGTGTTTCTACCTACTTTATTTTACTTTTGCATCATCTTAAAAGTACTCAATTGTATTTATTACTGCTTGGTGTAACTCATTCTAAGCCTTTTGGTTTAAACACTTTGGCTTCAAACCAGTTGTTTTGCACTGAGAGGGTTTGTGGTCTGCACTGTAGTGGCAGAACAGGTAGCTTACATCCTTCTAGGTTGGGAACTGCTGAGTGAGGGCTCAGTGTCTGTTATTCTAAAAGTGTATTAATTCTGGTTTAAGCACTTGGGCTTTCAGGCCAGTTATTTTACATTAAGAGGGTTCGTGGTCTGCACTCTTGTGGGAGGAGAGGCTGGACTCTGCCCTTCTGAGCTGGGAATTTCTGGTTAAAGGCTTATAGTGCATGCATATCTGAACTGCTTCTTACTGAAGTTGGTGCGCCTTGTTTGCTGTGGCATAGACTGGATTCGGGCCTGCTGGATCTAGCTTTGTTTATATGCTTGTTGTTTGTTTGCTTGTTATTTCCCTGGAACGCTAATTCCACCTAATACACGGCTTCTCAGCGCTTCTGTGGATCACTATTGATATCTGCATTGCTTACTGTACTTATTTCCTTGTTTCACTTGAAAGAAAGTTACTGTTTGTCGTTTTTGCATTTAAGTTACCTGTAACACATTGCACTTAAGTTACCTGGCACTTGCTCACTAAAGCAATTATATAAGTCAGCACTAAAAATTAAAAGCACTACACCCGCACTCCCCACTGGCCCTTGTTTTCAATTATAAAAGAATTCCCAATATTATTCTAGCATGTCCAAAGGTCAGTTGTCAATCTCCTCTCCGGTCCAGCTGGTGAATCTGGGAATCTTGAGGCAATGTTACAACTGCCTCATGTACACAGACAACCCTCTCCTCCTCCCAACAAATTCCAACACATGTGAGAGATGCAACCATATAGCCAAACTGGAGGCTAAGCTCTCTCAACTCAGTACTGGCATAACCAGTCAGGAGGAGAAGGAAACCACACTCACTACAATTCCAGTCTCACATAGACCTAACACGACAGCAAACCAAACAGATAATCACACAAAAACATACTCGGAGGCTCTAAATAAAGATCTGCCTAAGCAGCAGAGACCTCCAAAGCAGACACCCAAGCAACCGCTACCCAAAACAAAACATGTGCAACACATATCTCACAAAGCCAGTGTGCCAAACAGTCACATTCCTTAAGACTAAACAACACACCTGATACACTTGTGATAGGTGACTCTATCATCAGGCACAATGACGTCCCGCTCACCAGGCTGAACAAGGAGAGGGTCACGGTGAGCAGCCTGTCGGGCGCTAGGATCCACCACATAACGCAAGCACTCGGGTCACTCCAAGGCAAGTACAAATATGACTCGGTCATTGTCCATGCTGGTGTGAATGACCTGAGACGTACCTCCCTGGACTACATGAAAAGAGACATAGAGGAGCTCTCTGAGCATGTAGCCCAGGCCGGTATGACCCTGACCTTAAGTAGTATCTTACCCTCACCAAGAATGATGCCACAATATGAAGACAAGATGATCAATTTCAACAATTGGCTTAAGTACTGGTGTCATTCAAAGGGGATCCAATGCCTGTCAGCTTGGGATGATATGCTCGACAAGCCACGATGCTTTGCTAGGGACTGCTTGCAGCTGTCAGCCCCTGGGCTTTCGGATATTGGCAAAGGCTCTTGCTACCCCCATAGTGCCTTTTTTAGGCAAGGCTCAAAAGACAAGCCCACCTCCATAGGTATCACAAGGGATAAGAAACTAAGAGTAATGCTACTCAACGCCAGAAGTCTAAACCTCAAGATGCACGCACTCGAAACTCTCCTTAGCATGGAGAACATCGATATCTGTGCAGTAACAGAAACCTGGTTCAGGGCTCCCTAGAGCACCCCAGCACTACCAGGTTATACCTCATACCATGCTTTTCGGCCCCAAAACTTGGACCGAACCACAAAAGGAGGGAGAGTATCGATATTCATCAGAGATACCCACACCTTCAGGTTGGTGGCAAAGCACGAAGCCTCAGAGCCTATCCATGTGCAACTAACAGTGGGTAAAACTGCCTTCCAGTTTGTAGCCTGCTACAGACCACCCTCCCAAAACCCAGGAACCTCTCTCGGCCTTCCTGAGAACACTGGAAAATTTGAAGGTCTCTCCAAACACCATTATATTGGCGACTTCAACTACCCAAACATAGACTGGGAGCATTACTCTAGCTCCAGCACCCTAGCCCAAAGGTTCCTAGAATTTATAAACTCAAATGCTATGGAACAACTTGTTACCACTCCCACAAGAGGGGAAAACATACTGGACCTGATCATCACCAACATGGGAACTCTATGCTCCAGACCAGAAGTGTATCCCTCACTGGTAAGATCAGACCATAAACTAATCTCACTGGATATTCACATCCCGATCCCACCCCCTGCCCAGAAAACCACAGTGAAAAACTTCTCTAAAGCAAATTTCACACTCCTCAAAACCGAGGTGGAATCCTTCAAAGCCCCGGGCCTGTGGAAAATACGGCCCAGACCACAGAATCCTTTATAAACGCATTCTATGAACACCTTCAGGAATGCATGGATCATGCGATCCCAAATAAAACCAAGACCCAATCCTCCAAAGGCAGACATCCTGTCTGGTGGACCCCAGCCATAAACAAACTATACAATAGAAGGAGGAAGCTACTAAATGATAAAGCAAAATCCCAAAAAGGGAAGGTATCACTGATCAGTATTCGCAAAAAACTACGGGCACTCATAAAATTGTCTAAGGCCAGCTTCAAGAGAAAAATTGCACAGGACGCTAAGGATAATCACAAGGCTTTCTTTAGTTATGTTAGGAATCTGGGTGGTAACTCACAGATATGCTCAGAATTAGTCCAAAATGACAAAAAATACACCGAACCCACAGACATTGCCAACATCCTAGCTGAGTGCTGCCCCCCTGACATCTCAGATGCGCAGGTAAGAGCCGCCCTCTCCAAAGCAAAAAACACAGCATCAATGAGACCAGATGGTGTCCCGGGTTGCGTCCTACATGAACTCCAAGAAGAGCTAAACCCAAACATAAAACTACTGTTCAGTCTCAGCCTTACTACAAGATATGTGCCCAAAGAGTGGCGTACAGCAACAGTGGTCCCTCTCCATAAAGGTGGTGCCTCAACGGATCCTGGAAACTATCGCCCCATAAGCCTGACCTCAGTCCTTGGACCTCTCTTGTTCAGTATATATTTCTCGGAGGTACAGGCCAACATGGAAGGACTGTGGCTGACCAAGTTCTCAGATGACTGCAAACTGGGTGCCATAATCGACTCTCCAGCCGACACAAGCATCCTCCAAAAGGGCCTCATAGAAACAGACAACTGGTGCCAGAGCCATGGCCTCAAGCTAAATGCCAAAAAGTGTATAGTCATCCCCTTTGGCAAAAACAAAGTGCCCACAAATTACCACACAGGTGGTAATCCATTAAGTACAGAAGAAGTAATTAGGGACCTGGGGACCCAAGTTGATAGCAATCTCTCATTTGACAACCACGTGGCCAAAGTGGTTAGAAAAACATTTTATATAGCCCACCTAATCATGAAGGGATTCGCATCTAGATCATGGGACGTCATCGTGCCTCTTTACTCATCCCTCATCAGGCCCATAATTGAGTACAATGCCCCTTTTGGGATGTACCTAACCAGACACCTGCAGCAACTGGAAAGACCCCAAAAGTACCTCGCCAAGAGGATCAAAGGGCTCAATCAGATGCCATATGCTGCCCGGTTAAAGAAACTCCAGCTCTACTCAGTTGCATACCGCCTGTTCAGAGCGATCTGTGCCTGACGTATAAAGCCATGTCCAACCTGGAATTAATGGACATGCTGCACCTCAGAAAATCCAAATCCCATCGAGCTACGCTCTCGAGAGACTTGAACCTCAACACTGAAATAAATAGGACATGCTGGAGGGACAGATTCATAACCCAGAGGCTCCCTTCACTCTGGAATAAAATCCCAGTCCTGGTTAGGCAGAGTCCCTCATTGACTCTCTTCAAGAGGAATCTTGATGAGTGGATGGGAGATCGTAGGTTTACCCCGGGTATCACTTCTCTGTCACTGTTAGACAGAGGCACAGTATACTAACCTCGAAAAAGGGCATAGCAAAGTAAATTTAAAATGGGTGGCAAAAGCCAAACACATTCTGGCTAGTCTTATAAATGCCCTAGGGCAGATAGCCTAGTATGAACCTATGAATCTATGATGGGCTAGTCTACAACTTTTAGAGATTCATTAAATACCTCTTTGCTGAATTTATGTAGGTTGCGTATAATTTTTAACTTGTATTGCTATGTGAGTTGAGTAATAGTCCTGTGAGTATAGGCTAGTAGGTGGTCACTTAAGGAGTCAGCGAGTGTGCCTAAGGATGTAAATTTAGAAGGGTTTGAGACTAGTATCCAGTCCAGGGTGGAGTGTTGGATGTTATTTTTGCTGTATCTGCTTGGAGTATTTATAAGTTGAGTAAAGCCACAGAGATTTTTATTGTTTATTGGGGGGTGTGAGGTTACTGTCTGCCAGCTATTGTTTCATTTGGTATTGTTTCAGATTTTCAGGCTAAAATATTTTCTAGAATGGGAATGTTTTGCCTGGGAGGGATGTATAAAACAACTATGCATATGTTTGTAGATGAGTTAAGTTTTAGAAATGTTATAAGGATTTTGACTGTGTAGACTTTTGGTATTGTATTTGAATATGGAGAAACTAACAAGTTAGAGAAAAGTAGGGCTATTCCACCACCTTTATATGCTCTGTCTACTCTGATAATGCTGTAACCAGGAGAAGAATTTCAGTATCTTTTATATGTTCTTCTATTCACTTGCTGCAGAATTCTTCACTTGAGGGATATCCCCACCAGATGGCACCCCAACATCGGCCAGTATATAAAAGACTTTCACCACTTTAGGGTATGTGGCATGTCTTGCATAGGCTGCAATCGTACGTAGACCATGAAACAGACGTATGCACGTACTTTCCTCAGAACTTTTCTGCTGAGTCAGAAAGCCAGCTACTGAATGTTGGTCTTGGCATTTTCCAGCATTTTCATTGTCATTTTCTCAGATAAGTGTCCTGTTGGGGAATTTCTTCTTTGTTCCTTTTTATGTCATCCGGGAAGGGCAAGTGCCAGTGTGGAAGACAAATTCCACCCCCCAGAGTTGAGCTTTTTTTGAAGTTGTGTGAGGATGAAGTTAGTAAAATGAGAACATATCCCAACCATGGAAGTTTTCATAACATTACTTTTAAAGAAAAAGAAGCACTTCAACAGCTGGGATCAACTGATAGTTTAGTCATCAAACCAGCGGATAAAGGTGGCTGCATAGTGGTTGTGGATGCAGACTGGTACAGGGCAAAAATGTTGAAAATGTTAGAGGAGGAACGTGCTTAGATCAGGCTGAACAAACGCCAAGTGGATTCAAAGATTAATGCTTTACGCCATGAGATATAGGATTTGCTCATGGAACAACGTATAACCAAAGAACTATATGATTTCTTTGATTGCCCTCACCCCATGATTTGTAGCATAAGCGGTCTACCCAAAATTCATAAGGATCAGGTAGATCCTCCACTACGTCGTATTGTAGCTGGGAGAGATTGGATCACTGAGTCACTATCTATATACATAGAAAAAGAATTCAAAAAAGTTTGTCCAATGTGGACAAAAATGTCTTGAAGGATCTATATCTCAGAACTAACCAACTGACCAATTTTGAAGATGTTATTTTCGTAACCATGGACAATCAGAAGCCTTTTTACTGTAATACCTAATGAGTTTGGCTTGCATGCTATAGAAGCACTTTTGATACAGAATAGGGTTAACCCTAGTCTATTATGCTCCCTATTGGAACTGGTACTAGAAAATAACATCTTCGTATATGGTGGAGACTTCTATCTGCAGACATGGGGTGTGGCCATGGGCACCCCATGCGCAAATAGTTACTCAAATTTGGTATTGGCCCAGTGGGAAAGTATGGAAGTCCTAAGTGATGCTAATCCATGGAATGGTCATCTTCTTTACTATGGTCGTTTTCTTGATGTATTTATTCTGTGGAAAGGCAGTGTCGATGAGTTGAACTACTTTGTTAATTATATCAATCAAAACATTGACATTTTAGAGTTTAAAGTAAAATTTTCAGCTATAGAGATTGACTTTTTAGATGTTAAAATTTACTTACATCCAACGCAAGGAATAAGTACTAATGTCTTTAGGAAACCGACTTGGAACAATCACTATCTACACAGGCAAAGCATGCATCCAAAACATATTTTCAACAATATTTATGAAAATCAAGTATTATGTGCCTCTAGACTGTGTACTGAGGAAAAAGATTTTGAGGCAGAGCTGACAAATCTCTTTAACAACTTAAAAGCCAGAGGCTATAAAGATGGTAACTTAACTATGAACTGTAACTTTAAAGAGCTTAGGAAAAGAAAAGGTAGACCCTATTTCTTATCCCAGGAGGCACCTCCTCAAATGGCTGATTCCGTTAATAGAAATAATGAACCGCAAATTAAATGTACATTAACATATAGTAATGATAATATACAGGACCGTGATGTCATCAGGAAATTCTAGCCTGTTTTAACCACTGATGATAAAGTTAGAAAAGCCATAGGTGTGACGCTCCTCGTTTTCTTTTAAAAAAAAGAAAAATATTAAGAGACTTCTATGTAACAAAGATGGTTTTCTCCACAGCGCATGATCTGAAAGAAAAGGTACTTTTAAGTGCTTTAGATGCAAGGCTTGTGCACATATAGATAGTACCAATACTTTTATACATCCAATCACCAAAAAGACATATACTTTTAATTTGTATGCGGATTGCAATACGCAACATTTAGTCTACTTAGCGGTATGCTGCCAATGCGATGCTTTCCTTATTGGCAAAACGGACCAAAGATTTAAGTACCAGATTTTGAGACCTCTTAGGGCATGCACCATAAAGAAGTAAATAATGCACTGGAGGTACATATTATTGACAGTTCTTTACATAAGTTTAAAGTCTTCGAAGTGGTGGCTCCAACTGATAGAGCAGGAGATGTAAGCAATCTCACAGAACTACGTGAAATTAACTGGATAGTTAATATGCAAGTACATCATCGACCTGGCTTAAATAGTGTTGTCCCACTGCAACCCATATTAAAAGCCATAAGGAATCTAATTGGACATGAGGCTTGCCTGTATCCTGACTATGTGATAGGTAGATTGTATATATCCTATCCAATGGAAAGTCAACTTGTTTAACGATTGCCATTGGTTTGGTAAAAAGAGGTGTGTGGAGAAGAAAAGTGATTGGAGTGAATTCTTACTATTTGTTTGGCTGTCAGTTTTACATCGTCTCTTATGGAGAACCAACTTTATCACCATAGTCATTGGTTGTGAATCCAAGGGGGTTACCAGAGGCAGAGAAATGATTGGTTGGTGTATGTTTTAAAATATTACTAGCGGAGACCAATTTTGTGATCTGAAGAAGGCTGAATAGCCGAAAGCACTTATCGGATTTTATTTTACTAGTTTTTAGTTTGTTTTGTTGTACTAAATTGTTGATTTGAAATCAAATCGTTCATTTGGAGTTTATGAAGTTTGGATTGCCGTGGTGGTACATCGAAGTTCTTTTTCTCAATTTTGACCTTCACTTGTTCTCGATACCTTCAGCGTTGGTTGGAAGTATTTGCTTCTTTTAGCTACTGAATGTTGGTCTTGGCATTTTCCAGCATTTTCATTGTCATTTTCTCAGATAAGTGCCCTGTTGGGGAATTTCTTCTTTGTTTTTTTTTATGTCATCTGGGAAGGGCAAGTGCCAGTATGAAAGACAAACTCCACGTAAGGACAGACATATACCTAGTGTCTCTTCTGCCTAGGCCCCAGTCATGACCATAGGTTGTGTAGTATTTGTCTATCCTTTGCTCCAAAGACCCTTAGAAGCAGGCTTAATTCCTTAGCTTTGTACTTGTAAAATCAGCATTTAAATTTACTAACTAAACATATGGAGGGTGCCCGGGGATCCTATACTGAGCCTCTGGAGCATAAAGCCAAAAAAAGCTAGTCCTGTGCCTTTGGCTGCACCTCTGCCATCCAAAGTCCCTCTCAAGGCTCTCATCGACCCGAAGGCGTGAGGGAACTCTGACTTGGAGTTGCACACTGAACCCATTTTCTGAGGTTGCCTTGCCTTCAGCTGTGAGTACGTCACGAGAGGTTGCGCAGACGTCCGATTTGGATGTTGAGCAGGAATGAAGGCTTGTATGCATGGAGGATACTAGGGGGTTAGCTTCCAGCTCTGCACCTGAAGTCCCAGAGTCTGAGCCATCTGATACCAAGCTGAGGACTGGCCCTCCAACCCTTTGAAAAAGTGTCTCCAGCTAAGAAACAGCAAAAGACAAAACATCCACTACTATAGAGCCCCCTTCTGAATGGCAGGTCTTCTCTCAAAGTCTTTTCCAGGCTTTCAAGACCCTTAAGCAGACTTCTACAGTGTCCCCTTCTTCAGGCCTTCAGTCCTCACAGAAAAGGGTTAGGGAGTCTGAATCATCAGAGGATACCGCTTCAGAAGAAGTAGAATCGTTAGACTACTCTACCCAAATACCCTCCCCTTCTGAAGATGCATCTCCTGAAGAGGAGTCTGTAGGCGCTGAATCTCCCATGGAAGAAATTTCCTTTGGGGAAATCATCTTGAAAATGAGGGAGCACTTTAAGTGGGATACTACTGAAATTTCAGACATACAAAAAAGGTACTACCAATTACCACAAATGGATTTGCCAAGGTGTCCTATTCATATGCTGCTGTTTCTATAACATAAGGGAGTCAGCCTCCGGTTGACTCATATGTCTGGCTGTTTTACAACCTATAAATGCTACTGCAAAGATACGTGTGACAGCCTGCACCACTCGGTGTACGTCGGCCATAAACAGACGTCTGGTATAAAGCAGATGTCAGCATGCACCTACCTCAGAACTTTTCTGCCGCTTGTGTGACTGCCAGCTCCGGTTGTTACTCATTTAGAAAAGTGACTTTGTGCTTGTTCAAGTTCAGATAAGTACTCCATAGGGGTTTTTGTTTCTTTCTTGCTACTGTGTTGTGCGTTAATGTCAGGTAGATAGGGCAAGTGTCTGTGTGGAAGGCAAATTCCACATGAGGATTCACATGTGCTCTACTTATTTTTTCTAGACCCAGACCACGATCATACCACTTGTGAGATCTGTGAGGCCTTTGTACACAAGACTCTTAGGAGCCATCTGGCCATGCTAAAACTATACTTAGAGAATTAGCATCTGAAATGTTTAGCTAGAGATATGGACCCAATGTCGGGGACTTCAGAGGAGCCGCCCTCAAAAACTCAGCCTGAAGCTATGACTGTGCCCTCTCTTTGACTGTACCTCTCAAAGCTGATGAAGGCCTGGAGTCAGAGTCTGAATCCGCACACCTGCTGACGGGTACCTGGGGGAAGCCATTAAGGAGGCTGTCAACATGTCTCAGAGGGAGTCGCAGGCATCCGGCCCAGGTGCCGGGTGGAACGTCGGCTTATCTTCGAAGATCCATGTAGGGTTTTCCAAACTGTTGTCTGTGAGGATGTTCTCTGACGTCATAGAGTATCGCCCGACGTCCGGTCCTCCTCCTTTCCATCGCATCTTGGACACCTGTGTCGAATGCCCCCAAAAACAAAAAAAACAAACGTACTGCTTCTACTCTGACCATGTCATCAGATCAAACCTATGACTGGCAGGCCTTTACCCAAGGCCTACTTAATGCCTTCTTGGCCTTACGCCAGGCTTCTGCTCCTGCCCAGGCCCCTTCAGCCTCCACTCCTAAGCGTAAGCCATTGGCTGACATTTCTTCTGAGGAAGAGGACTCTTCACGGGATAAATCCCTCACTTACACCTCTCAAGTTGCCTCCCCTGTGGAGTATGTTTTCCCAGAGGAGTCAAATGGAAGACATTATGTTTCCGGAGACTGTTGTATAAATTAATTACTTTTTTTAAATGGGACTAGGGTTGCCACCTTTCTTCGTGGCTAAAAACCAGAGTAAAGCCACACCCCTCGTGTCACTGGTAACCCCGCCCGCACCACCCCCTCTCCCACCCATTTGTGACATCACCATGACACCACCCAGCGGGGAACGCCCTCTTTTTCCATTCCTGCTGCCTGCTTTCGGCTGATTTACTATGCTTTACAAACTCCGATAGTCTGTTCTCTTTTTACAGTGTTTTCCGGACTACCGAAGAATCAGTTTGATTTCCTGATAGTCCGGGAAAAAATGGAGGGGTGGCAACCCTAAATGGGACTGTAGTCAGGTTTCTGAGACCTAGAAGAGGTATTATGACCTCTTGCAAATGGAGTCCCCTAATCAGTCTGCTGTTCCCCCATCCATTGTGCATTTTTGGGTGCATTCCTGGCTGCTTCAAAAGCCCCAAATTCCCATCACCTGCACCAAAGCGTCCTGACAGATTTTATAAAGTCCCTGAAGATGCCAACTTCCTCCTCAAGGCCCCTTCTGCAGACCCGTCAACTATTTCTGTGGCTGCAGATAAAACTTCTAAGCTTCTTCCTTCCACTTCCGTGCTCCCCTTGGATGAGGAAAGCAGAATCATGGAAAGATTAGGCAAAAAAGTCTATACCTCTGCCACCTTAGCTGTGAGAGCCATAAACTATCAGACTTGTATGGCCAAATATTCCTTGGCCCTACTGACAGATGCCATTAAACAATTTGGTGACTTAGCTGATACCCCCAACAAGGCAGCGATTGCTAGCCTGTTGAGTTCCTGCAGCCAAATTACCAGACCCCCTCTATAGTGTAATTATGATGCGGTGGAGGCTTCAGCAAGGGCTGCTGCCTCAGGGTCTCTCATCAGGAGGATACTCCTGGCTTAGGCTACAGCCTTTGCCAGATGACATTAAAACAAAGCTAATGGACGCACCCTTGGATATCAAGGCCTTGTTTGGTTCTGCGGCTGCAGAGCTCTTTAAGGCCCTTCAGGCAAAGGGCAAAGAACGTCAGGACCTCAGGCATGTGTTTGTGTCCCCAATTCCCCACTAATAGAGGAACTACTGGGCTAAGACTACCTTTCTGTGAAGGCCTTTTAAACACATGTCCTCCAAAGGGAAGAAAGATTCCAGGAAACAGACTCCTTCCAGGTCTTCTCCCTCCACTCCAGCTCAAAAGCAGCCTTTTCAGGCCAAATCTGGTAATCTGTGACTACCAGGCCTTAAGCCCAGGTACTCCACTCTCCCTGTATCTCTCCCTGTCTTTCCCCACTTGGAAACAGATTACCCAGGACTCTTGGGTCCTCTGAATCATAAAACAGGGTTATTTCATGGTGTGGTAGTCCAGACCAACCTTCAAAGGCATTCTTCAACCCCTTAGAGACCAAATGGCTTCCTTTCCTCCAGTTCTGCAGGCCTTCCTACGCAAGGCACAATTCAAGAGGTACCCCAAGATCTAAGAGGGAAAGGATTTTACTCTAGAATGTTCTTGGTCCCCAGGAAAGAAGGTCCCTGGAGACCTATCCCATCTAAATACCTTACTCAAGGTTCTCTCTTTTTGGATGTTGACTCTTCCAACTCTCCTTCCCCTGATCCTCCCTCAGGCATACATGGTGTCCTTAGATATAAAGGATGCCTATCTGCACATTCCAATCCATCCTCTTTTCAGGAAATACCTTTGTTTCTCAGTGGGTTCTGTGCATTTTCAGTTTTGCGCTTTGCAGTTGGGTCTCTCTGCGGCCCCAAGGGTGCTCACAAAGTCATTGCCTTCGCCAGAACACGGGATCCAACTCTTCCCTTACCTGGATGATATTGTCATCCAAGCCTCGTCCACACAGATGGTTCAGCAACATCTTGGACTATGCCACCTCCCTACTGAGAGGCCTGGGGTTTACCATAAACCTTCAAAAATCTTTCCTGACCCCCTCACAGGACCATGTGTTCTTAGGATGCAGGATTCTCACAGGGCAAATGATAGCCCGTCCTTCCTCCAGACAAGCTTCTGACCCTCACCTCTTATTTCCAGGAAATTATTTCTCTTCTAGCCCTTTCTGCCAGGGAGTTTCTGAGGCTCCTGGGATTCATGGCCTCCTCATTCCCATGGTACCCTTCGCAAGACTGCACATGAGGGAATTTCAGTGGTACTTAAGGACAGTCTGGAAACAGCACCTGCACCCTCTGGCGTTTATGGTACCTCCCTTACCCTGCCTATCCAGGGAACTAGAGTGGTGGATTGTTGACATTGCAGACAATCCAGGTCCTCCCCTACAAACCCCTCCCCCAAATCAGGATCTGTACACAAATGCTTCCGACTTGGGTTGAGAGGCAACTCTAGGAGACTGGAGTGTGAAACGCATGGACCCACCCCCAGCAGAGGAATCTCCTCAACATCAAGGAGATGAGAGCTTTGATATTCGCCTTTGAATCTTCAAGCCTCAAATCATCCCTGTTGTGCTGAGATGGTATACAGACAACATCACGGTGCTGTGGTAATTCAACAAGCAAAGGGGGAACAAAGTCCTACAATCCTATGTAGATTGGCTTTGCAGGTGTGGGAGATTGCCCAACAGAGACAAGTAACCCTCCTAGCTGTCTGCATAACTTCAGCCAAGAATGTGATGGCAGATTCTTTAAGCAGTTCCATGACTCAATCCCATGAATGGATGCTAAACACGGATGTGTTCCTGGACCTAGTTCATCGATGGGGTATACCTCGGGTAGACTTGTTTGCCTCCCCCATGAACAGGCAACTCCCAACTTACTGCACCAGGATATTCATCCCTGGGGCATGGAAGGCAGATTATCTTTTCTTCCCATGGAAGGGGATGTCCACTTATGCATTTCCCCCCTTCCTTCTCATACAAAACGTTCTGCTGAAGATTCAAGAGAGATCAACCTAAAATCTTGTCGGTGACCCCCTTTTAGCCAAGGCAGCACTGGTTCCCCCTTCTAAATCATACAGCCAAGGGCAGTCACATCAACTTACCCCTCAGCATGGACCTACTCGCACAGGAGGGAGGAGCTCTCATACACCCCCAAATATCCACCTTAACCCTTACTCTGTGGGTGTTAAGGTGTTGATTCCCTTTAGACACTTTTATAACCAAGATGTGCTTCAGGTTCTGCAGGAGGCCAGAAAACCCTATCTATCCAAATGGAAAAGGTTCTCTGTATGGTGTCGGAAGCATGACCTTCAAGCACTGTATGTAGAACCCCCAGTGGGTTCTGTCTTTACTGTGTGAATTGATGAACACTGGCATGTCATATTCTTCCATCAAGACACACTTGTCTGCCATCTCAGCATGTTTCTCTCTTCCCCCTTCCCCCCCGGCTTCCAGGCTGGAAGTCAAGCTCTCTTTGAAAGGAGTACAACACATTATACCTCAAAGGAAGCCTATTCCCTCTCCTTGGGATCTTGATTTTTGTGTTGGAAAAGCTTACCTTACCTCCCTTTGAACATCTAAGGACTGCGCTGTTCAACACTGCAAATGGAAAACTATTTTTTTGGTGGCTATTACTTCAGCCATAAGGGTCTCTGAACTGTTAGCCCTCATGGCCTCTCCCCCTTTCACAGTTTTCCACAAGGACAGGGTTTGCCTACATTACTAACCAATCCTTCAATGCCCAAAGTAGTTAATGAACTTTTTCTAAATCAGGCCATCAATCTCCTTACCTTTTCCCTTTGCCACAAACCTCCAGTGAAAGGATCCTTCACTCGGATGTACATAGACAACTCAGATACTGTTTGGCGAAAACCTAACCCATTCGTAAATCAGGCTGTTTGTTTCCTATCACCAAGAGCCCTGGGACACCCTGTTTCCAAGCAAGCCATTTCCTCCTGGATCTCAAAAACTGTTTTCTTTTGCTACACAGCCCATGGTAAAAGGCTCCCCTTCCCAGTGAAGGCGCACTCCACTAGGGCTGTGCCCTCCTCTGGGGCCTTCTTTAAGGGTTTGGATACAGCTGCCATTTTAGAGGCAGCTTACATGGTCCACACTTTCACCAAACATTAGAAGTTGGATATCATTTCCAGGTCCAGAGCAGGATTCACCAGGGCCATTCTGCATGGTTTTGTGGAAAATATATCCGCTCCTCCTCCCAATCCTTAATAGCATGAGCTTTTGCACTCTCCCTCATGTTATGGATACAGCAGCATGTGAATTAAAGGATGTAATATAGTTGTGTAAAATCTTACCATAACAGTAGATGTCTTTCTATATGCTGCTGTATAGTTTCCCACCCTGCCTTCCCCCTGACACTTGCCTGACTCAAGTACCCATTCTACAGTCGCTGGTTCCCGGCGGCATCCAGTTCTGAGGTAAGTGTGTGCTGAAGTCTGTTTATGGCCAATGTACGCTGAGTGATGCAGGCCATCGCACGTACCTTCACAGTAGCATTTATCTTTTGTAAAACAGCCGGACATGTGAGTCTGCCAGAGGCAGACTCCCTTGGGTTATGGATACAACAGCATATAGAAGAGGAGGACATCTAAGGTTATGGTAAGATTTTACACAACTATACTTTCTTCGATTCCACCTTTCCACCCTGCTTTTTTGAATGCATTCCACAATACTTCTCAGAATACAGACTCTTACGCCTCAGCCCCTAGGAAGCCTGACCGTTTTTATAACGTACCAGAGGACCATAATTTCCTATTCAGGTACCCTGCAGCATACCCAGCAGTCATATCAGTTGCTACTGAAAGCCATCTACGATGCTCCCTTCTACTTCCCTTTTACCTTCAAACAAGGAAAGTGGAACCTTGGAAGGATTAGGTAAGAAGACCTACATCTCAGCAACCCTAGCTTTCAGGGCTATAAACTACCAGACGCACCTGACTAAATATTCTCTGGAATTATTGTCTCAGGCTACTGCTGCCCTCTCACAGTTGGAGGGGAAAACCTTAGCCCTGTCTCGGTTGGAAGCCAATTCTCAAGTGGCTAAACATTCCATAAAATGCAGCTATGATACTGCTGAGGCTTCTGCTAGGGCAGCTGCCACAGGGTCTGTGCTCAGAAGATTTTCCTGGCTCAGACATCAACCACTTCAGGATGAATTTAAAGCCAAAACTCATGGATGCCCTCTAGATAATTCTCCTCTGTTTGACCCTGCTGCTGCATCACTTTTCCAAGTCCCTACAAGAAAAGTCCAAGGAACTCAAGGAGTTAAAACACTTCCTGGTTTCACCTGTGCTAAGGTTCCATAGGACCTTTCCTTCAAGACCTGTTTTTGTCCATAGTAGCTCCCAGCACCAGACCAGTACTTCTTCAAGGGGAGGAAAGAGACCTGACAAGACCAGGCCTCATCAGAATCCTCCTCAACAAAAGTAGCACTTTCCAGTTAGAGCAGGTAGCTGTGATTACCCTGCCCCCCTCCCTCTGCCTCTGAAGAGCTGTCTGGGTATAGGAAAACATTACCCAAGACAACTGGGTCCTTTCCATCATAAGAAATGAATATTTCATAGTCTGGCTCTCCATCCCCACCTTTCGGGAAGGTGGTCCCTCAACATAAGGGAAATGAGAGCATTATTGCTCTTAGCCTTTCAGGCCCCTCCTTTCTCCAAGCCCACTGAAGTGTTTTCCCAACAACATGACGGTGCTCTGGTATGTGAACGAGGCGGTGCAGATCCTACCTTCTTTGCAGGTTAGCCCTCCTAGTATGGAACTTCCTGGAAAAGCACAACATGACCATTCAGGCAGTGTACATCCCCCCCAACAGAAACCTTGTGGCAGATGCACTGAGCGGTTCCTGGACTCAATCCCACGAATGGATGCTTCACAGGAGGGATGTGTTCCTGGACATAGTCCACCAATGGGATACTCAAAAAAAAAATCTCCCCTGTAAACAGACAACTTCCAATATTTTGCGCCAGAGTTCCAAGTCCTCTGGCATGGAAATTGTACGCCCTCTCGTCCTTATGGAAGGGGATGTTTCTCTACTCATTCCCTCCCCTTCCTCTAATACCAAAAGTCCTGCTCAAAATCGGGCAGGACTGACCAAAAATCTTGCTGGTGACACCCTTTTGGCCAAGACAGCAGTGGTTTCCCCTCCTCCTCCAATTAGCTCAGGGCCATCATCACAAGTTACCCCACAGAGTGGACCTTCTCACACAGAACAAAGGATCCCTTGCTCACCCTCGCGTATCAGTTCTTCAGCTGACTGAGGGTGATAGGGTTCTAATCCCTTTCAGACACCTTTTGTCCGAAGATGTGCTCAGGGTTTTGCAGGAGGTCAGAAGACCCAACACTAGAAAATAATTTATTTCCAAATGGAAAAGGTTTTCATTATGATTCTAATTTAAGGATCTGAATCCACTAATCGTGGGTACTCCAGAGGATTTATCCTACTTGTATGAGTTGCTCAATGCTGTTTGGCTTTTTCATCAGTCGAAGCCCATGTCAGCCATATCTGCATGCCTGCCTTTATCTCCCCCTCCAGGTTCAAGGTGAAGCAGTCCCTTAAAGGCATCCTCCACATTAGACCTCCCAGGAAACCTGTCCCTTCTTCATGGAACTCAACTTTGTGCTAGAAGAATAGACTCTGCTACCCTCTTTGACCCAGCAGTGTCCATTTCCGTCAAGCAGTGCATCTGGAAAACAGTCTTGCGGGTTGCCTTGACTTCAGCTAGAGAAGGGCGTCAGAACTCCAAGTCCTTATGACTGTTCCCCCTTTCTAGTCTTCCATAAGGACAAGGTTTCTCTGAGGACCAACCCATCCTTTATGCTGAAAGTGGTTAAACTCCCTCTCTCAACCTATCCATCCAACTCTCCACCTTCTTCCCCACCCCACAGGGAGGGATCCTACATTCTTTTGATGTCCACAGACACCTGAGGTTTTACCTGGCCAAAACTAAAACCCTCGAGAATCTGACCAGCTCTTCATTAATTCCTTACCAGGGCAATGGGTCTCCCTGCACCCAAGCAGACCATGTGGTCCTGGATCTCCAAAACCATCTCCTTCTGTTACAGTAACCATGGCAGGACACTTTCCTCCCTTGTAAAAGCCCACTCTATCAGAGCTATGGATTCTTCCAAGGCCTTCTTCAAAGGCCAGGATAACAGCGCCATTCTTGAGGCAGCCACCTGGTCTACCATTCGTATCTTCACCAAACATTATAAACTGGATACTGTCTCCAGATCCAGAACTGGCTTTGCCAGAGCCATCCTCCATAGCTTCATTGAAAGCTCCTCTGTTCCTGCCCCCTCCCTTTCCTCTTGAGCTTTGACACTGTCCCTTAAATGAAGAATGCTGCAGCAAGTGAATAGAAGGATATAGAAAAGCTCTGTAAAATCTTACCATACACGAAAAACTAAAGAATTGACAAAACCAAGTAAAAATAAACCACGTCAAATCAAAGGTACACACAATGTAGAAGGTTTAATTAAGCACTTTTCGTCCTACTGACTGGTAGGACTTCTTCAGTTAAAACCAGAGCACCATACCCTCCAGGTTAAATATGTTACAACAATTAAAAATAATCACATAATTTATTAGTAACAATTAATTAAATACATGAAAGTAAATAAAGCACTAAGCTTATATAAAACTCAACAGCCCTTTTTTTTCTGCCCTGTGACTGTGGTCCCAGGGTAACTCTAGTATCAATAAATGCTTAATTTGATTTCACTTTTACTCTTATGATGATAATGATTAATAATAAAAAAATAATAATTCATCGATGCAAGTTAAAATACATCACTGCAAAATAAAATCAAGTGTATATAGGTGTTTGTATATATATATATGTATATATATATATGTATATATATATATATGTATATATATATATATATATATATATATATATATATATATATATATATATACACACACACATATATACACACACACACACAAACCATTTGCACTGTATATTGTGTTTACACAATCTACTAGTCTTCCAAACCAACCATCCTCCACTACCTAAACAGTTACCAACATGGAATTAGAGTTAAAATAAACATAAAAAATGTACATCGATGGGAATACATGTATTTTTATCTGCCTATGGCTAACTGCTATTGTCAATAAATAAATCTGTAGCAACAATTAGTGCAATGCCATGATGTCCATACTTTGGTGAATATAAAAATGATAATGTTTATTATTGATATGTACACATTTTGTGTATCTGTGTTTGTATATTATTTACCGCGTGTGTGACTAGTAGATTCTTTCATGTATTTAATTGATTAATTGTTACTAGTAAATCATGTGATTCTTTTTCATTGTAACATATTTAACTTGGAGGGTATTGTGCTCTGGTTTTATCTGAAGAACTCCTACCAGTGAGTAGGATGAAAAGCACTTAAACCTTCTACATTGTGTGTACCTTTGACTCGATGTGGTTTATTTTTACTTAAAATCTTACCATAACCATAGATGTCCTTCTATTAACTGCTGCAGTATTCTATCCCTCCCACCTTCCCCACTGGACTCTTGCCTTTCCTGGATGCTCACACCATTTCTTCCTTAGACTGCCTTTCCTGCCGGGGCATTCATTTCTGAGGATGGTACATGCCTATGTACAACTGCAACCTACAGCAGATGTACCACGTACCCTACAGTGGTGAAAAAGTATTGTATACTGGCCGATGGGGTGCTGTTTGGCAGGGATATCCCTCAAGTGAAGAATACTGAAGCAGTGAAGAGAAGGACATCTGTGTTTATGGTAAGATTTTACACAACTTTTCTTTCTGATTTTAGCCAGGTCTCTGTAATAGCAGGAATGTCTAGGTTAGTGTATGTTATCCAGGCATGCCAGAGTGTCAGTTTGTTCCATGTGCTCCTGATATTAAGATTGATAAGTTTTAGTTTTTTTGTCTGTGTAGTAGGAATGGCACCTGGGTTGGGGTGAACGTCTCCGCACAAGTTTAATGCCGGTTGTTTTAGGAGTTTTAAGTAATTTGGGTATTTGTGTTAGTTTTAGGTTGTAATGGTTAGTATTGAGATCTTTAGGATGGGAATAAGAAGATCAGTGTATAGATCAATGTTGGGGTTATTTGGGAAAGCTTGTGGTGGAGGGATTGAGTGGTGATGAGGTAATAGTTGAGGTATGGTTTTGTAGTAGTGTTGCTGGAGGAGTTGTTAGGGTAGAAAGGAGGAGGAGAAATGAGAGGCATATGAGTAAAGCAGCATGGTTGGTGTAGACTGAGATAGCTTAAATGGAAGTAGAATGGGAATTGGGGCTGTTAGAATTGAAGCAGTTATAGGGGGTAGAGTACAAGTCAAAATCCTTTTGGAGAGTAGTGTAGAAAAAGCAGGTGTGGTTAGAGTAATATGGGTGAGGTGTGGGAGGGAGGTGTTGTGTAGTAGACTGGAGTGTAGTTGGAATTGGAGGGAGTTGGCAGGAGGTGGAGCTAAAAGAAGTATAATGTCATAAAAGAAGAGTGGTAGGTTGTCCTAGTATCTTCTCTGGAATGAAAGGAATAGAGGGCTATTAAAGGTTAGAGTATAATGATGTAGTCAAAATAAGAAAAATGAGGGTTTGAGAAAAGAAAAGGATACAGTGTAGAATAGATGGCTACTATTATTGAGGGTGTGATTATAAATGACCATAGTGCAAAGCAGTGTGGGAGGATGAAAGTTGGGAATGGGGCTAAAATTAAAAAAAAAATAAGGAAATAGAAAACAAGAAACAGAAATGGATGTATAGAAGTAATAAGGTGATTTGGGGAGGGCTTTGAACGAAGAGTCGCAAGTGAATTGTGTATGTAGGAAGTATAGTAAGAGGGGGCATATGGGAATTGGGGGTAGGGAAGCAAAGCTGAGCGTAGCTGGCCTTCTACCCTTAGGTCAATTTATGACCGAGAGCAATCACTGTATATAGCCAGAACAAAGCAATTAAGAAAGAAATGCAAGTAAAACAGATTTTCTGTTATTTCCTGAGACTAAATACCTGGCATATGCAGCATAATGTACTGGTTAAGCAAAAGGCGACAGTAGCTAACTTAGTAAGGGGTCCTGTAATTTCACAG
This sequence comes from Protopterus annectens, assembly GCF_019279795.1. Classification (NCBI taxonomy): domain Eukaryota; kingdom Metazoa; phylum Chordata; order Ceratodontiformes; family Protopteridae; genus Protopterus; species Protopterus annectens. The sequence continues at coordinate 270,090,119 of NC_056729.1, read as the reverse complement.
AGCAGGCATGTATTTAACTGATTAAAGTTAACATGTAGCAAGGTTCTTCATGATAAATATGCTTACGTGAAACAATGGCAAAAGTCTCAGTAAACTTGTAGTTGTAAGGCTTTGCGACAGAGCCCCTGGAATACTGGGGTTAGATGTAGTAACTGCAGGCTCTGAAATGAAAGAAATAAAAAATAAATTCTACTAAGCTGTAAAATTATACTGAGGCACTAAAAATAGTACTTATACAGAGATGGAGGAAGGACTACAGTAAGTTATAGCTAGGGAATACAGTGGAAATTTGAGAGCAGAGTGATGGTAAAAAAAGTGTAAGCAGGTAAGCTCAAAGTAGTTGTACCAGAAAGTATACTGATAGAGAACCACAGTAATGCTGCGTAAGTATATAGCTGTATTGAACAAATTATCAGAACATGGCACTACACTGACAGGTACAGTGTAACACCATTGCTTAGTATAATTCATGGGATTAACCAGTACATTAAAAGTGTTTATGTTTTTATATATATATATATATATATATATATATATATATAATGAGGGTTATGCTACTCAACGCCAGGAGTTTAAATTTCAAAATGCACGTGCTCAAAGCAGTCCTCAGTATGGAGAACGTCGACATCTGTGCAGTAACTGAAACCTGCTTCAAGGCTCCACAGAGCACCACAGCACTACTACCGGGCTACTACTCATACCATGCATTTCGGCCACAGAACATGGACTGAAACACAAAAGGAGGGGGGCTGTATCCATATTCATCAAGGATACCTACACCTCCAGGTTAGTGGCGCAGCATGATACCTCCGAGATCATCCATATGCAACTAACATCAGGCAAATCTGCAATGCAAATTGTGGCCTGCTACAGATCACCCTCTATGACCCAGGACCACCACTCCACCTTTCTGGAGACACTGGAAAACATGAAGGTCCTACTGAACACCCTAATATTGGGCGATTTCAATTACCCTGCTGTTGACTGGGAAAACTACTCAAGTACAAATTCCCAGGTCCAGCGCTTCCTGGAATTTATCATTTCAAATGCCCTGGATCAGCTGGTAAACTCTCCTACCAGAGGTGAAAACATATTGGACCTAGTCATCCCCAACATGGGCAACAGGTGTTCTACACCAGAGGTCAACCCGTCACTGGTTAGATCAGACCATAAACTAATCACTCTGGATGTCCACACCATACCACCACCTCCAACCAAGGAAACCGCAGTGAAAAACTTTTCTATAGCAAACTTCACCTTACTTAAGACAGAGGTGGTAAGTTTCACAGCCCCCACGCTAAAGGATAACAGTGTTCAAGATGCAGAAATCTTTACAAATGCACTCTATGAGCACCTACAAGGATGCATGGATCGTGCCATCCCTGGCAAAACCAAGACTCACTCCCCTAAGAGAAGGAAACCAGTCTGGTGGACCCCTGCCATAAAGAGGCTATACAAGAGGAGGAGGAAACTAGTTCAGAAAAAAAGCAAATCCCAAGAAAAAAAGACATCCCTCATCAGTATCAGTAAGACACTAAGGTCCCTCATAAAATCCTCCAAGGCTAACTTTGAAAGAAAAATAGCCAAAGATTCGAAAGATGACCACAAAGCCTTCTTTAGCTATGTCAAGAATCTAAGTGGCAACTCGCAGATATACTCTGAGCTAGTGCAAAATAGCACAAAATATACTGAACCCACTGATACTGCTAACATCCTGGCAGATGGATTCACTGCAAACTTCACACCCCCTCTCATCCCCAATAGGGCCCACAGCAATACCGGAAAGGTGTAGTGTCCCGGAAGTCACAGACGCACAGGTGAAAACAACCCTTTTAAAAGCCAAAAGCACAGCGTCAGTGGGGCCACATGGTGTCCCAGGCTGCATCTTGCACGAACTATAGAACGAACTAACCCCCCACCTAAACACACTGTTCACCCTCAGCCTCTCCACAGGCTACGTGCCCATAGAATGGCTCACAGCAGTGGTTATTCCGCTCCACAAGGGAGGGTCCACAACTGACTGTGGTAACTATCGCCCCATAAGCCTGACTAGCCTGGTCTGCAAGGCTATGGAGCACATTATCATGGAACTCATTAACAAAGACATTGGGAACCGCCAAACACTTGACCCAACCCAGTTCAGCTTTAAGGGCAGATCATGCCTACTAAACCTGGTTGACTTCAAGACAGTCACCAAGGCCATAGATGAGGGGAAGGTAGTTCACACAGCCTACCTTGACCTTGCTTTTGACACCATTCCCAACTCGGGAATTATAGAAAAACTCACCAGCCTGAACATAAGCCCCTACATCACAAGATGAGTTGCCAACTGGCTTAGACGGAACTCACACGGTAAGAATAGCGGGCTCCAGGTCCGAGACTAAACCAGTCACAAGTGGTGTCCCACAAGGCTCGGTCCTGGGACCTCTACTGTTCGGCATATACTTCTCAGAAGTACAGGCAAACACAGGAGGACTATGGCTAACCAAGTTCGCCAATGACTACAAACTGAGAGCCATAATTGACTCTCCATCTGACATGGACATTCTCCAAAAGGGCCCTACTGAGACAGACACCTGGTGTCAAAGTCATAGTCTCAAGCTAATTGCCAAAAAATGCATAGTCATCGCGTTTGGGGAAAAAAACAAAATACCCATGAATTACCACATAGGTGCGAGCCCCCTTAATACAGAAGAGGTAATAAGAGATCTGGGGACCCAGGTAGATAGTAATCTCTCCTTTGACAATCATATTGCCAAAGTAGTTAAGAAATCCTATGTAGCCCATCTAATTACTAAAGGGTTCTCATCTGGAAATAGAGGTTATAGTGCCCCTCTACTCGTCACTCATCAGACCCATCATAGAGTACAATGCCCCATTTGGAATGTACCTCACAAGACACTTCCAACAGCTGGAAAGACCACAAAAGTACCTCACCAAGAGGATTACTGATCTCAAACGTATGTCCTATGCAGCCCGACTGGAAAAACTCCAGCTGTATTCTGTGGCATATCGCTTACTCAGAGGTGATCTCTGCCTGACTTACAAAGCCATGTCTAACTCAGAATTGATGGACATGCTCCACCTAAAGAAATCCAAGTCACTGCGAGCCACTCGCTCTAGTGAGCAAAACCTCACCACAACAATAAATAGAACATGCTGGAGGAATAGAGTCCTGTCACAGAGACTCACAATGACAAAATTCTTAACTACATTAGTCAGAGCCCCTCACTAACACTCTTCAAGAGAAACCTTGACAAGTGGATGGGTAACAGAAAATACACCCCTGGGATCACTTCATTGGCTCTTCACAGAGGCTCAGTTGATTAATCAATGTGTCGGCAAAAGCTGACGCACTCTGGCTAGGCTTATAAATGCCCTCGGGCAGATAGCCTAGTACCTACCTATATACCTATATATATATATATATATATATATATATATATATATATCTGTACACACACACAAAGGTAATGTGATCTGAATGAAATTGCTGCAAATATAACACATTACCAAAGTCTTTACACAGTCTTAGAACAAATAGAAATGTAATAACATATGAAACATACCTGCTCTGTGATGTAAGATAGTGACCGAGTGTAAGAAGAGACAACACTGAGGGGATATTTAGCAATACATTCTACTATAGAGACAACCCTGCTCACGGGTCAGTTTATAACTGAGAGCAATCACTTTAATCCCACTACAAAGCAATTAACAGAGAGAAGCAAGTAAAACAAGTTTTCTGTCATTTCCTGAGACTAAATACCTGGCATATGCAGTATAGTCTACTGGTCAAGCAAACTGAGACAGACCAACTTAGTAAGGAGTCCTGCTGTTTCACAAACCAAGCATGTTTTAACTGATGAAAGTTAATACGCAGAAAGGTTCTTCATGATAAATATGCTTGCGTGAAACAATGGCAAAAGTCTCAGTAAATTTGTAGTTCTAAGGCTTTGTGACAGAGCTCCTATAATACTGTGGTTAGATGTAATAAGGCTCTGAAATGAAAGAAATAAAATACACATATATAGATATATATATATATAGATATATACATATATATATATATATATATATATATATATATATACATATATATATATATATATATATATATATATACATATATATATATATATATATATATATATATATATATATATATATATATATATATATATACATATATATATATATATATATATATATATATACACATATATAGATATATATATATATATATATATATATATATATATATATATATATATATATATATATATATATACATATAGACATACATATATACATATATATATATATATATATACATATACATATATATATATATATATATATATATATATATATATATATATATATATATATATATATATATATATATATATATATATACATATATATATATATATATATATATACATATATATATATATATATATATATATATATATATATATATATACACATATATACATATATATATATATATATATATATATATATATATATATATATACACATATATACATATATATATATATACACATATATACATATATATATATATATATATATACATATATATATACATATATATATACATATACATATATATATATATATATATATATACATATATACATATACATATATATATATATATATATATATATACATATATATATATATATATATACATATATACATATATATATATATATATATATATATATATATATACACACACACACACACACATATATATATATATATATATATACATATGTATATATATATATATATATGTATGTATATATATATATATATACATATGTATGTATATATATATATATATATATATATATATGTATGTATATATATATATATATATATATATCTATATACGTATATATATATATATATATATATATAAGCCAACACTAAGGGACTCTGTCTAACAAAGTTCGCAGATGACTGCAAACTGGGAGCCATTATTGAATCCCCAAATAATGTGGATAGTCTACAAAAGGGCCTTACAGAAACAGATGCTTGGTGCCAGAGCCATGGTCTTAAGCTCAATGCCAAGAAATGTATAATTATCCCCTTTGGGGAAAAAACATGTACCCGTGAATTACCACATAGGTGGCAGTACACTAAACACCAAAAGTGTGATGGGACTTGCGGACACAGGTGGACAGTGGTCTCACCTTCAATAACCACATCACCACAACAGTCAGGAAATCCTTATATGTGCACACCTCATCACTAAGGGCTTTTCATCCAGAAAAAAAGGAGGTCCATTGTCCCACTGTACTCAACCCTCATTAGACCCATTATAGAATACAATGCCCTTTTTGGTATGTACCTCTCAAGACATCTGCAACAACTGGAAAGGCTGCAGAAACACCTCACTAAAAGAATCACAGGCCTAAACAGATGCCCTATGCTGACAGTCTAAAAAAAAAACTCCAGCTATGCTCTGTCGCATATAGTCTACTCAGAGGCGATCTCTGCTTAACATAAAAGGCCATGTCAAACCCAGAGCTATTTAACATGCTACACTTAAAGAAATCCCTGTCCTTCAGAGCCACACTATACAGGGATCTAAACCTTGTCATTGCAATGAACAAAACATGCTGGACAGATAGGTTCTTGACCCAGAGACTCCCCAGACTCTGGAATAGACTGCCCTACATGTCAAACAGAGAGTGCCTCTTTGGCCCTCTTCAAAAGGAACCTTGACGATTGGACGGGAGATAGGAAATTCAACCTGGGGGTCACGTCAGTCGCCCTGCTAGACAGGGCTCCAGGGAAGTAAATACTGTGGGAAGAAATAGCCAGGGAATTGTTATGGCTAGGCTTGTATAGGCCCTAGGGCCGATAGCCTAGTACCAACCTATGAATGTACACACACGCGCACGCACACACACACACAGTTTGTGTGATCTGAATGAAATTGTTACAAATATAACACACTACCAAAGTCTTTACACAGTCTTAAAACAAATAAAATGCAGTAACATATGAAACATACCTGCTGTGTGATGGAAGACTGGCCGAGTGTAAGAAGAGACAACACTGAGGGGATATTTAGCAATACATTCTACTATAGAGACAGCCCTGCCCTCGGGTCAATTTATAACTAAGAGCAATCACTTTATACCCAGAACAAAGCAATTAACAAAGAGAAGTAAAACAGGTTTTCTGTCATTTCCTGAGACTAAATACCTGGCATACGCAGTATAGTCTACTGGTCAAGCAAACTGAGACTGGCCAACTTAGTAAGGGGTTCTGCTATTTCATGGACCAGGCATGTTTTTAACTGATTAAAGTTAATACACAGCAAGGTTCTTCATGATAAATATGAAACTATGATAAAGTCTCAGTAAACTTGTAGGTGTAGGGCTTTGTGACAGAGTGTTCCTGCAATATCTGGGTCAGATGTAGTGACCGCAGGCTCCATCTTATGAAGGAAGATAGTGGCTGAGTGTAAGACAAGGCAACACTTCTTTACACTTGGGGCGAGAAAGTCCTGAAGATGTTTAGGAACTTTACCAGCTTTTGTAGTTTCCTCCAAAAAGGATTAGCTTATAGGCAGCCAGAGGAACTTTGTGACAGGGAGGTTAGAGCTTCGGGATGCCTGATAGGTGCTGTATCCTTGGGATAATACAATCCGTAGGCAACTGCAGTAGTGGAAGAATTTAAATATCTCCTGTAATGGATAAGTACATGTTATACAACTGTGCTTTCTCTTCTACCAATGACTTAAAATTCAGAGATTGTTTGCCTGAAACCTAGTCAGATATGCTGTGTAGTTCATTACACAAAGAAAAAATATGGTTGGCTCCTTGTGGCCTCTTTGGAGGATCCCTAGTAGCATTCATTCCCAGGATCCTTCTGTAATTGCTGTCCTGTGAGGAAGACATAAAATGGCAGAAGTGTTGGTCATTGCTGCCTAGGGAAAGTCCTGCTTAGTTCTTCCTGAGTCTTGATAGTTAATGAAGACGAGTCCTTTCTGCTGCAATTGAACAGCAGCTAGAGATATGATGCATAATAGTACAGGGTGTCCTCCTTCCATATTCCCATTCTATGCAAAGAAGTGGCATGTATCTCACAGCAGGTAATAGAAAGGAGCATCACCCTTGTGGTTTTCCTGACTAACGATGTGAAAGTGTTAATGGACTCCCTGCACCACTGTTTCAGCTCCAGCCCTCCTCTGGAGCTGAGGTTTTGAGAATCCTGTCTGGTCATTGTCTTGTGTAATTCTTCCATCCCTTTCATCTGCCTTGTTTGCCACTCAGGGTCCCCTGGGAGTGAGTTACCCCCATCGTCCATCTCTTTGTCACTCATGAGAATGCATTCCTGTCTCTCTCTCTCTTGCTGGGTGAATTAGGGCAAGTAGAATTGAATGTGATTGTTTTCTTTCCTGTAGCAAAGATGACTCCTGTATGTCTGTCTTGTCTTCTATTTGGATAAACACAAAAGACCTGGTGTTATCCTTGTCACCTACTTATGGTTCAGAAGTGTTGCTTTAATGCTTCTGGATCCTTGGCAGTGCAACATATCTCAATACAAAGCAAGAAGTCCAAGCTTAGGGGGCTAGCCTCTCACAAGAATCCTTACTGTGACTGGATCTCCCAGCCAAGTCTTAGAATTAACTTAAGCCATCAAGAAGACTTTTGTTTATCAGCTATAATAAGAGGTTCTTTATTTGGGCAGCATGGTATCCTTTCTCTTCTCTTTTGTTTTTTTAATTTACAGATGATTTGACTTGCCTCTGGTACCTTCAAGACTGTGATCTTAAGTTATTGCACTGTCAAGGTGCATGTCTTCAGCACCACTGATGATTGTGACCTTTATGGAGGACGTAACTTGTCCAGCACCATCTGGGTAAAGTACTACAGCATAGGGTAATGCAGATTTTGCCCACCTTTGAGGATTCCCATTCCATATTTGGGACCTAAACTTTTTAAATGAGAGAGACTTCCATCTGTCATTAAAACCTGTATTTGGTGAATGAGAAGTTAAGTTTCTTGGAGAATGCCCTTACTGCCATCACCTCTGCTCAAACATATTTGAGAATTATCTCTTATTTGTAGAGAACCATGTTGTCTTTCACAATGATTAGATATTCTTTAAGGTTAATGAAAAGTTTGTCCTGAAAGGCCGGTCAGAACCTGTCCATTTGCCTCCTTGTTTTTTTTTTTTTTTTTACATTTCTTGAGCAGAAAGTAGGGCTAGAGCTCTTCATACTCTTAATGCACACCATCAGCTCAAATTCAGCCTGTAGAAAGTGCCTAAGTTCAGAAGACTGAACAGTTGTCTTCTCCATTGAGAAGGGAACTTGGAATGGATATTTTTTTTTTTTTATTTAACACTTGTTAACCGGGAAAGTCCGACTTGGAACAAAGCCAGTTTTCAGCAGAGGCCCAGGGAGAAATGCTCCAGATGCATGTCTTTGTAATGTGGGAGGAAATGTGAGTACCCAGAGGAAACCCACACGAGTGCAGTGTGGACATGCAGACTCCAGACAGAAGGCACCACAGCCGAGAATCAAACCGGAGAACCTCTTGCTGTGAGGTGACGATGCTACCGCGGCACCACTGCGCTGTCCAGCATCTAAGCATACCCTTTCTAAGTGGATTGCGAACACCATTCTGTGTTGCCTTGGTAGAAAGAGAAAGATGCTCATTGGGAAAAGTTAGAACCAGTCCATCAGAACAGGGGTGTCTTCCAGATCTTCCATTGCAAAAATCTGTGCTGTGTCCACTTGGCTGTTGGGTCACTCTTCTAGCCTGTTTCTAGACTAGCCTTGCACCTGTGGCTGTGGGTAAACATCTGTAAGTATGTATGTACTTAGCCCAACTTATTGGAATGTCTATTGCACTTCTTGCAAATTGTGCCTACTTAGTGGCTCAAAGTTAAACTTGAGTTGCACGGAGTATAGGTAGGATCTCCTAGTTTAGTGTGTGACACTATGGCACACACTGGCAGGAAGACGGCCTGCCCTGGAAATTAGGAGTGAGACAACAGTTTTGCCAAGCTGGAGCTAGCAGAAGAGTAAATCCCAGCAGATGCCCATTACAAAAGGCTCCATCACAGATCAAATGAGATGGTAAGCATTTGTTTACTGCATGTATGTATAAGCAGTTTGTAGTTTCTTGTCTTAAACAGTTTGTGAATTGTAGCTGAACAAATGAGCCATTATGATCCTGAGGTGCACAGTTTGTTGTTTTGATCCTAGCAGTTAAAAAAAAATATATATATATTGTGTATTCTTTATTTTCAGGCAACTCTGAAGTTCATCCATAGTCTGACAAGCAAAAATGCAACACATTTCAGGCAGTGTGAGAAACAGCTGAAGAAGGAAAGAAGTGAAAATAAAGAACTGTTTCAGAAGTTGCAGAATTTGAAAGAAACATTAGCACCAAGCAGTTCTGCTTTTAAGTTACTGGAAGATGAACATCAGCGAACTATAAATAAACTGAAAGCAGCGGAACAGGACTTGAAGGTACAATACATTAAAGATTACCAATGTACTGTTGTAACATGACAAAACGAGAGAGAGAAAAAAAGGTGCTGCCCACATTCCCTTCTTTCCAGTAAATGAATGTATATTGATATAAGCCTCCCTAGCAAGTACAAGGTGGTTTATATTTTCCAAATAATTGGTACATTCCTCCATGCAAGCCTTACTGGCTAGAATAAGAAGCCCATCAGTGCCTTTGGTGGTGGTGGTGGTGGGGGGGGGGGGTTGCTAGCTCATCCAGATTATAAATAAGGAAAGGGGGAAAAAATCAGCCCTTCCTAGTCCTGGGTGAAGCAGAAGCCTTGTTTGGTTCAGTGGCAGAATTTCTGTGATGAAATTACCTATATATATTTTTTATCTTTCTGACAGCAGTCAGTTATCGATATATTTTTATTAATCATTTAATGCTCATTGGCTCTTGTTATTAAATTCTGTCTCAGTGGCACAACAGCTAGAACACTCAGGTCTATATTAAAATCTCAAAGTTTGACAATATCGAATACAATACTGTCGACACGAGAATACCAAAAGCGCACTACATCAAACATTTAAAAGGAAAATCTCAGTAGGGGGAGATTTCCGTTTACTTCAATGTGGTGCGTTCTCATAGTTAGTATATTTAAGTAGGGGGTGTGGGGGGTGCAGTGGGGCTTGCCCCCCTGCCTACACACTATTTAGTTTTTAGCATTTTTTATTTTTGGTTTCGATGGTTTAAGACTTCGATCACTAAAGTTCCATCTTTAGTGATTCGAAGTTTTAAACCTTCGAGATTATAGTATAGACCCAGCACACCCACCTTTTATGCAGAAGGCTGTGGTTTCTATTACCATACCAAGGAGATGGGTCGTTAGCATTGCAGTCCAGCATATAAGGGTCGTGCTTACAGTCCTGAGCGTGTTTTCCTTCATTTGAGTTAAGCCGGGGCCATATCCACATTAATTGATGATAACTCAGATGAATGTAAAAGATCCCACTAGGGGATGTTCCCCAATGCCCTGACCAAATTTCCTGTATTAGTATAAATACCACCTCGAGTCTCTGCTGAAAAGAGGTTATTAGTCTAGACGGACTAACTGTGTCAAAAAAGGATAAATAAAATTCTTTAAATTGTTTTTGTGTGATTTGATACAGTGGGTGTAGCAAACTTTGAGAAGTGTGATACTGAGCAAAGCATTTTCAGGAGTTTGATAATTTCTAGATTTGGCTTTATGTTCGTCTCAGGCAGGAAAACATTTGGTTTAGCATGACTGTACAACTGGTGTGTCTAGAGTTAAACTTTATGAAAATGCAGAAGGGAGTGGGTTACCAAGCTGTATTAAAAGAACTACATGTAGTCTAACATGTAGAATATTTTGCTGCAGAACTGTGATTGTGTTTATCCTGTGTACTTCTCCAGATGTTCATCGTGTTTCACTGTTGCAGTCATTACACTTGGGTTATCCTGCTGGCAGGCTACCCGCAGTCGGCCTGAATTCCAAAGTCTTGTTCTGGCGTCGGTTGCTGTCGCCTCTTCCCTGATGTCACTGTACCAGGGGTATAAATGATGCAGCTGACACCATTGTCTTCAGTCTTTCTTGCCGCGCAGTGCCCGAAGCAAAAGCAGTTCGCAAGTGCCGGTCGGCAGACTCCTGAGATTTTCAAAATCGAATTTCAGATCCAAAGTCTTCATGAAAGCTAAGTACCCCGTTGTGGAAATTTTTTCTTGCTCCAGACCGATGTCAGAAAAAGTTAACAATTGTAGTTCTTGTGGGAAGCAGATACCTCATAAGGATTATCACTCTTACTGTATTCCTTGCCTAGGCCCTGACCACGACGTTGCTAGCTGTCGGTTTTGTGCTAGATTTAACCAACCCACTATTAAGCGTCTGTACGATTTTGCCTTTCATTACTTTGGCCAAAGATTTAATTATATAATGCCGTCGGAACAGCTGACAACCGGAGTATATAAAAAGCGCAAGGAAAAGGACAGGCATCCAAGGTCCAAAACCGACTAGGCTTCCACTAGGCCAGTCGCCGGTTTGCCGGTTCTCAGTGAGGCGCTTTCGCAGCCCTTGATGCCTTCTACCTCAGAGCCACAAGCCACTTCCGACTCCCATGTGTAGCCATCTAGGCCTCTGGAAACTCAAGGTATTGGACACCCAGAAACTATTCCTTCAGATGGGTCCGGAGCCGCTGAGCAGGCATCTGCTTCTGAGGGTGTTTTCAGACCTACACAGTTGTATGTAAAGCCAACCTCAGCTTCAAAGGCAAAGACTAAAGCACCTCTAAAGACAAAGAAACAAGTACAGCATTCTCCTGGACAGACTTCCATGCCTAAAAAACAGATGCTTAAAATGGCCGAAGACTTAATTACTTTGATCAGGGGTTCCCATCCCCCTCCTGATAAGAGGCCTAGGCAAGAGACAGAATATGAATCTTAGATTCATAGGTCGGTACTAGGCTATTGGCCCCAGGGCCTATATAAGCATAGCCAAAGGTACCCTGGCTTTCGCCACCCAAGAAAATTATTTTCCTGTGCCACTGTCGAGCAGAGCCACAGAAGTGATCCCCGGGCTGAATTTCCTATCTCCCATCCAGTCATGAAGATTTTTCTTGAAGAGTGCTAATTAGGAGCTTTGTTTGATATAGATAGGTAGTTTGTTCCAGAGTATGGAAAGTCTCTGGGGCAGGAATCTATCCCTCCAGCATGTTCTGTGTATTGTGGTGACGAGGTTTAGGTCCCTAGAGCATGTAACTCGTAGGGATTGGGATTTCTATAAGTGGAGCAGGTCTAAAAGCTGTGGGTTTGACATAGCTTTGTGTATTAGGCAGAGATTGCCTCTGAGTAGGCGATATGCAACGGAGTAAAGCTACAGTTTTTTGAGACGGTCTGCATAGGGCATCTCTTTGAGGCCGGTAACCCTCTTTGTGAGGTATTTCTGTGGCCTTTCCAGTTGTAGATGTCTTGTGAGGTACATACCAAAAGGGGCATTGTACTCTATAATGGAACAATGACCTCTTTTTTCCTGGATGAGAAACCTTTTTGTGATGTGGTGTGCTACATAGAAGGATTTCCTGACTACTGTGGCGATGTGATTATCAAAGGAGAGACTACTGTCCACCTGTGTCCCAAGGTCTCTTATCACACTTTCGGTGTTAAGTAGACTACCACGTATGTGGTAGTTCATGGGTACTGAGTTTTTACCAAAAGGAATGACACTGCACTTTTTGGCATTGAGCTTGAGGCCATGGCTTTGACACCAGGCATCTGTCTCAGCAAGGCCCTTTTGTAGGCTGTCCACATGTTTTGGAGTTTTGATTATGACTCCTAGTTTGCAGTCATCTGCGAACTTCATTAGCCAAAGACCTTCTGTGTTGGTTGGCCTGTACTTCAGAGAAGTAGATACCAAACAGAAGAGAACCCAGGACTGAACCCTGTGGTACTCCACTTGTCACTGGTCTGAAGCTGGATTTGGAGTCTGCTACTTTCACAGTGTGGGTTCTGTCAGTGAGCCAGTTGGCAACCCATCTTGTGACATAGGGATTTATACCTAGTTTAGTGAGTGTATCTATAATTCCAGAGTGGGGGATGGTGTCAAAAGCCTTGGCGAGATCTAGATAGGCTGTGTGAACCACCTTACCCTCATCTATGGCTTTGGTGACTGCTTTAAAGAAGTCTGTCAGGTTTAGGAGACGTGATCTGCCTTTTACAAACCTGAACTGGGTGGGGTCCTGCGTTTGGAGATTACCAATGTCATTGTTTATAAGTTCCATGATGATGCGCTCCATAGTCTTGCAGATGAGGCTCGTTAGGCTAATGGGGCGGTAGTTTCTGGGGTCTGTGGTGGCTCCCCCTTTGTGGAGTGGGATAACTATCACTGTGCGCCATTCAGTGGGCACATAGCCTGAGGTGAGGCTATGATTGAACATGGTACTTAGGTGGGGTGCCAGTTCGTTCTGTAGTTCATGTAGAACACAGCCTGGGATGTCGTCAGGTCCCATGGATGCTGTGTTCTTGGCTTTGGATAGTGTGTTTTTTACCTGTGCAGCTGTGATTACAGGAACTTTGCATTCTTCTGGTATAGAGATGGGCCCTTTAAGGGATAACAGAGGGGTTAAGTTAGCACTGAACCTATCTGCCAGGATGTTGGCAATATCCATTGTTTCTGTATATTTAGTGCCATTGTGCTGTAACTCAGAGTAGATCTGAGTGTTGCCATTGAGATTCTTGACATAGCTATAGAATGCTTTGTGGTTGTCTTTAGCTTTGTGGTTGTCTTTAGAGTCAGTGACGATTTTGTTTTCATAACTAGCTTTGGAGGATTTTATGAGGAATCTCAGCTTCTTACTGAAGCTGACCAGGGAGTTTCTCCAGTCATTGGATTTTACTCTTTTTTTGCAACAGTATCTTTCTTCTGTTGTAGAGTTTGTTTATGGCAGAGGACCACCAGATTGGCTTCCTTTTTTTGGAGGATAGCATCTTAGTTCTGTTAGGGATTGCACGATCCATGCACTCATGTAAGTGCTTATAAATTGCATTTGTGTAGGATTCAGCAGTCATACCTCTATTGTCCGTCAGCATGGGTGTCGTGAAGTTTGCCACTTCTGTCTTAAGAAGCGTGAAGTTGGCTTTGGAGAAATATTTTACTGTGGTTTCCCTAATGGGGGGTGGGGGAGGGATGTGGATGTCTAGGGTGATTAGCTTATGGTCTGATCTGACCAATGAGGAATTGACCTCTGGTGTGGAGCACGGGTTGCCCATGTTGGTAATAACCAGGTCTAGGATATTGCTGCCCCTGGTGGGGGTGTGGATAACTTGATCCATGGCATTGGAATTTATGAATTCCAGAAAACGTTGAGCACAAGAGTTGGTACATGAGTAGTTTTCCCAGTTAATGGTAGGGTAGTTGAAATCGCCCATTATTAGGGTGTTAAGTTGTACCCTAATATTTTCCAGTGTATTAAGAAATGAGGAGTGGGAATCCTGGGACATGGTGGTGGATCTGTAGCAAGCTACAATTTGGATTGCAGTCTTGCCCAGAGTTAGTTGCACTTGGATAATCTCGGATGCATTATGCTGAGCATCTAGCCTGGAGGTGTGGATATCCTTAATGAATATGGACACACCTCCGCCTTTAGTGTTTCGGTCCAGGTTAGGTGGCCGAAAGGTGTAATATGAATTATAGCCTGGTAATGCAGGGGTACTCTCTGGAGCCTTGAACCAGGTCTCTGTCACTGCACAGATGTCGATGTTCTCCATTTTAAGGAGTGCCTCGAGAGAGTGCATTTTGAGGTTTAGACTTCTAGCACTGAGTAGCAATACCCTCAGATTCTTCTTGTCTGTACCTGTTAGGGTGGTGAATTTGTCATTTGAACCTTGCCTAAAAAGGCACTATAGGGGTGGCTAGAGCCTTAGCCAGTATCCGGAATCCCAGGGGCGACATGTGCAGGCCATCTCTGGCAAAGCATCGTGGCTTGTCGATCATGTCATCCCAGGCAGACAGATACTGGATCCCCTTAGAATGACACCAGAAGCTTAGCCAATTGTTGAAGTCAGTCATTTTGTCCTTGTACTGTGGTATCGTTCTGGGTGATGGCAGGAGGCTACTCAGGGCTAGGGTCATACCTGCCTGGGCTACAAGATCAGACAGCTCCTCCATGTCCCTTTTCATGTAGTCCAAGGAGGTACGTCTCAGGTTATTCACACCAACATGGACAATGACAGAGTCATATTTGAACTTGTGGAGTGACCTGAGTGCATGCGTTATGTGGCAGATCCTGGCACCCGACAGGCAGCTGACAGTAACTTTCTCCTTGTTTAGCCTGGTGAGTGGAACATCAGTGTGCCTGACTATAGAGTCACCTATGACTAGAGTGTTGGGTACGTTGTTATGCCTTATGGGCTGTGGTGGCACACTGAGTTTGTGGGCTATGTGTCCTTTGGATTGTGTTGGGGGTGGAGGTTGCTTGTGTTTCTGCTTTGGAGGTCCCTGTTGCATTGGCAGATTTTTACTGAGAGCCTCCGCGAATGTAGGTGTGTGTTTCGTGTTTCTGTGTGTGTGTTTTGGTGGTGTAGGTTTTGAGGGACTATGTGCTGAGTGTGGTGTGGTGCAAGTGTTTACCTTCTCCTCTTGACTGTCTAGTCCAGTCTTTGGTGAAGAGAGCTTTGCTTCCAGTTTGGCTATATAAGTGCATCTCTCACAGGTTGTAGTGTTGGGTGGTAGGAGGAGGGGGGTTATCTGTGTACATGAGGCAATTACTGCATTGCCCCAAGATGCACAGATTCATCAGGTAGGCAGGAGAAAACACTGGGGGCTGACCCTTAGACATGCCTGGATAGGTGCTTATTTGTTAAATACTGGAAACTGTTTTCCTCTAGACAGTGAGGAAAGTTGAGTGCTGTAGTAATTTGTAGCTTTAGTGCTTACAGTAAGTTCTGAACAAGTGCTGAAACAAAAAACTGGCTAGTTCTAAGAAACAAAATTAAGCTAGAAGGCTTCCCTCCAACACAGAAAGTCTTGGGGGGCCTAGAAGCTTACAAATAGTCCTGGACACAGCGAATCTATATCCAGGCTAGACTAGCCACAGGAAAGGCAGGAAACAAGCTTAGAAAAAGTTTTTTTTTTTCTTCAGATCAGGTTTCCATTTCCTCTGACTCCTCTTCTGAACAGGGATGCTCTCTTCCTCCCTATGAGGATTCTGATGCTGAAGAATCTATCCCTTCCGCGTCTCCTCCTGAGGATTATTCTTTTGGGGAAACCCTGCATACCATGAGGGAGCACTTTCACTGGGAGAGCCAAGATTCCTCAGAATCTAAGAAAAGGCTCAGAGATTTTCTTTTACTACTTCAGCACAGACCTCTTGCTGTTCCACCTGTTCTAGACATTGTAGATGTATTTTCAGAGTCCGGCCTGTCTCCTGACTCTTTACCCCCTGCACCTGTTAAGCCAGACAGATACTACAGAGTTCCAGAGTCTCATAAATTTCTATATAAAAACCCTGCTGCTGACCCAGAAACTATATCTCAGGGTCCCAAAGGGGTCAAGGCTTCCACTGCAAAAATCCTTGTCCCCTCTGATAGGGATTCAAGGGCACTGGACAGATGGGGGGAAAAAGGTTTACACTTCTGCTACCTTGGCTGTAAGGGCTTTAAATTGTCAGTTTCATATGCTTAAATATCAGCAATACTTAATGTCACTGCTAAAACAGAAAATGTTGACAAATTCTGAATGTCCAGAAAACAAGGAAATGCAGGATTTATTGCATGCAGCTGAACAAGTAGGAAAGCATACTTTGCAATGTGGTTTTGATTCAATGGAGGCCTCTTGCAGGGGCCGCTGTTACGGGTTCTGACATTAGGAGGCATGCTTGGTTAAAGGAACAGAATCTGCCTGATCATGTTAAAGCAAAATTATTGGATGCTCCATTATAGCATGATACTTTGGTGTTAAGGCAGAAGAGGTGTTGAAGAAAATGGAGGATAAAGCGAAATCTATGCATACAGTTAAGGATTTCTTACAGGTAGAGCCACCCAGATTTAGCAGGAACTGGCCTTCAAAGAATTGGTCCTTTCCAGTGTCAGACAGGCCAAAAAGAGGCAGATACAGACGCCCTAGAGGCAGATCCCAGCCCCAAGGCTCATACAGGCCTAAACAATGGGGTGCTTCTACCTCCAAAAGTGGGGAAGACGAATCACAGCCATATAGGAAACAGTCTCAATGACTTTCCGCTGCCAGTGCCAAGCACTTATCTTTTGGCAGCCCCCTTAGGGGGAAAACTAGCACTTTTTTCACAAAATTGGCACATGGTCACCCAGGACAAATGGGTCTTGAATATAGTGATTTCAGGGCTACAGGTTCCACTTTCACACCCTGCCAAAGGCAAAAGGTATGCCAGACCTGCCACACAATCAATGGGCAGAGGCACAAAAGCAAGTCTCATCCCTCATGGACATGAGGGCCATTCAACGAGTACCACAACAAGAGCAGGGACAAGGATTTTACTCAAGACTTTTCCTGGTACCCAGAAAGGACAAAGCTTGGAGACCAATACTGGACCTGTCTATTCTAAACACTTTCTGGACGTTCCAAAATTCAAAATGTTGATTCTGCAGCAGCTTCTGCCCATGCTGGGCAAGAAGGCTTGGCTTGTAACTTTGGACCTAAAAGAGGCATACCTTTATGTCCCAATCGGACCATCTTGCAGAAGATACCTCAGATTCATAGCTGGCTCAATGCAGTACCAATTCTCTGCACTGCCCTTTGGCTTATCTACTTCGCCCAGGGTCTTCACAAAATGCTTGGCACCAGTAATTGCTTTTTGCAGACAGAGGAATTCAAATATATCCTTACTTGGATGACTGCCTTATTCAAGTAGAGAACAAGGACATTCTACTAAAGCATCTGGCGTTTGTAAAAAGATTAATAATTTGCCTAGGGTACACAGTACACGAAAAGAAATCAAAACTAGTACCCTCTCGAGATAATATTCCTGGGTGCAAGCTTAAATACAACTGCCCAGATGGCTTATCTCACACCAGACAAACAAAGGCAACTAACTTCTTACTTCAAAATGTTGGCAACAAAGACCCAGTTATCTGCAAGAAAAATTCTGCAGGCGTTGGGCTTCATGGCATCCTGCATTCTGCTAATTTCATATGCAAGACTGCATATGAGGAAACTACAATGGTATCTAAAAAGTGTATGAACTCAACATTGCCACAGTCTGGAAATATTAAATCTGAAGTAGTTACTTCATTTGAACTGCAACCTGTGGGTAGTCTGATCCGACCTCGGATCCGAACCGGCAGCTTTCCAAGATCCGAACTCCTAGCTCCTCCCCCTACCCATAATCCCTTGCTACCAACCACATTACCTCAGATCGTTTTTTGCTGCGGCTAAAGACAGTTGCTTCAAAGTGAAGAGCTCCTGGCCTGGTGAGATTGTTCTTTTTTCTAGGCTTTTTCTTGTAAAATTGTGTGTGTGTGTGTTTAAAAAGAAACCCTTTAAAACCCTTTTTAAAAAAAAAAAAAAAAAAAAAAACTAAACTAACTAATTTTTCCTTAGTTTAACCTTATCTCTCCCTCTCCCCCTCCTAGTGTTTGGGTGTGTGTGTGTGAGAGATTTTTATGGCTGAAGCTAAGGCCATATTTTCAAAATGTACTGTGTGTGGCCACAAGCTTTCCCCAGCTGATGGCCACACTCAGTGTGTTTTGTGCCTAGGGACAGCTCATCTGTCAGAGGCCTGCCAGATATGTGCGGCCTTCAACCCTCGGGCACTCAGGGACAGGAAGAACAAGCTGATCCTGGCGGGAAAACTCCCCCAGGAATCGGCTTCTTCCTCTCCCAGCCGGGTTCAAGCTACTCCTGTAGCTTCTGCGCCGGCTACTCCCTTAGCTGTACCCGGGACTCAACCTCCCTTATCGGGTACCAGCTCGGTGGAGTCTAGTGCTTCTTCCCACAGGGAGAAGAAGAAGCACAAAGACAGAGAGGGTCACAGTTCTAAAAGGCGGGCCGAGTCTCATCCCTCGGCTCCGCCTGAAAAAATTCTGAAGTCCCCAGTGAGGGTCTCCGGATCCTCATCCTCTCGGCTCCTTTCACCTTCTTTTTCTCCGGAGCCGGAGGATGAGAATAGGTCTCCCTCGAGGTCTTCGAGGCGGCCCTACCGGCCTGCCTCGACGGCCTCTTCACGGTCGACAAGAAGCATCTCCGAAGCAGACATGGATCGGATGATGCAAAGATTTTTACAGACCCAGATGGAGATGGGGATGCTCTTGCCTCCCCCCCTTTGGGAGGGAGTGCCGCCCCCATTTTTGCCCGGATCGCTCCTTCTCCGACCCATTTTTGGGTCTCGGAGTTATCGGATCCAGACCCTTTCGGATCTGGGGATACGTCGGCGCCGATAGCGATTGTGTCTTCGCCGACTATACCTTCGAGCTTGTCTGATCCGAGCTCTCGGGGGCGAGGGTTGAGCGTCGGATCTGAGGGGGTGGTTGTGTCTTCGGCGCCGATTGGGTCGGAGCACACCACTACCTCGGGTCTGATTGCTTCGGCACCGACCCCGATCCTATCCTCGGAGCAGAGGAGGTTACTTTCTCAGGCTGGAGACAGTGAATCTCCCTCGGCTTTTGAGGTAGTGGAGTGGGTACTGTTGAGGTCATAGGTCCCCGACCGGGCCTTCAGATCCACCCGTACCCCCACTGTATCAGGGTCTGTCTTCGATCATCCGTCCATCTGGACAGCCTGCCTAAAGCCTCCAGTTGGTTCCTATGGAGGAACACCACCCCGCGGACGAGCCCTCTTCGGACAGTCCCGCCGAAGAGGTGCCTCGGAAGCATAAGTGCAAAAGGAGGCACCTGGACTCCCCCGAGTCCATTACCACGGATATGGATTTGGATGATACGGAGGGCTCCCCAAGGTCACCCCCTGAAGATGTCTCCTTCGGAGACATCATGGAAATGTTGCGTATAAGAGGGGGGTGGTCTGCCCAAAAGCCCTCCCTGGACGAGTCCGTTTTTCTGGAGGCCTCTGAGGCATGCCCATCTACCTCCTGGGTGTCCCCCCCCCCAGCCGACCCCTTGGTGGATTAATTACCACCAGGGCTTGGAAGGAGCCCGACACCGTGGAGCCTATCCCTAGACGCCCAGACAAGGTCCTCAGCCCTCCCTCTGATAGACCTTCTTGGTCCAAAGGCGCGCCGGTTGATGCTATGTTGGTGGCGGCATCCACTAAGAAAGAACTTGCCCAAGAAAGTTCTTCGGTCCATCCGCCGGACAAGGAGTCCTGGGCATTGGACCGTATTGGGAAGCGGATGTTTGCTTCAGCGACCTTTGCCATAAGGTCGCTGAACTACATGGCACACACCATTAGGCTACAGAGTGACTTAATTAAGGAATACGCTGCAGCCCCTCTGGAGTCCATGTCGGTCCCAGACAAAAAGGTTTTTGAGACTCGAATGGCCACTCTAAAGTCTATATCAAATACATCTATGCGGCTCCTTTCCCATGCCACGGAAGGAGCCGCTAGAGCTAGCGGAGCTGGAGTGGTCTTGCGACGTCACTCCTGGCTCCGCCTTTGCGATTTCACGGATCCCTTTAAGGCGTCCTTCGCGAACGCCCCTTATGACGGTTTGGCCTTATTTGGCTCAACAGTTCGCAACACGCTAGTCCAAAGCGAAAAGGATGGGAAGATGCTGTCGGCCATCGGAGTCCGCTTCTCTAGTCCCCAAAGATCCTTCTCCAGGAATCAGAGGGGGCAAAAGAAGCTGTGGATGTTCTTCGTCTTCCCTTGCTGCAGTCCTGACTATTGGGTATAGTCCGCGTCCCAGTCGGCCCGAATACCAGAGTATAAGGCTGACGTCGGTCATGGCGCCTTAGACTGACGTCAGTACGTCAGGGTACTAATGCGCATGACCGACGCCATTTCCTCAGTCTTTTTTGCCGCATGGTCCGATGCAGAAGCAATTTTGCGAGTGCAGGTTGGCGTTCTGAGATTTTCCGAAACCGGAGTTTCAGACCGAGTACAGAGTTGGCTAAGTAACCCGTTAGAACATTTTGGTTTTTTCTTGCCTCAGTATATTACCGGATGTCAGAAAAAGTGAATAACTGTATTTCTTGTGGGAAGCAGATACCGCATAGGGATTATCATACATTGTGTATACCTTGTTTAGGGCCTGAGCACGACGTTGTTGGTTGCCGCTCTTGTGCTAGATTTAATAAGCGCACTATTAAGAGGAGGCTTGATTGTGCTTATTCTGATTCTGATGTGGATGATTCCACTCCTTCAGCTTCTCCTCCTGAGGATTTTTCATTTTCAGAGACTCTTCACTCCATGAGGGAGCACTTTAAATGGGAAGGCCAAGATTACTCTGACTCCAGAAAAAGGCTTAGGGAATTCTTGTTTTTGCCTCAGCATAGGCCCTTAGCTATTCCTCCTGTGTTGAATGTGGTGGAGGATGTTTTTGCAGAGGCTTCTCTGAACCCTGATTCCTTGCCTCCTGCTCCTGTTAAGCCTGATAGGTATTATAGGGTGCCCGAAGCTCATAAGTATTTGTTTAAGAGTCCCAGGGCGGACCCAGAAACTGTTTCTCAGGGGCCTAAAGGTGTTAAAGCTTCTGTTGTTAAAAATCCTGTACCCTCTGATAAAGAGGCAAGGGCTTTGGATAGGTGGGGTAAGAAAGTATATACTTCTTCCACTCTAGCCATGAGGGCGTTGAATTGTCAATTTCATATGCTGAAATATCAGAATTATCTCCTTTCACAATTGAAATCTAAGGTGGATGCTTTGGCGGAAGGTATTGAGTGTAAAGAATTGCTGGATTTGGTTCATGTGTCTGAACAAGTGGGTAAGCATTCTTTGCAGTGTGGTTTTGATGCTGTTCAGGCCTCCTCGAGGGTGGCTGCTACTAGTTCTGTTCTTCGCAGACATGCATGGTTGAAGGATCAGAATTTAGCTGAGCATGTTAAGACCAGGATTTTGGATGCTCCTTTACAGTCTGATGTGTTGCTTGGACCGCCTGTGGAAGCAGTTTTAAAGAAAATGGAGGACAAAGCTAAGTCTATGCAGACTGTTAAAGATTTTGCAGGTGCAACCTCCAAGTTTAGTAGAAATTGGCCTGCTAAGGGGTGGACATAACCTGCTTATGGTTCCCAGTCTAGGGGTAGATCTAGGCGTGGTAGGGGCAGGGCTCAAGGTTCTTTAGGCCTAGATCAGACAGTTCACCTGCTCAGACTTCTGGTGAGGGCAGGGGTCAGTCCTTTCGTAAGCAGACCCAATGACCTGCCTTTTCAGCTGCCAGTGGACTCTCGTCTGGCAGCTCCTTTGGGGAAGATTGTCTCTTTTCAAAGAAAATTGGGATTTAATCACTCAAGACAGATGGGTGCTGGATATCATTCATCACGGGTACAGATTTTATTTCCACACAATGCCCCTTTCAAAGGCATGCCAGATGTTCCTCCTCCACAAAGAAAAGAGGCTCTCAAGCAAGTTTCTCAGTTACTCCAGATAGGGGCTATTCAGCCAGTCCCTGTTTCAGCAAGGGGCTTGGATTTTATTCTCGGCTGTTCCTAGTACCAAAGAAGGGGAACACGTGGAGACCAATTTTGGATTTATCTATCCTCAACACTTATCTGGACATTCCCAAGTTCAAGATGTTGACGTTACAGCAACTGTTACCTCTGCTGGGCAAGGATCACTGGATGGTAACTTTGGATCTCAAGGAAGCTTACCTTCATGTGCCCATAAGGCTAAGTTGCAGAAAGTATCTGCGGTTTCGAACTGGAGATTTTCATTATCAGTTCTCTGCATTGCCCTTTGGCTTATCTACTGCGGCCAGAGTATTCACAAAGGTTCTGGCTCCAGTGATAGCTTACTTCAGGCTTCAAGGCATTCAAATTTATCCTTACTTGGACGACTGCCTGATTCTGGCTCAAGAAAAAGAACACCTTCTACAGCATCTGGAATATGTCATAGCAGTGCTAAGATGCCTAGGGTATTCTGTGAGCGAAATAAAGGGCAGTCTAGTACCCTCTCAAGACATGTGCTTTCTGGGTGTGAGACTGAATACAGCAGCCCAGATGGCCTTTTAACCCCGGACAAACAAAAGAGTCTGTCACTTTACTTCCATCAACTATCTCATCAGTCCGTGCTGACTGCAAGGACAGTCCTTCAAGCATTAGGGTTCATGGCATCTTGTATTCTGGTGCTTCCCAATGCCAAACTGCATATGAGGAAGCTGCAATGGTATCTCAAAATGTATGGACACAGCACTGCCAAGATTTGGACACTGTCATTCAAATAATACCTTGCCTTCAAAAGGAATTCTTGTGGTGGGCTCAGGAATGTCACCTAAACAAGGGACTCTCTGTGACCCGGCCAGAGGCGAGTCAGATTTTAACGACAGATGCCTCGGACACTGCTTGGGAGCTCATCTAAATGGAAAGTGGATACAAGACAAGTGGCCTGCCAGACTACAGCATCTACATATCAACATGAAGGAGATGTTAGCAGTCCAGTTTGCATTGATGGCGTTCAAGGAGTTACTTCTTCCAGGGCAGGTGTTGATTCTGACAGACAACACAACTGTCATGTGGTACATCAACAAGCAAGGGGAACACATTCTTATCCTCTATGCAGGCAAGCAATGATTTTATGGGAGACTGCGTTAAGCCTGCAACTGACTCTTCAGGCAAGGTTTCTGCCAGGAGCACAGAACTCCTAGCAGATGTATTAAGCAGACAAATCATGGATCCCCACAGTGGAAAGTAGATCTTCATCTATTTCAATAATTGACAGTGTCATGGGGAACTCCAGACATAGATCTGTTCGCTTCTCCACTAAACCACCAGCTGCCAAAGTATTGCACAAAGGGGTTTCATCACACAGCTTGGAAAGTGGATGCTCTGTCTTTCAGTTGGAAAAACCTTCATGTCTATGCTTTTCCACCTCTACCTCTTCTTCCAAAGGTATTACTAAAGGTCAGACAGGACAGGCCAAGGATGATTTTGATAGCTCCAGATTGGCCTCGGCAACACTGGTACCCACTTCTAAGGAGTCTTGTAAAGAAGCCTCCATGGCCTTTACCTCTGATTCCTCATCTGTTATCTCAGAAGGACGGTCATCTGCTCAATGTCAAGCTTCAATCTCTCCATCTCACAGCTTGGCATATTCTGTGTTAAAACATGGGAGGTCTCAGCTTCCTCAACAAGTTTTAAATGTGATTATGGAAGCTAGAAGGCCTAGTACTCGGAGAGTGTACGCAGAAAAATGGAAGAGATTTTTCTTTTGGTGTACAGCAAAGAATTTGGAGATTTCAGAGCCTAATTTGAGTGTGGCTCTTCAATATCTTACTGAGTTATTGGACAAAGGTTTGTCTTTCTCTTCCATAAAGATTCATGCTGCAGCAATTTCAGCTCACTATGATTGTGACCCACCTTTGTTTTCGCATCCTTTGTTCAAGCAGTTTCTTAGAGGGGCAAAGAATATAAGACCCCCACGTAGAGCTCCTACTCCTGCTTGGGATCTCAATTTTGTGTTGGAAAAACTTACTCTACAACCTTTTGAGCCGGCAGCTACTGCTGAATTGAAATATTTGTCATGGAAGACGGCTTTTCTGTTGGCTATTACTTCTGCAAGAAGGGTGTCTGAGTTGCAGGCCCTTATGGCAGTAGAGCCCATGTTGATTTTCCATAAGGACAGGGTATCATTACGTACTAATCCTTCCTTTATGCCTAAGGTGGTTTCTAGTGTGGCTTTAAACCAAACTATTCATTTGCCTACATTTTTTGCAGATCCTCAAAATAAAGGGGAAAAGATTTTGCACACTTTAGATGTACACAGGCAATTGCGTTATTATTTGAGCAGGACTAAAGATTTTAGGCAGTCTCAGCAGTTACTTGTTTCTTTTGCTTTAAGTTCACAGGGCAAACCTGTGTCAAAACAAACTATTTCTAGGTGGATTGGCTTTTGCATTGCATTTTGTTATTCCCATCATGGCAAAGAGGTTCCAGCTGGGATTAGGCCTCATTCCACTAGGGCTACTGCCACTTCAACAGCATTTCTAAGGGGTGGCAACTAAGGATATTCTGGAAGCAGCTACTTGGAGTTCAGTGCATACTTTCTCTAGGCATTATCACCTGCCTATATACTCTAAGTCTAGAGCTGGTTTTGCCACAGCTGTTTTACAAGGCATGTTGTCAGCTCCTGCTACTTTATAATTTGCCAGCCTCCCTTACCTCTGCTTTGGGATTCTACCCAATAGTCAGGACTGCAGCAAGGGAAGACGAAGAACATAGTACAGTTTTGTACCTACCATAAATGTAGATGTTCGAGGATTCCCTTGCTGCAGTCCAATTTACCCTCCCTCCTTCCCCTCTGTGTTTCAGGGTGGTTGTGTAGGTGCCTTTACATGCATATATTTTTTGTATATATTTTACTGTATATATTGTACATGTTTATTGGTGCAGGTTGTTTTTGGGACTTGTCTTTTTTGGGTCTTCTGACATCTGGGGCAAGAAAAGACTGAGGAAATGGCGTCGGTCATGCGCATTAGTACCCTGACGTACTGACGTCAGTCTAAGGCGCCATGACCGACGTCAGCCTTATACTCTGGTATTCGGGCCGACTGGGACGCGGACTATACCCAATAGTCAGGACTGCAGCAAGGGAATCCTCGAACATCTACATTTATGGTAGGTACAAAACTGTACTTTCCGTAAATCTCAGCAGTCTCGTCCTGCTGCAGACAACTCGTCCTCTAGAGGCAGAGGAGGACAAGGTGGACGCCGGCCCAGAGGCAGAGGGGGACCGCGTAACTTCGGGTCTAGAGAACCTTTCTCGGACAGACCCGAGCAACAGCCCTGAGGGCTTGCCCGACTGTCCCTCTCTGGAGGCAGTCGGGGGGCGATTATCGGAGCACCTGTCAAACTGGGAGTCCATTACAAAAGATCGATGGGTGCTCCGGATTATATCCAGAGGTTACACTATACCGTTCACACACACCCCCCCAAACCCAAACGTCTCCCCAATGTTCCACCCCATCAGAGGGAGTCCACAGCTCTAGAAATTTCAGAGTTGCTAAGAAAAAGAGCCATCCAGCCCGTCCCCCCAGATCAGTCCGGATTGGGTTATTACTCCAGGTTCTTCTTGGTGCCAAAGAAAACGGGGGACCTCAGACCCATCCTAGACCTCTCGTCTCTGAACCTGTTCATACCCAAGGAAAAGTTCAGGATGGTCACCCTCCAATCTATTCTCCCCCTTCTCTGGGAGAACGACTGGATGTGCTCGTTTGACCTCAGAGATGCGTACTACCATATACTAATGGACAGATGATCCAGGAGGTTCCTCCACTTCCGGCTAGGAGCCAGTCATTATCAGTTCAGGGTTCTTCCATTTGGCCTAACCTCAGCCCCCAGAGTGTTTAACCAAAGTCATGGCAGTGGTTGCAGCCCACCTGAGACTCCAGGGCATTCAGGTGTTCCCTTACCTAGACGACTGGCTCCTCACCGCCCCCAACAGGCATCTACTGGTTGTGGCGAGAGATTACGCCCTCTCTCTGGCCCGTTCTTTGGGCATTTCAGTGAATCTAAAGAAATCCTGCCTGTACCCCACTCAAGCCCTAGATTTCATAGGGGCCAGGCTGGATACTCGGATCTCCAAAGTGTTTCTTACACCTGTCAGGCTGAACAGTTTGTCTCTCCAAATCTCAGACATTCTTCGGAGCCCCGCTCCTCCAGCAGAATTAGTCCTGAGGGCGCTAGGGTCTATGTCAGCAGCGATCGGCCTTTCTCTTCATGCCCGTCTGCGAATGCGAGTGTTACAGTGGACTCTCCAGGTTTAATGGTCACTATCGTTCCATCCCTTAGACATGCCAATTCCCCTGAGCAGGGCGTGCAGACACTCCCTTCTTTGGTGGTTACAGGCTCAGGAACTCAAATAAGGGAGACCCTTTGTGATTCCCCCAGTCAAAGCCACGTTGACCACGGACGCTTGTTGCCTCGGGTGGGGCGGGCATTATGCAGGCAATTCCGTCCAAGGCACGTGGACTCCTCTAGAGACTGCTTTGCATATCAACGTCCTAGAGAATGAGGGCAGTGCTTTTGGCATTTCAAGCTCTTCATCGCCTTCTTCCTCTGGGGACTATTGCAATCCAGACGGACAACATGTCCGTTGTCTGGTATATAAACAGGGAGGGACCAGATCTTACCCCCTGTGTCAAGAAGCCATGAGTGTGTGGGAATGGGCGATTTCCACCAACCGCTTTCTAATAGCAACGCACATTCCGGGACGGTCCAACATATTAGCGGACAAGTTAAGTTGGGTATTCCTCAACCCTTATGAGTGGTCTCTGAATCCTTCTGTCGCGAAGCAGATATTCCTCAAGTGGGGTCAACCTCGCTGCGACCTTTTCGCTTCTCCCCTAAACACAAAATGCAGCGATTCATGATACTTCCCCAGAGGAACCCCAGGACGCTCTGGTTCATGCTTCAGCCTGGTCTCCTTTATGCGTATCCTCCTCTTCCTCTGATGATGAAATTCATCCAGAAAGCCTGTCGGTTGGGGAGCAGAGTAATTCTCATAGGCCCATTCTGGCCTCTACAAATCTGGTTCCCCTTTCTGCAGTCTCACAGTGTGGCTCCCCCATGGATTCTGGACCCCAGACCAGACCTAATCTCGCATCCGACGAGATGCCACACTCCGTACCTGGTCAATCTCCGGCTTACGGCTTGGTTGATCCAGTTCCATTAATGGCTCGGACTCCCGGTATCTCGTCCCCTGTTAAGGCTATTCTGGTGGCAGCTCATAAACCATCCACCAGAAAGCTCTACAACAGTAAATGGAAACGCTTTTCCATCTGGGCAAAGGAGAAGGAATTGGATCCCTTTACGGTTCCTATTCCCACTATCCTGGACTTCCTGTCCCTTCTTTTTAGGCAAGGAGCTAGTGCGTCCACCGTTAAGGTCCAGCTAGCAGCCATCTCTCATTATCACGTGGGGGATGGCGTAACTTCCTTGGCATCGGCAAAAATATGCAAGACCTTCTTAAAAGGCGTGTTTCTCTTAAAGCCCCCTGTTAAGCCGGCAGTTCCTCCATGGGATCTTACCTTAATCTTACAGGCATTAACAAGACCACCTTTCGAGCCGGTGGCTTCAGTGCCACTGAAATTCTTATCTTGGAAAACGGCCTTTTTGGTCACTATTACTTCAGCCAAACGAGTCTCAGAATTACAAGCTCTGTGCATTAAGCATCCGTACCTTATTTTTCACAAGGATAGAGTGGCCCTCAGGACTAATCCTTCCTTTCTGCTTAAGGTAGCCACAGACTCTAACATTAATCAGTCTATTAATCTTCCTGTTTTCTTCCCGAATTTCCAAAACAAGGGTGAATACACATTGCACAAATTGGATGTACACAGACAACTACGTTTTTACTTGCATAGGACTAAAGATTTTCGCAAGTCAGACCAGTTGTTTCTTTCTTATGCTAAGTCAGCCATGGGCAAACCAATTTCTAAGGTGACAGTGGCAAATTGGATCTCTCAGTGTATTAGACAGGGATACACTTCATCTGGGAAGCCAGCTCTGGTTGGTGTGTGTGCGCATTCTACTAGGTCTGTGGCTACTTCGACAGCTTTTTGGTCTAGAGTTCCGGTAGACGATATTTGTTCAGCAGCTACCTGGTCCTCTTCCCACACATTCATTTCTCATTACAAACTGGACATGATTTCCAGAAGTAGGGCTTCCTTTGGCTCCGCGGTGCTTCGGAATATCCTTCCGTAGGGACCACCCAGGGTCTTAGGTAAGCTGGGGACTCTGTCCCACAGGTTGCAGATCAAATGAAGTAACTACTTCAGATAAAGAAGTTATGTACTCACCATAACGTTCCATCTGAGTAGATACTTCATTTGTCTGCAACCGACCCCGCCTGCCATCCCCCGAACCTCAGTAAGGTATTATTACTTTGGAGATTTGTTTCTCCGTCTTTAGCCTATAGGGCAAAATAACTGATCTGAGGTAATGTGGTTGGTAGCAAGGGATTATGGGTAGGGGGAGGAGCTAGGAGCTCGGATCTTGGAGCTTGGAAAGCTGCCGGTTCGGATCCGAGGTCGATCAGACTACCCACAGGTTGCAGACAAATGGAAGTATCTACTCAGATGGAACGTTATGGTGAGTACATAACGTCTTTTTACCCTAATTCCCTGCCTGCAACAGGAGTTTCGATGGGCACAGGTCTGTCACCACAACAAGGGACAGCCACTCACTTTACCCACAGCCAGGCAGATACTAACAACAGATGCATCAGATTACGCCTGGGGGGCCCACATGGCAGGAAAATGTATTCAGGGTACATGGCTCACAGGCCAAATGCATCTTCATATCAATCAAAAAGAGATGCTAGCTGTTCAGAATGCCCTGACAGCCTTCAAGGATCTACTTCTTCCAGGACAACTGCTGATAAAGACGGACAATACTACAGTCATGTGGTGCATAAACAAGCAGGGAGGCACACATTCCTACCCCCTCTGCGGACAAGCCATGACTTTGTGGAACACAGCATTGACTTATCAAGTACACCTGTAAGCACAATTCCTGCCAGGAAAGACAAATACTCTGGCAGACGAACTAAGCAGAAACCTCATGGATCCTCACGAGTGGAAACTAGACCCACAAATCTTCAGCATGATCACAAGGAAATGGGGATGCCCAGACACAGATCTATTTGCCTCCCCTCACAACAACCAACTACAGAGATTCTGCACAAGGACTTATCACAAGCAAGCATTCAAAGTGGATGCTCTGTCATTCAGCTGGAAAACTCTTACAGTATATGCCTTTCCTCCTCTGCCTCTCCTCCCCAAGGTACTCCTAAAGGTCAGACAAGAGAAGCCAAAAATTATACTGATTGCCCCAGACTGGCACCCAATCCTAAAGAGCTTGTCTCAAGGCCCAGCTTGTACATTACCTCAAATTCCTCATTTACTGACCCAACAAAACAATCAGATCCTGCACAGCCAACACAGAACCCTAAGTCTGGCTGCATGGTGGATAATGTAACCATTCAGAACACACCTCTCTCTAAAGCAGTTGTGGATGTTATTTTGGAGGCCAGGAGGCCCAGCACCAGAAAATCTTGTGCAGAAAAATGGAAGAGATTCTGTGCTTGGAACCAGGCACAAGGAATTTGACACACTTGTACCAAATATTCCTCAGACTTTACAATACCTAACTGAGATGCTGGACAAAGGCCTATCCTTTTCATCAATTAAGATCCATGCTTCTGCCATTTCAGCTCATTACAATACGGACCCACCTATTTTCTCACACCCACTGCTAAGGCAGTACCTCAGAGGGGCCAAAAACATAAGACCTCCAAGGAGGGCACTAATACCTGCATGGGACCTCAGTTTTGTCTTGGAAAAGCTCACACTGCCTCCTTTTGAGCCAGCCAATACAGCTGAGATAAAATTCTTATCATGGAAAACAGCTCTGCTCCTAGCAATAACTTCAGCAAGAAGAGTCTCAGAGTTACAGGCACTAATGGCAGTGGAACCTTTTATAATTTTCCGTCCGGACAAGGTTTCTCTGAGGACAAACACAGCATTTATGCCTAAGGTAGTGTCCAGTGTGGCTCTTAACCAAACCATTCATTTGCCTACCTTTTATCCAAACCCACAGAATAAGGGGGAGAGACTTCTGCATTCTTTGGACATACACAGACAGCTACGCTTCTACTTGAACAAAACTAAAGCTTTCAGAAAGACTGAGCAACTTTTAGTGGCATATGCTGCAGGATCACAAGGAAAAGCTATCTCAAAACAGACTATTTCAAAATTGATAGGCCACTGCATTCCTTTCTGCTGTTCACAACATGGCAAATCAGTGCTTAAGGGCATTAGGCCACATTCAACCAGAGCAGCAGCCACTTCAGCAGCCTTCCTCAGAGGAGTACCAACCAAAGACATTTTGGAGGCTGCAACTTGGACTTCAGTGCACACTTTTAAAAATCACTACCACTTACCTCTTTACTCTAAATCCAGGGCAGGCTTTGCCACTGCAGTTCTGCAGGGCCTCATAGCCACTCCTAATTCTATTTAGGCCCAGCCACCCAACCTCAGCTTTGGGATTCAACCCAAGTGTAATGACTGCAACAGTGAAACACGATGAACATAGTACAGTTGTGTACCTACCATAAATGTAGATGTTCGAGTGTATTCACTGTTTCAGTCCAGGTTACCCTCCCACCAGCCCCCTTTCTTTGCTGGGACTTATCTGTACTTCTCTATTCTATACAACCTATGTGGTGTATTTGCTTGTAGATGAAGGTAATGTTTATGTGAGTGCATGCTTTTTTATTGACATAATTTTTAGCCTACCCTTTTGGGGGCACCTGACATCTGGGGCAAGAAAAACTGAAGAAAATGGCGTCGGCTGCATCTTTTATACCCCTGGCGCACTGATGTCAGGGAAGAGGCGACAGCAACCGATGCTGGACCAAGACTTTGGAATTAGGGCCGACTGCGGGTAGCCTGTCAGCAGAATAACCCAAGTGTAATGACTGCAACAGTGAATACACTCGAACATCTACATTTGTGGCAGGTACACAACTGTACTTTACGCATAGTTTCCTATGAATTTGCCATTCTCTGGGCATGTGGACCCAGTAACTTTGCACATATTGATCCACATCTCACTATGTGCAGCACTTGGAGAACATAGCTAACCTCCAAGTACCCATTTCTTTGCCTCTCCACTGTTTTTTCTGGTCCACACTCAATCTGGACAGTGACACTGATGTTTATAATGGAAAGAATCTTGCTCTTCATGTGTAAAATTCTAAAGTCTAAGAAACTTTTGTGTCCATTGGGTGACAAGCCAGTACCAGCACTGGCAGTATCTGTACTGCTTGGGAGAGGAATACAGTGTAAAGCACAATAGAGTTGATTATCTAAGTGTCAATTATCCAAAATGTCAGTTATCTGAACGTAGCCTTCCAAAGTTTTTGGATAGTAAAAATCATGAAGTCTGAATATGTAAATGTATGTGTTCATTTGTGCATGTTTTTTGAGTTTGTAGCCTATTCGTGTGTGGAAAATTATTCTTTGTCATCTGGAATCGCTGAATGATTGAAGTGAATTCCCTACATTCAGAAAAAACAAGATTTTACAAGCTTTTATCCAGTTCAATTATGTGTTTGATTATCCAAACTATCCTAGGTCCCAATTAGTTGGGATAACTGACTCTCTTCTGCATTTCCATAAATGTCAGAAGTTCAGACTAGGCCTGTAGGTGTAGGAAAGGGAAGCTTTTAGGTCCATCTTGCCAACTCAAAAGTTGCAGTGATTGAAGGTGACCATAATGGGGATTGGTTGACTTTTTCTTTGTGTATCTTCAGGCTTTTTTGAGATTGTTGATGTTCATGTTTCACTGCTGCAGTCATTACACTTGGGTTATCCTGCCGTCAGGCGGTCCCGCAGTCGGCCAGAGTTCCAAAGTCTTGGTCCGGCATCGGTTGCTGTTGCTTCTTCCCTGACATCAGTGCGCCAGGGGTATATAAGATGCAGCTGACGCCATTTTCTACAGTCTTTCTTGCTGCGTGGTGCCCGAAGCAAAAGCAGTTCGCAAGTGCCGGTCGGCAGTCTCCTGAGATTTTCGAATTCGAATTTCAGAACCGAAGTCTTCAATAAAGCTAAGTACCCCGTTGTGGAAACTTTTTCTTGCCTCAGACCGATGTCAGTAAAAGTTAAAAATTGCATTTCTTGTGGGAAGCAAATACCTCATAAGGATTTTTATTCTTACTGTATTCCATGCCAAGACCCAGACCACGACGTCACTAGTTGTCGGTTTTATGCTAGATTTAACAAAAGCACTATTAAACGTTGGTTTGATTTTGCTCGTCATTATTTTGGCTGAAGGTTCAATTACACCATGCCGTCAGAACAACCGACGACTGGAATACACAAAAAACACAAAGACCAAGATAAGGGCAGGCATCCGAGGTCCAAAACCGACGATGAAGCCTCTTCTAGGCCAGTTGCTGGTTCTCAGTGAGGCGCTTTCGCAGCCCCTGACACCCGTCAGAGCCACAGGCCTCCTCTGACTCCCACGTGGAGACTTCTAGGCCTCTGGAAACTCAAGGTATTGGGCCTACGGAAATTAACCCCTCAGATGGGCACGGAGCTGCTGAGCAGGCATCGGCTTCTGAGGGTGTTTTCAGACCTTCACAGCTTACCATCAAAACAACAACCAAGTCTAAAACTCCATTAAAGACAAAGAAACAAGTACAGCATTCACCTGGACAGGCTTCCTTGCCTAAAAAAGCAGATGCTCAAAATGGCTGAAGACCTAATTATTCTGATCAGGGGTTCCCATCCCCCTCCTGATAAAAGGCCTAGGCAGGATACAGACTATGATTCCTCTGACCAGGTTTCCATTTCTTCTCATTCCTCTTCAGACCAGGGATACTCTTTACCCCCCCCCCCCCCCCCCATGAGGACTCTGATGCTGAAGAATCAATCCCTTCAGCCTCTCCTCCTGAGGATTACTCTTTTGGGGAAACTTTACATACCATGATGGGGCATTTCCATTGGGAGAGCCAGGATTGCTCAGAATCCAAGAAAAGGCTCAGAGATTTTCTTTTATTGCCTCCACACAGGCCCCTTGCTATTCCGCCTGTGTTAGATATCGTGTATGATGTGTTCTCTGAATCCAGTTTAACCCCAGATTCTTTGCCCCCAGCACCAGTCAAGCCAGATAAGTACTATAGAGTCCCTGACTCTCGCAAATTTCTTTATAAAAACCCTGCTGCTGACCCAGAAACTATTTCCCAGGGTCCCAAAGGGGTAAAGGCTTCCACTGCTAAAAATCCATTTCCCTCTGACGGGGATTCTAGACCATTAGATAGATGGGGGAAGAAAGTTTACACTTCTGCAACTTTAGCAGTACGGGCTTTAAATTGACAGTTCCACATGCTTAAATACCAACAATATTTAATGTCTCTGTTAAAACAGAAAATGTTTACTAGCTCAGAAGGTCATGACTATAAGGAAATGCAGGATTTATTGCATGCAACTGAACAAGTGGGAAAACATACTCTGCAATGTGGTTTTGATTCATTAGCAGCTTCTTGTACAGCCGCAGTTACAGGATCTGTGATTCGAAGGCATGCTTGGTTAAAAGAACAAGGTTTACCTGACCATGTTAAGGCAAAATTATTGGATGCTCCTTTACAGCATGATATCTTGTTTGGTGTTAAGGCAGAAGAGGTATTAAAGAAAATTGAGGATAAGGCAAAATCTATGCAAACAGTGAAGGATTTCTTACAGGTACAGCCACCTCGATTTAGCAGAAATTGGCCTTCTAAAAATTGGTCCTTTCCAGTGTCAGACAGACCACAAAGAGGCAGATACAGATGCCCAAGAGGCAGATCTCAGCCCCAAGGCTCTTACAGACCACGACAGTGGGGTGCTTCAACCCCAAAAGGAGGAGAAGACAAGTCACAACCTTATAGGAAACAGTCCCAATGACTTCCCCTTTCAAATGTCAAGCACTTACTTTTTGGCAGCTCCCTTAGGGGGGAAACTAGCACTTTTTTTCACAAAACTGGCATATAATCACCCAAGACAAATGGGTACTGAATATTGTGTCTCAAGGTTACAGGTTCCACTTTCACACTCTACCAAGGCCAAAAGGAATGCCAGACCTGCCAGAAAATCAATGGGCAGAGGCACAAAAACAAATTACAGCCCTCATGGACATGAGGGCTATTCAAAAAGTGCCACAACAAGGACAAGGATTTTACTCAAGACTTTTCTTGGTCCCAGAAAGGACAAAGCTTGGAGACCCATACTGGACCTATCTACTCTAAATACTTACCTGGATGTTCCGAAATTCAAAATGTTGACACTACAGCAACTTCTTCCCATGCTGAGCAAGAAGGCTTGGCTTGTTACTTTGGACCTCAAAGAGGCATACCTGCATGTCCCAGTCAGACAAAATTGCAGAAGATACCTCAGATTCATAGCTGGTACAATGCATTACCAATTCTCTGCACTGCCCTTTGGCTTAACTACTGTGCCCAGGGTCTTCACAAAATGCCTGGCACCAATAATTGCATTTTACAGACAAAAAGGAATTAAAATATGTCCCTACTTGGACAACTGCCTTATTCAAGCAGAGATCAAGGGCATTCTACTAAAGCATCTAGCGTTTGTAAAAAGATTACTAATGGGCCTAGGGTACACAGTAAACAAAACAAAGTCAAAACTAGTGCCCTCACAAGAGATAATATTCCTGGGTGCAAGCTTAAATACAACTGCCCAGATGGCTTATCTCATGCCAGACAAGCAGAGACAACTGACTCAGTACTTTCAGTTGATGGCAACAAAAACCCAACTCCCTGCAGGAAAAATTCTGCAGGCCTTGGGGTTCATGGCATCCTGCATACTACTAATACCATATGCAAGACTGCATATGAGGAAATTACAATGGTATCTAAAAAGTGTTTGGACTCAACACTGTCACAGTTTGGAAACAGTAATACCACTTATTCCCTGCCTACAACAGGAGTTTCGATGGTGGGCACACGCATGTCATCACAACAAGGGACAGCCTTTCACTTTACCCACAGCCAGGCAGACACTAACAACAGATGCTTCGGATTACGCCTGGGGAGCACACATGGCAGGAAAATGTATTCAGGGCAAGTGGGCCGCAGACCAAATGCATCTTCACATCAATCAAAGAGAGATGCTAGCTGTACAAAATGCCCTGACAGCTTTCAAGGACCTTCTGCATCCAGGACAGCTATTACTAAAGACGGATAACACCACAGTTATGTGGTACATAAACAAGCAAGGGGGGCACTCATTCCTATCCCCTCTGCAGACAAGCTATGACTTTGTGGAACACAGCACTGACCTATCAAGTTCATCTGCAAGCACAATTCCTGTCAGGAAAGAAAAATACTCTGGCAGACGACTTAAGCAGAAACATCATGGATCCTCACGAGTGGAAATTAAATCCACAATTATTCAGCATGATAACAAAAAAATGGGGGTGTCCAGACATAGATCTATTGTGCATCCCCTCTGAACTGCCGACTACAGAAATTCTGCACAATGACTTACCACACACAAGCATGGAAAGTGGATGCTCTCTCGTTCAGCTGGAAAACCCTAAAAGGTTATGCCTTCCCACCACTGCCTCTCCTTTCAAAGATACTCCTAAAAGCCAGACAAGAAAGGCCAAAAATGATCCTGATTGCCCCAGACTGGCCATGCCAGCACTGGTACCCAATCTTAAAGAACTTGGCTCAAGGCCCAGTATGGATTTTACCTCAAATTCCTCATCTTCTGACACGACAAAACAATCAGATCTTGCATAGCCAGCTCAAAACCTTAAACCTGGCTGCATGGCAGATTACTTAGCCAAGCAGCCAACACCTCTCTCTAAAACTGTTATGGATGTCATTTTGGAGGCCAGGAAGCCCAGCACCAGGAAATCCTATTCAGAAAAGTGGAAGAGATTCTGCGCCTGGAACGAGGCTCAAGGCTTTGACCCTCTTGTTCCAAATATTCCTCAGATATTACAATACTTAACTGAGATGCTGGACAAAGGCCTATCCTTTTCATCAATTAAGATCCACGCCTCTGCCATTTCAGCTCATTACAACACAGATCCTCCTATTTTCTCTCATCCATTATTAAAACAGTACCTCAGAGGGGCTAAAAACATAAGACCGCCCCGGAGAGCACCAACACCAACTTGGGACCTCAACTTTGTCTTGGAAAAACTAACTTTACCTCCTTTTGAGCCGGCCAATTCAGCAGAATTAAAATTTGTGCCATGGAAAACTGCTCTGCTTCTGGCAATAACTTCAGCACGAAGAGTCTCAGAGTTACAAGCACTAATGGCAGTGGAACCTTTCATCATTTTTCATCAGGACAGGGTTTCTTTAAGAACAAACCCTACATTTATGCCAAAGGTGGTATCCAGTGTGGCTCTTAACCAAACTATTCACTTGCCAACATTTTATCCAAATCCCCAGAATAAAGGGGAGAGACTTCTGCACTCATTGGACATACACAGGCAGTTACGCTTCTACTTGGACAAAACAAAAGCTTTCAGGAAAACTGAGCAATTGTTTGTAGCATATGCTGCAGGATCACAGGGAAAGGCTATTTCAAAGTAGACCATTTCAAAGTGGATAGGACACTGTATCCGTTTCTGCTACACACAGCATGGAAAAACTGTACCTAACAACAGTAGGCCACATTCCACCAGGGCAACAGCCACTTCAACTGCCTACCTTAGAGGAGTACCTACCAAGGCTATTTTGGAAACTGCAACTTGGAGTTCAGTGCACACCTTTACCAAGCATTACCACTTGCCTCTCTACTCTAAATCCAGAGCTGGCTTTGCCACTGCAGTGCTGTAGGGCCTCATAGCCACCCCGAATCCTTTATAGACCCAGCCATCCAACCTCAGCTTTGGGATTTAACCCAAGTGTAATGACTGCAGCAGTGAAACACAATGAACATAGTACAGTTTTGTACCTACCATAAATGTAGATGTTCGAGTGTATTCACTGCTGCAGTCCAGGATGTTCTTCGTCTCACATTGCTGCAGTCATAACCTGTGGGTAGTCCGCTGTCCTCAGTCGGCCCGAATACCAAAGTGTTAGGCTGGCGTCGGTCATGGTCGCTCAGAGCTGACGTCAGTACGCAGTAGTACTTAAGCGCATGACCGACGCCATATCCTCAGTCTTTCTTGCCGCGTGGTCCGAAGCAGAAGCAGCGTTTGCAAGTGCCGTTCGGCGTTCTGAAATTTTCATTGTTCGAGTTTCAGACAGAAGACCAAGTTGGGCTAAGTACCCCATTGGGGAATATTTTTGTCTTTTCTTGCCTCAGTTAATCCGGATGTCAGAAAAAGTTAATTGTATTTCTTGTGGGAAACAGATACCTCATAGGGACTACCACTCTCTCTGTATTCCTTGCTTGGGGCCTGAGCACGACGTAGTCGGGTGTCGCTTTTGCGCTAGATTTAATAAGCGCACCATAAAACGCAGATTAGACTGTGTAAGGCTTGTTTTCGGTAAGCGGTGTAACTACAACATGCCGTCGGATCCTCCGACACCCGCTACCGCAAAAAAGCGAAAAGATAAATCGTTAGTCTAAACAGGATGGGTCGTCCGTTGCGGTCGCCGGTTCTATGGAATCTACGGTTGAATCTGTGGATCCAGCCGAGGTCTCGGCTGAATCACAGGGGGAACCTTTACTATTACAGGAGTTGGCCTCTCAGGAGTTAGGTCAGGCTGAGGGGGCTTCTCAAGTTTCTGTGGTTCCATCCTTACAAAAGGTTATTAGGCCTTCTGCTTCTGTCACTAAAGTCCCTGCTAAAGCTAGACCTGGTCTTTCTGGTACAGGCATCAGCCCTAGTTCTTCGGGCTCTGTTCCTAAGAAACATATGTTGAAAATGGCAGAGGATTTGATTACTTTAATCAGGGGTTCTATGCCCCCTCCAGAGAAGAGGCCTAGGGTGGAGACAGATTTAGAGGGATTGGAGCATTCCTCAGATTACTCTGAGTCTTCAGCTGAGGATATTCAGGATTTTCCTCCCTATTCTGATTCGGATGCAGAGGATTCCTGTCCTTCTGCTTCTCCTCCAGAGGATTTTTCCTTTCCTGAAACCTTGCACTCCATGAGGGAGCATTTCAAGTGGGAAGGTCAGGATTTTTCAGATTCTCGTAAGAGGCTTAGGGAATTTTTGTTTTGCCACAACATAGACCTTTGGCTATTCCCCTGTTTTAGATGTTGTTCAGGATGTTTTTCTGAAGCTTCCCTTAATCCTGATTCTTTACCCCTGCCCTGTCAAGCCAGACAGGTATTACAGAGTTCCAGAGGCACATAAATATTTGTATAAGAGTCCTAGAGCTGACCCGAAACTATTATTCAAGGGCCTAAGGGTGTCAGGGCTTCTGTAGTTAAGAATCCAGTTCCTCTGGATAAAGATTCTAGAGCTTTGGATAGGTGGGGTAAAAAAGTGTATACCTCCTCCACGCTAGCTATGAGGGCTTTAAATTGCCAGTTTCATATGCTGAAGTATCAGAACTTTCTGTTAGGTCAGTTGAAATCTAAGGTAGATGCTTTAGCTGAGGGTATAGAGTGTAAGGAATTGCAGGACTTAGTTCATGCCTCAGATCAAGTTGGTAAGCATTCCTTGCAGTGTGGCTTCGATGCTCTTCAGGCTTCTTCCAGAGTGGCTGCTGCTGGTTCAGTTATTCGTAGGCATGCCTGGCTTAAGGATCAAACTTTGTCAGAGCATGTTAAAGCTCGAATTTTGGATTCTCCTCTTCAATCTGAAGTT
Organism: Protopterus annectens; assembly: GCF_019279795.1. Lineage (NCBI taxonomy): Eukaryota > Metazoa > Chordata > Ceratodontiformes > Protopteridae > Protopterus > Protopterus annectens. Next base: position 270,050,727 of record NC_056729.1, on the reverse strand, counting down.
CTTTTTGGTTCTCCTGTGGAGTCAGTTTTGAAAAAGATGGAAGACAAAGCTAAGTCTATGCAGACGGTTAAGGAATTTTTGCAAGTGCAGCCCCCTAAGTTTAGCAGGAATTGGCCTGCAAGAGGATGGTCTTACCCTTCTTCCGATTTTCAGTCTAAGGGCAGGTCTAGACGTGGTAGGGGCAGAGCTCACACTCAGGGTTCTTTCAGACCTAGGACTTGGAGTTCTCCTGCACAATCTTCTGGTGAGGGCAGGGGTCAGCCTTTTCGTAAACAGACCCAATGACCTGTATCCCCAGCTGCCAGATTCTTCCTGTCTGGCAGCTCCTCTAGGAGGAAAGTTGGCACTTTTCAAACAAAATTGGCATTTGGTCACCCAGGACAAATGGGTGTTGGACATAATAAATCAAGGCTACAAGTTTTATTTTCACACTTTTCCTCCTTTCAAAGGCATGCCAGATGTACCTCCTCAGCAAAGGCTGGAGGCTCGCAAACAAATTTCTTTGCTTTTGCAAATGGGGGCAATCCAGGTGGTACCTCCGTCAGAAGTAGGCCTAGGGTTTTATTCTCGCCTATTCCTTGTGCCAAAGAAAGGAAACACTTGGAGGCCAATTCTGGATTTGTCCATTCTCAATACATACCTAGACATTCCAAAGTTCAAGATGTTAACTTTACAGCAACTTCTGCCTCTGCTAGGCAAAGATCACTGGATGGTAACTCTGGATTTCAGAGGCTTATCTTCACATTCCTATCAGGCCCAGCTGCAGGAGATTCCTGCATTTTCGGGCTGGTACTTTTCATTATCAGTTCTCTGCATTGCCCTTTGGCTTATCTACTGCGCCCAGGGTGTTCACAAAGGTTCTGGCTCCTGTGATAGCCTTCTTAAGACTGAGAGGAATACAAATTTATCCTTATCTGGACGATTGCCTGATTCTTGCTCAAGACAAAGACAAGTTACTTCAACATCTACAGTATGTAATGGCAGTTTTAAGGTGCCTAGGGTATTCTGTGAACGAAACAAAGTCCAGTCTAGTACCCTCTCAGGACATGTGCTTTCTGAGTGTGAGACTGAATACAGCCTCTCAGATGGCTTTTTTGACCCCGGACAAACAAAGACATCTTCACCTATACTTCCAGCAATTATCAGTAATGTCCAGGCTGACTGCAAGGACAGTCCTTCAAGCCTTGGGGTTCATGGCATCTTGCATTCTGGTACTTCCCAATGCCAAACTGCATATGAGGAAGCTACAATGGTATCTCAAAAGTGTATGGACTCAACACTGCCACGATTTGGACACTGTCATTCAGATAATACCTTGCATCCAGAAGGAATTCTTGTGGTGGGCTCAGGAATGTCACCTAAACAAGGGACTCTCTGTGACCTGACCAGAGGCGAGTCAGATCTTAACGACGGATGCCTCAGACCTGGCTTGGGGAGCACACTTCAATGGGAAATGGATTCAAGACACTTGGCCTCCCAGACTACAGCATTTGCATATCAACATGAAGGAGATGTTAGCAGTCCAATTTGCCCTGATGGCCTTCAGGGATCTACTTCAATCAGGACAGGTGTTGATTCAAACAGACAACACAACAGTCATGTGGTACATTAACAAGCAGGGGGGAACCCATTCTTACCCTCTTTGCAGACAAGCTATGATTTTGTGGGAGACTGCTCTGAGTTTGCACATCACTCTTCAAGCACGGTTTCTGCCAGGAGCACAGAACTCCTTAGCAGATGTATTGAGCAGACAAATTGTGGATCCCCACGAGTGGAAATTGGATCCTCACGTATTCCAACAGTTGACAGTGGCTTGGGGAACTCCAGACATAGATCTGTTCGCTTCTCCACTAAATTTCCAACTGCCAAAATTTTGCACAAAGATGTTTCACCCAAAAGCTTGGAAAGTGGATGCTCTATCTTTCAGTTGGAACAACCTTCACGTCTATGCTTTCCCTCCTCTGCCTCTCCTTCCCAAGGTACTCTTGAAAGTCAGGCAGGACAAGCCTTGCATGATTCTAATAGCACCAGATTGGCCACGTCAGCACTGGTATCCTCTGCTGAGGAGTTTAGTTCAGGAGCCTCCTTGGCCTTTGCCACCAATTCCTCACCTGTTGTCTCAGTCAAGCAATCATTTTCTCAATGTCAGAGTACAGTCCCTGCATCTGACAGCTTGGCGTATTCTGTTTTAGACCCTGGGGGGGTCTCAGCTTCCTCAACAGGTTTTGAATGTCATTTTGGAAGCCAGACGGCCTAGTACTAGAAAAGTTTATCCTGATAAATGGAGGAGATTTTTTTCTTTGGAGCACAGCAAAGAGCTTTGATGTCTCAGTGCCTAATTTGAGTTTTACACTACAGTACCTTACTGAATTACTAGACAAGGGTTTGTCTTTTTCCTCCGTGAAAGTTCATGCTGCAGCCATTTCTGCTCACTATGATTGTGACCCTCCTTTCTTTTCTCACCCTTTGTTTAAACAATTTCTTAGAGGGGCAAAAAACATAAGACCCCCACGTAGAGCTCCTACTCCTTCCTGGGATCTCAATTTTGTTTTGGAAAAGCTTACTTTACCTCCTTTTGAACCTGCAGCTACGTCTGAGTTGAAGTTTTTGTCCTGGAAGACTGCTTTCTTGTTGGCCATTACGTCTGCTAGGAGGGTGTCTGAATTACAGGCTCTCATGGCAGTTGAACCCTTCATGATATTCCATAAGGATAGGGTGTCCTTGCGTACTAACCCTACTTTTATGCCTAAAGTTATTTCTAATGTGGCCTTAAACCAGTCTATTCATTTGCCTACTTTTTATGCTGATCCCCAAAATAAAGGGGAAAAAAGTCTTGCATTCTTTGGATATTCACAGGCAGTTACGCTATTATTTGAGCAGAACAAAAGAATTCAGGCAGACTCAACAGTTATTTATTTCTTTTGCTTTGGGTTCACAGGGGAAGGCTGTTTCTAAGCAAACTATTTCTAAGTGGATTGGCCATTGTATTGCTTTTTGTTATTGTCATCATGGAAAGGATGTTCCTGCTGGGATCAGGCCTCATTCCACTAGGGCTACCGCCACATCTACTGCCTTTTTAAGGGGGGTAGCTACTAAGGATATTTTGGAGGCAGCTACTTGGAGTTCAGTGCACACTTTTACTAAACATTACCATCTCCCTTTTTATTCTAAGTCTAGGGCTGGGTTTGCCACTGCAGTTTTACAGGGCATGTTGGCAGCTCCTAATGCTTTTTAGTTTGCCAGCCTCCCTTTATCTTTGCTTTGGGATTCTACCCACAGGTTATGACTGCAGCAATGTGAGACAAAGAACATAGTACAGTTTTGTACCTACCATAAATGTAGATGTTCGAGGATCCACATTGCTGCAGTCCAATTTTCCCTCCCTCCTTCCCCTCTATAGTTTGGGGTTGCTGTGTTTCTTTTGGGATAATTATTTTTTTATCTATGTTGGTTGTTGGGTATTTTCTATTTTGGCTATGGCCTTTCCTTTTTAGGCCTTCTGACATCTGGGGCAAGAAAGACTGAGGATATGGCGTCGGTCATGCGCTTAAGTACTACTGCGTACTGACGTCAGCTCTGAGCGACCATGACCGACGCCAGCCTAACACTTTGGTATTCGGGCCGACCGAGGACAGCGGACTACCCACAGGTTATGACTGCAGCAATGTGGATCCTCGAACATCTACATTTATGGTAGGTACAAAACTGTACTTTACCCTCCCTCCATCCCCTCTTTCTTAGCTGGGACTTATCTATACCTTTCTACCCTATACAACCTATGTGGTGTATTTGCTTGTAACTGAAGGTATTGTTTTTATTTTTTATGTATGTTTTATTAGCAATATGTATTGCCTACCTATTTGGGGGCACCTGACATCTGGGGCAAGAAAAACTGAAGAAAATAGCGTCTGCTGCATCTTGTATACCCTTGGCGCACTGACGTCAGGGAAGAAGTGACAGCAACCGACGCCAAACCAAGACTTGGGAACTCTGGCTGACTGCGGGACCACCTGATGACAGGATAACCCAAGTGTAATGACTGCAACAGTGAATACACTCCTACATTTATGGTAGGCACAAAAGTGTACTTTGGTTATGATTGTCCATTAGATGGTCTGCTGGTCCTCATTAACTGTGTTCCCATTGTCAACCAGTAAGTGTGCAAGCTTTCACACATCCTGCACTTTTGCAGATAGTGAGGGACTGTGAGAGGATTAAATGTGGCTCCCACTTTTGGGTTGGAAGCACTCACTGTGTAGCTGCAACCCATCCTCAGATAAATTAACTAGAATATGCCTATGACCAGCAGTATCCTCATGAGCAGCATCAGTTCAAGTCACTTAACCATAGATCAAGTCATAGTACTCAAGACTGAGGCCTCCACTTAGTATGATCCAAGATTCAGGACCTTCACTTCAGTTAGCTTTTTAAGGTATAGGATCTGCTTTCAAGTAGAGTGGTTGTGCACCCTTTAATGGCCGTGACTGGTGCAAGTCATTCAAGTTCCTGTGCTTCTAGTGGCAGGCACACCCCAATCACAATCAGTGGTCCTCTGTCATGTGGCACAGTGCATCAATCCATTGCATACTCCTCCCTGGTGTACCCAGTTTCAGCACTTGGAAGGTAGTGCTACTGCATGAAGTAAGGGTCTCTCTCCCCCCTCTGCTTGCTGTGAGAATTCATAAGACCTGGACTAATGACTGTGACCGTCTTTTGCACCCATACACTCTTCCTTGCCCAAGCAAGTATCTCGAGGAAGAGAACTAAGAGGCTTGGGTCTTCTGTCTCTCTCGCTCTCTCCGCCCCACCACTCACTCCATGGAGCCATTTATTAATGGTACTGTGTATGTAGCCTGAACGTACCCATTCACTGCGTCTGCAGCTCCCCAAAACACAGATGCTCTGTACTGCACCCTGATGTTTGGGGGAGGTCCTAAGTTACCATCCGAAAGCAGAGTATTACATAAACATTTCACCCTGGCATAGGACCAGACACCACAACTTTTTGCCACCATTTAATTTTTAAATCCTTGGATGGGATGGGCAAAGAGGTTCTTGTTAGCCAAGTTGGGGCTCTGAGCTCTTGGCTATTTCTCACCTGTCCAAGTTCCTGTCTTCCCTAATGAGTCAGGTGCTGCAAATGCTTTCTGCTCTCCATGAGCCTCAGTTAATGACAGATGATCAGGATTCTGTTTGCATATTTCACATTATGTTTGCTTGATGTCCGCAGTATCTGACTGTGCTGAGACTTTGGCTAAGGCAGGAAGCTCAAGTATTTCCATGCATTGGATGGCAGAGTTGAGGTTGTCCTCTTAAGGTGGAGCTCTGGCAATTCATTTTGAATGCTCTCTTTTAAGGGAGTGTTTTCAAATGGTTTCAGAATCTGTTGAATGAAAGCATGCTAACCACCTTTGCAGGACTGCAGTGAATTCTCCTTTGCTCCCTCCTCTTTTTGTAATTCTAGCCAGTCCTTCCAAGAAAAAGCCCTGGTGCAACTATATTACATTTCTTCCCCATCCATCATACCAATTGAGTTCATCTCCAAAATTATCTCTGTAGAACTCTTAAAGAAGGCCCAGTCCACTCCTCTGAATGGTTATAAAGGCTGTCATATTTTCAGACCAAAGGCAAAGACTGCTAAGTGTCTTCTTGATTCAAAAGGAGCTTTCTTTCCCATCCTGGCCTCAGTAATTCCTGTCCCTGCCACAGGGTGCATGTAAGTTGTCGGTGAATAAAACAGTGATGCCTTTAAATATCACTTAATTGATCCACAAAGCAGGTTGATTTGAAATGCCCTGGGTGGGACCCATTTGAATACACAAAGTTGCCATTGCCATGTTACATTTCCTATGCATTACATGGTGTTCAACAAGGTGCTGATCGTACAGGTTAGAAACCTTGTTGGAGAAATAACTGTTTTTTTGTCTGGATGACTGGCTTCTAATGGCCACATCAAATAATTCCTTCATGGCATTATTTGAGTGAATAGTATCCTTGTTGCACTCTGTTGAGAAGACTAAATTATGAAAAGTTCTCTTCTCTCATGCAAGTACCTATATTAGAATGGAGGTGTATGCTATTTATCATTTATTCCTACTTGCAAAGAAAAAGTTAATATTTTGTAAACCTTTGTCATATGTTCCATGTGGCTTTTGTAGCTCCATAGTGCTGTTATTCCTTCTGAGGATGAGTGTTGAAATGGTCTGTGAGATGTTAGTGGTTGTAGTGCCACCATATGCTCATAAATTGCCTTTTCTTATCCCTGATGCCAGCACCGAGAGTGGCCAATGATCCCCTACTAACCTGAAGTTGGGTCTCCCTTCCTTGCTACCAATCTGTTAGAGGTCTTAACTGATGCTTTTATGGCAGGGTGGGGAGCCCATTCAGGAGAAAGGGGCTCAACATAAATTATTAGGAGCTATGGAGAGTTATTCTGTTCTTTGAAATTTACACCACATGTTCAGAAGAGGTGAGGATGTTCTTCGTCTCACATTGCTGCAGTCATAACCTGTGGGGTAGTCCGCTGTCCTCGATCGGCCCAAATACCAAAGAGCTGGGCTGGCGTCGGTCATTGTCGCCTAGAGCTGACGTCAGTACATCGTAGTACTTAAGCGCATGACTGACGTCATATCCTCAGTCTTTCTTGCCGCGTGGTCCGAAGCAGAAGCAGCGTTTGCAAGTGCCGTTCGGCGTTCTGAAATTTTCCTTTTTCGAGTTTCAGACCGAAGACCAAGTTGGGCTAAGTACCCCGTTGGGGAAATCTTTGTCTTTTCTTGCCTCAGTTATCCGGATGTCAGAAAAAGTTAATAATTGCATTTCTTGTGGGAAACAGGTACCTCATAAGGATTTTCATTCTTTGTGTATTCCTTGCTTAGGGCCTGAGCACGACATGGTCGGGTGTCGCTTTTGTGCTAGATTTAACAAGCGCACCATTAAACAGAGATTAGACTGTGCCAGGCTTGTTTTTGGGAAAAGGTATAATTATAACATGCCATCGGATCCTCCAACGCCCGCTACCGCTAAAAAGCGTAAAGATAAATCTTTGAAGTCTAAACCGGATGAGTCGTCCGTTACGGACGCCGGTTCTACGGAGCCTCCGGTTGAACCTGTGGATCCGGCCGGGGATTCGGATGAATTCCATGGGGAACCTTTACTTTTACAGGAGTTAACCTCTCAGGAGTTAGGCCCGGCTGAAGGTGCTTCTCAGGTGTCTGTAGTTCCATCTTTACAGAAGGTTATTAGGCCTTCTACTTCAGTGGCTAAAGGCCATGCTAAGGCCAAACCTGGTCATGTCGGCCCTGGTCATAGTTCTAGCTCTCCAGCCCCTGTTCCTAAGAGGCATATGTTAAAAATGGCTGAGGACTTGATTACCCTGATCAGGGGTTCTATGCCCCCCCCCAGAGAAGAGGCCTAGGGTGGAGGCAGATTTAGAGGGGATGGATCATTCCTCTGACTACTCTGATTCCTCAGCTGAAGAAATTCAGGAATTCCCTTCTTATTTGGATTCGGATGCAGAGGACTCCTGTCCTCCTGCTTCTCCTCCAGAGGATTTTTCTTTTTCTGAGACTTTACATTCCATGAGGGAGCATTTCAAGTGGGAAGGTCAGGATTTTTCGGATTCTCGGAAACGGCTCAGGGAATTTTTGTTTCTGCCTCAGCATAGGCCCTTGGCTATTCCTCCTGTCTTAGAAGTTGTTCAGGATGTTTTTTCTGAATCTTCCCTTAATCCTGATTCTTTACCTCCTGCCCCTGTTAAGCCAGACAGATATTATAGAGTTCCTGAAGCTCATAAGTATTTGTACAAGAGCCCTAGAGCTGATCCGGAAACCATTACTCAAGGCCCGAAGGGTATTAGGGCTTCTGTGGCTAAGAATCCAGTTCCTTTGGATAAAGATTCTAGAGCTTTAGATAGATGGGGAAAAAAGTGTACACCTCCTCTACGTTCGCTATGAGGGCTTTGAATTGCCAATTTCATATGCTGAAGTATCAGAATTTTTTGTTAGGTCAATTGAAATCTAAGGTGGATTCTTTATCTGAGGGTATAGAGTGTAAGGAGCTCCAGGAGTTGGTTCATGCATCAGATCAAGTGGGCAAGCATTCTTTGCAGTGTGGTTTCGATGCTCTTCAGGCTGCATCCAGGGTGGCTGCTACAGGTTCAGTTATTCGTAGACATGCCTGGCTTAAGGATCAAAATTTGTCAGAGCATGTTAAGGCTCTGATTTTGGATGCTCCTCTTCAATCTGAAGTACTTTTTAGTCCTTCTGTGGAATCGGTTTTGAAAAAGATGGAAGATAAGGCTAAGTCTATGCAGATGGTCAAAGATTTTCTACAGGTGCAGCCCCCTAAGTTTAGTAGGAATTGGCCTGCTAGAGGATGGTCTTTTCCTTCTTCGGATAATCAGTCTAAGGGCAGGTCTAGGCGTGCTAGAGGCAGAGCTCACGCTCAGGGTTCTTTCAGACCTAGGACTTGGAGTTCTCCTGCACAGTCTTCTGGTGAGGGCAGGGGTCAGCCTTTTCGTAAACAGACCCAATGACCTGTATCTTCTGCTGCCAGACCATTCTCTACTGGCAGCTCCTCTAGGAGGAAAGTTGGGACTTTTCCAACAAAATTGGCATTTGGTCACCCAGGACAAATGGGTGTTGGATATAATAAATCACGGGTACAAGTTTTATTTTCACACTCTTCCTCCTTTCAAAGGCATGCCGGATGTGCCTCCTCAGCAAAGGATGGAGGCTCAGGAGCAAATTTCTTTACTGTTACAGATGGGGGCAATTCAGGCGGTCCCTCCGTCAGAAGTAGGCCTAGGTTTTTATTCCCGTCTATTCCTAGTGCCAAAGAAAGGAAACACTTGGAGGCCAATTCTGGATTTGTCCATTCTCAATACCTACCTAGACATTCCAAAGTTCAAGATGTTAACATTACAACAACTTCTGCCTCTGCTGGGCAAGGATCACTGGATGGTAACCCTGGATCTCAAAGAGGCCTATCTTCACATCCCTATCAGGCCCAGCTGCAGGAGATTCCTGAGATTTCGGGCTGGTACTTCTCACTATCAGTTCTCTGCATTGCCCTTTGGTTTATCTACTGTGCCCAGAGTATTCACAAAAGTTCTGGCTCCTGTGATTGCTTTTTTCAGACAGAGAGGAATACAAATTTATCCTTATCTGGACGATTGCCTGATTCTTGCTCAAAACAAAGACAAGTTACTACAACATCTCCAGTATGTAATGGCAGTTTTAAGGTGCCTAGGGTATTCTGTGAATGAAATAAAGTCCAGTCTAGTACCCTCTCAGGACATGTGCTTTCTGGGTGTGAGACTGAATACAGCTTCTCAGATGGCATTTCTGACCCCGAATAAACAAAGAACTCTTCATCTATACTTCCAGCAGTTATCAGTAATGTCCAGGCTGACTGCAAGGACAGTCCTTCAAGCCTTGGGGTTCATGGCATCTTGCATTCTAGTTCTTCCCAATGCCAAACTGCATATGAGGAAGCTACAATGGTATCTCAAAAGTGTGTGGACTCAACACTGCCACGGTTTGGACACTGTCATTCGGATTATACCTTGCATCCAAATGGAATTCTTGTGGTGGGCTCAGGAATGTCACCTAAACAAGGGGCTCTCTGTGACCCGACCAGAGGCGAGTCAGATCCTAACGACGGATGCCTCGGACTTGGCTTGGGGAGCACACTTCAATGGGAAATGGATACAAGACGTGTGGCCTCCCAGACTACTACATTTGCATATCAACATGAAGGAGATGTTAGCAGTCCAATTTGCTTTGATGGCCTTCAAGGACCTACTTCAGCCGGGACAGGTGTTGATTCAAACAGACAACACAACAGTTATGTGGTACATCAACAAGCAGGGGGGAACCCATTCCTACCCTCTTTGCAGGCAAGCAATGATTTTGTGGGAGACTGCTCTGAGTTTGCAAATCAATCTTCAAGCACGGTTTCTGCCAGGAGCACAGAACTCCCTAGCAGATGTATTGAGCAGGCAAATTGTGGATCCCCACGAGTGGAAACTGGGTCCTCAGGTTTTCAAACAATTGACTGTGGCTTGGGGAACTCCAGACATAGATCTGTTTGCTTCTCCACTGAATTTTCAACTACCAAAATTTTGCACAAAGATGTTCCACCCAGATGCTTGGAAAGTGGATGCTCTATCTTTCAGTTGGAACAACCTTCACGTTTATGCTTTTCCTCCTCTGCCTCTTCTTCCCAAGGTACTCTTGAAAGTCAGGCGGGACAAGCCTTGCATGATTCTAATAGCACCAGATTGGCCACGTCAGCATTGGTATCCTCTGCTGAGGAGTTTAATCCAGGAGCCTCCTTGGCTTCTGCCACAGGTTCCTCATTTGTTATCCCAGTCAGACAATCATTTTCTCAATGTTCGGGTGCAGTCCCTGCATCTGACAGCCTGGCGTATTCTGTGATGGAGCCGGTGGGGTCTCAGCTTCCTCAACAGGTTTTAGATGTCATTTTGGAAGCCAGGCGGCCTAGTACTAGAAATGTTTATGCTGATAAATGGAAGAGATTTTTTTCTTTGGAGCACTGCAAAGGGTTTTGATGTTTCAGTGCCTAATTTGAGTTTTGCACTACAGTATCTTACTGAATTACTGGACAAGGGTTTGTCATTCTCTTCTGTGAAGGTTCATGCTGCAGCCATTTCTGCTCACTAGGATTGTGACCCTCCTTTATTTTCTCATCCTTTGTTCAAACAATTTCTTAGAGGGGCAAAGAATATAAGACCCCAATGAGAGCTCCTACTCCTTCCTGGGATCTCAATTTTGTTTTGGAGAAACTTACTTTACCTCCTTTTGAACCTGCAGCTACGTCTGAATTGAAGTTTTTGTCTTGGAAGACTGCTTTTTTGTTGGCCATTACTTCTGCTAGGAGGGTATCTGAATTGCAGGCACTCATGGCAGTTGAACCCTTTCTGATATTTCATAAGGATAGAGTTTCTTTGCGAACTAACCCTACTTTTATGCCTAAAGTGATTTCTAATGTGGCCTTGAACCAGTCTATTCATTTGCCTACTTTTTATGCTGATCCCCAAAATAAGGGGGAAAAAGTCTTGCATTCTTTGGATATCCACAGGCAGTTACGTTACTATTTGAGCAGAACTAAGGAGTTCAGACAGACTCAGCAGTTATTTGTTTCTTTTGCTTTGAGTTCACAAGGGAAAGCTGTTTCAAACCAGACTATTTCAAAGTGGATTGGTCATTGTATTGCTTTTTGTTATTCTCATCATGGGAAGGATGTTCCTGTTGGGATCAGACCTCATTCTACTAGGGCTACTGCCACATCTACTGCTTTTTTGAGGGGTGTAGCTACTAAGGATATTTTGGAGGCAGCTACTTGGAGTTCAGTACACACTTTTACTAAGCATTACCATCTCCCTCTTTATTCCAAGTCCAGGGCTGGGTTTGCCACTGCAGTTTTACAGGGCATGTTAGCAGCTCCTAATGCTATTTAGTTTGCCAGCCTCCCTTTTCCTTTGCTTTGGGATTCTACCCACAGGTTATGACTGCAGCAATGTGAGACGAAGAACATAGTACAGTTTTGTACCTACCATAAATGTAGATGTTCGAGGATCTACATTGCTGCAGTCCAATTATCCCTCCCTCCTTCCCCTCTATAGTTGGTGGTGGCTGTGTTTTTTATTTTAGGATTGTCTCTATTTCCACACTGGTAGTTGTTGGGCCTTTACTTTTTTGGCTCTGGCCTTCTTTCATTCTTAGGCCTTCTGACATCTGGGGCAAGAAAGACTGAGGATATGACATCGGTCATGCACTTAAGTACTACGACGTACTGACGTTAGCTCTAGGTGACAATGACCGCCAGCCCAGCTCTTTGGTATTCGGGCCGATCGAGGACAGCGGACTACCCTACAGGTTATGACTGCAGCAATGTAGATCCTCGAACATCTACATTTATGGTAGGTACAAAACTGTACTTTTCTGAGTGGGCCACAGACATGGATCATAGGAGGTTACTAGGCTATCGACCTGGAGGTCATTTCAAGCTTAGCCATTTCATCCCAATGTAATACAGCAGATACTCTAGTCAATGCTCAGGATTGTATTTTAGTAATGACTGCCCATGTCCAGGAGGATTGTGCGCAGTATAATTGGTAAGAGTTTATGCTGCGTCATCCACTCATCCAGGTTCCTTTTGAACAGTGTCATGGAGGTGCTCTGCTTCACATGAATTGGCAGCCTATTCCAAAGATGCACCCGTCACTGGGAGATAAATCTGTCCCTACGCACGTGCTAGTCAAGTCACAGACCATATTTAGGTCCCTGGAATGGGTAGCTCTAGTCCCATTTGATTTATGAATATGCAGCAAATTCATTAGGTTTGGGTCAGAGATTGCTCTGTAAGCCAAGCATAGGTTTCCCCTAAGAAGTCTATACGATACTGAGTATAGTGACAGGGACTTTAGTCAATCTGTGTAAGGTATGTGCTGGAGTCCCTTGATCATCTTAATTAGAAACCTCTGAGGTCTCTCCAGTTGCTGCAGGTGCTTTTTATGGTGCATGCCGAAAGGGGTGTTATACTCCCTTATGGGCCTGAGTAGTGATGAGTATAGGGGGGTTATAACCGCCTTTGCTGTAGAGGCGGTGCCTTTGCTAATCCTGTGCTATGCAGAAAGCCTTCCTTACTACAGTAGATACACTGTGGTCAAAGTTAAGGTCGCAGTCTATTTGTGATCCCATTTCTCTTGCCACTTCATATGCACATAGGGTATTGTTGTTAATTTGATAGTGTGAAGGGACATTGTTTTTACCGAAGGGAATGATGATGCATTTCTTTGCATTCAATTTGAGATGGTGACTAAGACATCAGTCAGTGGTCTACACAAGACCCTCCTGAAGTATACTGACATAATTTGGGGATACAATAATTGCACCCAGTTTGCAGTCATCCACAAACTTGGTCAGCCACAGCCCCTTAGGTTTCGCCTGAACTTCTGAGAAGTACAAACCAAAGAGTATGGGGACCCCTGTGGCACCCGGCTGGTGATAGATCTGCTGCTTGGTATGGAGTCACTCACTTTGGTAGTGTATGACCGGTTTGTGAGCCAGATGGCAACCCATCTTCCAGCAAAGGGGTTTACATTCAGTTTGGTAAGTTTATTGGTAATGCCTCTGTGTGTGATTGTGTCAAAGGCCTTTGCCAAGTCGAGGTATGCTGTGTGCACAGATTTGCCTTAGTCAATGCCCCTGGTCACATCTGATGTCTGTTTTCATTCTGTCCTCAACTGTTGGGTTCAGTTCCGAACCTCGTATCCAACTCTGCCATTACTAAAGCTCGTGGTAACCAAAAAGCTGTTGAAGCTTCTCCCTTACTCATAATGCACCATTCCCTAACATACCCCAGATCTCGTTTGCCGCTTTTCACAAAAAGATGTGGTCAGCCTTAGCTCTCGAGTTTTGGTTATTTAAAAAAAAAACAAAAAAAATAAGTGTACTTTTTCTACAAAAATCTTATATTTTTCTTAGTCTTTATTCCCTTACCCTTGTACATTAGTGTACTCTATTTTACTAATGTTGGTAGTTTTTTTTTTTCTCTTTTTGTCTATTCTTACAAGCTTGTGTAATTGTAATTACTGTTGTTGGTATTATCTTTCTCTCTTAAAGTTCTTATCTTTGCTTCTGTTGATGTTCGTGTTACACTGCTGCAGTCATCACACTTGGGTTATCCTGCCGTCAGGCGGTCCCGCAGTCGGCCAGAGTTCCAAAGTCTTGGTCCAGCGTCGGTTGCTATCGCCTCCTCCCTGACGTCAGTGCGACAGGGGTATAAAAGATGCAGCCGACACCATTTTCTTCAGTCTTTCTTGCCGCGCGGTGCCCGAAGCAGAAGCATTTCGCAAGTGCCGGTCGGCCTACTCCTGAGATTTTCATTCCGAATCCAGGACCAAAGTCTAAAAAGCCAAGTACCCCGTTGGGGAAACTTTTTCTTGCCTCAGACCGATGTCAGTAAAAGTTAATAACTGTATTTCTTGTGGGAAGCAAATACCTCATAAGGATTTCCACTCCTATTCTATTCCATGCCTAGGCCCTGACCACGACGTCACTGGTTGTCGGTTTTGTGCTAGGTTTAACAAGCGCACTATTAAACGTTGGTTTGATTTTGTCCGACATTAGTTTGGTAGAAAATTCAATTACACCATGCCGTCGGAAATTCCGACGACTGCAATGCATAAAAAGCGCAAGGACAAGGACAGGCATCCGAGGCCCAAAACTGATGACGAGGCCTCTTCTAGGCCGGTCGCTGGTTCTCCAGTTTTCAGCGAGGCGCCTGTGCAGCCCCTGACGACTGCTTCCACAGAACCACAGACCACATCCGACTCCCACGTGGAGCTGGCTGGGCCTTTGGATGCACTAGGCCTTCAGCTTACCGATCCTAAACCTACAGAGGGAATCGAAGTAGCTGAGCAATCCACAGTTACAGAGGGTGTTTTCAGACCTACCCAGTTAACCATTAAACCCACTGTTAAGTCTAAGCCCCCCTTAAAAGCAAAGAAACAGACACAACTCTCTCCAGGACAGGCTTCCATGCCTAAGAAACAAATGCTAAAAATGGCCGAGGACCTAATCACCCTGATCAGGGGGTCCCATCCCCCTCCTGATAAAAGGCCCAGACAGGGTGCAGACTATGAATCTTCTGACCAGGTGTCCATTTCTTCTGACTCTTCCTCGGACCTGGGATATTCTTTACCCCCTTATGAGGATTCTGATGCTGAGGAATCAATTCCTTCAGCCTCTCCGCCTGAGGATTACTCCTTTGGGAAGACCTTACATACCATGAGGAAGCATTTCCATTGGGAAGGTCAGGATTATTCAGAATCCAAGAAAAAAGGCTCAGAGACTTCCTTTTATTGCCTCAACACAGACCCCTTGCTATCCCACCAATTCTTGACATTGTGGATGTTGTGTACACTGAATCCAGTTTGAACCCTGACTCCTTACCCCCAGCCCCAGTTAAACCCGATATATATTACAGAGTCCCTGACTCTCACAAGTTTCTGTACAAAAGCCCTGTTGCTGACCCTGAAACTATTTCTCAGGGACCCAAAGGGATTAAGGCTTCATCAGCAAAAAACCCAGTTCCCTCTGACAGAGTTTCCAGAGCTTTAGACAGATGGGGAAAGAAGGTATATATGTCTGCAACTTTAGCAATGAGAGCCTTGAATTGCCAGTTTCACATGCTAAAATATCAGCAATTTTGATGTCTCAGTTGAAACAAAAGATGCTTCCAGATTCAGATCCTCCTAACTTAAAAGAAATGCAGGATTTATTGCATACTGCTGAACAAGTGGGAAAACATACTTTGCAATGTGGGTTTGACTCCTTAGAGGCCTCCTGTAGAGCAGCAGTTACAGGCTCTGTCATTAGAAGGCATGCTTGGTTAAAAGAACATACGGTACCAGATCATGTTCAGGTAAAATTATTGGGTGCACCTTTGCAGCTGGATGTGCTGTTTGGAGTTAAGGCAGAGGAGGTTTTAAAGATGATGGAGGATAAGGCAAAATCTATGCAAACGGTGAAAGATTTCTTACAGGTTCAGCCCCCTCATTTTAGCAGAAATTGGCCAACAAAGAATTGGTCCTTTCCAGTCACAGACCTCAAAGGGGCAGATACAGATGTCCAAGAGGTAGAGGTGAGACACAAGGCCCTTACAGGCCTCGACAGTGGGGCACACCAGGCCAGAAAGGAGAAGACCGGCCTCAATCTACAGCTGCCAAACAGTTCTCTCTTGGCAGCCCCCTTAGGAGGAAAACTGGCACTTTTCTATCACAACTGGCATTGCATCACCAAAGACAAATGGGTTCTCAACATTGTATCTCAAGGTTACAGGTTCCATTTTCGCACCCTGCCAAGGCTAAAAGGAATGCCAAATCTGCCACCAAATCAATGGGCAGAGGCTCAAAAACAAATTGCAGCACTCGTGGACATGAGAGCTATTCAAAAGGTACCACCACAGGAACAAGGACAAGGATTTTACTCAAGACTCTCTCTGGTTCCCATAAAGGACAAAGCCTGGAGACCCATTCTGGACCTTTCTACACTAAACACTTACCTGGATGTACCGAAATTCAAGATGTTGACACTACAGCAGCTTCTTCCCATGCTGGGCAAGAAAGCTTGGCTTGTGACATTGGACCTCAAAGAGGCATACCTGCATGTCCCTATCAGACAAGCTGGTTCAATGCATTATCAATTCTCTGCACTGCCCTTTGGCTTATCTACTGCGCCCAGGGTCTTCACAAAGTGCCTGGCACCAGTAATTGCATTTTGCAAGCAAAAAGGAATTCAAATTTATCCATACCTGGACGACTGCCTGATACAAGCAGAGAGCAAGGACATTCTACTAAAGCATCTAGAGTACGTAAAAAAAAGTTAAGTTGCCTGGGGTACACAGTAAACGAAAATTAATCAAAACTAGTGCCCTCACAACAGATAATATTCCTGGGCGCCAGCTTGAACACAACGGCCCAGATGGCTTATCTCACGTCAGACAAGCAAGGACTACTGACTCAATATTTTCAATTAATGGCAACAAAGACCCAACTCCCTGCAAGAAAACTTCTGCAGGCTTTGGGCTACATGGCATCTTGCATACTACTAATTCCATATGCCAGACTGCATATGAGGAAAGTACAGTGGTACCTATAGAGCGTATGGTCTCAACACTGTCAAAGTTTGGAAACAGTTATACCACTAATTCCTTGCCTACAACAGGAGTTTCGATGGTGGGCACAAGCTTGTTACCTCAACAAGGGACAGCCTTTCACTCAACCCCCAGCCAGGCAAACACTGACAACAGCTGCATCGGATTACGCCTGGGGAGCACACATGACAGGAAAATGTATCTAGGGCGAGTGGCCCACAGAGCAAAGACATCTCCACATCAATCAAAAAGAGATGCTAGCTGTACAAAATGCTATTATAGCTTTCAAGAACCTACTGCATCCAGGACAATTACTACTAAAGACAGACAACACCACAGTTATGTGGTACATAAACAAGCAAAGGGGCACACACACATACCCTTTCTGCAGACAAGCCATGACCTTGTGGAACACTGCTCTAAACTACCAAGTTCCTCTGCAAGCACAATTCCTGCCAGGAGAGAAAAAAACACTGGCAGACAACCTAAGCAGAAACATTATGGACCCACATGAATGGGAACTGAACCCACAAATATTCAGAATGATAACACAAAAATGGAACCCGGACATAGATCTGTTTGCTTCCCCAAAGAACTGCCAATTACAGAAATTCTGCACAAGGTGCTACCATCCACAAGCATGGAAGATGCCCTCTCATTCAGCTGGAAAAAACTACAAGTATACGCCTTCCCGCCTTTACCTCTCCTTCCAAAGGTTCTCATAAAAGCCAGGCAGGAAGAGCTAAAAATGATCCTTATTGCACCAGACTGGCCACGCCAGCACTGGTACCAAAAAGAACTTGGCACAAGAACCACCCTGGATTTTGCCTCAAATCCCACAGCTGCTGACACAGCACAACAATCAGATACTTCACAGCCAGCTAAAGACCTTAAATCTAGCTGCATGGAAAATTCCTTAGCCAAGCAAGCAATGCCTCTCTCCAAAGCTGTTATGGATGTCATTTTGGAGGCCAGAAGGCCTAGCACCAGGAAAGCATACTCTGATAAATGGAAGACATTCTGTGCCTGGAACCAAGCATGCACAGCCTTGACCCTCTTGTCCCAAACATTCCTCAGATACTGCAATACTTAACTGAGATACTGGACAAGGGCCTCTCTTTTTCATCCATCAAGATCCACGCCTCAGCTATCTCTGCTCATTACAACACGGATCCACCAATTTTCTCTAATCCTTTGCTCAAACAATACCTCAGAGTGGCTAAAAACATAAGACCGCCCCGTAGAGCACCCACACCAACTTGGGACCTCAACTTTGTTTTGGAAAAATTAACGTTCCCTCCTTTTGAGCCAGCTAACACAGCAGAATTAAACTACATCTCTTGGAAAACTGCTCCGCTACTGGCAATATCAGCACGAAGAGTTTCAGAATTACAGGCACTAATGGCAGTGGAACCTTTCCTCATCTTCCACCAGGACAGGTTGTCTTTACGAACTAACCCTATGTTTATGCCAAAGGTGGTATCAAGTGTGGCTCTAAACCAAACTATTCACTTGCCAACTTTCTATCCAAAACCACAGAACAAAGGGGAGAGACTACTACATTCTTTGGACATTCACAGACAGTTACGCTTCTACTTGGACAAAACCAAAGCTTTCAGAAAAAATTAACAATTACAGGTAGCATATGCTGCAGTAGCACGGGGAAAAGCCATTTCAGTGCAGACTATTTCAAAATGGATAGGACACTGTATACGTTTCTGCTATACCCACCATGGGAAACCTGTACCTAGCAGCATTAGATCTCACTCCACCAGGACAACAGCCACTTCAACTGCCTACCTCAGAGGAGTACCTACCAAGGATATTTTGGAAGCAGCCACATGGAGTTCTGTGCATACCTTCACCAAACATTACCATTTGCCTTTATACTCCAAATCCAGAGCTGGCTTCACCACTGCTGTACTGCAGGGCCTTATAGCCACCCCTAATGCCTTATAGATCCAGCCTCCCTACGTCAGCTTTGAGACTCCACCCAAGTGTGATGACTGCAGCAGTGAAACACGATGAACATAGTACAGTTATGTACCTAACATAAATGTAGATGTTCGAGTGTAAACACTGCTGCAGTCCAGGTTACCCTCCCTCCTTCCCTTCTTACTTTCTGGTACTTACCTAGGGCATCTACCCTTTATTACCTATGGGGAGTATCTGCTGGAAACTACAAATGGTTGTTTGCTTTGATTTTACATTTTTACTAGCAATTTGAATTGTCTACCTATTTGGGGGCACCTGACATCTGGGGCAAGAAAAACTTAAGAAAATGGCGTCGGCTGCATCTTTTATACCCCTGTCGCACTGACGTCAGGGAGGAGGCGACAACAACCAACGCCGGACCAAGACTTTGGAACTCTGGCCGACTGTGGGACCGCCTGACGGCAGGATAACCCAAGTGTGATGACTGCAGCAGTGTTTACACTCGAACATCTACATTTATGGTAGGTACAAAACTGTACTTTTTTGTTATTGACACTGGTATGGCTGAGAAGGATCCTTCCAGCTTTAAAAAATGTCTGACATGGGTGCAAATTGCCTCTTTGAGATGGCCTTACACTTTGTGTTTGTTGCTTAGGTACACAGCACCTGCAGGAGGATTGTTCTGTTTGCCATAACTTTAATCCCAGAGCGTCTGGGGATAGAAAAAATAAGCTTATTCTTAAAGATTTGTTGCCATCATCTTTTGGTGAAGCTCTCACTGGGGCTCACTTCCCAAAGAATAGTCTAAGGAGTCAAAATCTCAGTCTCCAATACCTTCCACTTCCTCCACTCCATCTTGGGAGCCTTCTAGGAAGAGTTCAAAATTGGATCTGAGAAGGTCTCAAACCTCCTCCCCTTCACATCTGAAGACCGAGATTAATGGATCCTACATCCTCTGATCCAGCTAAGAAACCTTTTTATCTAGCTATTTCTGGTCCTATTATTCTGCCAAGAACCCAGTATTCTCCCTCTTTTGATCCTGTGCCTTACCCCTTGTATGGAAGGCGCCGTTCAAATTCACCTTCCTTGGCCTTGTTTTGTTCATGCAGGAGTTTGACCGAGGAAGATATGGATAGAAGTTTCTCTAGGTGCAGATTCAGATGGGTGTTTTACCAGCTCCTACCACTTTGAGTCAGGAGATCCGTCCATCGACCACACCACCACCGCATACTCCTCAGATCTCATTGGTTGCTTCAGACTCCCTGGATCCGAGCCTTCTGGGTCAGTCTGGCTTGGATCCAAAGATAACCTTGTCTTCGAATCTGAGGCTAACTCTGAGTGCCCCGGCTCCAACTTCTTTGGATCTGCTGGAGGGCTGTCAGCCAGAACTTCCTTATCTGATCCAAGGTGCTGGAGTCTACTTCGAAGGTTTCAGAGCCATCTCTGCACCTTAGTGTTTTGACTCCTTGGGAGATTGCTTTCAGGGTGGGAGGAGATACCGGTCCAGAAGCCTACCTTCTCATTGTCAAGGTCTTCTCTGTCCTGGGCAGTCTGCCTTCGAGGTTGTGAAGAGGGTATTTTCTGCTCCAACGTGACGGACGGATCCAACCCCCTCTGATCTTCAGAACAGCTCCCAGATGTCTCTGTGCTTGTTTGTGCCTCATCATTCAACGTCACAGTGACAGCCAGCTGAAAACCGCCAGATTACCAAGCAGGGATTCATAGTCTCTTCTGACACTTCGCCAGTGCACCACACTGAGGAAGTCTCTAGGAAGAGAAAGTGCAAAAGGAGACATCTGGACTCTCCACAAGAGTCGGTCACTGAGGTTACTGATTTTGATAAGGGTGAAGGGGTCCCCACAATCCCCTCCAGATGATGTCTCATTTGAAGACATCCTGGAAATCCTGAAACCGAGAGGTGGTTGAACCCCGTACATCCCTTAAGTGGAGGAGTCCGTATTTCTCAGGGTCTTTGGAGATGGCCCATCTACCTCCTGGGTTACTCTGCCCACCGACAAGCTCATTGATTTAGTCCGTCTGTGGGCATAGAAGGAGCCTGACTTAGTTGAACCAGCACCCAATAGGCCAGATAGGATTCTGCCTTCAACCATGAGGAAGGAGTTTTGGAGTAAGTGGGGTGCCTGTGGATGCCATGGTCATGGCAGTGGCCACTAAGAAGGAGTTTGCCAAAGTCCCTCTGCTTATCCCCCTAACAATGAGTCTAGGGCAAAAGACAGATTTGGGAAGACTGTCTGTGCTTCAGTGACCTTTGCTCTTCGGTCCCTGAACTATTTAGCATATTTTACTAGGTTGCAAAGGGACTTGATCAAAGAACTTTCAAAATCCATTTTTGGGGACCATTTTTGCTGAGGCCTAATTGTCTGTGGCTTCTCAGTTGGCTACCCTCCAGTCTATTTAAAATTCATCCATGGGGCTTATTTTGCGTGCAGCGGAAGATGCCTCAGTGGCAGTGGGTTCAGGCGTATCCATTTGAAGGCATGCCTGGATGCCCTTATGTGATTTTGCGGAGCCCTTTAATTCCTCATTCATCAGTGCTCCCTTTGACGGCAGCTCTTTGTTTGGCCCCGAAGTGAAGGACACATTATCCAGCTGTGAGAAGGATGGAAAGACACACACTCTGCAGTGTGGATATGTTTTTCAACCCCTCAAAGATATTTTTCTAGGAATTGATGAGGTGGTTGGAAGATGTCTTATAAGAAGTTGTAAAGTCCTTTCCAGAACACACGTGGGAAAGTTCCCCTGAGGCAGAGGGGGAACTCTAATGACATTACCCCCACAACAGAGGAGGCCCACAAAACCAGTGCTCCTGAAAGAAGGCCCGATTGTCCCCGTCTGGAGGCAATCGAGGGTAGACTATCCCTGTACCAGTGAGCCTGGTTAGACAGAACAAAAGATTCTTGGGTGCAGAGGTTCATTTCCAGAGGTTATATGATTCCCTTTTCCCTTCCACTTCCAACTGTACACAAAATTGCTGACTGAAGCAGTCAGAGGAAAGAAGCAGGACTAGAACTACAGAAGCTGCTAGAAAAGTCATTCCAGAGGCCCTGCTAGACCAGATAGAATCTGGAACTTACTCAAGACTCTCTCTAGTGCCAAAGAAAATAGTGGACTGGAGACAAGTTTTGATCGTAGCAATTTGAACAAGTCATTTTCTGATGGTCACAGTTCAGTCCATCCTCCCCTTCCCGGGCAAGGTCAACTGGATGTGCTCGACAGACCTTCTGAATGCATACTATCACACAAAGATGGAAGAACAATCCAGAAGGCATTTACACTTCCAGCTAGAAGCCAGTCACTACTAGTTCAGAGCACTGCCCTTTCGCCTCACCACAGCCCCCAGGGTGTTTTCCAAATGCATGGCAGTGGTGACAGCTCACTTGAGACTGCAGGGATTCTGCGTGTTTCCATATCTAGACTGTCTAATTACCACCCTGACCAGGCATCTGGTAGATCAGGGCAGTGGATCCGGTTTTGCAGATTTGTTTTCATCTGGGGATAACCATAAATTATGACAAGTCCCACCTGCAACCAACTCAAATTTTGGAATTCATAAGAGCTCAACATGGCATCAGTGACTGCTTCTCTTCCTTTCTCAAGAGTACAAACTCTAAGATTCCAAATCAGGAGAATAATTCGCAGTACCACTCTTTCAGCCCGGTTTATCCTTCAGGCCTTATGGTCAATGTCAGCTACCATAATCTTAGTTCCCTCAAGCAAGGTCTCATATGAGAATTCTTAAATGGATGCTAGCAACACAGTGGTCCTTCCATTACCAGCACATGTCAACATAAGGAAGGATCTCAGGCATGCAAGAGTTACCTCTGGTGGTGGATTCATTCAGATAGAGTTCTGCAAGGCCATCCTTTCATTCTCCCTTAGCCACAGCCTTAGTGACCACAGATGCTTCCCAGTTTGATGGGGGGGGGGGGGGGGGACACTTTCAGAAGAGAAAAATCCAGGGCACTTGGTTCCTCAGAGAGGCCAGCTTGCATATCAGTATCCTGGAAATCAGAGCAGTGCTTTTAGAGTTGCAAGCCTATCTGGATTCTCTCCCTTCAGGGACATTTGCGATTCAAACAGACAGTATGTCAGTAGTGTGGTATATCAACAAACAAGGAGGAACCAGATCATACCCTTTGTGTTGAGAAGCACTCAGAGTGTGTCAGTGGGCAATCTCATCCAACCACTTTTTCATAGCAACGCACTTTCTGGGGAAATCCAGCGTGATAGCAGACCAATCAAACAGATGTATTCTTCTACCTCACAAGTGGTCTTTCAACAGGAAAATGGCAGAAATGATTGTCTGCTGATGGCTCCAGCCTTGCTGCAATTTTTTTTGTTTCTCCCCTAAACAACAAAATGCAGAAGCTTCTTTGCCCTAATCCCTTCTCAGGTGGAGTCACTTAGGGACACACTACTTCACGATTGGCCTCCCAGTCTGCTTTATGCTTACCCACCAGTTTCTCTGATTGCAAAATTCCTGCAGAAAGCTGCCAGGCCAGGTTGAAGAGCAAAGTCATCCTCATTGTACCTTACCGGCCTCGTCAGATTTGGTTCCCCATCTGTGGGCTCATCTTTTTTGCCAACCTTGGGTACTGAATCTGATTCCAGATTTCTGTCACATCCGAAAGGCATGGTTCATCCAGATATCTCAAACTTCAAATTAACAGCATGGTTTCTCCAGTTCTGTTAATAGCCAGACAACCGATGCTCTCTTCACCTATTTCTCATATATGTTTATCTTCCCGTAAACTTTAACAAGAAAGCTTTTATAAAAGCAAATGGAAAAAGGTTCATTTACCAGGCACACCAAAAACATATTGATCATTTTTCAGCTCTGATACATAACATACTTGGATTTTTAGCTTTGATCTGTAATGGGGGGTGAGCTCCTCTAACATTAAGTTTCAATTGGCAGTGATAACCAATTTTCATACTGGATTTGAAATTTCTTCTGTGGCTTCTTTTACATTTTGTAAATCATTCTTGAGAGCGACTCTTCTATTGACACCCCCATATAAAGACCCTACTCCACCATGGGATTTAAACTTGGCACTGCAAGCCTTAATTCATTCCTCCTTTGAGCCATCAGTGAAATGTGACCTTAAATTCCTGACTTGGAAGGCTTTCTAGTGGCCATTACCTCCGCTAGAAGAATTTCACAATTTCAAGCCTCTTCATCGAACCCTCCCTACTTGATTTTTCATAAGGATAGAGTTATATTACAGACCAATGCCCCTTTCTTTCCCAAGGTGGTGTCAGACTCCAATATCAGTCAGTCCATTAATTTGTCAGTATTCTTTCCTAAATTTGCAAACAAAGGTGAATATATGTTGCATTTGTTGGATGTTCACAGACAATTAAGCTTTTGTTTACATAGGATCAAAGAAATCAGAAAAAACAGATAAGTTTGTTTCTTTTGCAGATTTGAAATTGGGAAGGCCAGTGGCAAAAGTAACTCCAGCCAGATGGCTGACAGATTGTATTTCTTTTATCTCTAACAAACTAGGTTTAACCTTAGCAAAACCTGTAACAGCCCATTCAACTAGGTCCATGGCAACTTCTTCAGTCTTTCTTTGCAGAGTGTCCATGTGCAACATATGTGCAGCTGCAACCTGGGCGTGTCCTCATACTTTTATCACTCATTACAAATTAGATCTGGTCTCGAGAAGTAGAACAGTTTTTGGCTCAACTGTGCTCAGGAATATCCTTCCTTAGTGTCCATGTGGGATTCTAGGTAGCTGGGGGTTATGCCCCAACAGTTGAGGAGAGAATGAAAATTGGCAGATAAAGAAGTTATGTACTTAACCATAACATTCCATCTGTGCTATCCATTTTCATTCTTCCTCAACTTCCCACCCACCAACCCCCATCCTTTATTTCAACAAACTTCTGTAAGAATGTGACATTGTAAGGGCACCACTGTCCTTTATGATTGAGTTCCAGATATAGTTCCCTTTGTAGGGCATGCACATTTTTATGTATCTTTACACATGCTTATTGGTAGATATCACTTCAGGTAAAATTAGCAAACAACATCTGGGGTGTGTTAGGAATTGATGCATTATGGGTAAAGGAGAAGCTCAAAAGCTTTTTGGTTAGCACAAGCTTTGGTGATAGGAGAGTCGGATCCAAGGTTATCCAAACCCAACAGTCGAGGAAGAATGAAAATAGTCAACACAGATGGAACGTTATGGTAAGTACATAACTGTTTTGTCCCTATTGTGCTTATTGCACCAGGACAAGCGATATTCTAATGGAAAACTTGCTCTTTTACTTTAAATCTTTCTACCATTCCCTTGGATTTTACAGCTTAATTGCAAGTTCATGGGAAAAGTACCAAATATAAGTCTGTATTTGGTGACTGCGGAGGATATAGTTTTGTATTTTTTATGACTGATACAGATGGATCCTCTGGTACAAACCAAGGAAGTCCCTCAGTTAGGCCTACAGCTGCCTCTATCTCTTTTTCTGACTTGCTGTAGGCATTCTAACTGACATCCTGATGGCCATCGCTTATGTTTACAACATCCTTGAGCTCCGGGTGCTCATCTATCTGGAATCGTATCCTTTCACAAGAATTAAGCATTTCTTAGGATCAACATAAGTTCTCCCAAGCATGATTTCATAATTGATTTTTAATCTTTCTGATTTTTTTGTAAAGGCAAAAGTCAGAAGAACAATCCTTTCATATACTGCGCACACGTTGTCAGTTGATTTTTTACCTAAAACAAATGTATGAGCTTAAGATAACTAGGTAGCTGTTTTAGCTCATCATCTCCTCTCAGAAATGTCTGACAGTTGACAAAGAAACTTTTTTGTCCAGGTGCAGGCTGCATTTTTTAACTGTCAGATTATAAATTTCCAATTAGAAAATTTTGCTGTCAAAAGCCACTCCACCATTAGTGTGACTATTGACATTGTTTGCTCCAGAAAATGTGCTGCAGACATTTTTTGTTACGGCCACTTTGTGACCAGCTTATATTTTTTCCAAAGTATAATTGCTTATGATTTGACCCCTTGAGCTGGGCCTAATTTGGTTTCTCTGTACTGCAGGACAGATTTTTTTTAAACATCTTTATTAAATCATCACATTTTAGGTTGCAGCATGAGTTCTCATTAATAAAAAAATAAACCGTAATAAGTTCATTCTTGTCAAGCGATGTATTTTCTTTGACATTTTTTGTTCACTCAAGCTTTACATAAATTGCACAGTTCCTGTCGTCCCTTATTACTTATTAGGAGGTTACCCCTCCTCTTCCTGAGCATTTATTTCTAATGTATTTTTCCCACAAAATTCATTTAACTCATCCACTCCAGAGTAGCTCCGAAAATACTGCCTGCTTACTTCCACCATAGGAACAACAGTGCAGCCTGAGCTCATTTTCAGATAATCCATTTGTAATGCTATACAGAAAACAAATGTTCATAACTCTTTAGCCACAAGAGCTACACTAAAAATATAAATGCTAAAGTTGTTCAGCAGATATTGACTTTTCCAACAGTGTAAATGTCAATAGTGCATATCGAAGTCATTATTAAATATTTAACAAGGAATGCTGATATTGTGCATATTTTTTGCCTTTTTGGTAAAACAAATCACCGTATCTTGGTGAATGTACCATGTAGACCCATACAATTTGCAATTAATTTGTTTGTATGAATGTTAGCTTTAAAATGCTAACTTAACCATTACTGTGTGATGCTCCTTTACTGGGATATTCACATAAATATGATTAATATTATTTCTCATAATTGATAAAGCATAATATCTCATCACCTGTAAAAGACAGACTACATATCAGTCTACAAGTTGTGTGGCTTAATGTCAACTTCAAAATGATGCATCATTTGTGTCATCACCATGCTTCCTTGCAAAGATATGGGCATAATAATGAGAAATATTGCAAATGTATAATTTTTATAATCCTATAAGACTAAACAAACCGTGATATCTGTACATGTGAACAGCATACAGACACAGTTTTTACCATGTTGTAAGGAGTAATACTGCCTTCAAAATGAGGTATTACTTAGCACATTGACATGCTTCCTAGTTATGAAAAAAAATCATAATTTCCATAACCTAAGTCTTAAACTGTGATATCTGTACATGTCTACAGCATGCAGACAGTTATTTTACAATGTTGTAACTATTAATACTTTCTTCAAAATGGGGTATTACTTTGCAGGGGAGCATGTCAATGTGCTAAATTATTTACCAAAATATGAAATAAATTCGTAATTTTCACAACGTAGGCCCTAAGCAAACTGGGATATATGTACATGTGTACAGCGCACGTCCACAGTTCTTTTCCCATGTTGTAAGAACTAACACGGTCTTCAAATGAGGCATCACTTGGCACAATTACATGCTTCCTAGCAAAGTTATTTACCAAAATATGAAAAAAACATAATTTCCATAACCTGAGTCTTAAAAAAACTGATATCTGTACATGTGTACAGCATACAGACACAGTTCATTTTCCATGTTGTACGTCTTGATAATGTCTTCAAAATGTGGTATTACTTAGCATGTTGACCACTTCCTTAGCAAAGTTATTTGCCAAAATATGAAAAAATTTAATAACTTTCATTACCCAAGCCCTAAACAAACTGTGATATCTGTACATGTATACAGCCCACAGACACACTTCTTTTACCATGTTGTAAAGACTAACACCGTTTTCAAAATGAGGTATTAACACAATTACTTGCTCCCTAGCAAAGTTATTTACCAAAATATGAAAAAAAAAATCATAATTTCCATAAGCTGTCATAAACTGTGATTATGTGTACAGCATACATACAGTTATTTTACCATGTTATATGTACTGGAACTGTCTTCAGTGGAATTATGTTTAGAACACATTGTTTCACAAAGAGAAGAAAACTATTCAACAGCAGTAAATTTATTAGAGGCAGGAATTTAAAATGGTCCAAATACCAACCTGTCTACACAGTCAACAGATAAATGCAATAGGCCATGATATGTGGCAGTACAGCTTCACAAAATGGTAAGCATAACCTGAGGACACTCGGAGAGGGAAAATAAATGAAGTAACTGGGGCCTACATTAAGCTAAACAATAAAATGCATTGTAGCCTTGGAACAGTGCAATCAGTCTAATAATGATAGTAACAACTTCAGGGTTAAGACCTCTGTTTATCAACACTCTAAAATTAGCATTATATGTTAAAACCCTTGCATGTAAAAGACTTACACCAGTCTTTCAAAGTACAAGCATTTCTTCAGCAAGAAGAAAGATCTTGTTCATTTCAAGGCACAATCCTCAACACTGTGACAGAAAGTGCCAGGAGCTAGATAATAAGTGCATCACATACATCACTGTCAACCTTGTTTGCTTACAGCTGAAGGTCACATGCACCACCAATCCAACAAGAGGAAAGTGGAATTCCCATAAAAGGCGAAATTGGAGCAAGGTGCTAAAGAGAGAATGGCGGAGGAACTGCTAAACGTCTCCCTGTGACCAGAAAGAACAGCACAAAAGGGGCTGAAGCAGTACAATAATCTCCAAAAATTGAGCAAATGCCCAGTTAGATGGTTATGGGGCATAATCCATGCATGTATGTACCCTGGCCATATATTTTGGAGTGTTATTAAAGGCCAAATAATGAGAGTGTGAAGACTGAATAATTGTGATGAAATATTCAGGCAAGATGTTCAGGTGCTTAGAAAAGAATTTCATGAAAGGGGCTATAAAGCACGTGAGGTTGAAAGGAACATTAGTATGCGAGCTACACAAAGGGTAATCAAGGCAAAGCCATATTTTTCAAACCAAGTCTTTGAAGTAAAGTCTTCCCAGGCCATTAGTAACAGGAATAGTGTGTCTGTCTGTAATTTATACTAGTAATATGACTGG
Source organism: Protopterus annectens (assembly GCF_019279795.1). Taxonomy (NCBI): domain Eukaryota; kingdom Metazoa; phylum Chordata; order Ceratodontiformes; family Protopteridae; genus Protopterus; species Protopterus annectens. Next base: position 270,022,205 of record NC_056729.1, on the reverse strand, counting down.
CATAATGAACATTATTAAGTCAAATTGGTCTATATTGAGCTTAGACAGTGATATTTCAAAAGTTGTTGGTCACAGACCAAATTTTGCTTTTAAGAATAAGAAATCTCTTGAAAGGCAGATTTGCTATAAAAATGCGAAAGAAAAGATAAGAGACTATGTGGTGGTTGGGAAGGTACTAAACAATGCCTTACATGCAATTTCTGTACATTTATTAATACATCAGCATGTTTTATTCATCCAGTCACCCAGTTGTAGTATACATTTGAAGTTAAAGCTGACTGTCGAACCAGGAATTTTATTTATATGGCGACATGCACAGTTTGCCACTGTTTCTATGTAGGAAAAACTAAGCTCACTGATGGAACGAGTCAAGGAGCATATGTATTGTATTAGAATGGGACACTAAAAATGCACTAGCCAGACATCGCATGCAGAATGAAAATGAACATGGCTTTAGATTTCTAGTTGTTGAAATAATTTTTTTAAAATATACGTGGAGGTGATGTGAAAAATTTCACTAAAAACAGAGGATTGCATTGGATTATTTTATGGCAAGCTGATAAATGCCCAGGTCTAAATGACAGGGTTTCTATTAAACCTGCACTGAAGGCACAATGTTTCTTTAAATGATACAAGGTGTAGCTAAGTTTTTACTCTTCTCTGATGTTTATTGGATGCTTTGAACTAGAGTGACTATATTAAAAGTGTTTGCTGATGTAGTTTATATATGGTCTGAAGAAGCACTGGTATTTGTTGTGAAACCTCTTACCTCATTAAACTTTTAACATTTTATGCTTCCATTCATATTTCTGTGCCTTGTTTTCTTTAGTTACATTCCCAAAAAAACTTGTTCCCAATTTCTTCTTTTCCCCATCACATCTCCCAACATTTACTCTCTACTTGAAAATCCTCTGAAGCTTACTTAGGGTTTATAAATACCTATGCACGCACTTCCATGTAGAAGGTCTGAAACCTAATGGAATTTAATACGTAGAGCCCTATATATGTTCTTCCCATCATTCCTTTAGAATTTGCCTTTCTCTTCTTTTACCCATCTTTTCTAAACACCCCTGATTGAATCTTAAACTTATTCCCCTTTAATATCATTTTCTGTTCAAGACCCGGCTAATAATTCTACCAGAGCTGATCTTTCGCTTAACTCTTCCCCATTCCTTTCTGCTTGCCTGTACTCTGTCAATATATGATAAGGAAGGCAATCTCTGACCTGTAGTCCAAATTCCTGCTTAGCCTTATCCCGCTCTATTACCGTTCACTCCGTAGTTATGTACTCGGAGATCTTGAGCTATTTTCTAATTTCCTCCAGTAAATTCTTTAATTTCTTACGTGTTTTCTATACTCCATGCAAACATCTATATTAGTAAAAAATCTCCTTTCTCCATTCCCACACTGGCTTAGATTTTCAACTGCTTTTTGCTACTTTCATTAATATAATATAATCTGTATGGTTGTTACTGTTTTACTTAATGACTTGCATTCAAAGTACTTGTCTCTTTCTTGCTCTTTCTCTCTACCCTTCCAAACCCATTTCCAGTTCGATTTATAGTCTTCTGCTTCAGTTCTCTATTATTATCCATGATTGTCTGTATTAATCAAGAGCATTTATTTTTATTTTTTATTTTTGTATTATCTTAGCTTAGTCTCAACTCACATATTCTTAGTTACCATAACATAATCCTTTTAAATCCATCCCTTTTATCATGTTCCTGTTAGTATTGGCGTTGCTGAACCAGTTCATTCATGGGTATATAGTTTTCTGCTATATCCTTTTTGTATCATGAAAAAACTGCACTCTTGTAGTGACTTCCTTTGGGTGAGATGGCTAGTAACAGTGAACCTGTTGAAAGTTTGACAGCTGTTCTTGATTGCAGTATTGCCAGCTTACTTATTATTTTTTTTTTTTAATGTACCATGGGCAATTTACTCTCCAAGCTTAACAGACACCGAGTCTATACATAAAACCCTGAAATGTGGAATTATTCTGATAACTTTTACTTCTGCTGTGATTGTATATATGACTGATATTGGTGGACTGTAATGACGGAAGTTTGAGTGGCCTTTTTTGGTTGTCTGAAATGGGTATATCTGATGTTGTCCTTTTCATTCTTCCTCGATGTATGGGTACTGGATCTGGTTCGGCCGCATGCACTAGACTTTGGATCTAACTCTCATACTTATAATGCCCCTGTCAGCCAACAATTCCTTGGATCTTGTTTGCTGCCATCTTGCACAGATTCTAAATTCATTTGGCTTCTTAAAGTAGTTGAGTAACAAATATTGTTAGAAAACACCTTAACACTTTCCTCAAACCTTTTTATTAATTATACCTGTCCTAATCGTCCAGTCTTCTGTTGTTTTTTCCTCCCCTCTCTCTGTTAGACTTATTTCTTTCATTTTTTTTACCATCTGGTAGTCTATGCCGTACCACTGCTGATACTAGAGTTTCCTTTTTCTGTTTACTTTCTACCGTTTACATGGTACTTTATCTACCATTGTTGGTAGTTTTATTAATCTGTAAAAAAATAAATAAAAAAAATCATCTGCCTTCCTCTCTCTATAGTCGTATCAGCCATGACTGAAAAAACAACTGGCTTTAAAAAAAATGCACTTCCTGTGTCAGAAAATCCCAAATTCTGATTCTCACAAGGAGAGTGTCTACTGCCTAGGGAGTGGCACATCTTAATACTGATTGTGCTGTCTGTGCTGTGTTTAAGTCGAGCTATTTTGGACAGGCGTAATAAGTTTGTTCTTATGGGAATTCTAGCACTCCTCTTCATCTTCTTCAGGGGCTCAGACTCCAAGTAAACCTTCCAAGTCCTCTTTTGAGGCAAAGTAGGCTCGTAAGAGATCACCTACCTATTCTCCAAAGGCTTCAGCCACAGCTTCTAACATTGGATCTCAGAAAAAAACACTCAGTTTAAAAAAAAAAAAACCCTCAAATCCATTTGTAATACTGGCAGTCTCCAAGAAAGCACTTGGATCCAAAAACCTTGGATCCTGCTGTTGTACTCCCAAAGTCTCATCAAACCTGGTCACCCAGGTTCACACTTGATCAAGTCTCATTTCGACTCCCTTCTACACTTCTCCATACAACACTGTGGAGCGAGTCTTGGTCACAATCAGCGACCTCTTCCATCAGATGTTCCAGAAGTCATTCCAAGGCCTACGTGGATAGGATGATGAGGAAATTCCTCATAGCACAGATTGCAATGGGGATTATTCTTTTGATGTCTTCCATTGGATCCATCCGCCTTCTGTCATTTTCCCAAGTAGTGATTTCTCCTCCTTCAATCCATCAGCCCCTAGAGTGCCACTGTTGGATCCAAAGTTGCCAAGGTCTTTGACACCGACAGCCTCTGTTGACTGGTTCCACTCCTACCCCCTTGGATCGGGATGTCTCTGAGCCGAAGTGTCGGCACTGGATCCAGGGATCAAGAGTCCAGTATTGTTGGAGCCATTCTTGCCCCTTGGAGCTTTAGCACTATATAGCTAAGGTCCGACTTCCTCCTCGAGGCATGGATCAGGGCAAGGTCGGGGCTTGGTTGCTTTGGAGGCTTCGACCTCAGTGCAACCTGCCACTGCTTCTCCTAGTCCATCTGTCTTCAGAGTAGTGGAGTGGGCTTTCTCTCGACAGAGAAATTCAATTACTCCCCTCATCTTTGGTCCTACATCTCTTCCCCTTCAGGTCCATGCTTTGATCCTATCAGATATACTCTACAGGGACAAGCCAGTACCATCTAGCATCCAGACACTCCCCATCAAGGAACTTCCCTCTCTTCAGATACCTTCCTTGCATCATCCCACTGAGGAGGCTCCCCAAAAGAGAATGTACAAAAGGAGGCATATAGATTCCACTCTGGAGTCTCTCACTGAGGATACTGACCTCTATGAAGAGGAAGAGTCCCCCAAATGACCTCTCATTCAGAGACATCTGTGACACCCGTGTGCTGGCCCAGTAATCATGGAGGCTCAGTCCTCACCACTAGCACCAGTGAGGGGCATGCACATTGGGAAGGATAACAAGTACACACACAATGAAATACAATTTCCCTTAAGACCATACACAGACCACAGTCAAGTCTGGGGCTGGTTTCTCCATTTCTCTCCAGATCCCCAATCAGACTCCCCACTGGCACAGCTATAGGGTACAAATCCCAGCCGAGTAGTCAAGTCCAAAACCTCCAGTACCCTCTCTGTCCAACCAGTGCTTCATGTCCCTGCCCAAGTAGCAGAGACACACACACACTTTGAGATTTGGTTTATATACAAACACACAGACACTCCTGGGGAAGGCTGGCACAGATTCTTCAGCTATGCCCCCTCCTCCCAGGCTATAAGGTAGTAATCAATGCCACCAACTACTCTTATCGGCTACTAATAAGGCCCTTCCCAAAGGGTGACCAATTTCACTGTGTAATATTACTGTTATCCAAATAGTGTGACCCAGGGCTAAAGCTGTTGGAGTGGCTTGGACAGTATCACTAAATACATGCAATGTACTCCAAGAGCGTAAATTCTCTCTACCCAAAACAGCCACAGTTGAAAGTTTTAAAAATATTTAATAATACATAATAGCACAAGACAATACTTATTCATTCAACACAATGACATTACAGAGTTCAGCAATCACAGGAAAAGCTTTAAAACAATATCATAGGACAGTCTGACAAATATAGAAAACAGCTAGTCTAAATATAACAACAGAAAACAGGATCCAGCACAGATTTATTGGATTGTCTCTCTCAAGGAGATTCTCCTTGAAGGCGGAAGCCGAGGCGCTAGAGAGAGAGACTATCCAATAAATTTGTGTTGGATCCTGTTTTCTGTAGTTATATTTGGATTATATTTTTTTTTGGTTGTGCTAAAACAGCTAGTCTAATCTGGCTAAATTCCTATCAAACTCTTTAAGAGAAATCACAGTTCTAGATACTACTTTACTTAAAAGACAGAGTGCTGGTGAGTTGTTAACAGGTTCAGACAAAATCCAAAATGCCCTATCTTTCTCTCTGGAGAAAGTCTTAACTTGATAACACAGTACTGCTGAGTCATTTCACATTACATCATTCTTGACACTTCTCTGGTTCCCAGGCTAACAGAAACTCAAAATTACATTTCTTAGTAAGCTGCACCTGGCCAGGAGGCCACAGCAATAAGACATTATACATGTAAAACCTTAGTAATTATCTCTTAAATCACGACAATAGGAAGAATTTCCTGGCCCAGGCATCCCCTCTCCGAGCTTGAGATCACAGTCCTACAATGCTTGACTTATCAGCTTTCTTCCAGCAGAGTGCACTGTGGTTACATTTTTGAAGCTCAGTACAACATATAGTTTAATCATAGCATATAGTTCTCTTTACATTTGTAAACCAAGCCTGTGGCTTATATTAATATTTACAATGACATAGAATTATCTACAAAATTCTGTCTAGTTAGGCTGGCAGTCTTCACACCATCTAGAAATTCTTAAGCAAAAAGGTGGATGGTCTTCAACTGCTCCCTCTCCAGAGGAGTCAGATTTATGGAAGCTTTTGATCTGATATTGTTAATCCTTGTTCATTCCTTATGTATGGGTATCGGGTCCGACCTCGGAACCGAGCCGGCCATCTTCCAAGCTCGCGTCAGCTACAAACTCTCGAGCTAAACTCTTACCCAGAATTCCCCTCTCCCTGTTACCTCAGATTTTGTTTGCCATTCGGACGTGTCAAGCTGCTTCTCTTGAGCTAAGTATAGATATTTGTTGTTAGACTAGTCTAATATAACCTTTTCTGTCAGAAAAGTTTCTATTTTGTTGTCTCTTACCTTATCGCATTTAGCGACTATATTTCCTTGAGTTTCCTTCTCTTTTCTCTGCACTTTTTACCACGAGGTATTTTCTCCCTTACCATCATTAGTAAACCCTTCTTTTCTTCATTACCTTCGGGTATTCTTTTCATACCATTGCTGGTACCCTTTCTTCTGTCTCCTTTTCTATCATGGCAGATAAAAAAGGTAGTCCAAGATTTAAAAGGTATTCAGATTGTGGACACAAATTACCTACATCAGATGCGCACATTCTGTGTGTTTATTGCTTAGGTGTGTCTCACTTATCTGTTGACCCGCCCGGTGGTATTTGTAAAAAAATTTTCCACTAGAACATTGATTGAGAGGAAAAATAAGTTGTTTCTGAAGTGACTTCTTAAGTCTTCCTTTTCAGAGGCTATTTCTGGGTCAGAGGCTTCAACCCCTCCTAGAGCCCATAAGAAATTATCGGATGATCCTACAAAGGCCAAGTCTCTGCCTTCATTCCCGGCTGGGGACTCCCACCAACCAAGACCTAAGAAGGCTAAGATTTCTGCTTCGGAGCTCACTCAGTCAGCCCCAGCGCTTTCGGTGCCTAGACCTTTGGCACCAAGGCCTTCGGTGCCATCAGTAATTTCGGCTCCGTCTACTGTAGCCTGTACTGTATCGGTACCGAGGGGCTCCTCTGTTCAGACTACTGCAACTACTTCATCGGCACCGACTGTTCAGTCGGCGCAGATCTAGACCACGTTGGCTCCAACATCTTACTCTGAACCGACGCCTCAGTTATTGACACCAATTTTGTCGGTTCCAGCTTCGGTATCGGCAACCACTTTGGCACCGATCCTTTTGTCAGTGCAGACTGTGAACTCGGCACCAATGATTTCCTTAGTGCAGACACCCATAGTCCAGCCTCTCTCAGCACCGTTGTTCTCAGTGCGGACTGGTGAGGTGGGCACTGAGCTTGTCTCTTCTGTGGACAGACCTGTTTCTCTCTCAGCTGTCTCTGTGAGGTCCACTAGAAGCCTTTCTGAGCACGACGTGTTGCATCTTGTGGATCAAGTGCTTCTTGCCAGAGGTATCCCGCCCCCCAGGACCTATCCTTCCTTGGGAGGTGATCACCCATCGCCAAAGACCCCTTCTTATTCTCCTCCTTCATTACCTTTGAAGTTCCTTGATATAGCACAGTCTTCCCCCTCTACGGTTCCCTTTATGGATCTCAGTAAGGAACCGCAGTTACCTTCGTGGCAGGAGAGTTTGGCTACGACCCAGGATTATAGTTGTGACACGCGTAATTTGTTTCACAGCCATCTGGGGACTCCAGGTCTGCCGGCTGAGCCACTTAGGGGAGGGGGTGACCCCTGTCCTGGACACTCACCCCTCTTTGGGTGGGCCAGCCTTCCAACTGATGGAGGAGGCTCTGGCTTCTGCTGGTGATACTGTGCTGTCCATCTCCCCACCCTCCTCTGGACCGCTATGTTGACAAGTCGCACCTAGCGAACACCGGGCGCAAGGGCCTCAGGACATATTCCCACAGGAAACCCCCTTTCCGTTGCCTTCCCCAGCTTCCCCCTCTGAGGAAGTTCACCGGAAAAGTTCGTGCAAGAGGAAGCACATGGACACCACAGAGGAGTCCCTCACTAAAGGGACAGACTTTGACTGGGAAGGATCCCCTTGGCCACCCTCTGAGGTATCCTTTGGTGATAACCTCAAAATCCTTAAACAGAGGTGTGACTGGCAGTCCTCTAATCTGACCTCTGAGGAGTCTGTATTCCTGGAGGCTTTTTGCGCCCGGCCCTCTTCCTCCTGGGTTACTCTACCTGCCGATGAACTGGTCCAGTTCATCGTGCAGCGTGCGTAGAAGGCTCCTGATACCGTCGAGGCTATTCCCCGGAGGCCAGATAAGATTTTGTCCCCTCCTGCTATGGATCCCTATTGGTCTAAAGGTCTTCCTGTGGATGCTCTGGTGGTGGCGGCCACAACCAAAAAGGATCTGGCGGAAGAAGAAAGCCAGACTGCCATCACCCAACAGAGAGTCCCAGGCCATGGACAGGATAGAGAAGCGCACCTTTGCATCAGCGACCTTTGCTATCAGGTCCCTGAATTATATGGCACACTTTACCAGGCTTCAAAGGGATCTAATTTCCAAGCTCTCTGAAACCTTGGCTGGTGCCGTGTCTGATGAGATCCGTGACAAAGTGGCCTCTCAGCTGGCCACCATTGAGTCAATACCTAACTTCTCCATGCGACTGATATCTCTCGCATCAGAAGGAGCAGCTAGAGCGGCGGGTTCAGCTGTGGTCTTGAAACGACAAGCCTGGATGCGCTTGTGCAGTTTTGCGGAACCCTTTAAGGCTTCCTTTCTTAACGCTCCCATTGTAGCCTCTTCGTTGTTTGGACCCAAAGTTAAAAGCATACTGGCCATATGTGAACATGACGGTAAGACCCTTTCTGCCGTAGGTATCTGTTATTCTTCCCCTCAACGTGCTTTCTTCCAAAACCAAGAGTGGGAAGATATGGTTCAAGATGTCTCAGGGTCCTTTCCGTAACACACAGGCCGAGTTCTCCCCTACAGGCAGAGGGGGAAACTCACAGGGAAGACTGCCCTTTCGGGGCAGAGGGGGTACGTGTAACTAAGGTTCCAGGGACTCATTTCCTGGCCAATCCTACCAGCACTCCTGAAGAGCGGCCCAGCTCCTTTCCTCTGGAGGTGGTCAGGGGTCGTTTCTCCTTGTACCCTTCTGCCTTGGCTAACCGTCGCCACCAATTCTTGGGTACAAAGGATTATAACCAGAGGTTATCATATCCCCTTCGATCTTTGTCCTACCCCTTCAAAAAACCTACCCGACGTTCCACCCCAGTCAAAAGGAAGAAGCAGCACTAGAGATAGAAAAGCTGCTAAGAAAAAGAGTCATCCAAATAGTCCCTCCAGACCAGATAGGATCCAGATTCTACTCGACTATTTTTGGTGCCAAAGAGAACCGGGGACTGGAGACCAATTTTGGATCTCAGTGTATTGAACAAGTTTGTAAGAGTACAAAAATTCCAGATGGTCTCAATGCAGTCTATCCTCCCGCATTTGGAAAAAGACGATTGGATGTGCTCGATAGATCTTCAAGATGCGTACTACCACATAAAAGTGGACAGGCCATCAAGAAGATTTCTGCGTTTCCGTACGGGAGCCAGTCACTACCAGTTCAGAGTACTGCCCTTCGGACTCTCTACAGCCCCCAGAGTGTTCAGAAAGTGCATGGCAGTCGTTACAGCTCACTTGCGACTACAAGGGTTCCAGATGTTTCCATACCTAGACGACTGGCTCATCTCCGCCCCCACCAGACATCTATTGGAAGAAGCCTTGGCATACGCTCTCCTTGCTGCACAAAGGCTAGGCATAACCATAAACTGGCAAAAATCCAATCTCACCCCCCATCTCAGTCCACAGAATTCATAGGGGTCATCTTGGATACAAAGAATTGCAGAGCATCCATTCCAGAGCAAAGAATTCTAAGGATAAAGCAACAACTGATCCCAATCCTTTCAAGGGAGAAATCCACAGCTCACTCTGTCCTATAGCTGTTGGGTTCCATGGCAGCCTCCATCACCATTTTCCCCCTGGCCAGATTTCATATGAGGCTTCTACAATGGCTACTGCTCACCCACTGGTAACCTTTTCATCATCCTCTTTCAGCCAAGATTCGAGTAACCCACAGGTGCAGACAGGATTTAAATTGGTGGATGACCCACAACCCGTCACAGTGGTCTCGCCCCTTCTCCCCCAGGCAGCCCAAGGCTACAGTGACCACGGACACCTCCCTGATGGGGTGGGGCTATGTCAGGGACAGACAGTCCAAGGCACTTGGTCCAAATTGGAGGAAAACTGCATATAAATGTTCTAGAGCTGAGGGCGGTGCTTCTGGCATTGCAAGCATTCCATCCCCTGCTGCCATCTGGGACGATTGCGATACAATCAGACAACATGGTGGTGGTCTGGTACATTAACAAACAGGGTGGAACCAAATCTTACCCCCTTTGTCGAGAGGCCATGAGGATATGGCAATGGACGATGGCTACCAACCGTTTTCTTCTAGCAAAGCACATTCCTGGGAGTTCCAACGTGATAGACAGACTCAGCAGGTGCATTCTACAACCTCACGAGTGGTCCCTGAATCCCTTGATAGCGGCGGAGATCTTCCACCACTGGGGCCGTCCTTGCAGCGACCTCTTTGCATCCCCGACCAACTACAAATGCAGCAACTACTTTGCTCTGATCCCCCCTCCAGGGCAGTCACCCAGGGATGCTCTAGTCCACGATTGGCCCTCGGGTCTTCTTTTTGCATTCCCACCTCTCCCCCTCGTTCTCCAGTTTCTGAAGAAAGCCTGTCGGTTGAAGAGGAAGGTGATCCTCATAGCACCATATTGGCCTCGTCAGATTTGGTTCCCCTTCCTTTGGCCTCACCTGCTAGATCAACCATGGATTCTCCATCTAACCCCGGGGTTGATCTAACATCCGCAGAACCTTATTCACCCAAACTTGGACAGCCTGAAGCTCACAGCTTGGCTCCCCTAATTCTTTTGATTGCCAGGCAGAATGATCTTTCTTTACCAGTACGGGACATTCTTATTGCATCTCATAAGTCTTCCACTAGAATTACTTATCTAACCAAGTGGAAAAGATTTACCTGTTGGCTGAAAGAAAAACAAGTAGATCCCTTCTCAGCACCGGTGTCGATAATACTAGAGTATCTGGCTGACCTATTTCAGTCGGGTCTATCGGCCTCTACCATTAGAGTTCATTTGGCTGCATTATCTAATTTCCATGATGGTGTCCAAGACCCCTCTCTTATGTCACACAAATTATGCAAGACCTTCATAAAAGGTGTGAATCATCTGAAGCCCCCTTTTAGAGAACCTATTCAACCATGGGACCTGTCATTAGTTCTACAAGCTCTGATAATGCCACCTTTCAAACAAGCTTCTTCTTGCGACCTCAAATATTTGTCATGGAAAACCTTGTTTTTGGTCGCCATTACTTCTGCCAGACATATCTCTGAGCTTCAAGCCTTACGCATCAAGAGTCCATACTTGATTTTTCACAGAGATAGAGTGTCTTTGAGAACTAATTCTTCATTTCCGCCAAAAGTGATCTGTGAAATGCCCATTAATCAAACCATTGAATTGCCAGTTTTCTTCCCAATCATTCAAACAAAGGAGAGTATTGCCTACATACCCTAGATATTCACAGGCAAATTCGCTTCTACTTGAACAGGACTAAGGCCTTTCGTAAATCAGACCAGTTATTTTTGGCCTATTCTGGACCTAGATTAGGATGTGCTGTTGCTAAGGTCACATTGGCTAGATGGTTGAAAGACTGTGTGACCTTCATTTATAGACAACGTAATATCCCATTGCCTACTACCATAAAGGCTCATTCAGCAAGGTCGGTGGCAACTTCTGCTGCCTTCCATGCCAGCGCTTCTTTACATGACATCTGTGCTGCTGCAACTTGGGCTTATGCCTCATTCCTTCATCAATCATTACAAATTGGATTTGGCCTCCAGGGAAAGAGCGTTGTTTGGTTCTGTGGTGTTCAGGAATGTCCTTCCATGAGAGTCTCCCAGGAATAGAGGTAGCTGGGGATTCTGTCCCATATGTAAGGAATGAACAAGGATTAACAATATCAGATAAAGAAGTTATGTTTTACCATAAAGTTTCATCTGTATTGTTGATCCTCGTTCAGTTATTACGACCCTCCCTCCTTCCCCCTCATGTGTTTTCTAGTGGATTTCACCATCCGGTTCTTTTAGGTCATTTGACCAGAGGTAGCTTCTACCTTCTTTTGACTTGCAAACTCAATCTGAGGTAACAGGGAGAGGGGAATTCTAGGTAAGAGTTTAGCTCAAGAGTTTGTAGCTGACGCGGGCTTGGAAGATGGCCGGCTCGGTTCCGAGGTCGGAACCGATACCCATGTGTAATGATTGAACGAGGATCAACAATACAGATGGAACGTTATGGTAAGACAATGATGTCTTTTTTCCGGCCCATCTACATCTTGGGTGAGTCCCTTGGCAGATGAGCTTGTTGATTTAATCTCCCACTGGGCATGAAAAAGAACCAGACTCTGATGAACCAGTTCTCCAATGCCCAGACAAAATTTTGGCACCACTAAAAGACAGACCACATTAAAGCAAAGGAGTCCTTGTTGATGCTGTTTTTGTACCAGTAGCCATGAAGAAGGCACTAGTGGAGCAGAGTTCTTCACTTCAGTCCCCAATAGGGGTTCCAAGACATTGGACAGGTTTGGAAAGTGCATATTTGCTTCAGCGGCCTTTGCATTGTGGCCCCTGAATTGTTTAGTGCACTTCACAAGATTACAGAGAGATGACCAAGGAACTCTCCAAATCCCTTTGGGAGTCCATGTCTGTAGAGGACTACAAGACATCCTCTTCACAGCTGACCACTCTTGTCTATTTCCAGTGCATCCATGAGTTTAATTTCCCTTGCTGCAGAAAGTGGCTCACAGGTGGACAATTCCAGCATAGTCGTTCGAAGACGTGCCTGGATGCGGTTATGCAACTTTGCGGAGCCTTTGAAGTCTTCTTTCATCCGTGTTCCCTTTGATGGAACATCTTTGGCCCTTCTGTAAAAGAAATGCATTCCCAGGGTGAACAGGATTTAAAAACACTGTTTGCTGCAGGGATATGCTTTTCTACTCCTCAACAGTCCTTTCCCCAGAATTAAACAGGAGGTAAGACAATGTGGTTCCATAAATCCCAGGGGACCGTTCCAGGATTCACATGGGGACATCTCCTCCAGAGACGGAGAGGGGAGTTCAAATGGAAGATGCTGTCCATACAGTAGGGGAGGCGGTAGGCCTGCAAAACTAGGCATCTGAAGTTGTTGTCTTCATTTGGTCTTTGACCTGTGGGTTCCCAGATCCAGCGCGAACCGATTCGGCCGCATATCTAGTATCTGATCCAAGCTCAAAGCTCCTCCCCTACAAAGTGTCTCTGTCTACTTCCTCCCTTCACATCTTGTTTGCTATGCTTCATGTCTGCATCACGATCCGTGCTCTCTGCTGTTATTGTTGGGTAAGTGACTTTCATTAACTGTTAGATTCTTTTTTCATATCATTTTACTCTCTTCTGCCTTTCTACCTCCCGTCACGCTTCTGCATTGGTTATTTAAAAAAAAAAAATCTTTCTCTAACTTTTCCTGTCACGTGTGTGATCTCTGGTTGAGTGAGCGTGTGCTGGGCCCGTAGGTTGGGAGAATATCTGATACCCCCAAACCAAGCTTCAGAAAATGTGCAGAGTGTGGCCACAAGCTCTCTCCAGCTGATGGCCACACATTGTGTGCTGTTTGTCCTGGAGCACCCCACTTGCAGACCTCCTGCTCCATCTGTGCCAGGCTTAGTCCCTGGGTACTGATGGACAGGAGAAACCAGCTAATCCTCAAGGGCCCCCTTCCTTCCTTCTTCCGGGACTCAGGATCCTTCTGCCCCGGCTCCTATCTCTGCCTCTGCCCTGGCCTCTGAGACTCAAAAACTCCCTCCAAGAGGTCCAGGGATAGAGACAAATCAGCCAAGTCAAGGGACAGGCCCAAGAAGCAATCCCCAGATCATTCGGATTCGGCTGGCCGTCCAGCCAAAGTTGAGTTGGCTCCGAAGACTGGATCTCCCCAGCTCCGTTCCTCGTCTGTTCTCTCCGGAGCCGGAGGAGCTCTGGACATGGTTACTGGCTCAGGCCTCCTCTCACCACCCCTCTAGGCCAGTGTCGGTGGCCTCCTCTTCCCGCTTCACCCGCAGTATTACCAAAATGGAGATGGATAGGATGATGCAGAAGTTTATCCGCACCCAGATACAGTTGGGAGTCTTGCCTGCCCCCTCTCCCTCCAGATCAGGGAGCATGCAGTCTGTATTCATCCCTATTATTCCTTCTCTGATCCGATCTCTAGTTTCCTTGGATCCAAGAACAGTCTGCGTTCGAGGGGCTGGCTCAGCTGGTACCTTGTACCTCGACACTGGCCATGACCTTGAGCGGGTCAGATCCTAGGGGATGGTGTCTGCTCTGAGTTTGTCGGAGTGGAGCCTTCCCTTTGGTATCTCAGCATCTGGAGGTTCGGTTCTGACACCCCTTTCGGGTCAGAGGGTTTACGGCTCCTTCTGTTGTCCTTTCTCAGGAGGTCCGTTCCTCTTCTGCTTTCGGCATGGTTGAGAGGGTACTCAATTATATCGAGACCCTTGTCAATCTTGTCTTCAGATTCTGCCCCAGCTCCCTCTTTTTCTGGTGCAGATCCGAACATTCTGCCATCTCAGGGACAGCATGACACCTCTTGGGAACCGGGAGACGGTGGTGAGTCCTCCCCAGAGACCCCCCACTGAGGAGGCCCCTCGCAAACATATGTGCAAAAGAAGGCACTTAGACTCCCCACTGGGAGTCCCTTATCAAAGACATGGATTTGGAGGAAGGAGAAGTTTTCCCCTGGTCAACCCCCTAGGATGTCTCATTTAGAGACATCATGGAACTCCTTTGCCAGCATGGGGGTGCTCTGCCCAAAAACCTACCCCAGACAAATCTGACGCAGGACCTTCTACTTCCTGGATGTCCCCTCCCGCGGTTCCTTTTAGTGGATCTTATTACATTTCTGGCGTGGAAGGAACCGGACATGGTGGAGCCCATTCCCATATGCCCAGGCGAGGTTTTGAGCCCCACCTTCAGACAGGTCCCATTGGAATAAGGGATCCCCAATTGATGCCATGGTGGTTGCATGGCAACTGCCACTAAGGAGGAGCTCGCTCAGGAGCGCTCTACGGTCTACTGTACTGACTGAGAGTCAAGGGCAATGGACCATTTCAGGAAGCGGGTGTATGCTTCAGCGACCTTCTCTGTACGGGCACTGAATTACATGGCACATGTGATTCGGCTGCAGCAAGACCTGGTGAAGATCATGGCTGAGTTGACACCTGAGTCCATATCGGTGGAGGAAAAGAAGGTGTTTTCCACTCGTATAGTCACCCCAGGGCAGAGGGGGATTTGATACACACTGCCCTAGAGGCAGAGGGAGTCTGAGAAATCATGGGTCTCAAGAGCATTTCTCTGAGTGACCCGCGCAGCAACCCTGTAGGGTTGCACGGCTGCTCATCTCTAGAGGCAGTTGGGGATAGTCTGTCTCTACACCTAGCAGTATGGGAGTCCATCACAGAAGATTGTTGAGTGTTCCAAATTATATCCAGAGGCTATTCACTCCCCTTTCTCGAGTCACCTCCATTGCCCAAACACCTGGCAGATGTTCGCCTCGTGCACAGAGAGGATGCAGCACTGGAAATTGCAAAGCTGCTAAGAAAGTGAGTTATCTAACCCGTCCCTCCAGACCACTCCAGATTAGGCATTTATTCCAGTTCTTTTTGGTGCCAAAGAAGATGGGAGACCAAGACCCATTCTTGATCTCTCCCTGTTAAACCTGTCAACGGCCAAGACAAAGTTCCAGATGGTCACTCTTCAGTCTATCCTACCCTTCCTGCAGGAGAACGACTGGTTGTGCTCGATCGACCTCCAGGATGGGTACTACCACATCAAGATGGATAGGGACTCTCTGAGGTTTTTCCGCTTCCGGTTGTGAGCCGACCGTTACCAGTTCAGAGCACTTCCCTTTGGTCTCATCACAGCCCCCAGTGTGTTCACCAAAGTGATGTCAGTAATAGCAGCTCATCTGAGACTCCAGGGCATACAGGTCTTCCCCTACTGGGAAGTTTGGCTCCTCTTTGGCTGCCCCTTCCAGGCATCAACTCTGTCAAGCAAAGGGATTCCTTTCTCCTCCTATCCCAGCGATTAGGCATTACCATCAATCTCAGCGAGTCGTCACTGACCCCATTTCAAACATTAGACTTCATTGGGACTCGGCTGGACACAATTTAAACCAAAGTTTTTCGTACTCCAGACCGGATACAGTCTCTGAAGCTACATGTTCTTTGCATTCTAAACTGTCACCGACAACGGAAATGGTATTAAGGGCATTGGGGTCCATGGCGTTCACGATCCTTCTCTTGCCTGTGGCGTGTTTTCACATGCAGGTTCTTCAGTGGACCGTTACGGTCCAATGGTCCATGTTAGATCTCCCGTTAACTCACCCTGTTCGAATCTCTTGAGTGTGCGGGACTCTCTTCTGTGGTGGATTCATTCCTTGGACTTTGTTCAGGGTTGTCCCTTTCTTTCACCTTTCCCCAGGGCCACAGTGACTACAGAAGCCTCCCTACTAGGGTGGGGAGGGCACTGTTCATGAAGGACAGTCCAAGGCATGTGGTTCTCCTACGAGACCAGATTGCATCTCAACGTCCGGGATATTAGGGTGGGGCTTCTACCGTTGCTGGCTCTCCAGGCCCATCTTTCCCCAGGAACAATTGCTATCCAGACAGACAATATGCCTGTGGTCTGGTATGTCAACAAGCAGGGGGGGATCCAGGTCTTATCACCTATGTCGCTAACCCATGAGTGTGTGGGAGTGGGCAATCTCCACCGGCCGTTTTCTTGTGGCAATGCACATTCCGGGGCAATCCAACATTCTAGCAGACAGGCTCACCAGGTCTGTTCTGATGCCTTACAAGTGGTTTTTGAGTCCTTAAGTAGGGTAACAGATCTTTCGCAAGTGGGGTCAGCCTTGCTGCGGTCTCTTCGCCTCTCCTTTCAGTGCAAAATGCAGTGAGTTTTTTGCTCTGAACCCCATATAGGGGAAGCCCACAGCGACACGATGATTCATGCTTGCACACACCCCCCCCCCGTCTTCTGTATGCTTATCCTCCACTTCCCTTAATACCAAAATTCCTTCAGAAAGTTCGCAGGCTGGAGAGCCTAGTTATCCTCATTGCCCCATTCAGGCCACGCCAAGTCTGGTTTCCCTCTCTGTGGTTTCATCTGATGGCTCCACCATGGACGTTGGATCCAGTTCAGGATCTCATCTCTCATCCCTCAGGGATTTCCCATCCAGACCTGGACAGTCTGAAGCTCACTGCTTGGCTGGTCCAGTTCCCCTGATAGTCAGGACTCCCGGCCTATCTTCATTTGTCAGAATGATACTGGTGGCGGCTGATCAGTCTTCTACCAGAAAGGTGTACTCCAGCAAATGGAGACAATCTGGGCTTTGCAGCATGTCTTAGATCCCTTCACTACCCGGTTTCCACGGTTTTGGAATTTTGGGAACCCCTGATCAAGGTAATTAATTGGAATCTGGGATCTTTCAGCAAGGTGCCAGATGTTCTTCGTGTTTCACTGTTGCAGTCATCACATTTGGGTTATCTGCCTGCAGGTAGCCCTTAGCCATCCTGAATAGCAGAGTCTTCCTATTTCTGCATCGGATGCTGTTGCTTCTTCCATGACATCAGGGGTATAAAACATGCAACCGACACAATTACATCAGTCTTTCTTGTCATGCGGTGCCCGAAGCAGAAGCAGTTCGCAAGTGCCGGTCGACAGACTCCTGAAATTTTTGTTTTCGAGTTCCAGACCTGAAGTCTTCAAAAGATAAGTACCCCATTGGGGATCCTTTTTTCTTGCTCTAACCAATGTCAGAAAAAATTAATAATTGTCTTGCCTGTGGAAAGCAAATACCTCATACAGATTTTCATTCTTACTCCGTCACCTGTTTAGGCCCATACCACGATGTACCTTGCTGTCGGTTTTGTGCCTTGTTCAATACCCAAACTATTCACCGTTGGGCTATTTTTGTAGCTAAATACTTTTGATGTTCTTCGTGTTTCACTGTTAGTCATTACATTTGGGGTAATCTGCTGGCAGGTTGCCCTCAGTCGGCCTGAGTAACAAAATCTTGGGTCCTGCGTCGGTTGCAGTCTCCTCTTTCAGGTCGTCAGGGGTATAAAACATACAGCCGATGCCATTTTATTCAGTCTTTCTTGCCGCACGGTGCCCGAAGCAGAAGCAGTTCGCAAGTGCTGGTCGTCCGACTCCTGAAATTTTCATATTCGTGTTTCTGAACCGAAGTCTTCAAACTAAAGCTAAGTACCCCGTTGGGGAAACTTTTTCTTGCTCCTTACCAATGTCAGTAAAAGTTAATAATTGCATTACTTGTGGGAAGTAAATACCTCATACGGATTTTCATTTGTACTGTATTCTTTGTTTAGGTCCAGATCATAACGTACCTTGCTGTCGGTTTTGTGCTAGATTTAACCAACACAATATTAAGCGTCGGTATATTTTTGCTTCTAAATATTTTGGTGCAAGATTTAATTATCCTGAAATGTCGTCGGTTAGCATTCCGTCTATCGGAGTTCATAAAAAACGCAAAGAAAAAGACAGACAGACCATCTAGGTCCAAAACCGATGACGAAGCTTCTCCTAAGCCAGTCGGCGCCCCTGATATCCACTACTTTTTCGCAGCGAGATTCTCAGAGTATTGAACCAGCGAATGTCTCTCCCTTGGATGGATCCGGAGCCTCTATGCAGGCACCGACTTCTGAGGGTGTTTTCGGGCCTCAACAATTTTATATTAAACTGACGCCAGCAGCAAAAACAAGGTCAAAAACATCTTCTATGTCTAAAAAACAGACACATGAGCCACGTGCTCAGGCCCCTATGCCTAAAAAACAGATAATCAAAATGGCTTAGGATTTAATTACCTTGATCAGGGGTTCCCAATCCCCCCCCCCCACCACCACCACCACCACCAAGAGGGCCTAGGCAAGGCACTGATTATGAATCTTCAGATCAGGTTTTCATTTCTTCTGATTCCTCTTCTGATCAGGAATTTTGTACTCCACCCTATGATGATTCTGATGCAGAGGAATCCATCCCATCTGCATCTCCTCAGGATTACTCTTTTGGAAAGACTTTGCATACTTTAAGGGAACATTTTCATTGGGAGAGTCAGAGCTTCTCTGAATCAAAAAAGAGGCTTGGGGATTTCCTTCTTCCTCAGCATAGGCCTTTGGCAATACCTCCTGTGTTAGACATTGTTGATGATGTGTTCTCGGAATCCAGCATGGCTCCTGATTCCCTGTCTCTGGCTCCTAGTAAGCCAGACAAATATTACAGGGTTCCTGACTCCCACAAATTGATTTTCAAAAATCCTGCTACTGATCCTGAGACTATTTCTCAGGGTCCCAAGGATGTAAAGGCCTCTACAGCCAAAAATCCTACCCCTTCTGATAGGGATTCCAGGGCGCTGGATAGATGGGGTAAGAAAGTTTATACTTCTACAACCTTGGCAATCAGGGCTTCAAACTGCCAGTTTCATATGCTTAAATATCAACAGCATGTTATGGGCTTTCTGAAACAGAAAATTATGCTCATTTCTGATTGTGTGGAAAATAGAGTTACAGGAATTATTGCATTCAGCAGAACAGGTTGGAAAGCATACTTTGCAATGTGGTTTTGATTCCTTGGAGGTCTCTTGTAGGGCCGCCGTTACTGGATTTGTGATTAGAAGACATGCCTGGCTCAAGGAGCAAAATCTGCCTGATCATGTTAAAGCTAAATTGTTGGATGCCCCTTTGCAACATGATACTCTGTTTGGCAATAAGGCAGAAGAGGTTTGAAAATGGAAGACAAAGCTAAATCTATGCAAACTGTAAAATATTTCTTGCAAGTGCAGCCACCCAGGTTCAGTAGGCACTGGCCTACTAAAAATTGGTCTTTTCCTGTGTCCAACAGAGCCACTCAGGGCAAATCCAAGTGCTCAAAAGGCTCCAGATACCAATCACAGGGTTCTTACAGGTCAAAGCAATGGGGTGCCTCCACCTCCAAATCTGGAGGAAACAAAGCACAACCCTACAGTAAACAGTCTCTAACTTTCCTCTACCATCACCAAGCACTTATCTTTTGGCAGCCCCCTTGGGGGGAAACTAGCACTTCATGCTCAAAATTGGCAGTTAATTACCCAGGACAAGTGGGTATTAAACATAGTATCCCAGGGGTACATATTTCATTTCCATACCTTGCCAATTCCAAACGGATGTCCGGATCTGCCACAAAACCAGTGGGCAGAGGCCCAGAAACAAGTCCTGTCCCTCATGGATATGGGGGCTATTCATCCGGTACCAGAAAAGGAAAAAGGACAAGTTTTTATTCAAGACTTTTCCTGGTACCCAGAAAAGACCATTCATGGCGTCCAGTACTGGACTAATCGATTTTGAACATGTTCCTGGCCATTCCAAAATTCAAAATGCTGACTTTACAACAGCTACTGCCTGTGCTAAGCAGGAATGCTTGGTTAGTGACTCTAGACTTAAAATAGGCATACCTGCATATCACAATAAGGGAATCGTGCAGAAGATACCGCCGCTTCAAAGCAGGTTTTTTGCATTACCAATTCTCTGCACTGCCCTTTGGCTTATCTACTGCGCCCGGGGTCTTGCCTGGCACCAGTAATTGCATTCTGCAGACAAAGACGCATTCATATTTATCCTTATCTGGACGATTGTCTCATTCAAGCAGAGGACAAGGACACTCTTCTTCAACATCTGGCGTTTGTAAAAAGGCTTCTAGCATGCCTAGGGTACACTATAAATTAAAAGAAATCACAACTGGTACCCTCTCAAATAATTACATTCCTGGGTGCAAGCTTGAATACAACTGCCCAGATGGCTTACCTCACGCCAGACAAACAAAGGCAACTGACAACATACTTCAAACAAATGGCAACAAAAACCCAGTTATCTGCAAGACAAATTCTGCAGGCTTTGGGTTTCATGGCATCCTGCATTCTACTAATTCCATATGCGAGACTGCATATGAGGAAACTTCAATGGTACCTAAAAAGTTTATGGAGTCAACATTGTCACAGTCTGGAAACAATGATTCCTCTCATTCTCTGCCTACAACAGGAGTTTTTTTGGTGGGCAGAGACATGTCACCAAAACAAGGGACTGTCATTCACTCTACCCCCTGCCACCCAAACCCTAACTACAGACGCATCAGACTATGCTTGGGGGGCCCACCTGGCAGGGAGATGCATTCAGGGCAAATGGAGCCCAAACCAAATGCATCTTCATATCAACCAGAAAGAGATGCTAGCTGTTCAGAATGCTCTGACAGCCTTCAAGGACTTACTTCATCCAGGACAACTACTGATAAAGAAGGACAACACCACAGTTATGTGGTACATAAACAAGCAGGGAGGTACACATTCCTACCCCCTTTGCAGACTAGCCATGGCCTTGTGGAACACAGCCTTGACTTAACCAAATACATCTTCAAGCTCAATTCCTGCCAGGAAAGCAAAATACTCTGGCAGACGACCTAAGCAGAAATGTTAGGGACCCGCACGAATGGAAACTGGATCCACAAATCTTCAGCATGTTAACACAGAAATGGGGGAGCCCAGACATAGATCTATTTGCCTCTCCCCAAAATTATCAGTTGGACAAATTCTGCACAAGAACACATCATAAAAAAGCATGGAAAGTGGATGCCCTGTCCTTCAGCTGGAAAAGCCGATCAGTCTATGCCTTTCCACCTCTGCCTCTACTCTCCAAGGTCTTACTAAAAGTCAGACAGGAAAAACCAAAAATGATCCTAATTGCTCCAGGCTGGCCTCGCCAGCACTGGTACCCACTTCTAAGGAATATGTCTCACCTTCCTCCATGGTACTTGCCTCAAATACCTCATCTACTGTCTCAGCAGAGCTATCAAATTCTGCACTCAGCTTCAAACTATGAATCTTGCAGCATGGCTAATCAACTAATTATTCAAACAACACTTCTCAGTTAAATCTGTGATGGATGTCATTTTGGAAGCCATAAGGCCTAGTACTAGAAAATCTTATGCTGATAAATGGAAGAGATTATGTGCTTGGAACCAAGCACAAGGAATAGACACAGCAAAGCCCAATATTACTCAGATTTTACAATATTTGACTGAGATACTTGACAAGGGTCTATCTTTTTCTTCAATAAAAATCCATGCCTCTGCCATCTCGGCTCATTACAACACAGAGCCTCCCCTCTTTTCTCATCCTCTGCTTAAACAGTATCTTAGAGGGACCAAAATTTTAAGGCCTCCCAGAAGATCACCAACTCCTGCATGGGACCTCAATTTTGTGCTGAAAAAAACTCACCCTGCCTCCTTTTGAACCAGCAGCTACTGCAGATATAAAATTTCTATCTTGGTAAACAGCTTTTCTCTTGGCAGTCACTTCAGCAATAAGGGTTTCAGAACTACAGGCTCTCATGGCAGGTGGAGCCTTTTATTATATTTTACCCGGACAGGGTGTCTCTCAGGACCAATCCTTCTTTCATGCCTAAAGTGGTATCCAGTGTGGCTCTTAACCAGACCTTTCACCTACCAACATTTTAACCAAATCCGCAGAACAAGGGGGAGCGGATTCTGAATTCATTGGATGTACACAGACAACCTAGATTCTACTTAAACAGGACCAAATCTCTAAGAAAGTCTGAGCAACTACTGGTAGCATTTGCTGCAGGGTCAGAGGGGAAGGCTATATCAAAACAGACTATTTCTAAGTGGATGAGCAACTGCATTCATTTCTGCTATTTGCACCATGGTAAACCTGTGCCCAAGGGGATCAGATCACATTCCACAAGGACTGCCTCTACTTCAGCAGCTTTTCTCAGAGGGGTCCCAACCAAAGACATTCTAGAAGCTGCTACTTGGAGCTCTGTTCATAACTTCACAAAGCATTATTTACCTCTCTTCTCCAAATCCAGGGCAGACTTTGCCACTGCAGTCCTGCAGGGCCTTATATCCGCTCCTAATGCTGTTTAGTTCCATCCTCCCATCCATAGCTTTGGGATTCTACCCAAATGTAATGACTTCAACAGTGAAACACAAAGAACATAGTACAGTTGTGTACAGTTATGTAGATGTTCGAGTGTATTCACTGTTGCAGTCCGGGTTGCCTTCTTAGTCCAAACCCAGGAACAGCAGACCTTCAAAACTTCAGTCTTAGGCTATGCACAGAGGTCTAAGCAGTGGGGGGCTCCCACTTCCAAAGCAGGGAGTAGTAAGCCACCCACCCACCCCATGGAAAAATGGCACAATGACTTATCCTTAACTCTTCCAGGCCCTGCTCAACTACTTGCTCCCTTCGGAGGAAAGCTCGCCCTGCATGCAAAAAACTGGGAACTCATTGCCCAGGACAAATGGGTTTTAAACATAGTTTCCCTAGGATACAGATTCCACTTTCACTCACTACCAACCCCAAGTGGATGGCCAGACCTCCCCCCAAATCAGTGGGCGGAGGCCCAAAAATAAGTGCGCTCTCTGCTCCGTATCAGGGCTATTCAACCTGTCCCAGCAGAACAAAGTGGACAAGGTTTTTATTCAAGACTATTCCTGGTGCCCAGAAAAGAAAACTTCTGGTGTCCTATCCTGGATCTGTCTATTCTCAACACCTTTCTGGTGGTTCCAAAATTCAAAATGCTAACTCAACAGCTTCTTCCTATGCTAGCCAAGGATGGCTGGCTGGCAACCCTAGACTTGAAAGAAGCTTACTTGCACATCCCAATAAGAGAATCCTGCAGACAATACCTATGTTTCAGGGCGGGCTGCATGCACTATCAGTTCTCTGCACTTCCCTTTGGCTTATCTACTGCTCCCAGGGTATTCGCAAAGTGCCTAGCTCCAGCCATTGCATTTTGCAGGCAGAGAAATATTCAGATTTACCCATATTTGGGCAGAAAGTCAGGAATTGCTGTTACAACACCTGGCATTTGTAAAGGGACTTCTAACCTCATTGGGGTACACCATCAACGAGAAGAAATCACACCTAGTACCCTGCCAACAGATTGTATTCCTGGGAGCAGGCTTGAACGCAACTTCCCAGATGGCATTCCTCACTCTGGAGAAACAAGTTTATTTGACAACCTACTGGCCACAAAAACTCAGCTATCCGAAAGGAAAATAAATCCTGCAAGCACTGGGGTTCATGGCCTCTTGCATTCTGTTAATTCCAGATGCAAGATTGCATATGAGGAATCTTCAGTGGTATCTAAAAAGTCTATGGTGTCAACATTCTCAGGACCTGGAAACAATGATTCCTATCATTCCTTGTCTAAGGGCAGAGTTCCTTTGGTGGACAGAGGCCTGCTACCACAACAAGGAACTCCCTTTCACTCTACCCCCTGTCTCCTAAATCCTAACAACAGACTCATCAGACTATGCATGGGGGGCTCACATGGCAGGGCAGTGCATTCAGGGCAAATGGTACCCAAAACAGAGAAAGGTTAGCTGTACAGAATGCTCTGACAGCCTTCAAAGACCTTATTCTTCCAGGGCAATTATTGGTAAAGACAGACAACACCACACCACAGTTATGTGGTACATAAACAAGCAGGGGGAGAACCCATTCCTACCCACTCTGCAGACTAGCCATGGCTTTGTGGAACACAGCCTTGAACTACCAAGTGATCCTGCAAGCTCAATTCCTGCCAGGAAACTAAATTCACTGGCAGACAACTTAAGCAGAAATTTCATAGACTCACACGAATGGAAACTGTAGCCCAAAATATTAAATCTCTTGAGGAACAAATGGGGGAAACCAGAGGTAGATCTGTTTGCCTCCCCTCAGAACTACCAATTGAACAAATTCTGCACTAGAACTCCCTACAGTCAGGCTTGGAAAGTGGATGCCCTGTCCTTTACCTGGGAACGCCTCTAAATTTATGCCTTTTCCCCTCTGCCTCTCCTCTCGAAGGTTCTACTAAAGATCAAACAGGACAAGCCAAGGACAATACTGATTGCCCCAGACTGGCCATGCCAGCTCTGGTATCCCCTTTTGCACAGTCTGACAGTACTACAACCATGGCACCTGCCTTAGACCCCTTCCCTGCTGTCCCAGCAAGCGGACCAGGTTCTGCACCCTCAGCTTCAAACCCTGAACTTTGCAGCCTGGTTAATTCCCTGAGCTCACCCCTCATTAAGCAGGTGCTGGATGCCATTCCCGAGGCAAGAAGGCCCAGTGCTAGCAAATCCTATTCAGAAAAATGGAAAAGATACTGTTCCTAGAGCCAGGCTCAGGGGAGGGGCACAACGGTGCCCAGATTACCCCATATTCTAGATTATTTAACAGAAATGCTCCATAAGGGCCTGTCTTTCTCTTCAGTTAAGATTTATGCCTCTGCCATTTCAGCACATTATAATACTGAGCCACTCCTATTCTCTCATCCCTTCTAAAACAGTTCCTTAGAGGGGCCAAAAATGTAAGCCCCCCCCCCCCCCCTTTGAACCAGCTGCTGCAGCAGAATTGAAATTATTTTCTTGGAAAACAGCCTTACTTCTAGCCATCACTTCTGCAAGAAAAGTGTCTGAACTGCAGACCCTCATGGCAGTGGAATCTTTCATTATCTTCCATGCGGACAGGGTTTCCCTCAGGACTAATCCATCCTTTATGCCCAAGATGGTGTCTAGTGTGGCTCTAAACCAGTCCATTAATTTGCTTACTTTTTTTCCCTAATCCTCAAAACAAGGGGGAAAGGATACTGCATTCTCTGAACGTGCACAGATAGCTTAGATTCTATTTGGACAGAATTAAGCCTCTCAGAAAATCTAACCAGCTGCCAGTTAGTTTTGCTGCAAGGGCAGAGGGAAAGGCCATTTCAAAGCAAACCATTTCCAAATGGATAGCCGATTGCATCCATTTCTGCTACAGGTACCATGGAAAACCTACCCCACATGGAATAAGATCACATTCCACCAGGGCTGCCTCTACAGCATTTCTCAGAGGAGTCCCTACCAGGGCATCCTGGAAGTTGCTAACTGGAGCTCTGCACATACTTTCACCAAGCATTACCTCCTGCCTATCTTTTCTAAATCCAGACCTGGATTTGCTACAGCAGTCTTAAGGGCCTGATTGCTAGCCCCAGTGCTCTTTAACTGCCTCCACCCTTACTTAGCTTTTGGAATCAACCCAAATGCATTGGCTGCAACAGTGAAACACGAAGAACTTAATACAGTTGTGTACACTTACCATAAATGTAGATGTTCGAGTGTATTCACTGTTGCTGTCCTGTTTACCCACCCTCCAGCCCCCTGACTTCTCTTGGCTCTACCTTTCCTTCTTATTTGGAATATATTATATCATGTGTATTTGCTTTTTGCTGGGGGTGTTCCATACCATATAATTGCTTTCTATTGTGGGGGCACCTGACATCTGGGGCAAGAAAAACTGAGGTAATGACGTCGGCTGCATGTTTTATACTCCTGACGACCTGACGTCATGGAAGAAGCGACAGCATCCGACGCAGAAATCCGAAGACTCTGGTATTCAGGCTGGCTGAAGGCTACCTGCAGGCAGATAACCCAAATGTGATGTCTGCAACAGTGAATACACTCGAACATCTACATTTATGGTAAGTGTACACAACTGTACTTTTTTCTGTGGTTGAGGTCCAACTGACTGCAATTTCTAATTTTCATGTGGATGATAATATGGCTTCCTTAGCATCTTCAAAGCTTTGCAAGGCCTTCCTCAAAGGCACTTTTCTTTGGCCACCGGTGAAGGCCCCAACGCCACTGTGGGATCTTACATTAGTTCTGCAGGCTTTAGTTTCACCCCCATTTGAGCCCAAAGACTCTGTAGATCTACAATTTTTGTCATGGAAGACTGCTTTCTTGGTTGCTATTACTTCTGCCAGGAGAGTTTCAGAACTTCAAACTTTGTCGGTCAAGCCTGCTTATATGATTTTTCATAAAGATAGGGTGTCCTTGCGTACTAATCCATCCTTTCTTCCTAAGGTAGCTTCGGAGTCCAGCATTAATCAGGTGATTAACCTCCCGGTCTTCCCAAATTTTCAAAACAGTGGAGAATGCAAATTGTATTTATTGGCTCTGCACAGACTGTTACTTTTCTACCTGCACAGGACTAAAACGTTTTGTAAATCTGACCAACTCTTCATTTCCTACTCTAAACTCTTTTTAGGGAAACCAGTATCTAAGGTCACTGTCGTCCGTTGGATTTCCCAGTGTATTTGGGCGTATTCTGCTAGGTGTATATCCCCACCAGGTCATGTAAAGGCACATTCCACCTGATCTATGGCTACTTCAGCAGCCTTTTGGTCTAGAGTTTCATTAGATATCTACCCTGCGGCTACTTGGGCCTCATCTCATACCTTCATCTCGCATTATAAGTTGGACATCATATCCAGGAACAGGGCCTCCTTTGGCTTCGCTGTGCTCTGGAATATCCTTCCATGAAGGGCTCCCAGGAGTTTAATAGCTGGAGACTCTGTCCCGCAGGTTGAAGACCAAATGAAGACGGCAACTTCAGATAAAGAAGTTATGTACTCACCATAACATACCATATGAGGAGTTCATTTGTCTTTAACCATCCCTCCCTCTTTCTCCCTGCCTTTCATAGACTTGCGTGGTGGTTTGACAAGTAGAGGATGTGGTCACTTAGTGCATCCCTCTTACTCTCTTCCTTTTTGCTTATGCATATGCCTAGTTTGAGATAATGTGTTTGGCAGCAAACTCAATCTGAAGGGAGGAAGGAGATGGGGGCAATATGGGTAGGGGGGAGGAGCTTTGAGTTCTGATCAGATGCTGGATATGCGGCAGAGTCAGATCCATGTCTGATCTGGGAAACCCACAGGTTGAAGACAAATGAAAAACAACTCAGATGGAACATTATGGTGAGTACATAACTTTTTTCCAGGATTTTTTTTTTCAAACAGACCGTTTGAGCATTCCTGAAGGGTTGCCCGACTGCCTGCCTCTGGATGCAATTGGGAGGGGGGGTGCTTTTCTTTCCACCTAGGTGCCTGGTCTTCTATAACAAATGATTTTTGGGTACTAAAAATAATATCCAGAGATGATTTCATGCCGTTTTTCCAAATGCCTCCAAACAAAGGAAGAAAGCTTCTTCACGTCCCACCCAGAAAAGCTGCTAGACAAAAGATTCATTCAGGAGGTCCCACCAGACCAAAGAGAATTTGGGACTTGCCCAAGGTTCTTATTAGTGCCAAAAAAAGACAGGGGACCAGAGACCAATTTTGGATCTGAGCAGCCTGAACCAATTTATGAAGAAGTCAAAGTTACAAAAAAATGAAGGAAAAGTGCCCAAATAAAAATGACTAACCATAAAAACGTCAATAGGCACTCAAGGAGCCAGCTGATAATGTTAGTCCACACCAGTCTTGAATAATCACGAACGTGTTCATGATTATTAAAGATCGGTGTGGACTAGCATTATCAGCTGACTGTTTCCTGAGTGCCTAGTGACTGTTTTAAGTCATCAAAGTTCTGAATGGTCACAGTTCAGTCCATTCTGCCCTTTTTACGCAGGACTGTTGGATGTTCAGTCGATCTTCAGGACACTTACCATCACATGAAGATGAACAGACCATCCTGAAGATTTCTGTGTTTTCGGATGGGGGCCAGTCAGTATGGGTTCAGTGCCCTGCCCTTTGGTCTCACCACAGCCCCCCCCCCCCCCCGGGTGTTTAACAAGTGTATGGTTATGCTAACAACTCACTTGAAACTTGTGAGATTGTAAGTGTTTCCATATCTAAACGGTCTCCTCACTTCCCTAGCCAGACATCTCTTAGAATAGTCTAGGACTATTTGTCAAAGACTAGGCATTTTAGTCAACACCTCCAAATCTCATCTACAACCTGTACAGAGCCTGGATTTCGTAGGAGCCCAGTTGAACAGAATCAGACAGCCTTCCTACACATCATGTAGGCAAGATCAAGATTCATGTACTGCAAATTCTTGTTCACCCTTCTCCTCCAGCCAGTCTTGTACTTTCAGGCTCTAGGTTCATTTGCAATGGCCATAATCTTGGTTCCTATTGCCCATTTCTATATGCATGTTTTTCCAGTTGACTGTAGCTCTTCAGTGGTCTGTTCTTCATCACCCTCTGTCATTCCTAGTCAAACCCACTCTAGTATGCAAGGGTCATCTTCGTTGGTGAATTCAGTCAGATGAAGATTGCCTAGGCCATCCCTTATTCTGTCTCCTCCAGTAGCCATGGTAGCCACACACGCCTCCTAACTGGAGTGGGGGGGGGGGCATTTCTTAGGATGGATGGTCCAAGGCACTTGCCCCTGCCCCCCAAAAAAGACCCATTTCGGATATCAGTGTTCTATAGATGAGTGGTCCTACTAGGATTGCAGGCCTTTCAAAATGCTGTCCCTCTAGGGACTATTGTGATACATGTCTGTGGTCTGGTACATCAACAAACGAGGGAGCCCGATTTTACCCCCTTTGTGGGGAGGCAGAGATTTCCTCCAACTGCTTTCTTATGGCAATGCACATACTGGGGAAATCCACCATACTAGAATACAAACTCAGCAGGTCCATTTTGATGCCTCACGAGTGCTCTTTCGTTCAGTGGCAGAGATTTTCTGTTGTTGGGGCCATCCTTGCTGCATTCTCTTTACATTATCCCCATAACAAATGCAGCAGGTTCTTTGCCCTAAACCCTCCTCAGGAGGAGTCACCAAGAGGTGGTCTTGACCACGTTTAGCCATCTGGTATCCTTTATGCTTATCCCCCGTTAACTCTGATTCTCAAATTCTTACAGAAAGCACTTCAGTTGAATAGCTCAGTATTCCTCATTATCTCCTTTTGTCTCGCCAAGTGTCGTTCTTCTTTCTTTGGTTTCATCTTCAATATCCTCCATGGATACTGGATCTGATTGTTTGCTGAATGGGGCATTATGGGTAGAGGGAGGAGCTTAAGTTGGATCCAAAGTCTAGTGCATGCAGCCGAGTTGGATCAGAAGTCAGGTCTGGTACCCATACTTTGAGAAAGAGTGAAAATGGACAACACAAATACATAGTTATGGTGAGTCCTGCATTCGCTCATGTGCATTCAGCACATTGGGCAACGAGCACCCTTCAGCACTTGTTTCTGTAGAAGGTATGGGTTTTACGGGATCTGATTGCTAGCCCGAGGCTCAACCCTCCTTAGAGGGTGCACCACACCACTTGCATGCACACACTCACCTAAGGCCAATTTGTGTCCACTCCACCTACTTACATATCTTAGGAATGTGGGAGGAAACCAGAGCACCGGAGGAAACCCACATGAACTCAGGGAGGACATGCAGACTCCACACAGAAGGGACCTCAGCCAATAATCGAACCGGAGAACCTCTTGCTTTGAGATGACGGTGCTAACCACTACACCACTGTGCTATCCAGTTATGGTGAGTACATTGCTTTAATTTTTGTCATTGGTTCATATAGGTTCATTGGAGATTACTAGGCTAATGGCTTAAGAGTCCTTACAAGCCTAGGCAATATAACCCAATTTTACCCAATATTTGGCTCCTAGGGGCATGAGGATGGCCTGGATTTGTGCCTATGCGTTGAGTATCTTGCAGATTGCCCTGTCCATAAAGGGCAATAGGCACTACCTCAGGTGTGAATTTGCGATTCCCCATCCATTGATCTAAATTGCATTTGAAGAGGGCCAGAGAAGGGCTCTGCTTAATGTGAATAGAAAGCCTGCTCCAAAGAAGATGCTGTCTGAGACACATCTGTCTTTCCAGCATGTTTTGTTTGCTGACTAAGTTTAGATCCCTAGATCGGGTGACCCTTGTGCCTTTTGACTTGCGGATGTGTAGCAGTTCCATCAGGGCTGGATTTGAGTGTCTTGTAGGTCAAACATAGGTCACCCCTTAGTAGCCTGTAGAAGACCGCATAAAGGGACAAGGATTTTAATCTATCCGCACAGAACACGTTCACACCTGTATTTTCTTTGTGAGGAACCTCAGAGGTTGCTCCAGCTGCTGTAAGTGCCTTGTCAAGTACATGCCAAATGGCGCATTGTACTTGATTACTGGTCTAGCGAGGGCTGAGTAAAGAGGGACTATAATTTCCTTTGATCTGGATGACCTATATTTACTTGTAAGTTGTGCCACATAGGACTTCCTCACCACTGTGGACTAGTGGCTGTCAAAGTTCAGGCTATGAGAACCGAAAACTTAGATATCTCCCCTCTGAGTCTACTCTTAGGTGTGTGCTATTTATGATGTAATTTGCAGGGGTATTTGACTTTCCAAAGGGTATGATGATGCATTTTTTTGCATTTAGTTTTAGGATATGGTTCTGGCACCAATTACTTGTTTGATCTAGACCCTTCTGAAGGGGATACCTACATCATTGAATGATTCAGTGATTGCCCCTAGCTTGCAGTCATCGACAAACTTTGTCATCCAGAGGCCTTCCACATTAGCCTTAACTGCAGAGAAGTATTTGCCAAGCAGGGGTGGTGCTAGCATAAAGTTCTGTGGCACAGCACTAGTAACTGGCCTCTTGCTGGATCTGGAATTCACCCATTTTAACCACATGTTCCATCAATGAGCCAGTTTGGCTCTGGTGATGTAGAGATTTATGACTAGTTTTGAGAGTTTATTTGTAATGTGTGAGTGGGGAATTGTGTCAAATGCCTTGGCCAGGTCGCGGTAGGCGGTATGTACTGTTTTACCCTCATCCATGACCTTGCTGACTTTGTCAAAGAAATCCATCAGATTCAGTTGGCATAACCTGCCCTTGACAAAGCCAAGATTGGGTTAGGGCCTGTGTTTTGAGGTTTCCTGTGTTATTTATCGGGTCCAAGATGTTTCTTTCCATAACCTTATACCCAATACTTGTCAGACTTATGAATATGTAATTTCCCGGGTCAGTAAATGATCCCTTTTTGCAAAGAAATGACTGTTGCTGTCCTCCACTCTACTGGGACAAAGAAAATCCGAAGGCTGTGGTTAAATAGAGATTCTAATGGGGCTAAGTCCTGATTTAAGCTGTTTTGAGGCAAGCCAGTACATCATAACTGTGTTTTTAGCTTTAGAGAGGTGATAATTGGCAGTGGAGTAGTGGAGGGTATTTCCTGAGGGAGAACTGGTGATGATGGGGAGGTGAAATTTGAGCTGAATTTGTCGACCAGCAGGTTTGCTACATCTTCCAGCTTGAGTATAGGTGATGCCATCTACAACTAATTGTGCACATTGTTGGGTGTTGCCCTTAAGATTGCGGACATAACTGAAAAATGCCTTATGGTTTTCTTTAGCTTTGGAGGCTATTTTTACCTCAGAGTCCACTTTCAGAGACTTGAGTAGTTCCCCGATTCGTTCTTTAGACTAATGAGGGACTTATTTAACTGTTGTGCACATTTCCTCTCATTTCTTGATAGAATTTTCTTTTTTTGTTCTCGATAGGATTTTCTTTTTTGTTTCATTGCTTACTGGAAAAATGTTGAAAACTACAAATTTAAAGCATGCACACTAACAAGTGGTGCTGCATTGTGCCCACTAAACACTTGTATGGTGCTGCATTATGCAAGGAATATAATTTGATATAATCGGTAGGGTGCACCAAAGAACACACACATGTATGCATGGTCCTAAAAATGTTTGCAGGGAGCCTAAAGTTTGAAAATAGCCCAGAGGTAAACTTAAACCAGCACTGGCCAGATGCATTTTCTTTGATTGTCTGTTTCAATGAATGTCATTTTCAAGGGCAGAGAAGCTTACTGTCCATATCAAGTCTGTTTTTAATTGTGGGACTGTACTGTTTTGTTTAGCAAATGGCTGTCACTGTTTTGTGCTATAAAATTTGTAATAAAACTTTTAAATATCTCTAACCATTGTAAAAGTAAAGAAGAAAATATTATGTACACTGACAGGGTTGAACAGTGTATCTGATGTTGTCCATTTCATTCCATTAACCTGTGGAATACAGTTCCAAGGCTTGGAACCGACCGGCCGCCTTCTTCCAGCTTGAGCTCCTCCTCCCTACCCATAATGCCCTGCTCCCCTACAGTACCTCAGATCTCGTTTGCCGTGCTTCAAAGTTCGCATCAAATTCCTCGTTTTGAGCTTTTCCAAGTGTTTGTGTTTTTTGCTATTTGTTTCTTTCTCTACCTGTCACTTTTCTACTCTACTGTAGTTTTCCGTTTAGTTTTTCGGTAGGTGAAGGATCTCCCAAATGACCACCCAACGTGGTCTCCTTGGGAAACATCCTTGAAATCCTTCACCAGAGGGGTGGTTAGTCTGCCCATAACCCTTCCCCAGACGAATCGGTACTGAGATGTTTTCGGGTCTGGCCCATCCACTACCTGGGTGTTGCCCACCTCCAATGGCTGACCCCCTCATTCAGCTGTTGGAGTTGGATACAGTGAAACCAGTTCCCAAATGCACCAGTAAAATTGAGTGCTCCAGTTGATAAGACTTTCTGGACTAAAGGAATCCCCGAGGATGCCATGGTTGTGGCGGCAGCCACCAAGGAGGAGCTAGCTCAGGAAGGCTCCTCTGTCCACCCCCCTCAAATAGAGAGTCCCAGGCATTGGAAAGATTTAGCAAAAGTCTACATCTCATCTACCCTTATGCTTAGGGCGTTGAACTATTTGTCGTATTTCACCTAGGTACAAAGGAACTTAGTCAAAGAACTTTCTAGCCCGGTCCCAGGGTCCATGCCTACCGAGGAACGGAGTCCTTTTCCTCTAGGTTGGCTACCTTACACTCTCTTTATCTATCCATGAGGCTCATCTCTCATGCTGTGGAGGGTACCTCAAAGGTGGCTGGTTCTAGCATCGCCATATGGCGCTATGCCTGGATGAGGCTGTGTGATTATGTGGAGCCTTTCAAACAGTCCTTTATTAATGCCACCTTTGATGGCTCCACCTTGTTAGGCCCAAGGTACGTGATACTTTATCCCAGAGTGAGAAAGATAGTAAGACCCTCTCTGCCGTCGGAAACCATTTTTCTACTCCACAATGGACCTTCTCCAGGAACCAGCATGGAAGTAAGAAGATGTGGTTTCGGAAATTGCAGGGTCCTTTCCAAGTCACTTGAGAAGACTTTTCCCCCTGAGGCGGATACAGTTGGAATGGGAGATGCCGCCAATGCGGCCAAGTGGGTCCGCAAAATCAAGGGTCACAGGAATTTGCTCCAGACAAGCCTTTCCAGCAATCCTCAACTATTGCTTGATTGCTCTCCTCTGGAAGCAGTCGGGGGACATTTCTCCTTGCACCCAGAATCCCAGAAGACCATCACAACCAACAAATGGGTGCTAAGGATTGTATCCAGAGGATACTTCATTCCCTTTTCTGACGTTCTCAAAGTAAACTTTTGCCTCACCGATGTTCCACCCAGTCTGAGGGAGGAACGCAGCCCATGGAATAAAAAATGTACTGCAAACAGACTCATCCAAGAGGTCGTCCCCTATCAAGTCGGATTGAGTGTTTACTCCAGATTCTTTTTAGTACCCAAGAAAACAGGGGACTTATGACAAATCCTGGATCTGACCTCTCTGAACAAGTTGGTGAAACATACAAAGTTCAGAATGGTCACAATTCAGTCCATCTTACCTCTCATAAAGATGGGCAGTTGGATGTGCTCTATAGACCTCAAGGATGCATACTACTACATCAAAATGGACAGGCACTCCAGGCCTTTTCTGTGTTTCAGGCTGGGAGCCAGTCACTACCAGTTCCAGGTACTTTATCTAGCACAGCCTCCAGGGTGTTCAACAGATGTTTAGCAGTAGTTGCAGCTCATCTCCAACTACAAGTTTATCAGATTTTATCATGTGTGGGCTACTGGCTCCTGAGTGCCCCAACCAGGCATCTACTTCTTCAGGCCAGAGATTACTTTTCTCAGCTTGGCTCCAACCCTGGGGATAACCAACAACTTACAGATGCCACAGCTGGATCCAGTACAAGCCATAGATTTCATAGGGGCCCATCTAGACCCAAGTTCGTTCTATGTTTACCTTACGATGGACAGGGTATCAAATTGAAAATTTCACATCAGCCAGACCTTGACTGCTCCAGACCCCCTGGCTATTTTAGTTCTCAGGGTATTAGGCTCCATGGCAGCAACCATAACTCTCCTTCCCATGGCACGTTTTCACATGAGAATACTTCAGTGAACCTTGGCTGCACAATGATCACTTCTCAGGAATCCTTTGAATTTTTCCTGTCAGCCTGTCTTGTGTGTGCAAGGAGTCTCTACTTTGGTGGCTTCACTCCTCGGAAGTCACTCAAGGATGCCCATTTGTTCTTCTCTCCCCAGTCACCTCATTGACCATGGACACCTCCCAGTTTGGGTGGGAAGGGGGCATTGTCTGGGCCAGACAGTCCAAGTCGCATGGATGCACCTGGAGATCAAATTGCATATCGGTGTACTGAAGATGCGAGTAGTTCTTCTAGAGTCCCAAGAACTAGACAGCTTTCTACCTCTGGGGACTATTGCAATCCAAACAGACAATATGTCAGTGGTTTGGTACATCAACAAACAGTGAGGGGACCAGGTCATACCCTACTCCTATGTCGGGAAGTGATGAGTGTGTGGTAGTGGGCAATTTCTACCAACCGCTTTCTTATAGCAATGCACATTCTGGGGGACTCCATCATATTAGCCAACAGGCTCAGCAGAGTGTTACTTGTGCCTCACGAGTGGTCCCCGAATCAGTCAATGGCAGACACGATCTTCCAGAAATAGGGTAATCCTTGCTGCAGTTTCTTTGCATTCCCTTTCAACAACAAATGCAGCAGATATTTTGCCTTGATCCCTCCTTAGGGACATTCCCCCCAGATATGTCCCTTCACAGTCATTGCTAATTTACATGGAACCAGCCTAAATGGGGTACGATTATTTAAAGAATATATAGCTTTCTGATTTCTGGTTTAAAAGACTGTGCAAAATGCTGCTCCAGTTTCTGCCTCTGTTGCTGGTACTGGAAACATTGGAATGCCCCTGTCATGTGTCTTTGGTATGTGTGCACACAGGTGTACTTCTAATGACCAGAAGACTATTTACCCAAAACTGAATTTACAGGGCCAACCACCAAACTGTCAATTTACCGAATGATCACACTACAGAATCTTTTAACAGGGAAAGTATGCACTTGGCCAACATGGGGAAATTTGGCCTTTTCCGCACTGTAGTGTGATCCTGGAGTTGGTATATTTATTAGGGGGGGCTTAGCCACCTACCTGGTGGGTTTGATATACTGTGGTGTGTTTCTTTGTTCAATGTTTGCCAAGTGCATACTTCCCTGTTAAAAAATTTGGTAATGTAATCATTCAGTAAATTTCCAGTTCAGTGGTGGTTTCTTGATAAACTGAGTTTCAGGTAAGTGGTCTTTCACTCATTAGAAGTAGACCCGTGTGCACATCCAGGAGTTACTGACCTTCATATTTTTTTCATACAGTGTGGCAGAGATAGTGTTAAACTTAGGATGCCAGTCTGGTGTTCTCTGCTCAATCTTTGTCAAACATCTATCTCTGATTTTTAAGAGAGTATGTGATGTTCAATATCACCGTTCATTCTTTACTGATGGGTTTGGAGCCGATCACTCAGCTCTGATACGGACAATTGCAAAGCTTGAGGTCTTCAAATAGCTCAAGGCAAGTCCCTATCCCATGATGCATCTGTGAATTACCTCAGATCTAGTTTGCTGCTGCAAACATGTTCTGGATTAGCTCGGGCCAGATAAGACAATTTTTTTCGTTAAAAATTCTATAAAAGTTTTTGATAGTATAGTTAGCTACGTTTGTCTATAAAGCTGTTATAGCTTTTAGTGTGCTATTCCCTTCCCTTTTACTATTTTTCAGATATTTCTAGTTGGCCTCTTTTTTGGCCTAGTTAGTTGTAGTTCTTGTAGGTGTGATCTGTGTAGCCTTCGAGTTTTTTATGTAAGGCTTAGTTCAGTAAACCTGTGTTTATATAGATAAGCTTATTGCCTTTACTTCTCTCAGCTTGCTGTGCTATTTGTGACCTTTTTGTCACATTTCTTAGATAGTGGTGTGGTCTGTCTAGCCTTTTTGTATTTATAAGGCTTAGTCTTTCTTACTGTCTAATTTACAGTGTACTCATTTAGATAACATTGTTATTCTTCGCAACTATTTTGGCATAGTCTGCTTTGTGTGACTTCACATATTGTGTGTGTGTGTGTGTGTGTGTGTGTGTGTTTTAGCCTGTTTTTATTAAGGCTTACCTGCTATCCGTTCTATTTGGAGAAAATTTACTATTGTTTTTTGTGTGGCAGTAAATATCTCTAACTTTATTATGGCGGATCAAGACAAGCACGTCAAATCTGGGTTCAAAAAGTGCCCTAAGTGTGGCCAGAAAATGTTAGTTACAGACAGTCACGTCAACTATGTTTATTGTCTAGGGGCTCTGCATTTGCAAGACAATTGTGACATTTGTCCTTCCTTCTCCTCTAGGGTCCTGCAGGAAAGGAAGAGGAAACTAATCAAAAGAGGCTTGTTGAAGTCTTCCAAGACTTCATATTCAAAAAAATCGAAGAAGTCATCGACTTCGTCTACACTGCCTTCAGAGATCTTTTGGAGCTGGTCCCCTGTCTTGGAACCGGTCTCCGAAGTTCCAAAGAGTCCTATTCTCCAGTCAGTACCACCTTCGGTAAGATCGTCTCAATCATCTATCAGCCTGTTAGATCTGGACTTGGATCGTGTGGTACAGAAGCTGTTGTTGGCACCGGCATTAGCCAAAATGTTATCGGCTTCGACCCAAATGGCAAAGACCCATGGCACCGACTGTTACTATTCCTCCTCCAAGCCTTTGGAGCCAGAGGAGGCAGACTTGATGTTAGTGGAACCTTCGGAGCCGACACTTGCTCCAGTATTTCTGGCTCCGTGTACTCTGGCGTCCTCAGTGCCAATCTAGGAGCAGACACACTCTGGTTGGGTCCGAGGAGGACAGTCGAACCGACTTTCCCTCTTGGGGCCTCTGCTCGAATGAGGTCAGCTCCTACCTTGGGCTCGGAGCTCACTGTCCCGGTGCCAGAGGTGTCGACGGTTTCCTCGGATCCGTCGGCTCCCTCACATCGGAGCAGAGCTGCTTTCAATGCCATGAGGAGAGTCATGTCTCCCAGGACATCCTCGACCTCAGGTCTGCCTTTCTCCTCCCCAAAAGTGCCTGTGCCTGCTTCTGCATCACACATCCTGACCAAGTGTAGAGACCCAGAGCCTCAGGAAGCCCCAATGGGTGGCCCCTGCTCTTCCGAGACCTCACCAGAGGCCCCCACTGATGAGGTTCCCAGGAAGAGATTGTGCAAGAGGAAGCTCCTAGACTCCCCTCAGGGGTCTCTTACATCGGATACTGACTTAGATGAGTCAGAAGGGTCCCCACGGTCCCCCTCTGAGGATATCTCATTTGCTGAGATACTTAAGATCCTTAGGCAGAGGGGTGATTGGCAGTCTAAAAGCCCGACTGAGGATGAGTCAGTTCTCCTGAAGGCTTTTGGGTCTCAGCCCTCTACCTCTTGGGTGACTCCACCCTTCGATGAGCTGATACAGCTGGTCTCACAAAGGGCGTTGGAGTCTCCAGATTCTATGGAGCCTGTCCCCAGGAGGCCTAATAAATTTATTTCAGCCCCATTTGATGTTCCGGTTGATGCCATGGTGGTGGCAGCGGCCACCAAGAAGGAAATGTCTGAGACTTCCTCGTCTATCCATCCTCCTAACAGAGACTCCATGATTATGGATATATACGGGAAGCGCATGTTCCGTTCAGTGACCTTTGCTCTCCATTCGCTGAACTACTTAACCCATTTTACTAGTTTGCAAAGAGATCTCCTTAAGGAGTTGGGAGATACTCTTCAGGGTACAGTAGCTGCGGCAGCTTCCGACAAAGTTACTGCCCAGCTTTCTACCAATACTCTTCAGGGTACAGTAGCTGCGGCAGCTTCCGACAAAGTTACTGCCCAGCTTTCTACCATAATTCTATCGTCAACTCGTCCATGCGCCTCATATCTTATGCAGCTGATGGAACGAGTAGGACAGCAGCAGGTACAGCAATTGCTCTTAGGAGACATTCTGGGATGTGCTTGTGTTCCTTCACGGAACCTTTCCAGTCTTCCTTCATGAACACTCCCTTTGATGGCTCATGCCTTTTCGGGCCTAAAGTGAAGGAAACCTTAACCAGGTGTGAACAGGACGGAAAGACTTGGTCTGCTATCGGGGTCTGTTTTTCCACCCCTCACCGACCATCGGGGTCCATTTTTCCACCACTCACCGACCATACCCTAAAGGTCAAAGGGGAGGAAAAATGTGGTTCTGAAAAGCCTGAGGAGCCTTTCAGGAACACACGTGGTGAACCCTTCTCCAGGACAGAGGAGGTGGTAATGGAAGATGCCGTCCTCATGGCAGAGGGGGATCTGCAACTTCAGGGTGACAGCGATCACTTCTCTGGGACACCCTACCAGCGTTCCTGAGAGGAGGCCCTACTGTCCTTCTCTGGAGGCAGGCGGGGGTCACTTATATTTGTACCCAGACGCCTGGCTCAATATAACAAAAGACAGCGGGGTACAAAGTATCATTTCCAGAGGATACTTCATACCATTCGCCACACCCCCTCCAATCATAAGACGAATCCCGGATGTTCCACCCAATTACAGGGATCAAGCAACAATAGAGTTCCAAACGTTACTAAGAAAGAGTCATCCAACCAGTCCCAGCAGACCAGACAGGATCCGGAACTTACTCAAGATTCTTTTTGATTCCAAAGAAGACTGGGGACTGTAGACCCATATTGGACCTCAGCAGACTGAACCAATACTTAAAGAAAGTGAAGTTTCGGATGGTCACGCTTCAGTCTATACTTCCCATTTTAGGGAAAGACAATTGGATGAGATTGATAGATCTCAAGGATGTGTACTACCACATAAAAATGGCCAGACCATCCAGGGATCACCTGCACTTCTGGCTGGGAGCCAATCACTATCAGTTCCGAGCCCTGCCCTTTGGTCTCTCTACAGCCCCCAGAGTGTTCACCAAATGCATGGCAGTGGTCACAGCTCACCTGAGGCGTCTAGGATTCCAGGTGTTTCCGTACCTAGATGATTGGCTCCTTACTGCCACCATCAGGCATCAACTCATTCAGGCCAGGGAATCCACTCTGCAATCATCTGGGCATTACAATCAACTCAGAAAAGTCTGCCTTGTCGCCATCGCAGCATATCATTCTTAACTGGGCAGAATTGGACACCACTACCACCACTCTAAGGCTTCCAATAGAAAGAGTCTCTCTTCTTCAACATGTCAGCATCCTGATGTCAAAGGACACAGCACCAGGATCGGAAGTTCTGAAAGTATTAGGCATGATGGCAGCAGCAATTCTAGCCATTCCACTTGCTCGTATGTACTTGAGAATACTTCAATGGCTATTGTTCACTCATTGGTCTTACCAAGAGCTCCCCATGAAACGCACCATAATCACAAATTCTTGCAAGAAGGACCTTCAGTGGTGGTTGACCTCACTTCATGTCACGATAGGACGCCCATTTGTGCTAGCCCCTCCAGCGGCCACAGTGACCATGGATGCTTCCCTGATAGGGAGGGGGGAGAGCCATTTTCAGGGAAAGACTGCCCAAGGACCGATCAAGAGACACATCTGCATATCAGTGTCCTGGAGATGAGAGCAGTACTTTTGGCATTGCAGAACTTTCAGGACTCTGTCCCTCTGGGTACAATTGCAATTCAGACAGACAACATGTCGGTGGTTTGGTACTTGAACAAACAGAGGAACCAGGTCTTACCCCCTTTGTCGAGAGGCTCTCATAGTTTGGCAGTGTGCTGTTTCTACCCAGTGCATTCTGTTGGCAACGCACATTCCGGGGAGATCCAACGTAATAGCAGACAAACTGAGCAGGGCAATTTTGCTGCCTCACGAGTGGTCTCTCAAGAAAAAAATTGTGGACAGGATATTCCGCAGGTGGGGCCAGACTTGCTGCGACCTTTTTGTCAGTCACACAAACACAAAATGCAGAAGTTACTTTGCCCTCATTCCCCCTTTGGGAGAAGTCCCAAGGTACTCACTTGTGCACGATTGGCCTACGGGTCTCCTCTATGCATTTCCACCAATCCCGTTGATACCCAAGGTTCTACAGAAAGCAAAATTCCTGGGAAGGACCATCATTCTTATAGCCCCTCATTGGCCTCGTCAGATTTGGTTCCCCTTCCTTTGACCTCATCTTTTGGAGGATCCTTGGATCCTGGGCCAAGTTCCAAACCTTCTGACACACCCGATGGGGGACATTCATCCTTCTCTGCACTCCCTGAAGCTGACAGCTTGGCTGATCCAGTTCCCATCATAGTCAGGTTCCATAACCTTTCCAATGAGACAAAACCGATCCTTTTGTCCTCTCACAAATCTTCTACTAGAAAGCTATATCTTAGCAAATGGAAGAAATTTTCTATATGGGCCTCAAAAAATATTGATCCTTACCAAGCACCTATGGCTTCCATTTTAGAATTCTTGACTACGATTTTCAACAAAGGAATTGCAGCAGCAACAGTTTGGGTACAATTGGCTGCTATTTCTAATTTTCATCTTGGATTTGAAGGTTTGAATATCTTGTCTCACAAGTTATCCAAAGCATTTCTCAAAGGGACTTTTCATATAAGACGACCTGTGAAATCTCCCTATTCTCCATGGAACCTAAATTTTATGCTTTCACATATAATTCTCCCGCCATTTGAGTCAGCTTCATCTTGTGATCTCAAATTTTTGTCTTGGAAAACCATTTTTCTGGTAGCTATTACTTCTGCCCGCAGTGTGTCAGAGCTTCAGGCTTTATCCATCAAGCCTCCCTATTTGATATTTCACTCTGACAGAGTATCACTTAGAACAAATCCCTCATTCATGCCCAAAGTTTGCATTGAAACCAATCTCAACCAAGTTATTGATTTGCCAGTTTTCTACCCCAATCATTCTAACAATTTAGAGTATATGCTGCACAAACTAGATGATGTTCTTCGTGTTTCACTGTTGCAGTCATAACTGTAGGGTGTTCCTGCCGGCAGGCAGCCCGAGGTCGGCCAGAATTTCCAAAATCTGGGTCCGGCGTCGGCTGTACCAGCAAGTACCCTGACGTCAGAACGTAGAGGTATAAAGCTGACAGCCGACGCCATCTTCTCCAGTCTTTCTTGCCATGCGGTGGAAAGCAGCTCGCAAGTCGTTGGTTGGCGCATTCAGGACAATGTGCCTTGATTGTCGTCGTTCTGAAGTTTTTCTACT
The DNA here is from genome assembly GCF_019279795.1 of Protopterus annectens. Taxonomy (NCBI): domain Eukaryota; kingdom Metazoa; phylum Chordata; order Ceratodontiformes; family Protopteridae; genus Protopterus; species Protopterus annectens. Next base: position 269,980,451 of record NC_056729.1, on the reverse strand, counting down.
TCTCTTCTCAAGCTAAGTACCCCGTTGGGGAAACCTTTTTCTTGCTCCTCCGATGTCAGAAAAAGTTAATAATTGTATATCGTGTGGGAAACAAATACCTACCTCATAAAGATTTCCACTCTTACTGTCTACCTTGCTTAGGCCCTGACCATGACGTTTCTTGCTGTCGGTTCTGTGCCAGGTTTAATTCTCGCACTATCAAGCGTAGGTACGATTGGGCCTTGAATTATTTCAGTAGACTATTCAATTATAGGATGTCGTTGGATACTTTACCGACAACCGGAATTCAAAAGAAACGCAAGGACAAGGATAGGCCTCCGAGGTCCAAACAAGATTCTTTGCAGCCGGAGCCAGCTTTGGGTTCGGCGGTCGTTAGTGAGGCGCTTTTGCAGCCCCTGTCGTCCGCCACTTCGGAACCAATGGCCGACACGGACTCCCATGGAGAGCCTTCTAGGCCTAGTATTTTATCTGCTGCAGGACCTTCGGACGTCGCTCCTTCAGATGGGTCCGGAACCGCTGTGCATTTACTGGCTTCTGAGGGGGTTTTCAGGCCTTCTCATATCACTATTTCTACAAAGACAAAGGCAAAGTCAAAGACTCCTGTTAAACCAAGGATTTCTTCTCAAGCTTCCTCGGATACAGCTCCCAAGTCCCAGAAGCAATTACTATGGATGGCTGAAGATTTACTGACTATGATTAGGGGTTCTCACCCTCTTCCAGAAAAAAGGCCTAGACAGGATATTCCTTATGATTCTTCTGATCAGGCCTCTGTGTCTTCTGTCTCTTCCTCTAACCAGGATTATACTTTTCCTCCTTATGAGGATTCTGATGCAGAGGACTCTATTCCCTTTGCTTCTCCCCCTGAAGATTTCTCTTTTGGGGAAACCTTACATGAGATGAGGGAGCATTTTCATTGGGAAGGTCAGGATTATTCTGCTTCCAAGAAGAGATTTAGGGAATTTCTCCTCATCCCTCAACACAGACCTTTGGCTATTCCTCCTGTACTTGATATTGTGGATGATGCTTTTTCTGAAGCTAACCTGAATCCAGATTCCTTGCCGCCTGCTCCTTCTAAGCCTGATAGATTTTACAGAGTCTCTGACTCCCATCAATTCTTATTTAAGAACCCTTCTGCTGATCCTGAAACTATTTCTCAGGGTTCTAGGACTGCTAAGGCCGCTTCATCTAAGAATCCTATTCCCTCTGAAAAGGATTCTCGTGCCTTGGACAGGTGAGGCAAAAAGGTTTACACTTCTGCTACTCTTTCTATTAGAGCTTTAAATTGCCAGTTTCACATGTTCAAGTATCAGCAATTTCTTTTGTCTGTTTTAAAGCAAAGGCTCTCTACCTTTCCTGCATGTGCAGAGGACAAGGAATTACAGGATGTATTGCATGCAACTGAACAAGTTAGAAAACATAGTTTACATTGTGGTTTTGATGCCTTGGAAGCTTCTTGCAGGGCCGCAGCCTCTGGTACTGTTATCAGGAGACCTGCTTGGCTTCGTGAGCAGAATTTACCTGAGCAGGTTAAGGCTAAACTGTTAGATGCCCCTGTTCAGCATGATGTTTTATTTGGATCCAAGGCTGAGGAGGTTATTAAAAAGATGGAGGAAAAAGCAAAATCTATGCAGACTGTTAAAGATTTTTTACAAGTTCAGCCTCCTAGATTTTCCAGAAATTGGCCCTCCAAAAATTGGTCCTTTCCCACGTCTGACAGGCCTCAAAGGGGAAGATATAGACGCTCCAGAGGTCGGGCGCAGCCTCAGGCCTCTTGCAGGTCAAAACAATGGACTGCTTCACTTAGAAGGGGAGAAGACAGACCTCAATCACAAAAGAAGCAGACCCAATGACTCTCTCTGTTGGGCTACAGGTCCTCTTTGCCTGGAAGCCCCTCTCGGAGGAAAACTTTCTCTTTTCTACCAAAATTGGACTCGTATTACCCAGGACAAATGGGTTTTAGACGTGATTTTAAGAGGCTACAAATTCCACTTTCATTCTCTGCCAAGGTCTTCGGGTTGGCCGGATCTGCCAAAACATCAATGGTCAGAGGCCTTAAATCAAGTGGACGCTTTATTGGCCATGAGAGCCATAGAACCTGTTCCACTTCCAGAGATGGGAAAAGGTTTTTACTCAAGATTATTTCTGGTCCCAAGGAAACAAAACTCATGGAGACCTATTCTGGACCTCTCAGTATTAAATACCTTTCTGGAGATTCCAAAATTCAAGATGCTTACTCTGCAACAACTTCTTCCCATGCTCTCCCAGGATGCTTGGATGGTGACATTGGACTTGAAGGAAGCCTATTTACACATTCCCATCAGACAGGAACGCAGAAAATACCTCAGATTCAAGGCAGGTTCGACACTTTCAATTCTCTGTACTGCCCTTTGCCTTATCTACTGCGCCCAGAGTCTTTACCAAGTGTCTAGCTCCAGTAGTAGCTTATTGCAGACTCCAAGGGATTCATATTTACCCCTATCTGGACGACTGCCTTATTCAGGCGGACAGCAAGGATCTTTTATTTCAACATCTGCAGTTTGTTCAGCGTCTTCTCCTACTTTTGGGATTTTCAGTGAAAACAGTGTCACATTTGATCCCCTCTCAACAAATGATCTTTTTGGGAGCTCTTCTAAACACAAACTTACAAAGGGCCTTCCTTACTCCAGAAAAGCAAGTACAGCTGGCATCAATTTTCAAGACCTTGGCTACTTTAACTCAGCTCACTGCAAGGAAATTCCTGCAGACATTGGGCTACATGGCTTCTTGCATCCTGTTGATCCCAAATGCAAGGCTTCATATGAGAAAACTTCAATGGTACCTAAAGAGTGTATGGTCTCAGCATTACCACAGCCTGGAAACATTGATACCTCTGATTCCCTGCCTCCAAAAAGAGTTCCTCTGGTGGTCCAGGGCTTGTGCTTTAAACAAAGGGAATCCCTTTGGTCTACCTCATCCTGCTCAGATCATAACCACAGATGCCTCGGATTATGCTTGGGGAGCTCATTACCTAAACAATTGCCAGCAGGGCTATTGGACAAAGAAGCATCTTCCCTGGCACATCAACTTGAAGGAAATGTTGGCAGTCCAAAATGCTCTTCTAGCCTTCCAGAATCTTTTGCAACCAGGCCATCTTCTGATTCGCACAGACAATACCACAGTCATGTGGTATATAAACAAGCAGGGGGGGGCTCTAACTCATACCCCCTTTGCAGACTAGCCATGAGTTTATGGGACACAGCTCTAAATCTGAATCTGCATCTTCAAGCTCAATTCATTCCAGGAAAACAGAATCTCTTAGCAGACAGCCTAAGCAGAATTTTTTTGGATCCTTACGAATGGATGCTGGACCCCAACTTATTCAGCAGGATTATGGCAGTTTGGGGTTGCCCTCGGATAGATCTGTTTGCATCTCATCTCAATCATCAGCTGCCTCTCTTTTGCATCAGGTCCTTCCACAAAACAGCTTGGAAAGTAGATGCCCTGTCCTTCAGCTGGAGGAATCTTTCGGGATATGCCTTCCCTCCTCTTCCTCTTCTGCCTCGGGTGTTACTGAAAATAAAACAGGACAAACCCAAGATTATCATTTTGATAGCTCCAAATTGGCCTCGGCAGTTTTGGTATCCAACTTTAAGACACCTGTTCTTGGAACCTCCATGGATTCTGCCTCTGTTCCCTTCTCTTCTGTCCCAGCATCAGGGTCAGATGCTACACTCTCAAATCAAGACTCTTTGCCTGGCAGCTTGGATCTACAAGGGCCTTTGATTCCTTCTGCTTTTCCCAAACAAGTTTTGGATGTTCTCTTAGAAGCTAGGCGCCCTAGCACTAGAAAATCTTATGTTTCTAAATGGAAAAGATTTTGTATTTGGATGCGGGATCGAGGTTCTGATCCTCTTTTGCCTGACATTTCTTCCATTTTACTTTATCCCTCAGACCTTTTGCTTAAAAGCCTCTCCTTTTCTTCCATTCAAATCCATGCTTCTGCTATCTCGGCTCATTACAACACTGATCCCCCCCATCTTCTCTCACCAGCTGGTGAGACAATTCTTGAGAGGGGCTAAGAATTTAAGACCTCCCAGAACTCCTCCTGTTCCTGCTTGGGATCTTAATTATGTTTTGGAAAAACTAACTTTACCTCCCTTTGAGCCTGCTGCTGCTTCGGATATCAAGTTCTTATCCTGGAAGACAGCTATTTTATTAGCTTTGACTTCTGCCAGAATGGTGTCAGAGTTGCAAGCTCTCATGGCTGTGGAACCATACCTTATTTTCCACCAAGACAGAGTTGCCTTGAGGACCAATCCTACATTTATGCCCAAGGTGATTTCTAAAGTGGCTTTAAATCAGACTATTCACCTTCCTACTTTCTTTCCAAATCCTCAAAACAAAGGGGAAAGGATTTTACATTCATTGGACGTACACAGACAGCTACGGTTTTACCTGGACAGAACTAAAGATTTCAGAAAATCTGATCAGTTGCTAATTTCTTATGCCCCCAGTTCTCTAGGCAAGGCTATTTCTAAACAAACTATTTCCAAATGGATTGCTCATGGGATAAGGTTTTGTTACTCTCACTTTGGGAAGCAGATTCCAGGTACTGTTAGAAGTCATTCTACTAGAGCAGCTGCCACTTCAGCAGCTTTTCTCAGAGGAGTTCCTACCAAGGACATTTTGGAAGCTGCCACTTGGAGTTCAGTGCATACTTTTTCTAAGCACTATAAATCTCCCTTTGTATTCTAAGTCTAGGGCAGGTTTTGCCTCTGCTGTCTTGCAGGGTCTTCTGGCTGCCCCTTCTTCTGCATAACCTCCTCCCTCATCACAGCTTTGGGATTCCACCCTACAGTTATGACTGCAACAGTGAAACACGAAGAACATAGTACAGTTGTGTACACCTACCATAAATGTAGATGTTCGAGTGGTCTTCACTGTTGCAGTCGGTGTTTCCCTCCCACCAATCCCCTCTTATTTTTTGCTTGTTCTATCTTCCTCTTCTTTTGTGGTGTATTTGTGTTTCCTTTTTGGACACCTTTTGGTTGCTTTGGGGGACTTCTGACATCTGGCGCAAGAAAGGCTGGAGAAGATGGCGTTGGCTGTCAGCTTTATACCTCTATGTTCTGACGTCAGGGTACTTGCTGGTACAGCCGACGCCGGACCCAGACTTTGGAATTCTGGCCGACCTCGGGCTGCCTGCCGGCAGGAACACCCTACAGTTATGACTGCAACAGTGAAGACACTCGAACATCTACATTTATGGTAGGTGTACACGACTGTACTTTCACAGACAGCTCAGATTCTATTTGGATAGAACAAAAGATTTTAGGAAATCAGACCAGCTTTTTGTTTCATTTTCAGATTCCAGGAAAGGAAGACCAGTGGCTAAAACTACTCTGTCTAAATGGTTATCTGATTGTATCACCTTTGCCTTTTCAGCTGCCAAATATACCTTTGCAACACAAGATTAAAGCTCACTCAACCATAGCAGTTTCTACATCATCTACCTTTTCTGCCAGACTTCCTATTGATAATATTTGTGCAGCAGCCACTTGGTCAAAACCTCATACTTTTATCACTCACTATAAAGTTGACAAGGCCTCCAGGGACAGGGCCTCCTTTGGATCCACAGTCCTGAGAAATATACTCCCGTGAGCCACCCTAGATTGATGGTGCTTGGGACACTACCCATCAGTAAAGAATGAACGGCGAGATTGAATAACTTCATATAAAGAAGTTATGTACTTACCATAATGTTCCATGTGAGTTGTTTTCTCGCCTTCAATCTTATGTCCCTCCCTCCTACCCCCTCCTGGGCTGATAGATGACTGAGATGCTAGTTCCATCCTGGTTACTCAAACATCTACTCTTCCTTTTCTTTAGGAATGTAGTATGACATATCGTATTAGTATACGCAGCAAACAAGATCTGAGGTAATTCACAGGTGCATCATGGGATAGGGACTTGCCCTTGAGCTATTTGAAGACCTCAAGCTTTGCATTTGGCCGTATCTGAGCCGAGGGACTGGCTCCGAACCCATCAGTAAAGAATGAAGGCGAGAGGAACAACTCACATGAAACGTTATGGTAAGTACATCTTTATTTCTTATTTAAAAAAAAAAAGTTCAGTATTTAAATGGCTCCAGATGAAATAAGAAAATGCAGTAAAGTGATGAATACCATGATAGAAAGTCCAGTAATAAGTCCATATGAATATCGAATGGGCAGGAAAGGGTTTTGAAAGATTTACAAACACAGATAACAAAACTTTTTTATAGTCCATGTGACATGTAGTCCCAAACATACTCCACCCTGAACTCCAAATTGGTTGATGTTTCACAAGTGGCGCTTGGTCACTTAGATCATTGCGTGGCTCTTGGGCCATTTTCCCCTCATAGTCCATTGTAGATGTTGCTAGGACATTATCCACTTTTGATCATGTTATTGGCAACAGCTGTTGACAGTGAAGAATCACCAAGTCTTATTTCTGACCATGATGATATTGCTGAATCACTAGGCCTCACTTCGTATTCGTTGGTTTCCCTGTTTATTCCTCTGGTGCAGGATGATCTGTACTTGTCTTCAATGGAAGGGCTGACTTCTATGGCATCTCAAGGATATCTGTCACTAAGAAGGGTTTTCTTGACTTGCGAATCATGAATCCTGCTGGGTGATTATTCACATCTGAAGGCTGTAGCAGTTGTAAGTAAAGCCAGGAAGAATCCTTTCCATTTTGCTTGAAGTTGGTGCTTCCTGTAGAAGATCCAGATGAAAATATTTTCCCATGGCAATATCATGGTGGGAGGTTGGATCCAGATGCTGCTGAGATTCTATAATCTTAAGATGCAAGTGCTGCAGGACAAAGAAAAGACACGTACAATAAGAAAAAACAGATTCATCAACATTTTGTAACCCCAAATTTTGGAGTAAAGGTGTGGCTTGCATTCTCATAGGTCTTCCCATGAGAATTCCATGTGTCGAGAATACTTTCTAGTACTACTAACTGCACTGCATACACCAAATAATATTAGAGACAATGCCTCTGGCCATTTGAGATTAGTTTTTTGACACAGTTTTGCAAGCCTAACCTTCAGAGTTTTATTCGTTCTTTCAACAATTCCTGAAGCTTGGTGCCTGTGCAGGCAATTATATTGCATAATTACTTTTAAGATTTTTACATCTTTGCTATACAACCTGACTTGTAAAATGTGTTCCTCTGTCTGATTTGAATACAGCAAGGGGCAACAAATCTGGTTATCAGTTCCAGTTCTTAGCAAAAGTAGTCACATTTTAGCACAAGGGCTAAGCATCATCCCATCCAGAAACCACGTCAATAACAATCAGTAGAATGTATTTAAATTTCTGTGACTGTTGGAGTTCAATAAAATCCCACTGTACAAAACAAAAAGACCCCCACAGTTTTTTGAAAGAATAACAAAGAATTCGAGTGAACCATATCAAAAGCTCAGAAAATAATCTTTTATTATTAAAATGCATACGTTTTTGTATGAGAACGCTCTGCAGTAGATGTGTAAAATGCTTTAAAATTACGCATTCAAATATAAATTAAGTCACATATTAACTACTCAGTCGGGTACTGTAACCCCTTGCCTTCAAAATTACTGAATTACTTGGTGCCATTCAATTTAACAGGTATATGGTCCTTTTCTCACAATTATTGGCTGCTTTAATTTCCAACATAAATTTATAACATGACCTCTTTTTAGAGTGTCATTATTTCTAAAAGTAAAGATAGGTTTTGCCAGCTGTTAAAATATGCTAGGTCTTTCAAACTGTTACCCATAGTGTTTATGCTGTGTGTTATAGGGTAACATTACAGCTTTTTTTCCTGCAGTGGATATTGTTCTTGCTGCATTTGAAAAGAAAAATGGTATAGCTGTTGACGATTGCAAAGTTCTTACCTCTTTAATTGTTTGTTTGTTTCTTTCTTTCGGCTTTTCCCGGTTAAGGGTCGCCACAGCGGAACTCCGGTCCGCTAATGATTGGCAGTAGATTTTTACGTGCCGATTTGCCAGCCCTGACGCACAACCTTCAACGAAGGTACGCCCATTCACGCATGTCTCCACACAGAAGACGCTCTAGCTGAGAATCGAACAGGATAACATCATACTGTGAGGTGACAACGCTACCGCAGCACCACCAGTCTTTAATATGATTGCCAATTTCCACTGCAGAATAATCCATGTCTGTGAAATCCGATATCATACTCATAATATCGTCTATAAAGTCTGTCTATATCTTCACTAGCCAGCAGTGATGTACGCATAAGTTGACCTTTTAGTGTGTTTTTATATACAAATCTAGGATGCATACTGCACCTGTGTTAAATAGGTATTCTTACATTCTTTCATAAAAAACAGTTTATAAAGCAAATCTCTCATTTTATATATTTAACATTTGTTTCCAGGGAAAGTCTGACTTGGAACTAAGCCAATTTTCAGCAGAGGCCTGAGGAGAAATGCTCCAGGCGCATGTCTTTGTTACGTGGGAGGAAACCGGAGTACCCAGAGAAAACCCACATGAACGCAGGGAGGATCAGCAGACTCCACACAGAAAAGGCACTCCAGCCATGAATCAAACCAGAGAACCTCTTGCTGTGAGGCAACAATGCTACCACTGCTCCGTCCGTTGATGCAGAAACCTCTAAGAAATCAATCTTACTTCTAGAAAAGCTTCATATATATCTGTTCTGAAAAAACAAAAATGTTATTTTCTAGAATCAGTTCTAAGAGTACAAAGCAAATTATTCAATTAATTTGGTCTCTAAGTATGTTGAGAGAGTAAATCTAGTGCCATTTCAATGCCATACTGGTTGGTTATAGCTGTAGAGAAGTAAAATCTGAAGTCACAAAAATTATGTCCTAATGATATCAATCAGAAGCATATCACCTCTATAGTTGCTTTAAAAATGTCCAATTTTAGTCAAAACAGTGGAAAAATCACCCAGTAAAGGGTGATGTGTTTTCTATACAACAATTCATCCAGTTATCCTATTTCGCCCTGATACTGTAGGGTGTATCAGTGGATTGTGAAAGTTCTTATGTACATGTTCTTCGTGTTTCACTGTTGCAGTCATCACATTTGGGTTATCTGCTTCCAGTAGCCCTCAGTCAGCCTGATTAACAAAGTCTTGGGTCCTGCGTCTGCTGTCCCATCTTCCATGACGTCAGGTAGTCAGGGGTTTAACGCATGCAGCTGACGCCATTACATCAGTCTTTCTTGCCGTGCGGTGCCCGAAGCAGAAGCAGTTCACAAGTGCTGGTCGTCCGACTCCTGAAATTTTCGTTTTCGAGTTTCAGAACCAAAGTCTTCAACTAAGCTAAGTACCCCATTGGGGAAACTTCTTCTTGCTCTAAACTGATGTCAGTAAAAGTCAATAATTGTATTTCTTGTGGAAAGCAAATACCTCATAAAGATTTTCATTCGTACTGCATTCCTTGCCTAGGCCCTGACTACGACATACCTCACTGTCGGTTTTGTGCCTTATTTAAACAACAAACTATTCGTCGTCGGTATATTTACGCTTCTAAATATTTCGGTTCTCGGTTCACTTATCCAGATATGGCTTCGGTAAGCCACCCGACTACCGACATCCCAAAAAAAAAAGATAAAGACAGAGACAGACCACATAGGTCCACAGCTGCCGACGACGCTTCTCCTAAGCTAGTCGCCAGTTCGCCAGTGAGGTGCTTTCGCAGCCGCTGATACTCGCTACTTCAGATTCGCAGGCCTCTACTGAGACCCATTCAGAGTCCGGTATGCCGTGAGATGCTTCAGCTGTGGAACCTGCGGATGTCTCTACCTTGGATGCGTCCGGAGCCACTGTGCAGGCACTTGCTTCTGAGGGTGTATTCAGGCCTACTGACTTGCATATTAAACCAACGCCATCTTCTTCTTCATGGCCTAAATTTCGATCCATGCCTAGAAAACCAACGCCCAGACTGCATGGTCAGGCCTCTATTCCTAAAAACAAATGATAAGAATGACTGAAGACCTTATTACTTTAATCAGAGAAAGCCAAGCTTCCCCCTGTAAGAGACCTAGGACTGAGTTTGCTTATGATTCTTCTGATCGGGATTCTGAAATTTCTGTTTCTTCTGATGACCAGGATTTGCCCCAACACAGGCCTTTAGCTATTCCCCCCTGTACTGGACATTGGTGATGATGCCTTTTCGGAATCTAGCTTGGCCTCTTTACCTCCTGCTCCCAGAAAACCTGATAGATATTACAGGGTTCCTGACTCTTTCAAGTTCCTTTTTAAAAATCTTACTGTGGATCATGAGACCATTTCACAGGGACCCAAGGGCATTAAGGCTGCTACTGCCAAAAAGCCTACCCCCTCTGATAGAGATTCCAGGGCGCTGGACAGATGGGGTAAGAAGGTATACACTTCTGCAACCTTGGCCATTAGGGCCTTAAACTGCCAGTTTCATATGTTGAAGTATCAGCAGCATATTATTGGATTCCTTAAACAGAAATTGATGTTGATTCCTGACTGTGCTGAAAAGAAAGATTTACAGGATTTAATGCATTCTGCTGAACAAGTTGGAAAACATACTTTGCAATGTGGTTTTGATTCACTAGAAGCATCTTGCAGGGCTGCTATTACTGTATCTGTACTTAGAAGGCATGCTTGGCTTAAGGAGCAATCTTTGCCAGATCATATTAAAGCTAAATTGCTGGATGCTTCCTTAAACCAAGACCGCCTGTTTGGCAATAAAGCAGAAGTAGTACTTAAAAAGATGGAGGAAAAAGCTAAATCTATATAAACTGTTAAAGATTTCCTGCAAGTACAGCCTCCGAGATTTAGTAGGCATTTGCCCTCAAAAAATTGGTCCTTTCCTTCCTCTTCCAGGCCTTGTCAGTCCAAACCCAGAACCAGCAGAACATCCAGGCTTCAGTCCCAAGGTACTCACAGGACTAAGCAGTGGAGGGCTCCCACTTCCAAAGCAGGGAGTGGTAAGACTCCCCCCTATGGTAAATTGTCTCAATGACTTAACTTTAAATCTTCCAAGCCCTGCACAACTGACTGTTCCCTTAGGGGGAAAGATTGCCCGGCAGGCAAACAATTGAGAACTCATTACCCAGGACAAATGGGTTTTAAATATAGTTTACCAAGGATACAGATTCCACTTTCACTCCTTACCAACCCCAAACGGTTGGCCAGACCTACCCCCAAATCAGTGGGCAGAGGCTCAAAAGCAAATTCTTGCTCTCTTAAGCATAAGGGCTATTCAACCTGTCCCAGAAGAGGAACGGGGACAAGGTTTCTACTCAAGACTTTTCCTTGTACCCAGAAAAGACATCTGGTGCCCTATACTGGACCTCTCTACCCTAAACACATTTTTGGTGATTCCAAATTTCAAGATGTTAACTCTTCAACTGCTTCCTATGCTAGGCAAAGATGCCTAGAACACGGGATTTAAAGGAAGCTTACCTGCACATCCCAATAAGGGAATCCTGCAGAAGATTCCTACGCTTCAAAGCAGTATTACATGCACTATCAGTTCTCTGCACAGCCCTTTGGCGTATCTACTGCGCCCAGGGTATTCACAAAGTGCCTAGCTCCAGTCATTGCATTTTGCAGGCAAAGAAGTATCCAAATATATCCCTACCTGGACGATTGTCTAATTCAGGCAGAAAACCAGGACATACTATTGAATCATCTGGCATTTGTACAGAAATTGCTAACTTCCCTGGGGTACACTATAAACAAAAAGAAATCACATCTTGTACCCTGCCAACAAATTGTATTCCTGGGAGCAAGCTTGAACACAACTTCCCAGATGGCTTTTCTCACGCCAGAAAAACAAGTTCATTTGACAGCCTACTTCAAACTACTGGCCACAAAATACTGCAAGCCCTGGAGTTCATGGCCTCCTGTATTCTACTAATTCCATATGCAAGACTGCATATGAGGAAACTACAATGGTATCTAAAAAGCCTATGGTGTCAGCATTCTCAGGATCTAGAAGCAATGCTTCCAGTCATTCCTTGTCTACAGATAGTTCCTTTGGTGGGCAGACGCCGGTCACCAAAACAAGGGACTACTATTCACTCTACCCCCTGCCGCCCAAACCCTAACAGACGCATCAGACTATGCATGGGGGGCTCACTTGGCAGGGAAGTACATTCGGGGCAAATGGAACCCAAGTCAAATGCACCTGCGCATAAATCAGAAAGAAATGTTAGCTGTACAGAATGCTCTGACAGCCTTCAAAGACCACATCCTTCCAGGACAATTAATGTTAAAGACGGACAACACCACGGTTATGTGGTACATAAGCAAGGGGGGAAACCCACTCATACCCCTCTCTGCAGACTAGCCATGGCTCTGTGGATCACAGCCTTGAGCTACCAAGTGCACCTACAGGCTCAATTCCTGCCTGGAAAGCTGAACACACACTGGCAGATGATCTAAGCAGAAACACCATGGACCCACACGAGTTGAAACTGGAACCAAGGATTTTCAACATGTTTGGAACCAAGGATTTTCGACATGTTGAGAAATAAATGGGGGAGCCCAGATATAGACCTGTTTGCCTCCCCCCAGATCTACCAATTGGAAAAAATTCTGCACAAGGACTCCCCACAAACAAGCTTGGAAAGTGGATGCCCTGTCCTTCACCTGGGAAGACCGACCAGTTTATGCCTTTCCCCCTCTGCCTCTTCTCTCCAAGGTACTACTAAAGATCAAATAGGACAAACCAAGGACGATACTGATTGCACCAGACTGGCCGCGCCAACACCGGTACCCCGTTTTGCGCAGTGTGTCACTGCTAGCATCATGGCACCTGCCTCAGACCCCTGTCCTGCTGTCTCAGCAGGAGGGCCAGATTTTGCACCCACAGCTTCAAACCCTGAACCTGGCACCCTAGCTAATTACCTGATCTCTCTGTTACCATCCCTCAGTAAGCAAGTGTTAGATGTCATTTTGGAGGCAAGGAGGCCTAGTATTAGAAAATCCTATGCTGAAAAATGGAAAAGATTCTGTTCCTGGAACCAAACTCAGGGGATGGACACAGCAGTGCCCAATTTACCTCAGATTCTTCGATACTTAACTGAGATGTTGCACAAGGGCCTTTCCTTTTCCTCCATCAAAATTCATGCCTCAGCCATTTCAGCTCATTATAGCACAGAGCCTCCCCTCTTCTCTCACCCACTGCTCAAGCAGTTCCTCAGAGGGGCCAAAAAATTTAAGGCCACCCAGGAAAGCTCCAACTCAAGCCTGGGACCTTAACTTTGTCTTGGTGAAACTAACTCTTCTTCCTTTCGAGCCAGCTGGTACTGCAGATTTAAAATTCCTTTCCTGGAAAACAGCTTTCCTTTTAGCCATCACTTCAGCTAGAAGGGTGTCTGAATTACAGGCTCTCATGGCAGTGGAGCCTTTCATCATTTTTCATGCGGATAGAGTGTCCCTCAGGACCAATCCCTCCTTCATGCCCAAGGTGGTATCCAGTGTGGCCCTTAATCAGTCCATTCATTTGCCAACCTTCTTTTCTAATCCACAGAACAAAGGGGAGAGAATTCTGCACTCATTAGATGTGCACAGACAACTTAGATTTTATTTCGACAGGATTAAACCTCTCAGGAAATCTGAACAACTGCTGGTTGCATTTGCTGCAGGGGCAGAGGGGAAGGTCATTTCAAAGCAAACCATTTCTAAGTGAATAGGCCATTGCATTAATTTCACCTATAAGCACCATAGAAAGCCTACCCCACAGGGGATTAGACCACATTCTACCAGAGCTGCATCTACCTCTACAGCTTTTCTCAGAGGTGTCTCTACCAGGGGCATCCTAGAAGCTGCTACCTGGAGTTCTGTACATACCTTCACCAAGCATTACCATTTGCCAATTTTCTCTAAATCCAGAGCTGGCTTTGCCACTGCAGTCTTGCCTTATAGCTGGTCCTAATGCTATCTAATTTCCTCTTCCCATCCTTAGCTTTGGGAATATACCCAAATGTGATGACTGCAACAGTGAAACACGAAGAACATGGTACAGTTGTGTTGTTGTTGTTGTTGTGTTTCGGCTTTTCCCAGTTAGGGTTCGCCACAGCGGAACTCCGGTCCGCTAATGATTGGCAGTAGATTTTCAAGAATGCCGAGTTGCCAATTTGATGTTCAACCTTCAACGAAGGTACGCCCATTTACACATCTTTCAAACGCCCACCCAACCGCAGGGATATCATGCAGACTCCACACAGAAGGCACTCCCCGCACTCCAGCTGAGAATAGAACGGGGAAAACCTCTTGCTGTGAGGCAACAATGCTACTGCTGCACCACTGCGGAAGTACTTACACTTATAATAAATGTAGATGTTCGAGTGTATTCACTGTTGCAGTCCTAGATGTCCTTCAAGAATGCAACTGCAGTCATAACATGTGGGTTGTCCTGCCTCAGGCAGCCCTCGGTCGGCCGGATTCCAAAGTCTGGGTCCGACGTCGGCTGATGTCGCATTTCTCTCCGACGTCAGAGCAGCTGGAGTACATAAGCATCAGCCGACGCCATTTTCTTCAGTCTTTCTTGCCGCGCGGTGCCCGAAGCAGAAGCAGTTCGCAAGTGCCGGTCGGTCAGCTCCTGTATTCTACGATACCGAAGTCATCAAAAAAGCTAAGTACCCCGTTGGGGACCTTTTCTTACCTCAGCCGATGTCAGAAATTACTGAAAAAGTTAACAATTGTCTTTTTTGTGGTAAACAAATACCTCATAAGGATTTCCACTCTTACTGCCTCCCTTGCCTGGGCCCAGACCACGACGTCTCGGCCTGTGTAGCCTGTGCTCGCTTCAACAAGCGCACTCTCAGGCGCCGGGCGGAGTTCGCTGAAGATTTTTTCGGCGATAAATTTGCTTACACCATGCCGTCGGATCTTCCGACATCGCAAACTCCCAAAAAGCGAAAAGACCGGGACCGACATCCTCGGCCCGCGTCTACCACCGACTCCACGCCAAAACCTAGCGCGAGTGCTCCGGTTCCCTCTGAGACTGTCTCTTCACCGCTCTAAACCGAAGACACCGCATTACCGATGACTCTGATTCCAGACATTACTCCGCCAGTTATAGATTTTCCTCCGGATACCGAAACCGAGGAAATGCCCGAGACCATTGCTGTAGACAAGGTCGCTTCTGCACGTGGAGCTGCCAGGCCTCCTATGGCCATGTCTATTAAGGCCTACACTAGGGCTAAGGCAGCCAGCAAAACAAAGCATATTACTTCTAAATCCTTACCTCAGCCGACTCCGGAGACACAAATTATGTCCATGGCTGCTGATTTAATTTCCATGATTAGAGGTTCACAGGCCCATCCTGAGAGAGCATCCCAGCCTCCTCCTGATAAAGGCCCGGGTTGAACCCTCTGACCCTACTCCTTCAGATGAAGACTCTGAGGGCTCTGTCCACTCTGATAGCCAGGAAGAGCTCTTCCAGACCTATGAGGACTCGGATGCAGAAGATTCCATCCCTTGGCCTCCCTCCTGGGGATATTTCTTTTGGGGAGGTTCTGCACACCATGAGGGAACATTTCAAGTGGCAAGGTCAGGAATATTCTGATTCTAGGAAACGCCTTAGGACTTTCCTTAAGAAGCCTCAGCACAGGCCCTTAGCTATTCCTCCTGTACTTGATGTTCTGGATGATTTGTATTCTGACTCTAGTGCTACCCCTGATTCTCTTCCTCCTGCTCCAGCCAAGCCAGACAGGTATTACAGGGTCCCAGAAACACATTCCCATTTATTCAGGGCCCATACTGCTGATATGGAAACTATTTCACAGGGGCCTAAAGGAGTTTCAGCATCCACCTCAAAAAATCCTTTGCCCTCCAACAGGGAAGCGAGGTCATTAGAGAGATGGGGCAAAAAGGTTTACACATCCACTACCTTATCTATGAGAGCTTTAAATTGCCTTTTTCATATGTTACAATATCAGGATTATCTCTTAGAAGATTTACAAAAAACATTAGCTTCTCCAGATCCATTAGACAGGAAGACTTTGCAGGAAGCTGTACATAACACTCAGCAAGTAAGCAATCACTTTCTGCAGTGTGGATATGATGCACTGGAAGCTTCATGTAGGGCAGCTATGACAGGGGCAGTGATTCGTAGACATGCTTGGTTAAAAGATCAACCTCTACCAGATCATGTAAAAGCAAAACTTCTGGATGCACCTTTGGAAAAGAACAAGCTTTTTTGTGCAAATGCTAAGGATGTGTTAAAGACCATCGAAGAAAAAGCAAAATCAGTTCAGACTGTGAAAGATTTCCTCCAGGTTCAACCCCCCAGATTCAGTAGGAATTGGCCTTCAGAAAACTGGTCCTTTCCTAATCCAGAAAAGTTTCAAAGGGGTAAGAACAGACGTGGCGAGGAAGAGGCCAATACAGAGGCCCTTACAGGGGACGACAATGGCAGCCAGGAAACCAAAGAAGTGACGCAGGGGTTTCACCTGCCCATCAACCACAAACTCAATGACTTTCCTCTACTACCGCCTACCAGGGAACAACTAGAAGCTCCCTTGGGCGGGAAATTATCTCTGTTTGCAGAAAACTGGCACAGACTGACAAAGGACAAATGGATTTTGGACATTATATACCGAGGGTACAGGTTTCATTTTCATACCTTACCAAGAAAACAAGGCATGCCAAACCTACCACAAAATCAGAGGGCAGAGGCTATCAAGCAAATCACTCTGCTGACTCGAATGAAAGCAATAGAAAGAGTTCCACAACAAGAACAAGACCAGGGGTTTTACTCAAGACTGTTCCTTGTTCCAAGAAAAGAATCTCAATGGAGACCAATACTGGATTTGTCCGCATTAAACACCTTTCTCATAGTACCAAAGTTCAAAATGCTGACTCTACTGGGCAAGGAGTCGTGGCTGATTACTCTGGACCTCAAGGAGGCATATCTGCATGTCCTTATCAGACACAGCTGCAGAAGATACCTCAGATTTCTTGCAGGGCCAGAGCATTATCAATTCTCAGCATTGCCATTTGGCTTATCTACTGCGCCCAGAGTATTTACAAAATGCCTGGCTTCAGTAATTGCTCATTGCAGGCTCCAGGGTATACAAATTTACCCGTACCTGGACGACTGCCTCATACAAGCGGACGACAAATTGATGTTGACAAAAAACCTGGATTATGTCATACGATTACTTCAAGCTCTGGGATGCACAGTCAACTTCCAAAAGTCAAGACTGCAGCCATCCCAGCAAATAATCTTCTTAGGAGCCAAACTAGACACAGCCTCTCAGATGGCTTACCTGACAGAAGACAAGCAAGAGAAGCTAACTCATTACTTCAAAGGTTTAGCAAAACTCACCCAGATGACTACAAGGAGATTCCTACAGGCCCTGGGTTACATGGCATCCTGCATTCTACTGGTTCCATTAGCAAAACTACACATGAGAAAGCTTCAATGGTACCTAAAAAGCATTTGGTCTCAACACAGCAACAACTTGGAGACAATCATACCACTCATTCCATGCCTACAAAAGGAATTCCTATGGTGGGCCTCGGTGAGCCAGGAAAACACAGGTATGTCATTCAAAAAACCACAGATAACACAGACCATGACTACAGACGCCTCAGACCTTGGATGGGGGGGGGCGCACATGGAAGGCAGGTGTATACAAGGACAATGGTCTCCAAAGGAAACACATCTGCATATAAACCAAAAGGAAATGCTGGCAGTAATGCATGCCATCGAGGCTTTTCAACACCAGCTTCAGCAAGGCCATTTAATGATGCGGACAGACAACACCACTGTGATGTGGTACATAAACAAGCAGGGGGGCACCCACTCTTACCCCCTTTGCAGACTGACAATGCAACTTTGGTTGAAATCACTGAGCCTAAACATCCAGTTACAATCCCAGTTTGTTCCAGGAAAGGACAATGTGTTGGCGGACAGCCTAAGCAGGAATTTCACAGATCCACACGAGTGGAGGTTACATCCGAAGGCCTTCAGACAACTCACTTCGACATGGGGCAAGCCAGAAGTGGACCTTTTTGCCTTTCACCTCAACCATCTTCTACCAAAATTTTGCACAAGGACATACCATCCAAAAGCTTGGAAAATAGATGCTCTCTCATTCAACTGGAACTCCCTAGCAATCTATTCATTCCCACCTCTGCCACTGATGACCTCAGTATTACTAAAGATCAAAGCAGAGAAGCCCAAGGGAATCATAATAGCTTCGGATTGGCCAAGACAACACTGGTACCCACTACTACGGAGCATATGTCACACCAAGTGGTGGGCCCTCCCCCAGTGGCCTCTACTTTTGACTCAACACAATTTCGAAACACTGCATCCAAATCTTCAGACACTGCAGCTAACAGCCTGGGAGATCCCATAAATAACTTCAGCTTATCTCTCTCCAAGGAAGTTCAGCGGATACTAACAGAGGCTCGAAGACCATCCACCAGAAAGGTTTACTTAGCAAAGTGGAAAAGATTCAGCAATTGGAATACCAGCAAGGGACATGATGCATCATTGTTGAACATCCCACTCATCTTGGAATATTTGGCAGATATGTTAAAGAACGGCCTCTCATATTCTTCCATAAAGATACATGCATCTGCTATTTCAGCTAGATACAACACTGATCCTCCTGTTTTCTCTCACCCCTTACTAAGACAATTCCTCAGGGGAATGAAGAACATTAAGCCACCAAGAAAGGCCCCAGTGCCAGCCTGGGGACCTCAATTTTGTCTTAGAAAAACTGACTCTACCTCCTTTTGAGCCAGCAGCTTCAGTTGACTTGCAATTTCTCTCATGGAAGACAGCTTTCCTGTTGGCAATTACCACAGCAAGAAGGGTTTCGGAGCTATAGGCACTGATGGCAATACCACCCTTTATTATTTTTCACAGAGACAGGGTTTCATTAAGGACCAACCCTACTTTTATGCCAAAGGTGGTATCTGGGGTTTCTTTAAATCAAGCCATTCATCTGCCTGCTTTCTTCCCCAATCCTGAGAATAAGGGGGAAAGACTTTTGCATACCTTGGACATTCACAGACAACTTCGATACTACCTGGACAGAACCAAGGCCAGTAGGAAGTCTGAACAACTTTTTGTAGCTTACGCCCCTGCAGTCCAAGGAAAAGCCATTTCAAAACAGACTATTTCTAAATGGATTGGACATTGCATCAGATTCTGTTATTCCTTTCATGGAAAGACTGTTCCAGCCAATGTCAGACCACATTCCACCAGAGCTACAGCCACCTCTACAGCATTCTTAAGAGGGGTGCCTACCAAGGACATTCTAGAAGCTGCTACATGGAGCTCCGTGCATACATTCTCCAAACACTACAATCTCCCTCTATATTCCAGATCCAGAGCAGGCTTTGCTTCGGCAGTCCTGCAGTGTTTGATTGCCACACCATCTCTTTCCTAGAGCATACCTCCTCCCCCAGCTAAGCTATGGTATTCTACCCACATGTTATGACTGCAGTTGCATTCTTGAAGGACATAGTACAGTTTTGTACCTACCATAAATGTAGATGTCCGATAGACATGCAACCGCAGTCGGATTTTCCCTCCCTCCATACCCCTCTATGCCTAGGGTCCACTCCTATCCCTGTTACTCTTAGCTGGGGATATCTGTTATGGTGTATTTGTTTTATTGCTCATTTATTTGTTTGGAATCCTGTTTTTGTCTTCCAATTTGATTACAGCCTTCCTTGGAGGGCACCTGGCATCAGGGGCAAGAAACACTGAAGAATATGGCGTTGGCTGATGCTTATGTACTCCAGCTGCTCTGACGTTGGAGAGAAATGCGACATCAGCCGACGTCGGACCCAGACTTTGGAATCCGGCCGACCGAGGTCTGCCTGAGGCAGGACAACCCACATGTTATGACTGCAGTTGCATGTCTTTCGGACATCTACATTTATGGTAGGTACAAAACTGTACTTTACCCTCCCTCCAGCCCCCTGACTTCTATTGGCTATACCCCTATTCTTGTTTACTATGTTTAAAGCTTTTTGGTGCATTTGGTTTTTTGCTGGAGGTGTAACTTTATGTATATATAATTGCTTCCCATTATGGGGGCACCTGACATCTGGGGCAAGAAAAACTGATGTAATGGCCTCGGTTGCATGCTTTATACCCCTGACTACCTGACATCATGGAAGATGGGACAGCAACCGGCACAGGACCCAAGACTTTGTTAATCAGGCCGACTGAGGGCTACTGCGCAAGCAGATAACCCAAATGTGATGACTGCAACAGTGAATACACTCGAACATCTACATTTATGGTAAGTGTACACAACTGTACTTTCTAGCAGCCCATATATAATCGGTGTTCTTGCTTCAGAGACATATTCAGAGATTTAATAAGTTAGTCCACCCATATGTAAATTATACAAAACCATTTTAACTTTAGAAACAATTCCATTTACATAACTAGATGTTTTTTTCTATATGTAGATGCATTATCTAATAGTTCTTTCCTTTTATAAATTTGTTTTTGTTTAAAACCTGTATACTTTCACACCTATTGGCAGATCTAATAACCACTGAATTATTTTCCATTTTGTATAAGCCCTTTCTCTGTTTAAAAGTCATATTAGATCTGTCTTTTCTATTCAAATAAAGATCTTGTATGCCCCCTTCCAAATTGAACAAAGGCTTCCATCAGAAGATGATGTGCTAACACAAATGGAACTTAATTTATTTGTAAACTACAGTTTTACTTCAGACCTTTGTACATATTGTAAATAGTCCTTTCTTAAGCTAATATTTTATTTTAGAATGGGTAAATGTGAATGTGCTGATTTGTTTACGAAAAATTCAATAAAATATTTGGATCAAAAAAGATGATGATGATGATATACTGGTGTAAATAAGCTAGGTTTCTTAAAAGGGTTTTGAATGGAAAGTTTTCATCTTAATATTCCTAGCAAACCGACACTTTTTGACTTATTGTACTCTGACATGTAATAACACCTATTAACAAAATGCTGAATGACTCCCAAGATGTGTCTTAATGAATGTTTCCCCAGTTGAAAGGATAAATGATGAACTTGAACCAGATGAGTTAAAAAGTAGTGTGGGGCTACCCCATCTGGGTGGCACCACAACGAGTCCAGAGAGCAGCTGTAGCCATCACTTCTACCTTAGTTTTTCAGAGCCATCAGCTTGATTTTTAAGACAGTAATTTATGTAAAGAGACCGGCATTTAAGTTCCTGCAATTGCTGCGAAAATTAAGCCTGAACAAGATAAGACAATGCAGCTTGTGTGTAGTCACCATATTTGCAAAGCTATTTCCCTTTAAATTATATGAATCAGCAGTCTTGTATGGCATGCTTGACCACAGGTATTTCTTTTTTCAACAAAAGTGCATTTAATAGTTTATGAGCAGAGAGTTTAATAATAGTCCCTGCTGAGGTCAGGTACCCTCTCTCTCTCCATAGCATTCCAGAATAATGACCTCTTTTAATACCTTTTAAGCATAATGTGAGGCTTAAAGTTATGGTTTTACATGCTTCAGTAATGGCTACAAGTTCAGATACTTAAGCAGACACACTTCCTTTTAACTGTCCTATTAATAGTACTTTGTTCTCAGGTTCATAGGGTGATAGTAGGCTATTTGCCAGGAGCCTTGCCAAGAATTTCACCCATGTTCCTACAAAGTCAGCACCTATTTCCCCTGTCCAGCAGGGACACAGGTGGGATCACAGGGGTGTATTTTCGATGTCTTTCTATTCCCATGTTGCTGTATTCTGCATTTGGGTTTACCCTTCAGTTTCGTGTATTTATGGCCAGTATCCAAAAGTTTTCAGTCCCTCTGCAGTGCGTGAGACATCTGACATGGACGAGAGTTCATGGGCCATAAAGGTGACGTGAGCATGCACCAACCCTCAGGACCTTTCAGCCGCCAGTCGTACGCCAGGTGTTCTTGTTACTGCTGGCGTTGGATTCATTTTTCAGATAAGTACCCTACTGGGGACCTTTTCAGTTCATCATAATTTTAATATTGCTTGTTCATATCATCCAAAAATGGTGTCAGTCCGGTCGCCAGATCCATCGTAAGGGTGCCCACGACAAGTGCCTTTTTTGTTTGGGATGGTCGCACGACCGTAAGGTCTGCCCGATCTGCCAACCGTTCGTACCGAAAACTTTGAGTAGTCTCGTGCAAGCACTAAATCTTTACCTTGAAAACCAACATCTGAAACAGGTAACTCTTCGGATGGAGAGCTCTTCAGACGTCTCCACAGAACCGCCTAAAAAGAAGGCCAAGACCTTACGGCCTTCGTCTACTGCTGAGCCTCTTATGGCTGATCCCAAACCTCTGGTCGACATAGGCCTGGTTCCAGGATCGGGTTCCGGATCTGCCACTACGGTGGTCGCTGGTACCTCTAAGAATGCCTCCACCATCCTTAGGCGAGAGCACATCCTCAGTGGCTATTATGGCGCCGTTAACCGATACTAGGGTGGGGGTTGCATTTACTGAGGAGCCGTCTGAGCCTTCCGATCCATTGCAGTCACTAGTTTCTAGACAAGACACCCACAGGCCCTCTTAAAATAACGGAAAAGAGGAAACATGTCTTCCCCTCTACAGAAAGCATGCCTGATTTCAGACCCTGGAAATTATCGTCCTATTAGCCTGACTAGTCTAATAGAACATCATCATGGACCTAATTAACAAGGATATAGGGAATCTCCAAACTCTAGATCCCACGCAATTTGGTTTTGTGAAAGGTAGATCATGTCTGCTCAACCTGGTTGACTTCTTTGAGTCAGTCATCAGAGCGGTGGATGAGGGTAAGGCAGTTCTCATACAGCCTACCTCGATCTGGCCAAGGCCTTTGATACTATTCCTCGCTCGGGCATTATTGATAAACTCACCAAACAAGGCATCAACCCCTGTATCGTTAGATGGGTTGCAAATTGGCTCACAGATAGAACACACAGTGTGAATGTAGCAGACTCCAAATCAGACTGCTGAACAGTCACAAGTGGAGTCCCACGTGGATCAGTCCTGGGTCCTCCCCTGTTTGGCATCTACTTCTCAGAAGTCCATGCCAACACGGAGGGACTCTGTCTGCCCACATTCGCAGATGACTGCAAGCTGGGAGCCATTATTAACTCCCCAAGTGATGCAGACATCCCATAGAAAGGCCTCACTGAGACCAATGGCTGGTGTGAAAACCATGGCCTTAAGCTTAATGCCAAAAAATGCATCATCATCCCCTTTGGGCAAAACTCATTTCCCACTAATTACCACATCGATGGGAGCCCACTGAGCACTGCAGGTGTTATAAGCGATATGGGGTCAAAGGTTGACGGCAACTTCTCCTTTGACCATCACATTGCCACTGTGGTCAGAAAGTCCTATGTGGCACATCTCATTACCAAAGGTTTTGCATCTAGGAAGAAAGAGGTCATCATTTCTCTCTACTCTTCCTTTCCCTCATTAGACCTAATCATAGAGTATAGTGCCTCATTTGGCATGTACCTCACTAGACACCTGCAACAATTGGAGAGGGCACAAAAGTACCTCACAAAGGGGATCCTAGGCCTTAAACACATGTCCTACATGGACAGACTCAAAAAAACTCCAGCTATTCTCTGTCTCATATAGTCTACTAGGAGGCGATCTCTGCATGACCTACAAAGCCATGTCTGACCCAGCTCTGTTAGAAATGCTACATCTAAAGAAATCCCAATCCCTCTGCACCACACGCTTCAGAGACCTCAACCTCATTACCACAATCAACAGAACATGCTGGAGGGACAGATTCATAACCCAGAGACTGCCAATGCTCTGGAATAGACTTCCCATACATGTCAAGCAGAGCACCTTACTGGCCCTTTTCAAGAGAAATCTTGATGAGTGGATGGGAAATAGAAAGTTTACCCCGGGAATCACTCCAGTAGCTCTACTTGATAGAGGCACTGGGAACTAACGACTGGCAGCAGAATGCCAGGGCATTTCTATGGGCTAGGCTTGTAAAGACCCCAGGGCCTTTAGCCTAGTACACACCTATGAACCATCTGCTGTTCCCCCCCATCCTGCCTGCCTTTCTAGATGCCTTTTCTTCTGCATCTTTGAACCCTGATTCACAGCCTTCTGCCCATGCAGAACTGACAGGCTTTACAAAGTACCTGACACTGCTAAACATCTGATCAAGTGCCCACCGGCTGATCCTGCCACTATATCTGTTACCACTGACAAAGCAACCAAACTCCTGCCCACTACCACCATTCTCCCAGCCGACAAAGACAACAAGACAATGGAAAGTTTGGGCAAAAAGATTTATACTTCTTCTACCTTGGCTTTTAGAGCCACAAACTATCAGACCCACATGGCAAGCATACCTTGCCTCTCTTACAATCTGCTAACAAACATCAGGCAGATATTCCAGACTCCCCTGCTAAAGCATCACTATCCTCTCTCCTGGCTCTCTCATCTCAGGTCACTAGACACTTATCACGTATAGTTACGATACTCCTGAATCCTCTGCCAGGTCAGCAGCATCAACATCTACATTACGCAGTTTCTCCTGGCTTCGCATACAACCCCTGCCAGATGAATTCAGTGAAAAGCTCACTGATGCCCCTCTGGACAATGCTGCACTTTTTGGCTCTAAGGTGGCAGACCTCTTTAAATCTCTACAACATAAAGGAAAAGAAATGCAGGATCTTAAACCTGTACTGGTCTCACCAATTCCCAAGTTTCATAGAAACTATCCTTCCAAAACCCAGTTTATTAGGAAGCACTCCTGTCCCGCTCCTCCTTCAAGGCCTCGTAAGCCCACAAGGAAACGGTCTCCTCCGCCTAGAGCAACCCCTGCCTCAATCCAGAGGACTCCCTTTCAAGACAGGGCAGATAGCATCTGACTGCTGTACCTCTATCTGCCCGCCTCTCTCTCTCTCTGTTTGGACCCTTCTCATCTCAGACGAGTGGGTCCTGTCCATTCTTCAAAACTGTTACTTCATGTCCTGGATCTCCCCTCCCATATGACGGAGGCATACCTTGAACACCTACTCAGCAGCTGCACCTGTTACAACCAGTAGTGTAGATACTGTTAGATCAGGGTACTATAGAGACGGTCCCCTTCTCTGCTGAAAAAAGCAATTTCTATTCAAGGCTCTTCCTGGTCCCCAGGAAGGATGGACCATGGAGACCCATTCTAGACTTCTCCTATCTCAACCTCTTCCTAAAGGTCCCTACCTTCAAAATGCTAACCCTGACAGCCCTTTTTCCTTTTATTATCCCACAAGGATTTTTAGCTACATTAGATATAAAGGATGCTCATCTCCAGATCCCAATCAGGCCCTCCCATAGGAAATATTTAAGATTCTTGGTGGGCTGTTCTCACTTACAATTCTCTGCCTTGCCGTTTGGACTCTCCATCACACCCAGAGTCTTTACCAAATGCTTGGCACCTGTGGTGTCTTACTGCAGGACAAAGGGAATACAAATATTCCCTACGTGGATGACATGATGATCCAGGCTGCCAGCCACAAAATACTTCAAGGGCACATCCAGTTTGTGGTGACCCTACTACAGTCACTGGGATTTTAGATGAACATACCAAATTCCTATCTTCAGCCAACACAGGGCATTGTGTTCCTCGGGTGCAGGATCCGCTCAGATCTCATGGAGGCATACCTACCCCCTCCAAAAGTGAACTCCTTGACAGAACGTCTACTCCTGGTACTTCACTCTACAGAGTTGACTGCAAGGCAGTACAGTACCTCAAGCTTCTGGTCTACATGGCAGCCAACATACCCATGCTTACTTTAGCAAGGCTACACATGAGGAAGCTACAGTGGTACCGTCGCTCAGACTGGAAGCAGCACAACCAGCCTCTGGAGCACATTGTGCCCCTTCTACCCAGTCCTAAAAAAAAAAATACTATGGTGGCTGGCTCAGGTAAAATGCAACCCAGGCCTCCCTGTCCAACCACCGCAACCCACTCAGGTCCTGCACACAGATGTCTCAGACCTGGGATGGGGAGTCACCCACAGACACCAACAGGTGCAGGGCCTGTGCCTAAATCACCTCAAATCAGAACACATCCATGCCAGAGAGATGAGGGTAATGCTTCTAGCCCTGCAGGCATTTCAACCTTTCTTACAACAGGGAACACTTCTGATGCACACAAACACACACACACACACACACACACACACACACACACACACACACACACACACACACACACACACACACACACACACACCACTGTACTGTGGTATATCAACAAGCAGGGAGGGACCAAGTCCTACCTTGCTCTGCAGGCTAGCCCTTTTGGTCTGGGAATTGGCCACCTCACAGGCAGTCTCCCTGCAGGCGACCTACATTCCCTCTCTCCTCAACAAATAAGTAGATTATTTGAGCAAAACCAATACAAACAACCGCCAATGGATATTGCACAGAGATGTCTTCCTAGATCTAGTCCACAGGTGGGGTATACCTAAAGTAAACCTGTTTGCCTCCACCATCAACAAGCAACATCCTGGCTTTTGCACCAGAACCACAGTCACTGGCAACAGATGCCGTCTCAATTTCATGGAAGCGGAAATATCTGTATGCATTTCCCCCTTTTCACTCATTAAGAAAGTCCTGCTGAAAATTCCACAGGACAATCCGAAAATCTTGCTGGTGACTCCCTACTGGCCCAGACAGCACTGCAAGTTACCCCCGAAAGTGGACCTTCTCACACAGCACAAGGGGTCACTAATCCATCCACAGTGGCAGATACTCCACCTTACCCTGTGGCTTATAGGATTCTGATCCCATTTAGACAACTTTACAGTGAGGACGTGCTCAATGTCCTGCAGAAGGCCATGAAACCAAATACTAGAAAATCATCTCTCTCCAAGTGGAAATGGTTCACGATTTGGTGTCATAAAAGACAGCTGGACCCATTTCTTAGCGAACTCCCTCTAGTGCTGTCTTCTTTGTGTGAACTACTACAGACTGGACTGGCTTATTCATTCATCAAAGCCCATCTGTCTGCTATTTCTGCTTGCCTGTCTCTGGATCCCCCATTAGCATCCAGACTCCCTTGCACACTCTTACTCAAAGGGATACTGCACCTTAGCCCCCCCCCCCCCAGGAACCCCCCCCCCCTGCCTTGGGACCTCAACTACGTGCTTGAGAAGCTTACGATACCTCCCTTTGAGCCAGCAGACAAAGCCCTCATTAAAGCACTGTACTTGGAAAACTGTTCTATTAGTGGCCCTAACCTCAGCCAGGAGAGTGTCCGAACACCAAGCCCTTATGTCTACTCCTCCCTTCCTCGTTTTCCACAAGGACAGGGTTACCCTCAGGACAAACCTGTCCTTCATGCCCAAGGTAGTCAGTGACCTGTCCCTCAATCAGGCCATACATTTACCCATTTTTTTTCCCAAACCCACAAGGAGGCAGTGAGAGTGCTGCATTCCCTGGATGTTCACAGGCAAATCAAATTCTACCTGCAGAACACCAAGTGTATCAGACAGGCTGACCAACCTTTTGTATCCTTTCACCTCAGAGCTCTGGGGAAGGCAGTGACCATGCAGACTGTTTCTGCTTGGATCTCCAAGGCCATTCCCTTCTGCTACCAATCCCATGATAAGTCCCTGCAAGGTATAGTTAAAGCTCATTCCGCAGGAGCAATGGCATTTTCAAGAGTCTCAAGGGTCTGGTTACATCTTCTGTCCTGGAAGCTGTTACTTGGTCCTCGGTCCACACCTTCACCAAGCACTACAAACTTGACCTCATCTCCAGATCCAGGGCAGGGTTCACCAGGGCTGTCCTTCATGGATTCCTGGAGTCTGCCTCTAGACCACCACCCCAACCTCGGTGAGCTTTGGCACTCACCCATATGCAGAAAACTGCAACATGGGAATAGAAGGACATAGAAAAGTTGTGTAAAATCTTACCATAACCATAGGTGTCGTCCTCTTCCATTTTGCAGTATTCCTTCCCACCCTCCTTCCCCTCTTGTCAGCTAATTACTTCCCTTTCTGGATGACAATGATATGGCATTGCCCTTACAGGACTGGCTCCGACTGGGGCTTCTGTTCTGAGGGCTGGTGCGTGTCGATGTCACCATTATGGCCCACGAACCCTTGTCCACGTCAGATGTCTCACACACCGCAGAGGGACTGAAAGCTTTTGGATACTGGCCGTACGTAAGCGAGACTGAAGGGTAAACCCATATGCAGAATGCTGCAACATGGAAGAGAAGGACATCTATGGTTATGGTAAGATTTTATACAACATTTCTTTTCCCATCCCGTCGTCTAGGTTCCTGTTTAAGAGGGCTAGAGAGGTACTCTGCTTGACATGTAGAAGGAATCTATTCCAAAGATGGGTGAGTCTTTGAGACACAAATCTGTCCCTGCAACAAGTTCTGTTAATGTCACAGACCAGGTTGAGGCCTTGCGTGCGGGTTGTGAGAGTGGAGTTTGACTTGTGTATATGCAGCAACTCCAGCAAGGCTGGGTCTAATGTGGCCTTATATGCCAGACACAGGTCACCTCTGATCAGTCTGTACAAGACTTGAGTAGAGGGACAGGGCTTTTAGCCTACCTGTACAGTATAGGTGCTTGATACCCAGGATTTTTTCTGGTCACGAACCTCTGTGGTCTCTCCAGCTGCTGCATGTGCTTGGCAAGGTACATGCCAAAGTAGGCAGTGTACTCAGTAATGGGTCTGATAAGGGAGGAGTACTGGGATGTTATGACCTCCTTGTTCCTGGATGAAATACCCTTACTTATGAGGTGGGCCACGTAGAAAGCTTTCCGTACAACAGAGGCAATGTGGTGGTCAAAAGTCAGGTTGCTATCAACCTGGGTGCCCAAGTCCGTCATGACTGATTGTGTGCTTAGTACATTATTATTAATGTCATAATTAGTGGGGATGCCATTTTCCACAAAGGGGATAATGATGCATTTCTTGGCATTAATTTTGAGGCCATGCTTCTGGCACCAGTCATTATTTTGGGTAAGGCCCTCTTGGGGGATGTTCACATCACTAAGGGAATTTAAGACAGCACCCAACTTGCAGTCATCTGCAAACATGGCCAGCCACAGACCACCGGTTTTGGCTTGCACCTCAGAAAATTATATCCCAAATAGTAGAGGCCCCAAAACTGATTATTGGGGTACACTACTTATTACGGCTCTACTACTAGAGGTATCTTCCCCTATTTTGACTGAGTGGGCTCTATCAGTGAGCCAGTTAGCTACCCATCTGGTAACATACGGGTTGACGCCTAGCTGGGAGAGTTTATTATGCCCGAGTGGGAAATAGTGTCGAAGGCTTTGGCTAAGTGAAGGTAGGCAATGTGCCCAGTCTTCCCTTCGTCCATGACTTTGGTGCCTGTTTCGAAGAAGTTGACCAAGTTTAACAGGCATGATCGCCCTTAGATAGAATCAAACTGTGTGGGGTCAAGCGTTTGGAGGTTGCCAAAGTCTTTGTTTATAAGGTCCGTGATAATGCGTTCCAAGGCCTTGCAGATCAGGCTAGTTAGACTGGTGAGCTTATAATTGTCTGGGTTAGTGGACGCTCCACCTTTGTGTAGAGGGATGACAGTGGCTGTCCTCCTTTTGGCTGGGACAAAGCCAGTGCTCAGGCTTT
This sequence comes from Protopterus annectens, assembly GCF_019279795.1. Classification (NCBI taxonomy): domain Eukaryota; kingdom Metazoa; phylum Chordata; order Ceratodontiformes; family Protopteridae; genus Protopterus; species Protopterus annectens. The sequence continues at coordinate 269,950,860 of NC_056729.1, read as the reverse complement.
GGTTGAATAGGGTGCCTAATGGAGCTGAGAGCTCATGTCTGAGTTCATGTAGGATACAGCCAGGGATGTTGTCGGGTCTCATGGAGACTGTATTTTTGCCTTTGAGAGGGCATTAAAGACCTGCTCCCTAGTGATGAGGGGGGGAGGGTGGCAGGTGCTGGGGATGTCCTGGTTTGCTGATGGGGGGAACAGAGGGGTGAAGTTTTCACTTAACCTGTCTGCCAGCAGGTTGGCTGTATGTACAGCGTTTGTGTATGTAGTGTTATTGACTACCAGTTCGGAGCAGATTTGGGTGTTACCTTTGAGATTGCGGACGTATGTGAAGAAGGCCTTGTGATTGTCCTTAGTGGATGTGGCCAATTTGGACTCAAAGTTAGCCTTAGAGGATTTCACCAGTGACCTTAGTTGCTTGTTCAGACAAAGGAGAGATTACTTTCAACTTGGCACCTGCTCCTTCTTGGTCCTGGACAGCAATTTTTTACTTTTATTATCGAGTTTGTATGTTTCTGCTATCCACCAGACAGATTCACTCTTCCTTGAGGAAGATGATTTGGTCGTGTGAGGTATTGCTGAGTCCATACAGCTATGTAGGTGCTCATATAGTTTTTTGGTGTAGGCTTGGACCTTAGTGTTAGTTCCAACTAAAGGGATGGTGGCTGTGAAGCTGCTTATACCTGCTCTCATAAGATTGTACTCTGCTTTGGCAAAGTTTTTTTGTTTGACCCTGATGGGGGGGGGGGGGGGGGGCAGGGGAGATGGTGATTTCAAAAGTGATTGCTTTATAGTCAGATCTTACCGAGGAGGATGACACTATAGGGGTGGTACAGTGGCTACTCATGTTGGTTAGGACCAGGTCCAGGATAGTTTCACCTCTCATTGGGTTGTCAACCAGCTGATCCAATGCATTGGCATTGACAAAGTCGAGGAATCTCTGGACATTCATGTTTGGGCTAAAATAGGTCTTCCACTCTATGGTTGTGTAGTCAGTCACCCAGGATCGGGGTAGAGAGTTGAATCTTGATGGAGTCAAGTAAGTCCAGATAGGTGGAGTGGGTGTCCTGAGTCATGGTTGGGGGTCTGTAGTTAGCTGTTATTTAAATAGTGTTTTGTCAGCAGTTAACTGTAATTGGAGTGTCTCCTGTGAGTCATACTGTTTGACCAGCCTGGAGGTGTGCATGTCTTTGATAAATATTGAAACTCAACCTCCTTTGGCCTTGTAGCCTTTCATTTGGGGTCTGAAAGTATGGTCGGATGAGTAACCTGGTAATGCTGGGGTGCTCTCTACAGCTTTGAACCAGGTTTCAGTGACTGCACAAATGTCAGCATCCTCCAGGGTAAGGAATGTTTGCAGTGAGTGCAGTTTCATGCTAAGACACCTGGCGTTTAGCAGTATGACCTTTAAATTTCATTTAGAAGAATTTTTCCTGTTGGTAATTTTGTGCTTATGACTGCCTAACAAAGGCACTGTGGGGGAGGCAAGAGCCTTTGCCAGAAGCCTGAAGCCCAGGGGAGAGAGATGAAGGCCATCTGTGGAAAAGCATCGTGGTCTGTCAATCATGTCCTCCCAGGCTGTCAGGTACTGGATCCCCTTCAAAAGATACCAGAAACTAAGCCAATTGTTAAAGTCAATCATTTTATGCTTGCATCGAGGCATCATTTTGAGTGATGGTAAGATGCTGCTTAAGGCAAGGGGCATACCTGCCTGGGACATGCATTCAGCGAGCTCAATCATGTCTCTCCATATAGCCCAGAGAGGTACCTCTCAAGTCATTCACACCAACATGGATTATGACAGAGTCATAACAGTACCTGTTGTTAAGAGACTTGAGTGTGTGCGTGATATGGTGGATTCCAGCACCTGAAAAACAACTTACTGTGAATTTTTCCTTGTGTAGCCTGGTGAGGGGCTCATCTGTTTGCCTCCCAGTAGAGTCTCCTATGACTAGTATGTTGGGTTTGTGGCTGGGCCTTAGAGGCTGTGAGACACAGGCGTGTGTATTACGTGTGATGCTTGGTGCTGTGGGTTGTGATGTGCATGTATTTTTCCTTCAGAGGTGGCTCTGTTTAGGAACATTTTTGTTGAGAACCTCCGCATATGTAGGAGTGTGTTGTACAGGTGTGGGTGGTGGTAGAGGTGTGGTATTTGTAGTTTTTGTGCAGACAGCCTTCTCCTTGCTAGATGTACTGGCTTGTGGCTGAGTCAGCAAGGATTCTAGGTTCTTAATGTAATTGCATCTGTCACGTATTGTGTTCCTGACTGCTAGTAGTAGAAGTGTGTCCGTGTACATAAGACAGTTGCTACACTGTCTCAGGATATCTATATCAACCAGACGAGCAAGTGAAACCATAGGAAATTGCCCATCCATGGTTGTCCGATTCTGTGGAAGAGAGATCATGGATAATAGAGTGGATACCGTCTGAGGAGAGTACCTATAGGTGTGAGTAGGGATGGATAAAAGCAATACAGTAGTTGCAAGTGAGGGCCTCACTTACGCATGATTGCTGGTAAGGGGAAAAATGCAGCAGAGATATCTCGCAAAGTGTTAAGAGTGATGCAGCAGTGAGCAATGCACAAGCAAGCACAAACCCGTGCAAACACTGGGTTTAAATGTCACAAAAGTAGAACAGAAGACTGGAAATGACCACTCAACCCTTGTCCCTGAGCTCAACAACCTATGCCAGGCCAGTTCCAACCAGTTCACTTACTCCCGCTAAGTGCAGGCAGGCCCCGGCCAGTACAAGATGGCGTAGCAGGAAACACAGGAATCACACAAGTAGATCTTGATACAAATCCTGTAACAAGACTATGCTAAAGATATTTAAACTCTGTTTGGGTCGATTTAACACAGGAGAACAGTTACACGTTTAAATATAACAGTGGTAAACAAGAACAAACTGATTTAAACAAATTAACCAGTTAAACAGTAAAAAAGCTCAGTACTGAGCCCTGTTCCAGCAACCTTCAATTAGACGTTTTCTAACTGCTCACTCCTGCCACTGGGGTACAAGGGAACTCTCTCAAAAAAAAAAAAAAAGATGGCCTGGATTAGTGATAAAGTTATACAGACAGAACTAGATTCAGCCAGTCTGAATCTAGTCTATGCTACAGCAAGCAAGGCGCACCATTTTCAGAAAGAAACAGTTCAAATTAAGCAGGCACAATAAATAAACCTTCCACCAGCAATTCCCAGCTCAGAAGGGCAGAATTTGCCTGAAGCCTAAGTGCTTAAACCAAAAGGCTTGGAATATCACTTAAAATTTAATCAGGCTGCTAACAAGCAGTAATAAATGCAGCAGGGTAAATGCAATTGAATACTTTTAAGAACAAGCAACAAAAGCAAAATAAAGTAGGAAGAAACACAAATACAGTAAAAGCAGATGAATAAAGTGCACATTTTTTTTTATTTAATTTTTTTTTAGGTTAAGTGGGAAGGGAAGAATCAAGATAATTCAAGGTTGAGAAACTAAGGGGGTAGGCCTTCCCAAATGCTCTCTCTCTCTCTACTTAGTAGAATGAGCTGATGAGGTGGGATTGGGAGGAATGTCCAAAATGAGATTTATAGTAGGGGCGGGCAACTCAAAAGCCACCAAATTTAAGAGCGCAGCAAAAATTGGGTCGGTGAGAGGTGGAAAATGCAGACAGTGCTGAGCGATATTCAGAGTAAGCAGGCCACACAAACACTTCAACTAAATACAGATATTTCTAAAGCTCCCCCCACTAATTAACTGATGCTATTCACAGTTTGCAAAGGAATTTTTTCGTAACTTTTTTTTTTACTGACCCTAGCCAAGAACTCTTAAAACTCCAACAGAACAGTAAACTTAAAACAAATGTAATACTAGAATAAAATACAAAATAGAAGTGATCAAATCTTAAATGAGTTTCAAATCAAAATTAAATGCAGCCAGAGATCATGCTGCTACTAACGTGCCATCTTCTCTCCGAAAACCGGATCCTTCAACAAGAAGTAACTCTGAATTTGGTAACAGGACACCTTTTACAGCTGGTCTAGGAGGAAGAACATGGTTAACTGCCAAAACACAATCATGCGGTCATCCTTCATCCATTGTAGGAATCAAAGAAGCAGGGTTAAGACATGGACATCTAATGACCTGCGAGGAAGGGTTATTAAACAAAGATAATTCACTTTTAGTCAATTGAGTACCAAATTAAATATTGCATTTTGTTTTTTTTTTTTAGTGATAGCATTTCTACAGAATGTAGAACTGCCACAAAAGTCTCGTGCCTGAGAGCACAGTCCCCATTTCTACTTGTACGCACCATCTAACCACCGCCCTAAGGCAGTTGGGGAGGGTTGCTGCTACAGGATTGAGACTTGTACTGAACTAAGCAACTGGTCTAAAAACATCATTCCTACCTTGTGACATAAACTTTAATGCCACCCTTTTTCCCTTTTTTTGTGAAAGAAGTAAAAACTTAATCAGGTAATCCAAGAGCAAGAGAGTTAGAAAGTAAAGTTTTGAAATGGGCAGTAGGTTGTGCATGATTTTCTTGCCAAGGCAATGGTTCAGGAGTGCCTTTCTTTAATAATTCTAATAAAGGTTTTACTTCTGCATAATTAGAAATCCATTGTTTGCAGTAATCTGTCAGTCCCAGAAAAGGCTGTAAAGGTTTTAACATAGTAATTACAACTTGAATATCAGTAATGGGTAAAGGTAGAATTTACAGAGTGCCTTCTGAAAGTGATATCTTAAATATTGGATTTGTGATTTCCATAACTGTAACCTTAAATCCCAGTTCTGCTAGTTTTGTTATAAGAACAAAGTTGTGTGTACAGCTAGGTTAAGAATCAGAGACTAGAAGTAGATTGTCTATATACTGTGTTAAGGTAGGCCCACATGGAAACTGATTTTTTTCCCATAGAGAGAAAAGAATGGGTGATTCTACATATCCTTGAGGTAGTCTTGTCTATGTATATTTTTGTCTTTTGTATGTGAAGGCAACCAAATGCTGGCTGTCTGGGGTATAGGACTAGAGAAGAAAGCAAGAGAAAATATGTAATTGAAAAATAGTAGCAGACAGTGGGACAGAACTTAATACTGTAGTGGGGTTAGGTTCTGTAGGAAAAGTTTGCACTATTATGGTATTAACTACTCTTACGTTATGTACAAACCTATATGTGTTCTTGCCTGGTTTCTTAACTGGCAAAAATAGGTATATTACATGAGTTTATAGTTGGGACAATTATGCCTTGCTGAAGTAATGCAGAAACAAGAGATTCACTTCCTTTCTCTGCCTCCATTGATGAGGGTTGTTGCACTACTATAGGTAAGTGCTCTTAAGGTTTTAAAACAACTCTTGCAGGTTCAGCATATTTCATGATTCGTATGTCGTTATCATGGGTAGTCCACAACCATGGATGAACAGTTTCCAATCCCCTGCATATCAACTACTGTAGAAGTCTCTTATCTAAGTACTGCAAAGAGTGCATTTTCGTATGCACAAATTTCAGCTGAATGCAGAAGTACAAAATACAGTACATCACAATTTACACCGTAAATCTCCACCCAACAATTTTAAAGGGGCTGCATTTCCTACAATAAAACCATATTTTTAATGGATTTATCTGAATGGGAAAAGGTTTTATATCTGGATAATCTAAAGGACTACCACAGACCCCCCCCCCACAACCAAACAGCTTTTGTGGAGGGGGGGAGGTGTTGTACATTTGACAAGGTGATCATAGATAGAGTTGATCATGTGTCAACAAGAAAAGGAAGTGTAGAATTACATACTGTAACATTAACAAAAGGAGTTTCTTGGTTCACTGGTACCAAAGGAGATAGCTGTGTTGCCTGTTCATAGCTGTCCTGATGACTTTGCTGCTATGTTTTTGGCTATCAAGTGGTACTCCAAGTGGGATTCTCTCTCCCCACTTGCTGTGGTGCTTGGACATTTACAGGAATGATTGGCTGAAAGGATGAATCTATTTGCTGAGAGGGCATTCATTGCCCTAATGTCCACTTTGACAACAATTAAAGCAGGCGTTAATGCTTTGCCCACACTCCTGGGTCTGTGGTGAAGTAGGAGGGTAAGAATTTTGATGATATTGTCCTAGGTCTTGCTGTGGGAAGAATTTAAATCTAACTCTACCTCTGCAAGATGTTCTTCATGTTTCACTTTTGCAGTCATTACATTGGGTAATCTGCTGGCAGGTTGCCCTCAGTCGGCCTGAATAACAAAGTCTTGTGTCCTGCGTCAGTTGCTGTCTCCTCTTCCATGATGTCAGGTCGTCAGGGGTGTAAAACATGCAGCCGATGCCATTTTAATCAGTCTTTCTTGCCACGCGGTGCCCGAAGCAGAAGCATTTCGCAAGTGCCAGTCGGCCGACTCCTGAAATTTTTCGTTTTCAAGTTTCAGAACTGAAGCCTTCAACTAAAGCTAAGTACCCCATTGGGGAAACTTTTTCTTGCTCCTTACCAATGTCAGTAAAAGTTAATAATTGCATTACTTGTGGGAAGCAAATACCTCATAAGGATTTTCATTTGTACTGTATCCCTTGCCTAGGCCATGACCACAATGTGCCTTGCTGTCAGTTTTGTGCTAAATTTAACCAATGCACTATTAAGCGTCAGTATATTTTTGCTTCTAAATACTTTGGTTCAAGATTTAACTATCCTGAAATGGTTGATGTTCTTCATCTCACATTGCTGCAGTCCTGACACTTGGGTAGTCCGCTGTCCCAGTCGGCCCGAATACCAAAGTATAAGGCTGACGTCGGTCAAGGCGCATTAGTCTGACGTCAGGACGTCAGGGTACAAATGCGCATGACCGACGTCATTTCCTCAGTCTTTTTTGCCGCATGGTCCGATGCAGAAGCAGTTTTGCAAGTGCAGGTTGGCGTTCTCAGATTTTCCGAAGTCGGAGTTTCAGACCGAATCCAAGTTGGCTAAGTACCCCGTTGGGGAATATTTTGGTTTTTTCTTGCCTCAGTATTTTACCGGATGTCAGAAAAAGTGAATAACTGCATTTCTTGTGGGAAACAGATACCTCATAGGGATTACCATACCTTGTGTATACCTTGCTTAGGGCCTGAGCACGACGTTGTTGGCTGTCGCTCTTGTGCTAGATTTAACAAACGCACTATAAAGAGAAGATTAGATTGTGCCAGGTTAGTTTTTGGGAAGCGGTGTAATTATAAAATGCCGTCGGATGCTCCAACGCCCGCTTCGTCTAAAAAGCGCAAGGACAAAACAGCAAAGCCTAGGCTGGAAGAACCGTCCGTACCGGACGTCGGTTCTTTAGAGGGCTCGGTGGAGCCAGAGGTTCAGCCAGAAATTTCATTGGAATCCCAGGGAGAGACTTTATTACTGCAAGATGTGACCTCTCAGGAGGTAGGCCAGGCGGAAGGGGCTTCTCAGGTAGCTGTTCTTCCCTCCCTTCCTAAGGTGGTTAGGCCCTCCCCTGCTGTTTCCAAGGCTTCTCCCAGGGGCAGGCCAGGTTTTGTTTCAGGTGTTACCCCTAGTTCTTCAGGGTCTGTACCTAAGAAGCATATGCTTAAGATGGCAGAAGATTTGATTACAATGATTAGAGGTTCTATGCCCCCTCCTGATAAGAGGCCTAGGGTGGAACCTGAGCTTGGGAGTTTTGAGCAGTGTTCGGATGCTTCTGAGTCTTCGGCTGAAGACTTGCAGGAGTATTCCCCTTACTGTGATTCTGATGTAGATGTTTCTAATCCTTCTGCTTCTCCTCCTGAGGATTTTTCATTTTCAGAGACTCTTCATTCCATGAGGGAGCATTTTAAATGGGAAGGTCAGGATTTCTCTGATTCCAGGAAAAGGCTTAGGGAATTTTTGTTTCTACCCCAGCATAGGCCTTTAGCTATACCTCCTGTTCTAGATGTGGTGGAGGATGTTTTTGCAGAGGCTTCTCTGAACCCTGATTCTTTGCCTCCTGCTCCAGTTAAACCGGATAGATATTATAGGGTGCCTGAAGCTCATAAGTATCTTTTTAAGAGTCCTAGGGCAGACCCAGAAACTGTTTCACAGGGGCCTAAAGGTGTTAAGGCTTCTGTTGTTAAAAATCCTGTTCCTCCAGATAGAGGCAAGGGCTTTGGATAGATGGGGAAAGAAAGTGTATACTTCTTCCACTTTGGCCATGAGAGCTTTGAATTGCCAGTTTCACATGTTGAAATACCAAAATTATCTCCTTTCACAATTAAAGTCTAAGGTAGATGCTTTGGCGGAAGGTATTGAGTGTAAAGAGTTGCAGGATTTAGTTCATGTTTCTGAACAGGTGGGTAAGCATTCTTTGCAATGTGGTTTTGATGCTGTTCAGGCCTCTTCCAGGGTGGCTGCCACTGGTTCGGTTCTTCGCAGGCACGCCTGGTTGAGGGATCAGAATTTAGCTGAGCATGTGAAAACAAGGATTTTAGATGCTCCTTTACAATCTGATGTGTTGTTTGGTTCGCCTGTGGAAGCAGTTCTAAAGAAAATGGAAGACAAGGCTAAGTCTATGCAGACTGTTAAAGATTTTTTGCAGGTTCAGCCTCCGAAGTTTAGTAGAAATTGGCCTACCAAAGGGTGGACATATCCTGCTTATGATTCCCAGTCTAGGGGTAGGTCTAGACGTGGTAGGGGCAGAGCTCAAGGTTCTTTTAGGCCTAGAACAGCGAGTTCACCTGCTCAGTCTTCTGGTGAGGGCAGGGGTCAGTCCTTTCGTAAACAGACCCAATGACCTGCCTTTTCAGCTGCCAGAATCTTCTCGTCTGGCAGCACCTTTGGGAGGAAGGTTGGCACTTTTCAAAGAAAACTGGAGTTTAATTACCCAAGACAGATGGGTATTGGATATCATTCACCACGGTTACAGGTTTTATTTCCATACCTTGCCTCCTTTCAAAGGCATGCCAGACATTCCTCCTCAACAAAGGAAAGAGGCTCACAAGCAAATTTCTCTGTTACTCCAAATAGGGGCCATTCAGCGGTTCCTGTGCCAGAAAGGGGCCTAGGATTTTATTCACGCCTGTTCCTAGTACCAAAAAAGGGGAACACGTGGAGACCAATTTTGGATTTATCTATCCTCAACACTTATCTGGACATTCCCAAGTTCAAAATGTTGACGTTACAACAGCTTTTACCTCTGCTGGGCAAAGATCACTGGATGGTAACTTTGGATCTCAAGGAAGCTTACCTTCATGTTCCTATCAGACTGATTTGCAGGAAGTATCTGCGTTTTCGAGCTGGGAATTCTCATTATCAGTTCTCTGCATTGCCCTTTGGCTTATCTACTGCGCCCAAAGTATTCACAAAGGTTCTGGCTCCAGTGATAGCTTTCTTCAGGCTAAAAGGAATACAAATCTATCCTTATTTGGACGATTGCCTGATTCTGGCTCAAGGAAGGGACGTGCTTCTTCAGCATTTGGAATATGTGATAGCAGTGCTAAGATGCCTAGGGTATTCTGTGAACGAAATAAAGTCCAGTCTAGTACCCTCTCAAGACATGTGCTTTCTGGGTGTGAGACTGAATACAGCAGCCCAGATGGCCTATTTAACCCCGGACAAACAACAGAATCTTTCTCTTTACTTCCATCAACTATCTCTTCAGTCCGGGCTGACTGCAAGGACAGTCCTTCAAGCCTTAGGGTTCATGGCATCTTGTATTCTGGTGCTTCCCAATGCCAAACTGCATATGAGGAAGCTGCAATGGTATCTCAAAAATGTTTGGACACAGCACTGCCAGGATTTGGACACTGTCATTCAAATAATACCTTGCATTCAAAAGGAATTTTTGTGGTGGGCTCAGGAATGTCACCTAAACAAGGGAGACTCTGTGACCCGACCAGAGGCGAGTCAGATTCTAACGACAGATGCCTCAGACACAGCTTGGGGAGCTCATCTGAATGGAAAGTGGATACAAGACAAGTGGCCTGCCAGACTGCAACATCTACATATCAACATGAAGGAGATGTTAGCAGTCCAGTTTGCATTACTGGCTTTCAAGGATTTACTTCTTCCAGGGCAGGTGTTGATTCTAACAGACAACACAACTGTCATGTGGTACATCAACAAGCAAGGGGGAACACATTCTTATCCTCTATGCAGGCAAGCAATGATTTTGTGGGAGACTGCGTTAAGCTTGCAACTGAATCTTCAAGCAAGGTTTCTGCCAGGAGCACAGAACTCCTTAGCAGATGTGTTAAGCAGGCAAATCATGGATCCCCACGGGTGGAAACTGGATCTTCATGTATTTCAGAAATTGACAGTGTCATGGGGAACTCCAGACATAGATCTGTTCGCTTCTCCACTAAACCACCAGCTGCCAAAGTTTTGCACGAAAAGGTTTCATCACACAGCCTGGAAAGTGGATGCTCTTTCTTTCAGTTGGAAAAATCTTCATGTGTATGCCTTTCCACCTCTGCCTCTCCTCCCAAAGGTTCTCCTAAAGGTCAGACAAGACAAGCCAAGGATGATTTTAATAGCTCCAGATTGGCCTCGGCAGCACTGGTACCCATTGTTGAGGAGTCTGGTAAGGAAGCCTCCATGGCCCTTACCTTTGATTCCACACCTATTGTCTCAGAAGGACGGGCATCTACTCAATGTCAAGCTTCACTCTCTTCATCTAACAGCCTGGCATATTCTGTTTTGAGCCATAGCAGGTCTCAGCTTCCTCAACAAGTTTTGAATGTGATTATGGAAGCCAGAAGACCTAGTACAAGAAAAGTGTACGCAGAAAAATGGAAGAGATTTTTGTTTTGGAGTGCAGCAAAGGATTTGGATGTGTCTGTGCCAAATTTGAGTGTGGCTCTTCAATATCTTACTTAGTTATTGGACAAAGGTTTGTCTTTCTCTTCCATTAAGATTCATGCTGCCGCAATTTCAGCTCACTATGATTGTGACCCACCACTGTTTTCTCATCCTTTGTTCAAGCAATTTCTTAGAGGGGCAAAGAATACAAGACCCCCACGTGGAGCTCCTACTCCTGCTTGGGACCTCAATTTTGTGTTGGAGAAACTCACTCTACAACCTTTTGAGCCTGCAGCTACTGCTGAATTGAAATATTTGTCATGGAAGACTGCTTTTTTGTTAGCCATTACCTCTGCAAGAAGGGTGTCTGAATTGCAGGCCCTTATGGCGGTTGAGCCTTTCCTGATTTTTCATAAGGATAGGGTATCTTTACGTACTAATCCTTCCTTTATGCCTAAAGTGGTTTCTAGTGTGGCTTTAAACCAAACTATTCATTTGCCTACCTTTTATGCAAATCCCCAAAATAAGGGAGAAAAGATTTTGCACACTTTAGATGTACACAGGCAATTACGTTATTATTTAAGCAGGACTAAGGATTTTAGGCAGTCTCAGCAGTTGTTTGTTTCTTTTGCTTTGAGTTCTCAGGGTAAGCCTGTGTCAAAACAAACTATTTCTAAGTGGATTGGGTTTTGCATTACTTTCTGTTACTCCCATCATGGCAAAGAGATTCCAGCTGGGATTAGGCCTCATTCCACTAGGGCTACTGCCACTTCAACAGCATTTCTAAGGGGGGTGGCAACTAAGGATATTTTGGAGGCAGCTACTTGGAGTTCAGTGCATACTTTCTCTAAGCATTACCACCTTCCTCTCTACTCCAAATCTAGGGCTGGTTTTGCCACTGCTATTTTACAGGGCATGTTGTCAGCTCCTGCTTCTTTGTGATTTGCCATCCTCCCTTACCTCTGCTTTGGGATTCTACCCAAGTGTCAGGACTGCAGCAATGTGAGATGAAGAACATAGTACAGTTTTGTACCTACCATAAATGTAGATGTTCGAAGATCCACATTGCTGCAGTCCAATTTACCCTCCCTCCTTCCCCTCTGTGTTTAGGGGTGGTTGTGTGGGTGGGATTGCACCTTTTTGACTTTGTATATATTGTATATATATTTGGTACAGGGGTGTTTGCTGTGTTGTTGTGTTTTGGTTTGGCCTTATCTTTTTAGTGTCTTCTGACATCTGGGGCAAGAAAAGACTAAGGAAATGACGTCGGTCATGTGCATTTGTACCCTGACGTCCTGACGTCAGACTAATGCGCCTTGACCGACGTCAGCCTTATACTTTGGTATTCGGGCCGACTGGGACAGCGGACTACCCAAGTGTCAGGACTGCAGCAATGTGGATCTTCGAACATCTACATTTATGGTAGGTACAAAACTGTACTGTAATCAGACTACCGGAATTCACAAAAAATGCAAAGAAAAAGACGGAGACAGACCGTCGAGGTCCAAAACCGACGACAAAGCTTCTCCTAAGCCAGTTGCCGGTACTCAGGCGCTTTCGCAGCCCCTGATACCCGCTAATTTTGGGTGGCAGGCCTCTACCGAGACCCCATTCGGAGTCCAGTATGCCGCGAGATTCTCCAAGTATTGAACCCGCAGATGTCTCTCCCTTGGATGGGTCCGGAGCCACTGAGCAGGCACTGGCTTCTGAGGGTGTTTTCAGGCCTAAAGATTTGTATATTAAACAGACGCCATCATCAAAAACAAAGCCAAAACCAACTTCTATGTCTAAAAAACCAACACATGAGCCACATGCTCAGGCCCCTATGCCTAAAAAACAAATGATCAAAATGGCTGAGGATTTAATTACCTTGATCAGGGCTTCCCAACCCCCTCCTGCTAAGAGGCCTAGGCAAGGCACTGATTATGAATCTTCAGATCAGGTTTCCATTTCTTCTGATCAGGAATTTTCTATTCCCCCTTATGAGGACTCTGATGCAGAAGAATCCATCCCTTCTGCTTCTCCTGAGGATTTTTTTTTTTTTTTTTTTTTTTGAGAGACTTTGCATACCTTAAGGGAACATTTTCATTGGGAGTCAGGATTTCTCAGAATTCAAAAAGAGGCTTAGGGGATTTTCTTGTTCTTCCTCAGCATAGGCCTTTGGCTATACCTCCTGTTTTAGACCTTGCTGATGATGTTTTCTCAGAATCCAGCATGGCTCCTGATTCCCTGTCTCCGGCTCCTAGCAAGCCAGACATATTACAGGGTTCCTGTCTCCCACAAGTTTCTTTTCAAAAATCCTACTGCTGACCCTGAAACAATTTCTCAGGGTCCCAGTGGTGTTAAGGCTTCTACTGCTAAAAATCCTACCCCTTCTGATAGAGACTCCAGGGCACTGGGTAGATGGGGTAAGAAGGTTTATACGTCTGCAACCCTGGCAATCAGGGCTTTAAACTGTCAATTTCATATGATTAAATATCAGCAGCATGTCATGGGCTTACTGAAACAGAAAATGATGTTGATTTCTGATTGCGTGGAAAATAGAGTTACAGGATTTATTGCATTCAGCTGAACAAGTTGGAAAGCGTACTTTGCAGTGTGGCTTTGATTCCTTGGAGGCCTCTTGCACAGCCGCCATAACTGGATCTGTGATAAGAAGGCATGCTTGGCTCAAGGAGCAAAATCTGCCTGATCATGTTAAAGCTAAATTGCTGGATGCTGCTTTACAGCAGGACAGTTTGTCTGGTAATAAGGCAGAAGTTTTGAAAAAGATGGAAGACAAAGCTGAATCTATGCAAACTGTAAAAGAGTTCTTGCAAGTGCAGCCACCCAGGTTCAATATGTACTGGCCTACTAAGAACAGGTCCTTTCCAGTACCAAACAGAGCTGCTCAGGTCAAAACCAGACACTCCAAGGGCTCCAGGTTTCAGTCACAAGGATGTTACAGGACAAAACAATGGGGTGCCTCCACCTTCAAATCAGGAAGTAGCAAAGTACCACCCTACGGTAAACAGTCTCAATGACTTTCCTCTGCCATTTCCAAGCACTTATCTTTTGGCAGCTCCTTTGGGGGAAAACTAGCACTTCATGCTCAAAATTGGCATCTAATTACCCAGGACAAGTGGGTCTTATAGTATCCCAGGGATACAGATTTCATTTCCACACGTTGCCAACTCCAAACGGATGGCCAGATCTGCCTCCAAATCAGTGGGCAGAGGCCCAGAAACAAGTCATTTCCCTCATGGATATGGGGGCTATTCAACCAGTACCAGAAAGGGAAAAAGGACAAGGCTTTTATTCAAGACTTTTCCTGGTACCCAGAAAAGACAAATCATGGCATCCAATTCTGGACGTATCCATTCTAAATATTTTCCTGGACATTCCAAAATTCAAGATGCTGACTCTACAACAGCTACTGCTTTTGCTAGGCAATAATGCCTGGTTGGTAACTCTAGACTTAAGAGGCTTACCTGCATATCCCAATCAGGGAATCTTGCAGAAGATACCTCCGCTTCAAAGCAGGCTATTTGCATTACCAGTTCTCTGCACTGCCCTTTGGCTTATCTAATGCGCCCAGGGTCTTCACAAAGTGCCTGGCATCAGTGATTGCATTTTGCAGACAAAGAAACTTTAAAATTTATCCTTATCTGGACGATTGTCTAATTCAGGAAAGAGGACAAGGACACTCTTCTACAACATCTGGCGTTTGTAAATAGGCTTCTAACATGCCTAGGGTACACCATAAACGAAAAGAAATCACAACTGGTACCCTCTCAAATAATTACATTCTCGGGTGCAAGCTTAAATACAACTGCCCAAATGGCTTACCTCACGCCAGACAAACAAGTTCAATTGATAACATACTTCAAACAAGTGGCCACAAAAACCCAGCTATCTGCAAGACAAATTCTGCAGGCTTTGGGGTTCACGGCATCCTGCATTCTACTAATTCTATATGCAACACTGCATATAAGGAAACTTCAATGGTACCTAAAAACCTTATGGAGTCAACATTGTCACAGCCTGGAAACAATGATTCCTCTTATTCCTTGCCTGCAACAGGAGTTCCTTTGGTGGGCAGAGGCCTGTCACCAAAACAAGGGACTGTCATTCACTCTTCCCCCTGCCACCCAAACCCTGACTACAGACTCATCGGACTATGTTGGGGGGGGGGGGGGCATCTGGCAGGGAGATGCATTCAGGGCGAATGGAGCCCAACTCAGATGCACCTGCATATCAGTCAAAGAAATGCTAGCTGTACAGAATGCTCTGACAGCCGTCAAGGACTTCCTTCATCCAGGACAACTACTGATAGACGGACAACACCACAGTTATGTGGTACATAAACAAGCAGGGGGGGGTACCCATTCCTACCCCCTTTGTAGACTAGCCATGGCCTTGTGGAACACAGCCTTGACTTACCAAATACATCTATAAGCTCAATTCCTGCCAGGAAAGCAAAATACTCTGGCAGACGACCTAAGCAGAAATCTTATGGACCCACACGAATGGAAACTGGATCCGCAAATCTTCAGCATGTTGACACGAAAATAGGGGAGCCCAGACATAGATCTTTTTGCCTCTCCCCAAAACTACCAGTTAGACAAATTCTACACAAGAATTCATCACAAAAAAGCTTGGAAAGTGGATGCTCTATCCTTCAGCTGGAAAAACCTATCGGTCTATACCTTTCCCCCTCTGCCTCTGCTCTCCAAAGTTTTACTAAAAGTAAGACAGGAAAAAACAAAAAATGATATTGATTGTTCCAGACTGGCCTCGCCAACACTGGTACCCACGTCTAAGGAATATGTCGCACCTTCCTCCGTGGTACTTGCCTCAGACTCCTCATCTTTTGTCTCAGCAGAATTATCAAATTCTGCACACTCGGCTCCAAACTCTGAATCTTGCAGCATGGCTAATCAACTAATTTCACCAGTCACATCCTTCAGTAAACCTGTGATGGATGTCATTTTGGAGGCTAGAAGGGCCTAGTACTAGAAAATCTTATGCTAGTAAATGGAAGAGATTCTTTGCCTGGAATCAAGCACAAGGAACAAACACAGCAATGCCCAATATTCCTCAGATTCTGCAATATTTAACTGAGATGCTTCACAAGGGCATATCTTTTTCTTCTATAAAAATCCATGCCTCTGCCATCTCGGCTCATTACAACACAGAGCCTCCTCTCTTTTCTCATCTCCTGCTAAAGCAGTACCTCAGAGGGGCCAAAAATTTGAGATCTCCCAGGAGAGCTCCAACACCTGCATGGGACCTCAATTTTGTGCTGGAAAAACTCAACCTACTTCCTTTTGAACCAGCTGCCACTGCAGACTTAAAATTTCTTTCTTGGAAGACAGCCTTTCTTTTAGCAGTCACTTCAGCTAAGAGGATTTCAGATCTACAGGCTCTCATGGCAGTGGAGCCTTTCATTATCTTTTATCTGGACAGGGTGGCCCTCAGGACCAATCCTTCTTTTATGCCTAAGGTGGTATCCAGTGTGGCTCTTAACCAGACCATTCATCTGCCAACTTTTTTCCCAAATCCGCAGAAGAAGGGGGAGCGAATTCTGCATTCACTGGATGTACACAGACAACTAAGATTCTACTTAAACAGGAAAAAATCTCTAAATGTCTGAGCAACTACTGGTGGCATTTGCTGCAGGGGCAGAGGGGGAAGGCTGTCTCAAAGCAGACTATTTAGTTTCTGCTACATGCACCATGGTAAACCTGTTCCCAAGGGGATCAGATCCCATTCCACCAGGGCTGCATCTACTTCTGCAGCTTTTCTCAGAGGGGTTCCTACCAGAGACATTCTAGAAGCTGCTAATTGGAGCTCAGTTCATACATTCACAAAACATTACCATTTATCTCTCTTTTCTAAATCCAGGGCAGGCTTTACCACTGCTGTCCTACAGGGCCTTATAGCCGTTCCTAATGCTGTATAATTCCATCCTCCCATCCGTAGTTTTGGGGTTATACCCAAATGTAATGACTGCAACAGTGAAACACGAAGAACATAGTACAGTTGTGTACACTTACCATAAATGTAGATGTTCAAGTGTATTCACTGTTGCAGTCCGGGTTACCCAACTGCCAGCCCGTTTTTGGTGTATTTGCTTTTAGTTGGAGGTAAACTTTTTGTGTTCTAAATTACATGCATATACATATATATATATATATATATATATATATATATATATTTCTCCCCATCTGGAGGGCACCTGACATCTGGGGCAAGAAAAAATGATTAAAATGGCATCGGCTGCATGTTTTATACCCCTGACGTCATGGAAGAGGAGACAGCAACCGACGCAGGACCCAAGACTTTGTTATTCAGGTCGACTGAGGGCAACCTGCCAGCAGATTAACCCAAATGTAATGACTGCAACAGTGAATACACTCAAACGTCTACATTTATGGTAAGTGTACACAACTGTACTTTTTTCCTCCCACTATTCGCTTCCCTGTGAATCAGCATTATATTTTGAAGTTACATTTATTAATTTATTTTTATTGTTCTTTTTGTTTGACTATATTGTCTGCCACATATTTTGCTTGGTTAACAGTTTCATGAATACCTAAACTGAGCTAGTTGAGACAAACATTCTTAATATGTTCCTATATTGGTGGTAATAAGCCTTCAACAAGTACTGCTGACAGGCAACTGGTTGCTGCTCCCTCTGTAAATTCTGCATCTATCATCTGCTGAAGATATAAATCAATAGATTTGTTCTCCTTCTGTATAATTGCCTTAATTCTTGCCCAGTTAGTTGTTGGAGGGCATGCTGTAGTGATTGCTTTCAGCAAATTATCTCTTGCAGTTGGAAACCAGTCACCTGTGTATTTTGGAATATTATTTCCTTTAGCTGATTGTTTTCCCATATTTTCCTGTAAATATATACTAAAACTGCTCATAAGACTTCAGTGGTGGGGTTTTGTAACTGCACGTATACGCCTAACATTGTAACATTTTTAGCTGAGTGTGTTTGAATAGGAGAGAGCAAATTTACAATAGTTTGAAAATCTACTGCAGTCAAGGGGCTCACTACCTTTACAGTAGGTTCAGCCTCACCATCCTGCGCTGCTTGCAGGATTAAGTACCTCCTTGAAAGGATGAATCTGAGTATTAGATGGTGTTAGTGACAGGTGGTCACTATCAGAGGATGAATCAGAATAGGAGGTGGGTTCCACCTGTATTCTTCTCTTCCAGTAATTATTGGAAACTGTAACTTTTAAACTTCTCTTTATTGCTAAATTGTTTTAACTTGTATGTTTTGTCCCAGGTAGGCCTTATTTGCTAACATTTGATCAGAATGAGAATCGGCATGCTTCTGTCACTGCTGCCGAAATTTATTGCTGAACACTATCTGTGGGAATGGGCAGAAATAATTAGGGAAATAATGGGGGTGCCATCTGCAAATCATTCCCCTAGCTGCGCTCACAGAGGGAGAGAGCTGTCTGCTTCATAGAAAGCAGAATGGTCATAAGAAGGAGGGAGAGCTGAAACAAAATGAAAGCCAGTCATCATCATGTTGGGTTACTTTTAACTTTCTAGCTGTTTTAAAGGATAAAGATCCCAGGTACCTTAAGCTTTATCTTCTGCACATTTTTGCAATATATTTACTGTTCTATTAGTTTCCTACAGCTGTGTTTTTAATCTATCTGAGTTATATTTCAGACTTCTACTTACAGAACGCCGTTCCTTATTTTTAGATTTTTCTTGCCAGTCATTAAAAGATGGCCACCAAGAAGCAGGTACTTTCTTTCCTTTTTGTTTGTTTCTTTTTAAGATCTCTAAAATAACCTTGTTAAACATTCCAGCCTCCAGGAACTGCAGTGCACTGTTATTTTTAGTGAGCTCTGACTATATACCAAACAATTACAGTTGTCACAGTCATATTTATTAAACATATGTCTGGAGTCCCAATCTCCTGCTCTTTTAATATACCCACATTTGCACCCATTTGTAATTTTAATGCAATAATAATCTGTTTATTTTGTCTTGTATCTGTCCTGCCACTCGACAGACTTTAGGCTCTGTAGTTCGAGCTCCTCCCCTTAAACATAATTCCCCAACTACTCCTAAGATACCTCAGATCTCGTTTGTCACTTTAGTGATAAGACATGGTCACTGTTACCTTGAGCAATTTGTTTTGGATAAGTGTAGTTTTTATCTCCAAATTTCCCTACTTTTCTTCCTTTGAGTTAATTTCTGTTCTACACCTTCCCTATATAGATTAAAAAAATTAAAATCTCAGTTTCCTCACTAGTTTTGGCACTTGGGCCTTAAGTCCTTGCCCTTTTTTCACTATCTTTGTGGTACATCTTCCAATGCAATTGCAAGCATTTATTTTTCTTTGTTTCCTTCTTTCATTGTATTTAGGTGTTAGAGTTGTTGGTAGTTTCTTGTGATTTCAGTGACGTCAGGAAAAACCTGCTGTTCTTTAAGAAAGTCTGTTTGTGGACATAAAATTCCAAATTCTGATAGCCATTCACTATGTTTGTAGTGTTTAGCTTTAGGGCATCTTGATGTTTTTTTGGGCCATATGCTCTAGCTTTAATAACAGGGCCTTGGTTGAAAGAGAGAATAAATTAATTCTAAAATGTCTACTTCCATCATCTGTTTCTTCTGGCTGTGGAGTACTGTCATCCTGAAAGAAATTCTCGGGATAAAGCAGAAAGACTGAAGCAACCGTTGTCCTTCCTCAACTCCTTCAGGCTCGACTCTGGCCAAAAAAATGACTAAACTGTCAACTCCAACCACCTCCAAGAGCTCAACTCCAACAAAAAAAAATCTAAACTTTCAGATCTGTCTTCTTCTCTGGATCTGACTAGGTCCAGCTCTTTCACCAATATTTTCTCCTGAATTAGTGTCTTTGAGACTTCATTCTGCCTTCCTACAGGATACGCATCAAAGACCTTCCAGTCCACCATCAACTTCGTCTTCCTTCAGGTCATCCAGGGCCCTATTAGAGGGGATGTGGACAGGATGATGAGAGAATTCCTAAGAACCCAGATTCATTTAGGTGTTTTACCAACTCGGTCTCCCATCAGACCTATAAGCCCTTCTTCCACTCAAACCCAGCCTTTACCCTACTCTGATCCATCCAGTGGTTTTGGAGTTTTCAGACCTAAGATTTCTGTGTGTGTCTGTGTTGGATTGAAGGTTTGCCTGCCTTCGACTCTGATACTTTCTGTGACTCATGTCCAACCTTGTTGGATTCAGAAGGATGTTAGGGCTGTAGCATAGCTTTTTCCTCTTCATTGGAAAAGACATCCTCATCCTCCCTGGTCCAACCTGCATTCAATGGTCTACTGTGGAAGCTGGGTCTTTTCAGCCTGCCCCATCTGGGCAGCCAGTCAAGTCAAATCTCGAGACTATCCTCATTCAGGACACTGCTGGCATTTGAGTCCTCTCCAGAACCTCCCAACAAAGAGCCCCCTTTGAAGCAGATGTGTAAAAGGAGGCACCTAGACTCTCCGAGTCATTAACTAAAAGTCGATGAAGAGGAAGGGTCCTACAGATCACCCCTTGAGGACATTTCATTGAGAGATTCTCGAACTTCTGAAACAGAAAGTAGGTTGGTCTTTTGACATAGAAGATTCATGCAGAAGAAGTTTCCCAGGGGTCGACCTTTCATTCTTCCATCTCCTAAGGCCACAGTGAGTATGGATACCTCCCAACTGGGGGCATTACTTGGGAAGGACAGTCCAAGTCTTCACATCAACGTCCTAAAAATGAGAGCAGTCCGATATGTGTTGCAGGCATTTGAATATGTCCATCTGAAATGTAACCATCCCTAGAGGGAGAACAACATGACTGTGGTCTGGTACATCAACAAACAAGGATAATCCAGATCTTACCCACTTTACAGGGAGGCAGTGAGAGTTTGGTAATGGCCAAGCTTTCCCAACCGCTTTCTCTTGGCAACGCATATTTTGGGGAAAACCAGTGCACTAGCAGACAAACTGAAAAGGCCATTTTACACCCTCGTGAGTGGTCTCTCAACCAGTGAGTAGCAAACATGACTTTTCACTGATAGGGTCAACTGTGCGGCTACCTCTTTGCCTTTCTCCTCAATACCAAGTGCAGCAAGTATTTTGCCCTGACCCCCCCCCCCCCCAAGAGGTGGAGTCACAGAGTAGCTCACTATTGGCTCTCCTATTAGACTCCTTTCCTCCCACTCCTCTTATTACCATGTTTATTCAGGAAGCTTTTCTACAGAAGGGCAAGGTGTGATCCTCGTGGCACCATTCTGGCCTTGCTGAGTATGGTTTCCTTTCCTTTGGCTTCCTCCTCTTCACCCTCCCTGGGTGTTGGATCCTGTTCAGAACGGGCTGACTCACCCGGACATGTTATCCCTCAAACTGACCATATGGTTTCTTCACTTCTAGTGATGGCTAGAAGGCCCAGGCTTTCCTCCCCATTTGCAGCATTCTTATGTTATCCCAAAACACCTCTACCTGGAAACTTTATAAAAGTAAATGGAAAAGATTCTTTATTTGGCCAGTCAGAGATACTTGGATGCCTTTTCCTCTCCGATTCCAGCTATTCTTGGTTTTCTACCTCCATTTTCAACAAAGGAGCTAGTTATTCGACTGTCAAGGTACAACTGGCTGCCATCTCAAATTTTCACTTGGGTGTGTCTCATTCTTCCTTAGCTTCCTTGAAATTGTGCAACACCTTTCTTAAGGGTGCCTTGGTGCTTCGGTCTCCAATTAAAGATCTTGTACATCCACAAGATCTTCCACTAGTTCTTCAGACCCTCACTCATCCCCCACCCCTCGATTTCTCACCAAAGACAGAGTTGAAATTTTTGTCCTGGAAAACTTAAAACTTTCTTGTTGCCATTACCTCAGCTAGATGGGTATCTGAACTCCAAGCAATTTCTTCTCAACCACCTTACTTGATTATTCACAAGGACACTGTCTAATTTCGGACTTACAGCTCCTTTCTGTGTAAGACAGCATCAGAAGCTAATCTCAACTGCTCAGTTAATCTACCAGTCTTCTTTCCAAAATTTTCAAACAAGGGAGAAAGCATGCTTCATCTCTTGGATGTACATAGAAAGCTCAGATTTTATATTCATAGAACTAAAGATTTAAGGAAATCTGAGCATCTGTTTGCATCCTTTTCCAAAGTAAATTGGTCACAGCAGTGACAAAAGTGACTAGTCAGATGGCGCATTGATTATATTACATTTATTTACACGAGAAAAGGCCTGTCATTATCTAGACATCCTAAAACACATTCCACCAGGTCTATACTACATTCTGTGCTTTTTAGTCTAAAGCATCTATAGATGACATCTGTGCAGCTGCTTACACAGTCCAGTTTTCATACTTTTGTAGCTCATTACAAGTTAAATATATCTAGAAATAAGCAGAATTTGACTGTGCAGTACTCTGGAATATCCTTCCTTGAAGACCACCCAAGATACCTCTAGCTGGAACTCTGTCCCACCAGTTGAGGAATGGACAAAAAAGATGGCATCCACTATTACAGCTATGTACTCACCGTAACTCTGCATTTATGTTGTCTTTCATCCTTCAACTCCCCACCCACCATTCCCCGCTTTCCTTTTTGTCTGGTTCCTGTTATGACTTGAGGGATATTCCTGATTAGTTTTTGCTGTGTTGGCTCCAGAGCTGATGTCTGCTTTTCCACCTTTTCACCTTCTATGTCCTTTAACTCACATATTACTGTTGGCTGTTTTCACATTTTTTCATTGTGATTTACTAAATAGAGAGCAAACTTGATTTGCAGTATCTCAGGAATAGTTGGGGGATTTTGGGTAAGGGCAGGAGCGCAAGCTATGAAGCATGAAATCTATCAAGTGGCCAAGGACAGATCCAAGGTTGGATCTGAAACCCAATAGTTGAGGAAGGACGAAAACAGACAATGCAGATACAGAGTTATGGTGACTACATAATAAATATAATGCCCACTCACATGCATTAAAACCTAGTTTCATGTAACAGTATGCAACTATGATTAAAACAGACACTCTTTCTTGTTTGTATATATGATTAGAGACCCACTCTCCTACATAAGCTATATTTTCCCTTTTGATTAGATCCAAGTCTCATACAAATTTTTAAATATATATATATAAAAATTACCTGCTGTCACACACTTTTAACCCACTCTCATACAGTTTAATCATTTACTGTTAATATTGTTTAACAAAAGCTTACCTGTAGAGATTTCAAACTTCTCTGAAGGTAGAAAGATACAGTTATGAGCTAGGACACCAGAAATACACCAGACAGAAAACCTGTAAAAAGTAGGCCTGGAGGTGATTTCTGCTGCAGCAACTCAAACGACTTGAAAAATTCAAGACTTCATGGCACCAAACTGTTAAGGTCAAAAATAACTTCATGCAGTACAGTTCAGCAATATAGAATAATCCCTTTATTGCAAAGATCCCACATAAGTGAGAGATGATGCAGTCAAGGTCTTGTCTTCCAGAAAACAAGAAACTTCATTCTTTCGTATTATTGTTCTAGGCAGCATATTTAATATCTAAACTATATCCACTGACCAATTAAAACTGAACACCATTGTATTATTGTGCTTACTAAGAATCTGCAGAGTCCTTATCTGCATAGCCGGCTTTAGGCACCAAAGAGCCCTGCAATTGCTGGGGGGCCCCAGCCAGAGCAAGTTGTCTTATCTTGGTATTTTGTAGCATGTCTGTCAGACTTTCTCGAACCAACAAAAGCTAGTATAACAATGTTGTATACTTAATAAACCAGGTGGGTAGTAATAACTCATATTTATATCCATCCATCCACCCACATCCCCTTTTTCCCATTTTTTCAAGGGTGTCACTTCAACAGTGACAATCATCTAGAGTCAAGGTGTACACCACCAGGTGGCTAGCCCTGCCACTGTAGTTCATCCATACCACACACACACACACACCTATGGCCGATTTAGAGTGTCTGATCCATCTACTGCATGTCTTTGGAATGTTGGAGGAAACCGGAGCACCTGGAGGAAACTCAGGCAAACACAAGGAGGACATGCAGACTCCGCACATAATGCACACCAGCCGAGAATTGAACTATGGAACCTCTTGCTGTGAGGTGACGACACTGTCCGCTGTACCCCACTCTACCACCCATTTCTTTAAAACAGAAATATCTCTGCTTATAGTAACAGTGTTTTATCAAGTAACAGGCTTTACAATTCCATGAAATATTTTACCACTGACAATAGTGCCCCTGGCTTAGTTAAGCCCTGCTGATGGATATTCTCTCCAGTCAAGCTAACAACATAGCTTTAGGTGCCTGCAATATTCTTGGCTGTAGGGGGCCCTCTTCATCATCCTTGACCACGTGAGGGGCCCCACAAAACTGCTATTGGTTGAGGAAAAATGAGAAAAACATGCGTTAATTTCCTTATTATGCTCTTTTACCTGTACAGGACTGTTATGAATATGTGCAAGGTAAGCACTAGAAAGATCAGCAGCCTATTGTGACCAATCTCAATGTTTGCTTTGGATTGTAAGAATTAATGATTCCGATCTTCAGGGATGGTTTTCTCTAATGGAGTTTTATAGATGCTGGCAGAACACCAGGTGTTACAACTCTCAACAGTTTTGCTGAATAATTCTGCACAATACCAGAAATAACAGCAGAATAAAGGTTCAAAATCAGAAACAAGTTTTAAATATTATTCTAATTCACTTAAAAAGCTAAAAGAATAACATAACATCCTTTGCGTCAACCTGCATTTTTGGACAATAAGAAGCCTAAAACTCTGATGTCTGGATTTATTGGCTGGCTGTAACCTGAATGATTTACCAACAAATCATACTTTTTTGGAAAGGCAAATGAAAATTAAGAAGCAAAATCAGGGAAGGTTTGTAAAATCAGGGACTGTGTCAGGTGTACATTACTCCTCAATGAGATAAACAGAAGTGACTTCCCCTGCTGCTGTCTGACTGCTAAACAACACTCCCTGATCTGGCGTGGCAGTGCCAGTGTTGCACAATGTACTGCTGTTTGCTGAAATACGTACAAAACTAGTACTGCAATGGCTTATGCTTGTTTGTGTGTGTGTAAAAAAAAAAAAAAAATCACTGATTTTTCTCTGTGAACACACACACACACACAGTTAATGTTCTTAGTGTTTCACTGTTGCAGTCATCACATTTGGGTTATCTGCTTGCAGTCAGCCTGATTAACAAAGTCTTGGGTCCTGCGTCAGTTGCTGTCCTTTCTTCCGTGATGTCAGGTCATCAGGGGTATAAAACATGCAGCCGATGCCATTATATCAGTCTTTCTTGCCGTGCGGTACCCGAAGCGGAAGCAGTTCGCAAGTGCCGGTCGGCTGATTCCTGAAATTTTTGTTTTCAAGTTTTAGAACCGAAGTCTTCAACTAAAAGCTAAGTACCCGATGGGGAAACTTTTTCTTGCTCTAAACTGATGTCAGTAAAAGTCAGTAATTGCATTACTTGTGGAAAGCAAATACCTCATAAAAATTTTCATTCACACTGTATTCCTTGCCTAGGTCCTGACCACGATGTACCTCACTGTTGGTTTTGTGCCTTGTTTAAACCCCGAACTCTCCGTCGTCTGTATATTTATGCTTCTAAATATTTTGGTGCTCGGTTCAGTTATCCTGATATGTCTTCGGTAAGACATCCAACTACTGACATTCCGAAAAAGCGCAAAGATAAAGACAGAGACAAGCTGCCTAGGTCAAAAGCTGCTGATGGTGCTTCTCCTAAGCCAGTCGCCGGTACTCAGTGAGGCGCTTTTGCAGCCCCTGATATCCGCTACTTCAGGTTCGCAGGCCACTACTGAGACCCATTCGGAGTCCGGTATGCCACGAGATGCTTCAACTGTGGAACCTGCGGATGTCTCTACCTTGGATGGGTCTGGAGCCACTGTGCAGGCACCAGCTTCTGAGGGGTGTATTCAGGCCTACTGACTTGCGTATTAAACCGATGCCATATTCTTCTTCTAGGCCTAAAACTCGAACCATGCCTAGAAAACTGACGCCCAGACCACATGGTCAGGCCTCTATCCCTAAAAAACAAATGATAAGAATGGCTGAAGATCTTATTACTTTAATCCGAGGAAGCCAGCCTTTCTCTTTTGGTGAAACCTTGCATACTCTCAGGTAGCATTTTCGTTGGGGAAAATCAGGATTTCTCTGATTCTAAAAAGAGGCTTATGGATTTCTTATTCCTGCCCCAGCACAGGCCTTTAGCCATACCTCCTGTATTAGACATTGTTGATGATGCCTTTTCGGACTCTAGCTTGGCCCCTGATTCTTTACCTCCTGCTCCCAGGAAACCTGATGGATACTACAGGGTTCCTGACTCTCACAAGTTCCTTTTTAAAAATCCTACTGCAGATCCTGAGACTATTTCACAGGGACTCAAGGGCATTAAAGCTACTACTGCCAAAAATCCTACCCCCTCTGATAAAGACTCCCAGGGGCTGGATAGATGGGGTAAGAAGGTATACACTTCTGCAACTTTGGCCATTAGGGCCTTAAACTGCCAGTTTCATATGTTAAAGTATCAGCAGCATATTATTGGATTGCTTAAACAGAAAATAATGTTGATTCCTGATTGTGCTGAAAATAAGGATTTACAGGATTTAATGCATTCAGCTGGACAAGTTGGAAAACATACTTTGCAATGTGGTTTTGATTCACTAGAGGCATCTTGCAGGGCTGCTGTGACTGGGTCTGTACTTAGAAGGCATGCTTGGCTTAAGGAGCAATACTTGCCAGATCATGTTAAAGCTAAATTACTGGATACTCACTTAAATCAGGAGCACCTGTTTGGCAACAAGACAGAAGAGTTCTTAAAAAGATGGAGGAAAAAGCTAAATCTATGCAAACTGTTAAAGATTTTTTACAAGTACAACCTCCAGGATTTAGTCGGCCATTGGCTTGTAAGAAGTGGTCCCTTCCTGCCTCTTCCAGACCTTCTCAGTTCAAACCCAGATCCAGCAGAGCTCCCAGGCTTCAGTCCCAGGGTACACACAGGACTAAGCAGTGGGGGGCCTTCACTTCCAATTCTTGGAGTAATAAAACTCCCTCATATGGTAAACTGTTTCATTGACTTCTTTTTAAAACTTCCAAGCACTTTTCAACTGAATGCCCCTTTGGGGGGAAAGATTGCTCTGCATGCAAAGAACTGGGAACTCATTACCCAGGACAAATGGGTTTTAAATATAGTGTCCCAAGGATACAGATTTCACTTCCACACGTTGCCAACCCCAAGCGGTTGGCCAGATCTACCCAGAAATCAGTGGGCAGAGGCCCAAAAGTAAGTAAAATTTCTCTTAAGCATAGGGGCTATTCAACTGGTACCAGAAGAGGAAAAGGGCAAGGTTTCTACTCAAGACTTTTCCTGGTACCCAGAAAAAAACAATTCATGGCATCCTATCCTGGATCTGTCTACTCTAAACACCTTTTTGGTGATTCCAAAATTCAAGATGCTGACTCTTCACCAGTTGCTTCCTATGCTAGGCAAAGAAGCCTGGTTGGCAACACTAGATTTAAAAGAAGCATACCTGCACATCCCAATCAGGGAATCTTGCAGAAGATACCTACACTTCAAAGCAGGATACACACACTACCAGTTCTCTGCACTGCCCTTTGGCTTATCTACTGCACCCAGGGTATTCACAAAGTGTCTAGCACCAGTCATTGCATTTTGCAGGCAAAGAAATATTCGAATATACCCATACCTGGACGATTGTCTAATTCAGGCAGAAAGCCAGGACATACTTTGAATCATCTGACCTTTGTACAAAGGGTGCTAACTTGTCCTGGGGTACACCATAAATGAAAAGAAATCACACCTGGTACCCTGTCAACAAATGATATTCCTGTGAGCAAGCTTGAATACAACTTCCCAGATGGCTTTCCTCACGCCAGAGAAACAAATTCATTTGACAACCTACTTCAAACAAGTGGCCAAAAAAACCCTGCTATCTGCAAGGCAAATACTGCAAGCCTTGGGTTTTATGGCCTCCTGCATTCTTCTAATTCCATATGCAAGACTGCATATGAGGAAACTACAGTGGTATCTAAAAAGCCTATGGTGTCAACATTCTCAGGATCTAGAAGCAATGATTCCTATCATAGCTTGCCTACACCTAAAGTTCCTTTGGTGGGCAGAGGCCTGCCACCAAAACAAGGGACTACCATTCACACTACCCCCTGCCGCCCAAACCCTTAACAGACACATTAGACTTTGCATGGGGGGCTCACCTGGCAGGGAAGTTCATTCAGGGCAAATGGAACCCAAGTCAAATGCACCTGCTCATCAATCAAAAAGAAATGTTAGCTGTACAGAATGCTCTGACAGCCTTCAAGGACCACATTTTTAGAGGAGAATTAATGGTAAAGACAGACAACACCACTGTTATGTGGTACATAAACAAGCAGGGGGGCACACATTCTTACCCCCTCTGCAGACCAGCCATGGCATTGTGGAACACAGCCCTTGAGCTACCAAGTGCACCTACAAGCTTAATTCCTGCCAGGAAAACTAAATACACTGGCAAATGGACTAAGCAGAAACCTCATGGACCCACACGAGTGAAAACTGGAGCTAAGGATTTTCAACATATTGACAAGCAAATGGGGGAGCCCAGCTTATAGACCTGTTTGCCTCCCCCCCAGAACTATCAATTGGACAAATTTTGCACAAGGACTCCCCACAAACAAGCTTGGAAAGTGGATGCTTTGTCCTTCAGCTGGAAAACCTATCAGTTTATGCCTTTCCTCCTCTGCCTCTGCTCTCTAAAGTACTACTAAAGATCAAACAGGACAAACCAAGGACTATCTTGATTGCACCAGACTGGCCATGCCAACCCTCTTGGCAGTGTGTCACTGTTGGCCCCATGGCACCTGCCTCAGACTCCTTCCCTGTTGTCTCAGCAGGTGAACCAGATTCTGCACCCTCAGCTTCAAGCTCTGAACCTAGCAGCCTGGCTAATTACCTAATCTCTCCTTTACCATCCCTCAGTAAACCAATAATGGATATTATTTTAGAGGCGAGGAGACCTAGTACTAGAAAATCTTATGCTGAAAAATGGAAAAGATTCTGTGCCTGGAACCAGTCTCAAGGGATGAGCAGAACAGCACTCAATTTACCTCAGATTTTGCAATACTTAACTGAGATGCTTCACAGGGCCTGTCCTTTTTCTCCATCAAAATTCACGCCTCAGCCATTTCAGCTCATTATAACACAGAACCTCCCCTCTTCTCTCATCCACTACTCAAGCAGTTCCTCAGAGGGGCCAGAAATTTAAGACCACCCAGGAGAGCTCCAACTCCAGCCTGGGACCTTAACTTTGTCTTGGAGAAACTCACTCTTCCTCCTTTCGAGCCAGCTGCTACTGCAGATTTAAAATTTCTTTCTTGGTAAGCAGCTTTCTTTTTAGCAATCACTTGAGCAAGAAAGGGTATCTGAATTATAGGCCCTTATGGCAGTGGAGCCTTTCATCATCTTTCATGCGGACAGGGTGTCCCTCAGAACCAATCCCTCCTTCATGCCCAAGGTGGTATCCAGTGTGGCTCTTAATCAGTCCATTCATTTGCCAACCTTCTTTCCTAATTCACAGAACATAGGGGAATGGATACTGCACTCCTTAGATGTGCACAGACGACTTAGATTCTACTTGGACAGGACTAAATCTCAAAGGAAATCTGAACAACAACTGGTGGCATTTGCTGCAGGGACAGAGGGTAAGGCTATTTCAAAGCAAACCATTTCTAAATGGATAGGCCATTGCATTAATTTCTGCTATAAGCACCATGGAAAACCTATCCTACAGGGGATCAGACCCCACTCATCCAGGGTTGCATCTACCTCTACAGCCTTTCTCAGAGGCGTCCCTACCAGGGACATCCTAGAAGCTGCTACCTGGAGTTCTGTACATACTTTCTCCAAGCATTACCATTTGACATTTTTCTCAAAATCCAGAGCTGGCTTTGCCACTGCAGTCTTGCAGGGCCTTATAGCTGGTCCTAATGCTATTTTCCTCCTCCCAACCTTAGCTTTGGGAATCTACCCAAATGTGATGACTGCAACAGTGAAACACGAAGAACATAGTACAGTTGTGTACACTTACCATAAATGTAGATCTTCGAGTGTATTCACTGTTGCAGTCCTGATTACCCTCCCTCCAGCCCCCCCCCCCCAAACTCCTTTTGGCTATACCTCTACTCTCCTTTACTATGCTTAAAAGCTTTTTGGTGTATTTGCTTTTTTATTGGAGGTATAACCTTGTATATTTATATATTTAATTGCTTCCCATTAGAGGGGCACCTGATATCTGGGGCAAGAAAAACTGATGTAATGGCGTCGGCTGCATGTTTTGTACCCCTGACGACCTGATGTCACGGAAGAAGAGACCGCAACCGGCGCAGGACCCAATACTTTATTCAGGCCGACTGAGGGCTACTGCAACAGATAACTCAAATGTGATGACTTCTACGGTGAATACACTCTAACATCTGCATTTATGGTAAGTGTACACAACTGTACTATCTTCATCCTGTTCCTCTTTTCCCCTCTGTATCCCTCACAATCAGTATGCTTTTCCCTTTTTCTTTGTTCCTGATAATCTGCTGAACGTTCACCTTGAAATTCATTTTGTCAACTACCCGTGCTCATTTCTCTAAGTGCATCCTGTAAGAATTCTGTTTGCATCCTGCTTTCCTACTACTCAATATAATTCATTGCTGTTTGCTTTTTATCTGTACCTGGAAGTCCATGTACGGTTCATGTTAATAGTGAGAAAAGGCAGCTATTCTGATAAAAAGTTATTACTGTCCCGTATTATAGATTCCATCTTGCAACTTAAATATGCACCCACTGAGAGGTAGGCTTGTTGTATACAGTTACTTTTCTCATCTCTGTTTGAATCCATGCCATATTTTCTTAGACATTTCACTTCAATAAAAACATTCAAGAAACAAAAAAATCCCATTTTAACTCAGTGAGCACAAAAAAACTTTATACATTTTCTAAAAAGGAAGTCTAACCCTATAGATAAAGCCATTGTCCTAGATTGATGGCTGTGTTAACAGGTTAACTGTGCTAATGTGCATTGCTTCTTACAGAGATTGCGATCTGTTCTGATCTCCATTCCCCTCCCCCAGGACTGAGCCATTTACTTTCGTTTTAGGTTCATAGGTTCATACTAGGCTATCTGCCCTAGGGCATTTATAAGCCTAGCCAGAGTGTGTGTGGATTTCACCACCCCTTAGGATGAGAATACTATACCCATTAGTTTGCTGTGCCTCTGTCCAGCAGTGATACAGAGATGATTCCTGGGGTAAACCTACGATCTCCCATCCACTCGTCAAGATTTCTCTTGAACAGAGTCAGTGAGGGGCTCTGCCTCACATGGACTGGGATTCTGTTCCATAGTGTAGGGAGTCTCTGGGTGATGAATCTGTCCCTCCAGCACGTCCTATTTATATCCGTGTTGAGGTTTAAGTCTCTTGCTCTTGTGGCTCTGGTGGATTTGGATTTTTTGAGGTGGAGCATGTCCATTAATTCCGGGTTGGACATGGCCTTGTATGTCAGGCACAGATCACCTCTGAGCAGACGGTATGCGACTGAATAGAGCTGGAGTTTCTTCAGTCGGGCATCGTATGACATATGTTTGAGCCCCTTTATCCTTTTGGTGAGGAACTTTTGGGGTCTTTCCAACTGCTGCAGGTGTCGGGTAAGGTACATTCGAATGGGGCGTTGTACTCAATCATTGGTCTGATAAGTGAAGAGTACAGGGGTACAATGACCTCTCCTGATCTGGATGTGAATCCCTTCATGATCAGGTGGGCAATGTAGAAGGTCTTCCTAACCACTTTGGCAATGTGAGTGTCAAAAGAGAGGTTACTGTAAACTTGGGTCCCCAGGTCCCTGATAACTTCTTCCGTGTTTAATGGATTACCACCTATGTGGTAATTAGGGGTTACCTTGTTTTTCCCAAAGGGTATGACTATACATTTTTTGGCATTTAGCTTAAGGCCATGGCTCTGGCACCAGTTATCTATTTCTATGAGACCTTTCTGGAGGATGTCTGTGTCTGATGGAGTGTCAATTATGGTGCCCAGTTTGCAGTCATCTGCAAATTTTGTCAGCCACAATCCCCCTATGTTTGCCTGCACTTCAGAAAAATAAATGCCGAACAAGAGGGGGTCCAGGACTGAGCCCTGTGGGACACCGTTCGTGACCGGCTTAGAGTCTGACATGGCACCAGCAACTCTAACCCTGTGTGTTCTGTCCTTGAGCCAGTTTGCAACCCATCTTGTGACATATGGGTTTACATCTAAGCTGGTGAGCTTTTCTATGATGCCAGTGGGGTATTGTGTCGAACGCTTTGCTAGGTCAAGGTAGGCTGTGTGAACTGCCTTACCCTCATCAATGGCCTTAGTGACTGTTTGAAAAGTCGACCAAGTTCAAGAGGCAGGATCTGCCCTTGACAAAGCCAAATTGGGTAGGATCCAGTGTCTGTAGGTCCCCAATGTCTTTATTTATGAGTTCCATTATGATCCTCTCCATAGCTTTGCAGACAAGGCTCGTCAAGCTTATGGGCTGGTAATTTCCAGGGTCCGTAGAAGCACCGCCTTTGTGGAGTGGGACCACAGTTGCCGTACGCCATTCTTTGATGCGTATCCTGTAGTAAGGCTAAGATTAAACAGCAGCCTTATGTGTGGGTTTAGTTCCTCATTGAGTTCGCGTAGCACACAGCCGGGGACACCGTCCGGTCCCATTGATGCTGTGTTTTTTGCTTTAGAGAGAGCAGCTCTCACCTGGGCATCTGAGATGTTTGGGAGGCTAGACTCTGGTGGGATAGATATTTCTCCTTTTGGAATTTGCACTGAACCTGTCTGCCAGTATGTTGGCAAAGTCTGTGGGTTCAGTGATTTTTATCATTTTGGACTAATTCTGAGCATATCTGGGAGTTTCCACCCAGGTTTCTAACATAGCTAAAGAAGGCTTTATGATTGTCTTTTGTGTCATTAGCGATTTTTCTCTCAAAGTTGGCCTTGGATGATTTTATGAGTGATCGTAGTTTTTTGCTAGTATTGATCAGAGATGCCTTCCCATTTAGGGATTTTGCTCTGTCATGTAGTAGCTTTCTCCTCTTGTTGTAGAGTTTGTTTATGGCTGGAGTCCACCAGACCGGGCGCCTGCCTTTGGTGGAAAGGGTCTTGATTTTATTAGGGATTGCTTGATCCATACATTCCTGGAGGTGCTCGTAGAAGGCATTTGTAAGGGTTTCAGCAGCGTGGGTTGTGGTTTCCACTGGCTCGGGGGCCTTGAAGGATACCACTCCAGTCTTAAGAAGTGTGAAGTTTGCTTTTGAGAAGTTCTTCACTGTGGTCTTTTTTGCTGGGGGTGGTGGCGGGATGTGGATCTCCAGTGAGATTAATTTATGGTCTGATCTCACCAATGAGGGATATACTTCCGGTGTGGAGCATTTTGTCCCCATGTTTGTGATGATCAGGTCTAGTATATTTTCTCCTCTTCGTAGTTATACCTATGTTGCTTCCGCCCAGAAGGTTTATATTGCTTGAGATTCAGCATAGTCTAAACCCAGTGAGAAGGGTTACTGATGGATGTTGTAACAGATGCACGCTGATAATATCATATGTTATGTGATCCTATCTCGCCTACATTCTGACTGATGGGTTTGGAGCCGATCCCTCGGCTCCGACTCGGCACGCTTATGCCAAAGAGCGAAGTCTCTTTTTGGCTGAGCTTACTATATCCCAGGATGCACCACTACCAGTCCCCCAGATCTCGTTTGCCGCTAACTAGCAAAGACGTGGTCTCGAGCTGGCTGAGCTAAGTAGTGTCTTTTCACTAACTTTTTCTGTCAGAAATTTGCTAATTCTTTAACAAAAAGCTGTTTTAACAGCTACTCTGTGCTGTGTGTGTGTTTTGAAAACTTTTTGTAAGAGAAATTGTGTGTGACTGGTGTTTGTTCTGGTACAGGCTCCCTTCTTCCATAGGGCCTTTCCTGTTGGTTAATTCCTTTGAACCTTAGGGGTTCTTGGATTTCTGTATACTTTATTCACTGTTGTATGTCTTCAGTTGGCCTTTATTTTAATTGGCTATCATTGTAAACGGCAAGTTAATCTTGTAGGGTCAGTCTTTCCCAACAAAGTTTGGTCTGTGAGAGAGTACTCAGTTTTCTTATAATGTCTCAGGCCCCTAGGCCTTCGGGCTTCAAAAAATGCACTAAATGTAGTTTTAAAATGTCTATCACGGATGACCACTCTCTGTGTGTATATTGTTTGGGCGCCAAACATTTGCAGGAGTCCTGCAGCGTGTGTCACGCTTTTTCCTCGAGGGTCCTCCAAGAGAGGAAAAATAAGCTTATTTTGAAAGGCCTTATAAAACCCTCTTTTGAAGAAGCTTTAGCATCCTCTCCTTCTCCTGCTAAAAAGAAAAGGGCGTTGGCTCCGACCAGTCCATCGGACCCGACCGCCAAAAGACATAGTCAGGCTTCTCCTTCGGCTCCAAGGACTTCGGAGCCGAGGGCGGAACGGTCTGCCTCGATGCCTCCAGTCTCGACTCCTCTGGCTTCGGAGCCGATGGCTGGGGCATCGAGAGGCGGGTCACCTTCATTGGCTCCACTGGTCTCGGAGCCGATGAAGGTTGTCCTCTCAGACACTTCCTCCTCGGCGCCGAAGTCCTCCTCGGCACCGATGGAAACTAGTTTGGGTATTCCTCCGGCGCCGATAGTCATCGAGTCGCCTCGGAGCCGGTCCCCTAGCCCCTTGGGGCCGTTGGAGAGGCCAACTCGAACCCGTTCAGTATCCTCTAGGTCATCGAGGATGTCAGATTCGGACATAGACAGGGTGCTCCAAAGACTGTTCCAGTCCCCAGTCTTTCAAAAATTTGTTTCGGCTCCGACCCACTTGGCTTCGGAGCCGATAGCCCATGCCATTACCATTCCTCCTCCGACCGCTTCGGCTCCGTCGGAGCAGGTGCTGCTGGAGCCGGTGGAGATCCTAGGGTCGGCTCCGACCCTTACTCCAACCCCGGCCTTCGGGTCCGAGTTTGGCACGCGGACTTCTTCGGCCGGACCCGGGGGTGACGTTTCGGGACCTATGTTGTCGGTTCCGAGCCTCCCTCTCGGTGCTTCGGCTGCGGGACTTCCGTCTGCTATCATGGCTCCGGGGACCGGACACTCCCAGGATTCTGGGGGTCCGGCTTTCAGAGCTATGAGGAGTGCCTTGGCCAAGTCTTCTTCGGCCATCTCTCCGGCTTTACCGGCACCTTCCCTGGGCGTGGAGACTGGGTCTTTGGCAGTTCTCCTGTCCCTAGGCAGCGGAGCCCCGGGGCCTGAGGTTACCCCCACTGGGGGTTCCCCTCCTCCTGAGGGTTCTTCGGAGTTGTCTTCAGAGGAGCCCCCAAGGAAGAGATCGTGCAAGAGGAAGCACGTGGACTCCCCCGAGTCTCTTACATCGGACACTGATCTTGATGATGCGGAAGGGTCCCCGAAGTCGTCCTCGGATGATGTCTCATTCGCAGACATTTTAGAGATCCTCAAGCAACGAGGCGGCTGGATATCCAAACCCCCCTCTGCTGATGAGACAGTGCTTCTCAAGGCCTTTGGTGCTCAGCCCTCCGCCTCCTGGGTGTCTCCGCCCTTCGACGAGCTCCTGGATTTGGTTTGTCGAAGGGCGTGGGAACATCCAGATACTGTGGAACCAGTGCCTTCTCGCCCTAACAAATTTTTGTCTGCCCCACCCGAGAAGGAGTTCTTGACAAAAGGCGTGGCTATAGATGCCATGGTGGTGGCATCTGCTACACAACAGGACGTGGCAGAGGCTTCAACGTCCGTCCATCCTCCTAATAAGGAGTCTAGGAGCATGGACCGGTACGGGAAGCGCACCCTGACTTCAGCGGCCTTTACACTAAGGTCCCTGAATTATTTGGCACATATTTTACCAGGCTACAGAGGGATCTGGTCAAGGAGCTGTCAGATTCCCTCTCAGGTAACCTACCTGAGCAGCTAGCCCAGTCGGTTAGCTCTCAGTTGGCTATCCTTACCTCGATTTCTAACTCGTCCATGAGGCTCATTTCATATGCAGCTGAAGGGGCGGGCAGAGCGGCAGGCACAGGCGTGGCTCTACGGAGACGAGCCTGGCTCCGTTTGTGTCATTTTGCGGAGGCCTTCAAGTCTTCCTTCGCCGACGCTCCCTTTGATGGGTCCTCTTTGTTTGGACCTAAGGTTAAAGACACTCTTACCCGCTGTGAGCAAGAAGGAAAAACTTTATCTGCCGTAGGTGCATGTTATTCCACTCCCTTTCGGCCTTATCCCAAGGCTAAAGGAGGAGGGAAGATGTGGTTCCGCAAATCACGTAAGTTTTTCCTCAACAGCAGGAAGATTCCCTTCCAGAGGCAGAGGACGGGGAAATTTTTCTGGGAGACGCCGTCCCAGAGGCGGCAGAGGGCCCCGCAATTCTGGAGACCGCGAGTCCTTTCGTGGCTCTTCAGCCTCCCACACTTCATGAGGGATTGCCCGGCTGTGCTGCTCGAGCCAGTCGGGTGCCGCTTTGCCAAGCACCTAAAAGCCTGGGAGTCTAGCACTCAGGACAGATGGGTGCTTCGGATTATTGCCGGAGGTTACACCATTCCCTTCAAACACTCACCCCCACCGTCCAAAAAAATCCCGGACCCACCACCCAGTCAAAGGGAAATTGCAGCCGCAGAAGCGTCAAAGCTGCTAGAAAAAGGAGTCATCCAACCGGTCCCCACAGACCAGATCGGATCCGGAAATTACTCAAGGTTCTTTTTAGTGCCAAAAAAGACAGGGGACCTGAGACCAATATTGGATCTCAGCAAACTAAACCAATCCGTCATGAAATCCAAATTCCGAATGGTCACTTTACAATCCATTCTCCCATTGTTGGAGAAGGATGTTTGGATGTGCTCCATAGATCTCAAGGACGCCTATTATCACATACCGATACATCAGGCGTCCAGGAGGTATCTGCGCTTCAGCCTGGGAGACAGTCATTTCCAATTTCGTGCACTGCCCTTTGGTCTCACCACAGCCCCCAGGGTGTTCACCAAGTGTTTGGCAGTAGTAACTGCTCACCTGAGGAGTCTTGGATTCCAAGTGTTTCCCTATCTGGACGACTGGCTCCTGACTGCCACCACCAGGCATCTACTAATGGACAACCTCAAAGCCACCATCTCCTGGGTGCTACCCTGGGAATTACATTCAATTGGTCAAAGTCTGTCTTGCTGCCCTCTCAGCGCATAAGGTTCATAGGAGCAGAGATAGACTCAAAATTGATGCTGGTCTTTCTTCCTACCGAAAGGATTCAAACTTTACAAGGTCAAGTTCAAGCCCTGCTTTCAAGATCCAAAGCCCCAGCCAGGATGGTCCTGCAACTTTTAGGTTCGATGTCTGCCACGGTTCTCCTAGTTCCACTGGCAAGATTGCACATGAGGATTCTTCAGTGGCTGTTATCGACTCAATGGTCCTTTCAGAATCTCCCCCTCAATCACCCCATTATGATTACAGAAACGTGCAAACGGGACCTCCGCTGGTGGCTTCAGCCATCCAGTCTGAATCAGGGAAGACCTTTTGTTATCCCCCCTCCGGTGGCCACCCTGACGACGGATGCCTCCCAGACAGGGTGGGGGGGGGGGCATTGTCTGGGCAGGTTAGTTCAGTGTTCTTGGCTTCCAGACGAAACCTTTCTCCATATCAATGTATTGGAAATGAGGGCTGTACTTCTGTCCCTACGGGCCCTCCACGAGTTTCTCCCTCAAGGCATTATCGCTATCCACACAGACAACATGTCGGTGGTCTGGTATCTAAACAAACAAGGAGGGACCAGATCTTACCCCCTTTGCAGAGAGGCCATGAGGGTGTGGGAATAGGCTGTAGCTACCAACCGTTTCTTGGTAGCGACCCACATTCCAGGGAAATCCAATATATTGGCAGACAGATTAAGCAGGACGATTCTCTCTCCTCACGAGTGGTCCCTGAACGAAACAGTAGCAGCTCAGGTTTTCAGAAAATGGGGACCCGTGCTGCACCTATTTGCAACACCACAAAATGCAAAGTGCAAAAGGTTCTTCTCCTTGACTCCACGTCAGGGGGAGGCAGCTATGGATGCTCTGGTCCAACCTTGGCCAACAGGACTACTTTATGCCTTTCCTCCGGTTCCACTTCTCCCCAAAGTCATCCAGAAAGCTTCTCAATTGGGGTCCACAATGATACTAATTGCTCAAGACTGGCCTCGTCAGGTATGGTTTCCCTACCTGAAGAAACATGCTGTGGACGATCCTTGGTTTTTGGATCTAACTCCGGATCTGCTGATTCATCAGTCGGGACGACAACACCAGTCCCGTCACACTTTGAAATTGACAGCTTGGCTCCTCCACTTCCGACTTTAGTCAGAAATCACACCCTAGACCCGGAAGTTATTCACATTTTATCTTCGACCCACAAACCCACCACTAAGAAATTATACCTCAGTAAGTGGAAGAGGTTTGCTATCTGGGCTCAACTCAGGGGCTTAGACCCTATCACTGCCCCGATACCAGAGGTTTTGAAATTTTTAACATCCTTGTTTAATCAAGGATCTTCAGGCTCTACTATTAAAGTCCAACTAGCAGCTATCTCTAAATTTCACGAATCCATGGATCCACCGTTGATGAGCAGCAGATTATGCAAAACTTTCATTAAAGGTGCTGGGCTGTTAAGACCTCCAGTTTTTCATCCTGCGCCTCCGTGGGATCTTGATTTGGTACTTCGTGCCTTAACATCTTCCCCTTTTGAACCGGCTGCTACATGTGAGTTAAAATATCTGTCTTGGAAAACTGCCTTCTTAGTTGCAATTACTTCTGCAAGAAGAGTTTCAGAGCTTCAAGCCCTATCTATCAAACCACCGTACTTGATTTTTCACAAGGATAGAGTATCACTTAGGCCTAACCCATCTTTTGTCCCAAAGGTTTGTTCTAATCTCTGTCTCCAACAATCTCTAGAGCTACCAGTTTTCTTTCCAAAATTCTCCAACGAAGCGGAATACACCCTCCATAAATTGGATGTTCACAGGCAATTGCGCTTCTATCTAAACAGGACTCAGCAAATTCGAAAATCAGACCAGTTGTTTGTGTCCTTTTCAGATAATAAATTGGGTAAAACCATCACTAAAGCTACTATCTCCAAATGGATTAGAGATTGTATAACTCAGGCTTATTCCTCTTCAAATAAGCAACTTACAACATCTATCAAAGCTCACTCTACCAGAGCTATGGCTACTTCTATTGCTTTTCATTCCAAGCTCGCTATTTCTGAGATTTGTGCTGCGGCTACTTGGTCCAACCCGCACACTTTCATTTCCCACTATAAATTGGATGTGGCATCTAAAGGGCGAGCATCATTTGGTTCCACGGTACTCAGGAGTGTTTTCCAGTGAGCCACCCAGGATTCAGGTGCTAGGGCGCTGTCCCATCAGTCAGAATGTAGGCGAGATAGGATCACATAACATCTTTTAGTTATGTACTCACCATAACTTCAGATGTTTGGGATCCATCTCGCCTACATTCCTAATACCCACCCTCCTTCCCCCTGCCTTGGAGATCAGAAGAGATTGAACGGTTTTGAGTTCTACTGTTTTTTATCTTGTTTCATCTGTCGATGTTATATAAGCAGCGTGTGTGTCTGTGTATGTATGCGGACAAACTAGATCTGGGGGACTGGTAGTGGTGCATCCTGGGATATAGTAAGCTCAGCCAATAAGAGACTTCGCTGTTTGGCATAAGCGTGCCGAGTCGGAGCCGAGGGATCGGCTCCGAACCCATCAGTCAGAATGTAGGCGAGATGGATCCCAAACATCTGAAGTTATGGTGAGTACATAACTAAAAGTTTATCTTCTATGAATCTTTCCTCAGTGGGTCACAGCTGCTGTCTCACTTTTCCACGATGCTTGGATGACCTCTCTACCTAGTGACTGCTGTTGAAGTTCCCGTGTTTAACAGTGTATATATCCTTCTGAGGTGTGTCTTTGCACAAGAGTGCATGCTGCTGAGGGCCTGTTGGCAGCTAAGGGTGGTTGTGTTCTTTTCCAGTAAGGCACAAAGTCTGTGAATTACTTCTTTAGGATGAGTATGCACCTGAGCTCTACTACTTCTAAGAAAAAAGTGCTGAACTAGAGTGGATGTACCTAGTGATCAGCATACAGAGGGCGATCCCGTTGTCGATCATCTGCAGTGAAAACGT
This sequence comes from Protopterus annectens, assembly GCF_019279795.1. NCBI lineage: Eukaryota > Metazoa > Chordata > Ceratodontiformes > Protopteridae > Protopterus > Protopterus annectens. Next base: position 269,910,901 of record NC_056729.1, on the reverse strand, counting down.
AGCTGTAGTTTCTCTGCTTGGGAGCTTTTTTTTAAATATTTTAATTTCTTTTGAAAATAGCTGTGCTTTTAATAACGTTAAAAGCAATTTTTCGTATTGGGCTTGAGATCTTTCAGAGACTGTTAAGTTTCTTACAGGGCTTTACTCCTTTGCGCTATTGCTTTTCATTTATTTTGATGTTTACAGTCTAAAGTTTATTTTGCTGTGTATTAGCAGCCTTAATTAAAGGAAAAAGCATTTTACGTTGATGTCTGTGATCACCAGTGGTTCTTCAGGAGGCGTATCATTTTAGGACACTGAAGTAAGAGGATTATTAGGGGTTGCTATGGTTACGTTGTGTACCAGTGCATTCCAGTGATCAGTGCATTCAAGAGAGTACAGATCCAGCTTTTCTGACTGAAAACATTGGGCACATTCACTAACAGTGTATCAGAATTCTGTATTTAATGTTAAGTTCAAGTATAAAAGGTTAATAGAGCTGTTGGTGAGCTCAGCATTACTAGTTTCTCTTAGAAAGTATTTTGAATGGTAGAGAAAAGCTTCCCAGTTTCTGGTTGAGAGTTAGTGGAGTTGCATAATGATTTTGAGATGCTAAGTGATGAGAAGTATATTTTCTTTAGAGAACACATTGATGAGTTTTGGCATAACTACTAGAGTCAAGCTTACACACTTGCTCAATTTGAGTTGCAGAGATAGAAGATTCCTATTAAAAAATGGAATAATGCACAATACTTAAATTCATAGAGTTTGCAAGGCGTAGTCAGGCCATAGACCATGATTGTATTGACAGTATCCATAATCACTGGGCACCACTTGTCTGCAGGAGGCAGTATCAAGTCATGCCTGGAATGTATCTACATTCACCTATGCAGTAATTGAGGTTCCTCTTAAAGAAGGAGAGGGTATCACTCCATTTTATATATAACAGAAAGTTATTCCAGAAGTGGGGGAAGCATTGAGTACATGCTGTTGTTTCAAGTCTTTAGTCTGAGTGATTGTGAAGCCATTTGTTTTGTGGAGGTGTAGATCAAGGTGAAATGGGTCCTTACAGCACAAAATGCAGGAGTCTGCAAGAGCCGGAGTATATGAATAGAGCTTCAGGCTTGTCTTGGTGGCAAAGTCGGTTGATCTTTTTGGTTAAGAACCTCTTGGTTCTCTTCATAACTGCATGCTATGTTTGCAAAGGTACATGCTAAAAGGGGCATTATATTTAATAATCAATTTGATCAGGGCAGAGTATAGAGGAGTGATAACTTCTTTTGACATGGATTTATAAACCTCTAGTTATTTATTATTATACCATGACCCCCTATTAATATTCCAAAACGTGCATGCTGATTGGCCAGCGTGCACATTGTAAATCAACTTATACTAAAGGAAAAAGGTCCGGTCGCCCGGACTTTTTCCATTAGTATAAGTCTCTTTTAAAACACTGTCTCGCTATGTTAAAAGAGTTTAACATAGTGACACACGTTTAAAAAAAGCAATGGAGATCTCTGTTGCTTTTTTTAAAGCTGTCTCGCTATGTTAAACTCCTTTAACATAGCGACACAGTGTGTAAAAAGCAACGGAGATCTTGCTTTCTCCGTTGCTTTTTTTTAAACCTGTCTCGCTATGTTAAATGGGTTTAACATAGCGAGACAGCTTTAAAATAAGCAACGGACATCTCCGTTGCTTATTTTAAAGCTGTCTCGCTATGTTAAAACCATTTAATATAGCGAAACAGTAAAAAGCAACGGAGATCTTGCTTTCTCCGTTGCTTTTGGCCACAGCTCTGATGTACTGCATAGGCATGCGCAGTACATCAGAACTGCCGCGGATACCAGCCAACTGCGGAAGGGCAGCAAAGAGGCATTATACAATACCATTATTTAAGAAAAGTAATTTCTTTTCTTAAATAATGTCATAGTATAATAGCAATAACCCATGCCTGGGTGTGGGTAATGCGGGATTTACCCACGGTTGTCTTTGTTTGGTCCCTAGGGCTTCGCCCTCGGGACCAAACCACGCCAACCGTGGGTAAATCCCGCATTACCCACACCCAGGCGTGGGTTATTGCTATATTCTAGATAAAAAGATTTCCTGACTGCTGTTGCTTTGTGGACAGGGCTCTGTCCCTGAAGGTACTGAGATCACTGACTACTGTATGTTGCTGTTGAAATTCATCTATGAAAGATGATAAAGCTTGCAGTTCTTTGCATTTCATTTAAGCCCACCTCTAATACAGCACTAACTTGTATGGTTTATTCCTTGGTGTAGTAACACAGTATCAGATTCTGAGCGAACACCACCACCCAGCATGCAGGTCGTCAGCAAATTTAGTTGGTCATATGTCTAGGTTAGTGGTTTGGCAATCTGAGAAGCAGATGTTGAACTGAAGGGGTCCTAGTATTGACTTTTGAGAAATGCCACTATTCATTTTTTTTTTTTTTTTGCTTTCTGAGGTGACATCTTACTATATTTGTGTGGGTTCTATCAGCCATCTTGCTATTTTTCATGCCTAATAATGGTCTGCATTTAGGCCTTGAAGCTTTACAGTTCTTGTACAGGGAATAGTATCAAAGGCCTTGGCTAGATCCATGTTTGCCAACTTAGCTGATAACTACAGCTTTAGTGAACTTCTCCAAAACGTTTACAAGTTAAGTAGACATGATGACTTGAGCATATTGTTGCCATTTTTTTTAGATGTTAGGCTGATGTGTCTGTAGTTCCTGGGATCTGAGGCGGGGCTTCCTTTATAATGTGGCATTGCGATAGCCATTTTCCATACCTCAGGAACATACCCTGTTGCTTTCTTAAACTGAAGAGTTTTAGGAAGGCTCAGAGGGGTGTGTCTGGTGATGTCTATTATCAGCAAGGTATATTGTCGGGACACATTGCACTGGTGTTTTTAATATTATAGACTATAGTTTACGGCATGTTCCATGATCAGGGGAGGGAGGGGTTCAGAAACTTTTAGAACTTCATTGATGGTTTCTGATGTGAAGTTGGCCCTGAATTTGCTTACAAATATATTTGTGATGCCTTCTGAGTTGGAGTGGGTAATACCATTGTAAACTAATTCAGTGCATTGCTGCATTTTATTTTTCAATTGTTCGAATTAAAGAAGGATTTTTGACTATCCTTGACATCAAATGCTATTACTAATTTATGTTCTGCCTTGATACTATAATATTTTTGCTGATGTTTTCCATAGTTATCTTCGAATTATTATAGGCCTTAATTAGCTTTTTTAATTTAATTATAAAGTTTATTAATGTTGGCACTCCATCAAGGTGGCTTATTTTTTATTATATTTTGCAATGTATTTGTTTCTGATTGGCACTGCTTAGTTTGCTAGTTTTTAGGTGGGAATAGAATTTATTGGCATAAGTGACAGAAATAAGGGCTGGAAGTTTGGTAACTTTATTTTGTGAGTCCTTTATTTCAGTGGAATTCAGTGTGTGATTGTTTTACATGGAGTAACAATTTGCAATTAAATCTGAACAGAGATGAGGATACTATAGAAGTAGTGCAGGTTGGTGAAAATGAGGTCATGAAGAGTTTGACCTCTAGTGGGCTGGTTAACTATTTGTACTAGGGAGTTAGCATTTACCAAGCCTTGGTGTGTACCCAGCCTTTGTGAGATAAATGCTGTACTTCTAATAGATAGTTGAAGTCAGCCATCAAAAAGGTATTTTTGTTTGAGTAGTTCAGTAAGTATTAGAAATCTTTTTAGGGTCCTCCGCAGACATCAAAGATGATTTTTATAACAGGCTGTGAATTGATTATTTGTCTTGGTTAGGGTAATTTGAAGTTGGGGAAAGACGCAATATGGGAACTGGGTTTGGTAACACCAAGATCATACATAAGGAAAGTCATATTATTGTAGAATATATCAAAATGTCCATTACTGGTATTTTTATATGCACGGCAAATGATTATTCAGAATGAACCTTATGAGTCTGGAAGTGATAACTTTGACCGTAGAATGTTGATGTTATGGAGAGTTGATGGTTGGGAAACTTTGTCAACCTTTAAATGGATTGCTTTGTATAGTGTAAGTATGGAGAGTTATGGGCTCAGGTTCCCTCAGAGTTGTTTGCTTTTGGTATAGTAGTTAACTTGGAGGATTAAAGCTCCGACTTTGTTAATGAGCTGTTTCCTTTGCCAAGCATGCAGGGTTTGAATCTTTCCACTCATTTGCCTACTGTGTGACCTTGAACAACTCATCAGACAGTGCTTTATGGTAATTGGGAATTTGGGTTAGTCTTCTCAATGTTCTCCTGGACTGCATGCCTAGTAACTATGAAGACAAGCATGGAAGAAAATGTGAAGGATGAGTAGCAGTAAGACTGACATTACATTTTTATGAGAAGCTTTAAATTAGTCTACAAAATATTCATTTGTAGGCTTATGCTGCATAGCCAGTGCTGGAGTTCAGAGTTGGCACATTCCAACCAGCGTCTTAGAAGAGAGCTGTGGAGGCTGTATTCCCTAAAGTACCCTCAAACCAAGCTCCTTCTAGATTATAAGGTGATTGTCTATATCAGCTAAGAGAATGGCAAAGATGTTGCCAAAATTGATAGATACGAGTGAATGGTAGGACAATGGAAACCAACATCTAAGCCAGCCATAACTGAAGTATTGAATATTATAAAGGAAATAAGAGTTAGAGATGGAATCTTTAGAAACGGGAGGGAGCAAATGACATAGAAATGAAATTTGTGGGAGCAATATCTCATAGGATCATAGGAGGTCACTAGACTAATGGCTGTAGAGTATGTTTAAACCATTGTATGCAGAATAATGTTCACAAAGAGGAGTGAAATGTAGAGAAAGGCAGGACCAAGCAGTTTATGTAATATTGGAGTAAATGATTATTGTGAAAAAAGCATGTATATTGCAGGAAACTAATGAAAAATGTTTACAGTGGTTTGCTTAATATAAGTGTATGTTTACTCAAGTCATTATTAAAATTGTGTGAATTTAATAAAGGTGTTTAAAAAAAATAGGTATTAGGATTTTAGTTTGGGAATGCTCAGGAATCAAATAGCTTGATTGACATTCAGAACTTTTTGTATGATTCTTGCGTCTAAACTGTGATAAGATTTCTGTAATCTGGTATCTAAATGTCATGAATATTGTATCAGGAGTTTGTCTTCGTAAGCTCGGCTGTTGTGAGTACCCTCACATAGCTGTGCTTTTGTCCTTTGCTTGACTCAGACTTCCAAGCTACTTTTAATCTGAAAGTGCTCAACTGGATTGGTGCTTGCCTTTGTAACTTCTCGTATCCTTACTCTTTTTCTAGATCTCTATGCATTTCCTTGCAGCAAACTTGTATTGGCTTTTCAGGGGGGAAGCACAAATATAATCATACAGCTAACACTCTTACTGTTTAAGAACTAATACCCGATTTATTGTAGTCAGTCTCAGAAGTGCAGGAGCCTTAACCCACCTAGCAGTAGGTGTAAGGCAGAGAACTGTTTCTATATTGGACATTAGTCCATCACATGACACGTTCCAACATGAGCATCAAATTTAGTAGGATTACCAGTTTACCTTTTAGTATATTTCTGGATGTGAGAGGAAGCAAGACCTCTGTGAAGACCCATACAGAGATGTATATGATCAAGTAGGCACCACAGATGGGAATCGTAATTAAAAATCAAGTGCTGTAATTAGAGTTTTCAAACACGTGTGTGTACTGACTGATTTTTAAATCTTTTTTTTTTTTTTTTTTTTAAGGTGATGCAAAAGAAACTTCAGGATTTGGAATCCAAGCTACGTTCATCTCATGAAAATACAGTGCAGCATGAGACTCGCATTCAAAATGAACAGCTGAAATGTAAAACTGCTGAAAATAAGCTAAGAGAGGTTAAGAGTCACCTTGCTGAGAAAGAAATGATTATAGGAACCTTTCAGAAAGATGTTGAGGCTCTTAAGGTAACTAATAATAAACTTTATGAATATTTATTGTTCCGATCCAAAAATACATGTAGCCTTAAAAAAATACTTTGAAATAAATGTCACCTGGTATGTTAATTTTTTTGGGAATGACCTTCTAACAGCACTTCAGTTTGAACTGTTTTTATTATCTTTAGGCAAAATCCCTTCAGCTGTGAGTGTGGAGTATCTCTTCAATCTGATAAAATTAACTGCTTTTTCTGATGAAAGATTATTACTATTTAACCAGTTGTAGCACTTTCCAGAAATGTGCCTTGTCACTCTCAAAATGCAGTTATTGTGTTACAGACTTTTCATCAGTACATCAAAAGAAACTTGGAGAAAAGGTCAATGCTTAGCAAATAAGGTTATTACGTAGACCAGCATTTGTACCTTCACTGCTCTGGTATACCATTTACATATTGTGGTCTTCACTTAGTAATGTTGGTATTCTTGTATGGCTTTTACACATTAGCCGAGATCCAGAAGTTTTCTGTCATAAGGTTGTAAAGCCCATCCAGTACTTAGATCAGTGACTATGCTGTAGAAGCTTAATCGTCAAAGGCTGCTTGGGCTTTCCAGAGTGGGTAGTGTCTTTCAGATGCCTTTTTTAATATCCTGTTTGATCAGTTGAAAACTGCAAAACTGGCGTTCATTTTTCCGGACTTTTTTTTTTTTTTTTTTTTTTTTTTTTTTTTTTGAGGAATTCTTAAACACAACCATGTGTTAAGCAAGAAAATAAAAAACACTGCAGTTTATTTTCATTGTGTAAATATTTTTGGAAATGTATATAATTGATGTCTTTTCCACCCCAGCTGAGTGCAACTGTGCAAGTATGTTTATTGCAAGATTCTGTATTTAGCACAAGACTCACTACATTGGTATAATTCCTTATAACTTCAGAACTTGTTACAAGCAGATATTCTGTTTATTGGCTGGACGTCCATATTTTTATTTCTACGCATAGTGGGGCTGGTCTACTCCTTAAGCCAAAGACAGTAAATATTTCAAAGAAAAGGGAGTCCATTTTGCATTGTTTTTAGTACTTTTTTTGTTTTTTGCCCCAGGAAGTGACTGGGTGTCAGTCTGTTAGCTTCTTCCTGATCATAGGAAGTTACTAGGCTATTGGCCCTGAGGCCCTTACAAGCCTAGCCAAGAAGTTAGCCTGTATTCCAACAAGTCAGCACCCTATGCCACTGTCCAGCAGGGACACAGGTGGAATCCCAGGGGGTGATGATTTCCAGATTAGTGCAGTAAGTACCCAGTCTGGAAGAAGCATCTTATATTATTGCAGCTGTAATTTGATTCCTGAGGTTGTGGTTCTGGATTATTCAGAATTTTGAGGACTTTTTTCCCCATAAGCCATTGATGAAGCTCACTGACAAGTATGTCTGCCAGAGTTTCGTGAAGAATTACCATCTGAACTGCCCTTTTACTCTAAAGGAAAGTAATTAGGCTTTGACTTGCAAGCATTGTACAACTTTCAGGAAAAACTCTTTTCCCATACCTGAAATTTCTTGGGCTGTATAAAACCGCTTTCAGCACTGGGTAAGAGGCATCTGTCGCATACTTAACAGAGAATAGTCAACCAATGAGCGTAAAAAGCCATGAAAAGAGAAGTATCACAGATAAATGAAAAAGATGAATGTGCAGTTTAAAGTTTCTGTGGGCAGAATGTATGACACCTTAGTGACCCCACCAGTCTGGTATGGACTTAAGGCATTATCTCCTGAGAGTTGCAGCTGTCTACTCGTGACTTCAGCATATCCATAATGGTCTTCATGTGGATCACTGTTGTATTCTTCATCACTGTGAGGAACTCTGTCATTAGTGGAGATCTTTTATCAAGCTTAACTTTTCAGAGCTTTGTGCATCCATCTCCCCTACTCAGTTAGATTGAATGCGTCTCTCTCCAGAGATATTGGCACATTCCCTGTATAAATGTGGCCTGATACCATTTCCTTGGTGACCAAGTTCAACTACAGTTGTTTCACATCGGGCAGAGACGCATCATCATGGTAGTCAGAAAGGATAAACAAAGCAGTGAAGACCTTGGACATCCAGCCCCATATCCAATGTCTGAATTAGCCACAAATCCCTATATTGAAGACCCCAAAAATCTAAGCTACAGGTATCTGCCATTTTAAGATAATTGCCATAGTCTGTCCCTCAAATGCAAGTGTCCTCAGTGACCATCCCTAGAAAGGCCCTCCCAGGACTGGATTAAATTGGCTTATGACTTTTTTCCAATTAATACAGTCTCTATAAGGTCAATCAGACCAGCTGTCAATTTCAGGATTTCCCTTCCCAGAAGAGCAAAAGGGAACATTAAACAGTCAAACCCTTCAGATTCTGAAGAGGAAGATGACTTTGATTATACATTTCACTTATTCTCTCCCTCCTTCAGGTGTGATATGGATAAAGGTGTTCTGTTCTCAGACTTCTCCTTCCTTTCCTGTGAGTACAACTCATTTGGTGGGACTCATTCTTTCGTGAAGAAGCTCATTAAATGGGAAGCTAAAGAGGTCTGAAATGTCCAGAAAAGATACAGACTTCTGGGCTTGTACATTGTAAACCCCCCCCCCCCCCCCCCGGTCATTCTTGCAGGATAGTTTCCTTGCTGCATCCCAGGAGAACTGGCTTATTTTATAGGGTATAGGTTCCTTTTAAGATATCTTCATAAGACTGCGGTGGCCGATCCAGTAGCAGTGCCCCTGGATGCTACAAGAGGATCCATGTTGTTTCTATGCCCAGATATCCTTACCAGTGACCAGCAGAGCAGCATTTTGGCCTAGTTTGGGAAGAAGGTGTACGAGTCAGCAGTCATGGCCTTCACAGCCCTACAGTTGTCAAACATACATAATCAGGTATCAACTTGAACTTTTCAGGCAATTAAATGAGGCATTAGGTAGCACAAACACCCCTTTGAAGGTAGTCAGCCAGCCTTCTCATTTCACTTTGCCTGTGTGCAGACAGTGCTAGACCTTTTTGATGCAGTATCTAGGCCACCTGCAGGTAGAAGATGTGCATGGTAAAGAATATAATCCCTACCAGTGGGCGTGAAAGTGCCGCTTTTCATTGTACTTTTTGATTAAAAAAAAAATGTTCTTTGGGTTCCCTTCCCAGAAGATTTTTAAAATAAGTGGAGCAGAAGAGAAGGATATTGGAATCAGATGAACTGTTCTACCCTCCTATACCAGGATGTAATAGAGGTATCCTTCAAAACATTGACTGTGTTACCAATGTCACAGTAAAGGAAAGTAAATGAAAAGTAAAAATGGCCTTTTCTGTGACAAAGGGATATCTGGGGGCCCCAATAACTATGCTGCTAGTAGAGAGTAGCCATAACTATATTGCAACTTATCCCTCAACCCCCACACACACACACACACACACACACACACACACACCGTCCCTCATCCCTTAAAAATCCCAAAAGAAAATGAGTCTGGCTGGCCATATGGTCAGAAATTTGCTAAACTTTACAAGGGAACAAATAACTTATTGGGATATAGACTGCCATTCCTGTCAGTCCCATGATCCCTTGTGGAATAATTTAGTCCCCCTAGCTTCGCGGCCTCTTCTTGAGATATATCCAAAGTGATAATCATATGACTGGGGAAACTTTTTTTGTCCAGAACACCAGGGAAATTCCTCTACTCTCTGCTGTATGTGGAATGAGGATGTTACAAAGATGCAGAGAAAAAGAAATTTAATTTTGATGGGAGCAGTATGGAATGTATGCCGTTGTAGGTGTGAGGAACTATTCTACAGCAAATTATGGAACTGTATAGTAGTGTTAAGGAGAGTAAGTTTATAGTCGTGGTGATAGGCTAGGGATGGTGAATTTTCAGATATGGTATGGATGATAAGGATGCCCTGTTCTGAGGGCTTCCAAGATAGCTGCACAATGCCCAACAGCTTAATTTCAGATCTGTTGTTGCCTTTTACAATCTTCCTCACTGATTGGTCACAGATCTGACCCACCCACAGTTTTAGACTTGGATCCCAGTCATGAGCTCCTCCCTCTTCCCCAGCTTTTTCAGATCTTGTTTACTGCCTATCTGGTACAGATGCGGATTCTCGATCTCGATTTTCAGATCTGCTTATCTGATGTCAGCCTTCATTCATTCTTGACTGTTGGGTTTCGTTTCCAATCCTTGGAACTGACTCTGCCGTTACATCAAGCTCGCGCCAGCCAGAACCTCTCAAGCCAAGGATACCCATATTGCCTCTCTTCCCTTGTCTCATTTGCCACATACAAAATCAGACTTGTCAGCTGTGCTATCAGCTAAGGGCTACATTTTTTTATTGATATATATATATATATATTTATATATCTACTCCTCTTTAATTCTTTAATTGTTGCCTCTCCCTGATATTTGTTGTTACTGTTGTGTTTTTTGGTGTTAAGTGTTATGTATTACCTTCTTCCTTACCTTGTCAGTAAAAGCTTACTTACCATCATTGGTATAGGTCGCTCCCTTCCCTATCACTACTGATAAATTCTTAAATACCATCATTGGTATTCCCTTTCTCTTTCTTTCACCCTTTTACCCTTTTTGAGGGTATTTTTTTCTAACTACCATTGTTGGTACAGTTTAAAAAATATGTGTATATATTTTCTCTATACTTTCAGTTAGTTTGTTAGTGTGCATTTGAGTTTTGTGTCTGGGCGCGTGCCCTCTTGTATTTTTGAAAGATGTTCTTTGGGTTCCCTTCCCAGTAGATTTTTAAAATAAGTGGAACAGAAGGTCATTGAATTTTTTGGCACATAGGGATCTGATAACTGACCTTTCAGATACCTTAGCAGGAGCGGTGTCTGACAAGGTAAGTGATACAGTTGCCTCCCAATGTGAGGAATGTGGCAGGAAAATGCCCAACTCAGATGGGCATATTGTGTTTGTTTGGGTGTGCCACATTTGGAAATACTACTGCCATGTGAACTCTGCAAGGGTTTCAGTGCTCAAACCCTTGCAGAGAGACATAAACATATCCTCAAAGGGCTGCTAAAATGCCCTTTTGGTAAGGCTTTGTCTGAGGCAGAGACATCTAAGTTTCCCAAAAAAAAAGAGCCCAAGAAAAGGAGTCATTTAGTTCCTGCATCTCCTACCCTACATGAATCAAGATCATCTACTGCATCTCTTAAACTACATGAATCAAAATCTACTAAGGGCCGGGTGCTGACTCATCCATCGGAACTGAGGCCCAAGATACCAAAATCGACACTAACTACTAATGTTTCGGCACCAAAGCCTGTCATGTCTCCCACAGTGCCGTCAACTGCTGAAAGTTAAAAAAATTCCTACGGCACCAACTTTATCATCGGTACCAGTGACCCTCTCAGCACTAACAATAGACTTTCTTCGTGTTTCACTGTTGCAGTCATTACATTTGGGCTAATCTGCTGGCAGATTGCCCTCAGTCGGCCTGAATTCCAAAGTCTTGGGTCCTGCGTCGGTTACTGTCTTCTCTTCCATGACGTCAGGTCATCAGGGGGTATATAACATGCAGCCAACACCATTTTCTTTAGTCTTTCTTGTCACGCGGTGCCCGAAACAGAAGCATTTCACACGTGCTGGTCGGCAGACTACTGAAATATTTGAGTTTCAGAACCGAAGTCTTCACTAAATCTAAGTACCCCATTGGGGAAACTTTTTTCTTGCTTTTTACAGATGTCAGAAAACGTTAATAATTGTATTACTTGTGGGAAGCAAATAACTCATAAGGATTTCCATTTATACTGTATTCCTTGCCTAGGCCCTGATCACAACGTGCCTGACTGTTGGCTTTGTGCTAGATTTAACCAACGCGCTATTAAGTGTCTGTATATTTTTGCATCAAAGTATTTTGAAAACAGATTTAAATACCCAGAAATGTCATCGGATAGCAATCCGACTACCGGAGTACGTAAAAAACACAAAGAAAAGGACAGAGAAAGGCAGTCGAGATCCAAAACCGACGACAAAGCTTCTCCTAAGCCAGTCGCCAGTTCACCGGTACTCAGTGAGGCACCTTCGCAGCCCCTGATTCCCGCTATCTTCGAGTCGCAGGCCTCTACCAACACCCATGTGGAGTCCGGCATGCCGCAAGATACTCAAGGTATTGGACCGACGGATGCATCTCCCTCTGATGGGTCCGGAGCCGCTGAGCAGGCACCGGCTTCTGAGGGTTTATTCAGACCTCAACATTTGTACATCAAACCGATGATAGCTGCAAAACCAAAGAAAAAAACAACTTCTAAACCTAAAAAAAGATGCATGAGCCGCAAGCACAGGTTTCTATGCCTAAAAAACAGATTATCAAAATGGCTGAAGACCTTATTACCTTGATCAGGGGTACCCATCCCCCTCCAGATAAGAGGCCTAGGCAAGACACTGATTATGACTCTTCAGATCAGGTTTCCATTTCTTCTGATCAGGAATGATCTATACCTCTCTATGAGGATTCTGATGCTGAGGAGTCTATTCCATCTGCATCTCCTCCTGAGGATTATTCATTTGGAGAAACCTTGCATACTTTAAGGGAGCATTTTCACTGGGAGAGTCAAAACTTCTCAGAATCAAAAAAGAGGCTCAGGGATTTCTTCCTTCTCCCTTAGCACAAGCCTTTAGCCATTCCCCCTGTTTTAGACATTGTGGATGATGTGTTTTTGGAGTCGAGCTTGACTCCTTACCTACGGCTCCCAGTAAGCCTGACAGCTATTACAGAGTCCCTGACTCACCTAAATTTTTATTTAGAAACCCTGCTACTGATCCTGAAACTATTTCACAGGGTCCAAAGGGAGTTAAGGCTTCAACAGCAAAAGCCCTACCCCCTCTGACAGAGATTCTAGGGCACTGGACAGATGGGGAAAAAAGGTTTATACATCTGCAACCATGGCAATCAGCGCCTTAAATTGTCAATTTCATATGCTTAAGTGCCAACAACATGTTATGGGATTGCTGAAACTGAAAATGATGATGATTTCAGAATGTGCAGAAAATAAAGAATTGCAGGAATTATTGCATACAGCTGAACAAGTTGGAAAGCATACTTTGCAATGTGGTTTTGATTCTTTAGAGGCCTCCTGCAGGGCCGCAGTTACTGGATCTGTGATTAGGAGGCATGCCTGGTTAAAGGAACAAAATTTGCCTAATCATGCTAAAGCTAAATTGCTAGATGCATCTTTACAGCATGATTCTCTGTTTGGTATTAAGGCAGAAGATGTTTTAAAGAAAATGGAAGACAAAGCTTAGTCTATGCAAACTGTTAAAGATTTCTTACAAGTGCAGCCACCAAGATTCAGTAGACACTGGCCTACAAAAAATTGTTCCTTTCCTGTGTCAGAGCTCAAAGGGGCAAATCCAGACACCCTAAGGGTTCCAGGTACCAGGCTCAAGACTCATACAGGTCAAAGCAATGGGGTGCATCCACCTCCAAATCTGGAGGAGATAAAGCGTAAACCTACAGAAAGCTATCCCAATGACTTCCCTCTGCCTACACCAAGCACTTATCTTTTGGCAGCACCCATAGTGGGAAAATTAGCACTTTTTGCTCAAAATTGGCAGTTTATAACCCAGGACAAGTGGGTACTAAACATCGTATCACAGGGTTACAGATTCCATTTCCACACTCTGCCAATGACAAATGGTTGGCCAGATCTGCCAAAAAATCAATGGGCAGAGGCACAGAAACAGGTTATGTCCCTCATGGATACGGGGGCCATTCAGACAGTACCAGAACAGCAAATAGGACAAGGTTTTTACACAAGACTGTTCTTGGTACCCAGAAAGGACAAGGCCTGGCGGCCAATACTGGATTTATCGATTTTGAGCACATACCTGGACATTCCAAAATACAAAATGCTCACTTTGCAGCAGCTTCTGCCCATGCTGGGCAAGAATGCTTGGCTGGTGACTTTAGACCAAAAAGAGGCATACCTGTATGTCCCAATAAGACAGTCGTGCAGGAGATACCTCAGATTCAAGGCTGGCTTAATGCATTACCAATTCTCTGCACTGTCCTTTGGCTTATCTACTGCGCCCAGGGTCTTTACAAAGTGCCTGGCACCAGTAATTGCGTTCTGCAGACAAAGAAGTATTCAAATATATCCTTACTTGGATGACTGTCTCATTCAAGCAGAGAACAAGGACACTCTTCTACGACACCTGGCGTTTGTGAAAAGGCTTCTAGCATGCCTAGGGTACACAATAAACGAAAAGAAATCACAACTGGTACCCTGTCAAAAGATAACATTCCTGGGTGCAACTTGAATACAACTGCCCAGATGGCTTACCTCACACCAGACAAACAAAGGCAACTGACTACTTACTTCAAACTAATGGCAACTAAAACCCAGTCTTCTGCAAGACAAACTCTGCAGGCTCTGGGATTCATGGCATCCTGCATCCTACTAATTCCATATGCAAGACTGCATATGAGGAAACTTCAATGGTACCTAAAAAGTTTATGGAGTCAACATTCACAGAGTCTGTAAACAATGATTCCTCTCATTCCCTGCCTGCAACAGGAGTTTCTATGGTGGGCAAAGGCCTGTCACCAAAACATAGGACGGCCCTTCACTCTACCCCCTGCCAGCCAAACCTTAACAGACGCATCAGATTATGACTGGGAGGCCCACATGGCAGCAAGATGCATTCAGGGCATATGGGCACCAAAACAAATACATCTACATATCAACCAGAAAGAGATGCTAGCTGTTCAAAATGCCCTAACAGCCTTCAAGGACTTGCTTCATCCAGGACAACTACTGATAAAGATGGACAACACCACAGTCATGTGGTATATAAACAAGCAAGGGGGCACACACTCAATACCCCCTTTGCAGATTAGCCATGGCACTGTGGGACACAGCTTTGACCTACCAAATACATCTTCAAGCTCAATTCCTGCCAGGAAAACAAAACACTCTGGCAGACGATTTAAGCAGAAACCTTATGGATCCTCACGAGTGGAAACTAAATCCGCAAGTTTTCAGCATATCATCAGAGAAATGGGAGAGCCCAGACATAGATCTATTTGCCTCTCCTCAAAATTATCAGTTGAAAAGATTCTGCACAAGTACTTATCACAGACAAGCATGGAAAGTGGACACCCTATCCTTCAGTTGGAAAAACCATCAGTTTATGCCTTTCCTCCTCTGCCTCTTCTACCCAAGGTCCTCCTAAAAGTCAGCAAGAGAAGCCAAAGATGATATTAATTGCCCCTGACTGGCCCCGCCAATACTGTTATCCAATCCTAAGGAACTTGTCTCAATACCCAGCTTGGACCTTGCCTCAAAGACCACAACTACTGTCCCAGCAAAACAATCAGATCCTGCATAATCAACTACAGACTCGGAACTTGGCACCATGGCTAATCATGTAATACAAATGACACCTCTCAGTAAAGCTGAGATGGATGTCATTTTGGAAGCCAGAAGGCCTAGTACTAGAAAATCTTATGCTGACAAATGGAAGAGATTCTGTGCTTGGAATCAAGCAGAAGGAACTGATACAGCAGAACGACATATTCCTCAGATATTACAATACTTAACTGAGATGCTTGACAAAGGCCTGTCTTTCTCATCAATCAAAATCCACGCCTCTGCCATTTCGGCTCATTACAATACAGAGCCACCAATCTTTTCTCATCCTTTACTAAAGCAGTATCTTAGAGGAGCCAAACATTTAAGGGCCTCCTAGATCATCACCATTGCCAGCATGGGACCTCAATTGTGTGTTGGAAAAGCTCACCCTGCCTCCATTTGAATCAGCTGCTACCACTGATGTAAAGTTCTTATCATGGAAGACAGCTCTGCTACTAGCAATTACTTCAGCAAGAAGAGTTTCAGAGCTACAGGCCTTCGTGGCTGTAGAGCCTTTTATCATATTTTACCCAGACACTGGTGTCTCTGAGGACAAATCCTACTTTATGCCTAAGGTGGCTTCCAGTATGGCTCTTAACCAAACAATTCATCTGCCAACTTTTTATCCAAATCCGCAGAACAAAAGAGAGAGAATTCTGCATTCCTTGGACGTACACAGACAACTCTACTTGAGCAGGACTAAAGCTGTAAGAAAAACTGAGCAATTACTAGTGTCATATGCTGCAGGATCAGAAGGAAAGGCTATTTCACAGCAGACAATTTCAAAGTGGATAAGCCACTGCATCCATTTCTGCTACTTACACCATGGTAAACCTGTGCCCAAGGGCATTAGGTCTCATTCCACCAGAGCTACAGCTACTTCAGCAGCCTTTCTCAGAGGAGTACCAACCAAAGACATTCTAGAGGCTGCTACTTGGAGTTCTGTTCACACCTTTACAAAGCATTACCATTTGCCTCTCTACTCTAAGTCCGGTGCAGGCTTTGCCACTGCAGTGCTGCAGGGCCTTATAGCCGCATCTAATGCTGTTTAGCTCCAGCCTCCCAACCATAGCTTTGGGATTCTACCCAAATGTAATGACTGCAGCAGTGAAACACTAAGAACATAGTACAGTTGTGTACACTTACCGTGAATGTAGATGTTCGAGTGTATTCACTGTTGCAGTCCAGGTTATCCTCCCGCCATCCCACTGTCATTTTGCAGTTTATCTTTCCTTCTCTATCTTCTACAACCTATGTGGTGTATGGTGTATTTGCTTGTAGATGAAGGTAAAGTTTATATTGATGCATGTGTGTGTGTGTATGTGTGTATATATATATATATATATATATATATATATATATCTATATATATATATATATATATATATATATATATATATATACACACACACACACACACACATATATATATATATATATATATATATATATATATATACACACACACACACACACACACACACACACACACACACACACACACACACACACACACACACACACACATAAAATATTGCTACCTTTTTGGGGGCACCTGACATCCGGGGCAAGAAAAACTAAAGAAAATGGCGTCGGCTGCATGTTTTATACCCCTGACGACCTGACGTCATGGAAGAGAAGACAGCAACCGACGCAGGACCCAAGACGTTGGAATTTAGGACGACTGAGGGCAACCTGCCAGCAGATTACCCAAATGTAATGACTGCAACAGTGAATACACTGTAAAATCTACATTTATGGTAAGTGTACACAACTGTACTTTCCTCACTGAGAAATTGTGTTTGGACAGAGGAACCAGGCGGGGTGCCCTTTTTCCCCTTTATTTGCTGCCAAAAAATCTGTACTCAGAAATGCAAGGGTATAATTGGTATGGTAATCAAGAAAAGTTGGCTTTTTATACTATTTTGTACCTGATAAATCCAGAAAAGGACCTGTCAGTGTTGCGAAACATTTTGCAGCAGTCTTTGTGGGATACAAAATGAACGCAGATAAAGGCTACTGATATAAATTATGTACCCACACGGAAATTGGTTCAGCAATGCCCATATTTATGCAGGCACAAATAAGATGAAGTTTTAGGATTATGGATTATAAAGGTTTCTGTTGTGGCAGCTAAAGATGTGTGTGAAGAGTCAAAAAGATAATGAAAATGGATATGGATAGTAAGACACAAGCAGTGGAAAGGTTTAGTCCCTTTAGTTTTATGCATGCATTAGTCATATTTTTATCAAACAGAAAATGTTGTGGACAGTAAGTAGCTGAAGAAGTGTATCTGGGAGGATGAGGCCAAGTCTAGAGTGAGATAAGTTGATCCTTCCAATAGAACAAGATGGTTTAGGATTACCTGATTTGATGGGGTATATTGGAGCTAAACAGGTAAGGCTCATATACATAACACAAGCAGAAGGTTATTATTCAAAATGGAGAGTTGATTAAGCATGGGGGAAGTTCAAGAAATAGCGTCATTTTGGATGCAAATCCTTAGACAATAACCATACAGAATATTATATTCATAATGTAGCAGAAAGTATTTTAAGAACCAAGTCAGCACGAGAATGGAGATTTTGCCGTTAGAGATGACTACAGGTAGGGGTACAGAATATAGATGAGTGGGCTGGAATGTATTGAAGAACACTTGCAAAGGAACCAAGTAGTGGCAACAAATAACTAGAGTGGAAAGGTAATAAAAGGGAATGAGGCCAAGGTGATGATTGGACTGCAGGGTAGAGACTGCCTTTCCTACCAGAGGTTGGGTATCTAAGTAAGAGAGTCTTGAGTGAAAGACCTACTCTGGTAGTTTTTTTAGATTTTATGTCATTTTCATTCCTTCTTAAACTGTTGGGTTCGAATCCGACTTGGCCACTTCTTCCAGCTCGTGGAACACTGAAACGTTCGAGCTCTCCCTTACCCATAACTTCCTAGTCACCTAACATACCTCAGACCTCATTTGCCACCTTAGCATACAGACATGGTCACTAAGTACTCTCGAAGCGACTTTCTGTGAGTTATAACCAAATGATATAAGCTTTCTAGCGCTTCCTCACTTTTATTAATCTTATACTTCTGCCCTTATTTCCATACAGATAATCTCTATATACTTTAGTATTTCTTAAATACCATTGTTGGTATTCCTTTTTTGCACTTATTGTGCTTATATTTACCATTGCTGGTATTTTTCTAATTTCTTTCCTAGTGTTAATATTTTAAAAAAAAAAATAAAACTTTCCATTTTCTAATACTTTCATACTTGTTCTAAATTGTCCAAGAAAACTTCTGGTTTCAAAGAGTGAGTGGCCTGCAGCCATAAAAATTTGGATGCACACTCTTAAGTGTCTCTGTTTTAGGCCCCTCTCACCTGGATGCTGACTGACATATGTAAGGCCTTCAATTCACGGGGCTTGATAGACAAGAAGGACAAGTAAATTTTAAGAGATTTGCTACCCTCTAAATTTGCTTCAACAGCCTGTGGGGCTCAGACCCCCAAAAGAGTTGATAAGAAAGGAGATTTGTTTACTAAAGGCCTTGCGGAAAAGATCCCTAGATCCATCTGCCTCTTCAGCTCCAGTATCTGAACCTACTCCTAAAGTGGCTAAAGTTTCTGATCTGACCTCTTCGATCCAAGACATAGATTCAAGAAATCTCATCAGATCTAATCACCTCAGCTGCTACCAGATCCAGTCTCTTCCCCTTTTTTGGAATATTCACTGAGACAACACTCCAGACAGTCTTCTATAGCATCATCTGTTCAATTTTCCAAGAGTCTTACAGAAGCCGATGTGGACAGGATGATGAGGAAATTTCTCTCGACACAGATTCAAATGCGAGTTCTTCTGGCTCTGACTTCATCTGGTCCCAAGACTCTTGTCAGTACTGCTCCAACATTATTGGCTCCTTCTCAGATCTGACCTTTGGTTTCAGAGCCTTCGGATCCGAAAATCCCTGCGTCATTGGCCTCAGATTTGAAGATGCTGGTATCTTCGACTCCGGTGGCATCTGAGTGTCTTGACGCTGAGCACTTAGGAGACAGACAATACTTGGAGCCATAGCTTCGGCACCAGATCTGGGGTATTGGCGTCAACCCCAAAGCTGTCGGAGACATCTCTGACCTTCTGAGCTTCAGTGCTAAACAGTTTGGCTCTGCCTCCTTCCTCGAGTACTGTCTTCAAGGCAGAGGGAGATGATGGTCCATAGGCATGCCGCATCTGATCCATTACTTTCTTTTTCTCCCTGGCATTCTGTGTTTGAGGTAGTGGAAAGAACTCTCTCTGTTCCAAAAGTTTGGACTTCTGTTCCATCTTTGGCTCTGACTACCCAACTGCATTCAGCTCTGTGTCTAGAATCCCAATCAGCTGTGCCACTGGGACATCCAGCCCAAACCCGTCTCCAGAACAGCCAGCATGGTATAGTAATCTCTTCTGACACTTCTCCAGAGCATCCCACCAAAGAAGCTACCAGGAAGAGAAAATGTAAAAGGAAGCACTTGGACTGTCCACAAGAGTCTGTCACAGAAGATACAAACATTGGTGAGGTGGTTGGGTCCCCCAGATTACCGCCAGATGACGTCTCATTTAGAGACATCTTAGAACTCCTAAAACAAAAGGGGTGGCTGGTCCCCCAACAACCCTTCCCAAGAGGAGTCTGTGTTCCTGGAGGCTTTTGGAGCTGACCCATCTACCTCCTGATGACTCTGCCTGCCAATGAGCTCATTGATTTGGTCTCTTGATGAGCATGGAAGGAGCTTGATGCCATTCAGCCTTATCCCTAAGAGACTAGATAGAATCCTGGCACCACCAAAGCGCTGAAGATATTGGAGCAAAGGAGTACCAGTTGATGCCATGATAGTAGCGGTGACCGCTAAGAAGGAAATTGCAGAGCAAAGTTCCTCTGTCCACCCCCCTAACCGGGAGTACAGGATGCTGTACAAATTTGGGAAGCTTGTCAATGCTACAGCACCTTTTGCGTTTAGGTTACTGAGCTACTTGGCACATTTTGCGAGACTTCATAGGGATTTGATTAGGGAACTTTCCAAATCCCTCACTGGGATCATATCCTCCAAGGTAGAGAGCACTTTTGCCTCGCAGTTGACTACTCTTCAGTCTATTTCATACTCGTCCATGAAGGTCATCTGCGGCGCAGCTGAAGGGTACCTCATGGGTGGGCAGGTCCAGGCATTTCCATTAGAAGACATGCTCTTGTGTGACTTTGCAGAACCCTTCAAATCTTCCTTCATCATTGCTCCTTTTGTCAGAAGTTCCTTATTTGGCCCCAAAGTAAGAGAGACATTAGGTGTGAGCAGGAAGGAAAAACCCTGTCTGCTGTGAGCGTACGTTTTTCGACCCTTCAACAGAATTTTTCTAAGAACCAATGTGGTGGACAGAAAATGTGGATCGATGATGTCTTCATTCTTCTTTGACCTGTGGGTGTCTGATCTGACCTCGGATCCCACTCTGCCACTTTCCAAAAGTTCAGCTTCGAAGCTCGAGCTCCTGCCCTATCCATAAAGCTTCACTCCCCCCTGATTACCTCAGATTTTGTTTGCCACTCTTGGGAGAAACATCATGGTCTGCAGTCTCAAGCTCCAGTGAAAAGTTTTTAGGGATTCTAACAGTAAGCTACCAAATTGATTTTCTCTATTTCTTCAGCCTTCCCTTTTTTCTTCTACCCTACCTGTTTTCAAAAAAAAAAAAGTTTGCAGTTTGTGTTTAGCATACACTGTTTTGTTTCTTGATAGGAACTTCTGTTCTCCCTTTCTTTTCTCCATTATACCTGTTTTCTACTGTGTCCAAAAAAAATTAGGTTTCAGAAAGTGCATATCCTGTGGGCACAAGATTCCTTTATCTGATGCCCACAAGGAGTGCGTGTATTGCCTCAACCCTGCCCACCTGGATGTTCCATGTTCCATCTGTGAGGGCTTCCACCAGTGGGCTTTGACTGACAGAAGAAACAAGCTTATTCTGTAGGGCCTTCTACCCTCCTAGGCCTCATCAGCAGGTTCCTCTTCCTCTGCAGGGGCTCTCCCCCTCCAAAAAAGCACGGTAATGATAGAGAGTGCAGAAAACGTTCCCGGGGGAAAGGTGCTTCATCCTCTTCTGACAAGCCTCTAGCCAAGGCTCCCAAGGCATCTGATCCTGGAGCTTCGGATCCGAGTAAGCCCAGACATGATTCTCCTCAATCCCCAAACCCAGAGCTCCTATGTTTTTGGAGCTTCCTACTCCATCTGCACGTTTTCCTCATTTAGAGAGGTCTCTGAGGATTGTGTCCAGGCCGCCATCTAGAGCATCGTCTGTCAAGCCTACCCACAGCTTTTTGGAGTCAGAGGTGGACATGTTGCTGAGACAATTCCTTCAGAAGTAGATCCAGATGGGGGTCCTATCTGCCCCATCCCCTACCGGGACTGTGGGCAGACAGTCACCCTTAAGATCCCTAGCTCCTTCTGCACTCCATCTTACTGTTTCTGAGCCCTCTGATCCATATGCCCCAAGATCCGAGGTGTCGGGACCAATAGTGGACCTTCCTTTGACTCCAGCTTTTACCCTGACTTGCTCAGCTCCTACAGTCTTAGAGCAGAGTGGCTGTCAGAACTGAAGCCTCAACATCGGCTCTGAGGGGTTGATCTCAACAATGAAGTTTTTCCAGCTGTCACCTCCCCTCTGAGCCTCTGCGATTGTTGGCTCTGCTTCGGCTCCTCTTTCGGAGCAGGGGGCTGGGTATGTTCGGGTATAGTCTACCTCAGCCGTTTTGGCTCCAACCTGTTCTACCTTTGAGGCAGTGGAGAGGGTCCTCTCCATGCTCAGACGATCCTCGACTCCCACCCTTTTGGATCCACTTCTCTCCCCTTTGGAGACTGTCTAAAACACCTCACCACTGCTCCCCTGGAGACAGACTGCCCAGCAAAGTCTACAAGCCTGGCATCTTTGGATCCCCAGGTCTCTTCCGACGTCTCGTCGGAACTTCTAACTGAGGAGATTCCCTAGAAGAGAAGGTGGAAGGCATCAATTTCGAGGAGGGGGAAGGGTCCTCCAGATCTCTACGTGAGGATGTCTGTTTTGGAGACATCTTGGAAATCCTGCGCCTTAGAGGTGGATGGTCTTCCCAAACCCCAATCCCGGTGGAATCTGTGTTCTTGGAGGCTGTCCGGTCCAGCCCATCTACATCTTGGGTTCCCCCCCTTTGATGCTCTTATTGATCTGTTGTCATGCAGATGGCTTGGGAGGATCCAGACACTGCAGAACCAATACCTAAGTGTGTATACAAAATCCTCAGTGCCCATCTGTCATACCCCATTGGACTAAGAGTATCCCTTGTAGATGCAGTGGTTGTTGCAGCAGCCACTAAAAAGGAGCTAGCCTAGGAAAGCTCATCTATCCATCCCCTTAACATGGAGTCAAGGACAATGCACAGGTTCTGCAGGAGAGTTTATGCCTCGTCTACCTTGCACTATGAGCTTTAACCTTCCTTTCCCATTTTACCTGGCTACAGATGGATTTAATTAAAGAAAACTCTAGCTCAGTTTCAGAGTCCATGTCTGATGAGGAAAGGAAATCCCTCTCCTCCAGGTTGGCCAATCTACAATCAGTATCGAACACATAGTCTCCCATGTGGTGGGGGGGTGCCTCTAAGGCTACCAGTTCTGGCATTTCCATTAGGTGTCATGCCTGGATACGATTGTGTGATTTTGAGGAACCCTTTAAAGCGTCCTTTGTCAAAGTCCTTTTTGACGGATTGTCCTTGTTTGTGCCCAGTGTTAGAGACGCACTCTCCCATGGCAAGAAAGATGGAAAGACTCTGTCTGTCATCAGAATCTGCGTTTCTACTCCCTAAAAGTTCCCCCCGCTGATTCCTGGTGAAGGAAGTTGTGGTTCAAAAAATCTGTGTGTTTTTTCAGGAGTCGCAGGGAGAATTTTTCCCCCAGAGGCAGAGGGGAAAACTGTTACAATGGTAGATGCTGCCCACACAGCAGAGGGGGTCCATAGAATCAAGCGTCTCAAGATTCCTTCTTGGATAGAACCTTTCAGTCTTCGTAGGGGTTGTCCGACTGTCCTCCTTTGGAGGCAGTTAGGGGGCTCTTATCCTTGCACCCAGATGCCTGGCTAGCTGTCACAAATGATCAGTGGGTGCAAAGGATGGTATCCAGAGGATACTTAATTCCCTTTTCAAAATCTCCTAAACCAAAGACTTCTCTCCCAGATGTCCCTCCCAACCAGAAAGAGGCAGTGGAATTGGAAATCTGTAAGCTGCTGCAGAAAAGAGTCATCCAGAAGGTCCCACCAGAGCAGTGCGGATCAGATGTTTAGTCAAGGTTCTTTTAATACCAGAAAAGACAAGGGACCTCAGACACATCTTTGATCTGACATCACTGTACAATTCGGTAAAAACTACAAAGTTCAGGATGGTCACGATCCAGTCCATTCTACCTCTTTTAAAAATGGAAGACTGGATGTGCTCAGTGGACCTGAAGGATGTGTACTACCACATCAAGATGGGCATGTGCTCCAAAAGGTATGTATAGTTCAAACTGGAAGACAGTCATTGCCAGTTCAGAGCACTTCCCTTTGATCTTACTACTGCCCCAAGGGTGTTCAAATGCATGGCGGTAGTCGCAGCTCATCTCAGACTGCAAGGATTCCTTGTTTATCCATACCTGAATGACTGGCTGCTAGCTGCTTCAACCAAGCATCTACTCATCCAAGCCAGGGGACTACCTGTTACAGGTACTTCCTACTTTGAGTATAACAATCAGCCTAGGGAAATCCCAACTTCAGCCAGTCCATTGCATAGATTTCTTAGGGGCTCGTTTGGACACGTCCAAGTCCTTGGTTTTCCTTACTCCAGCCAGGATTACAAATTTCAGACTAAATGTCAGATTTTAGCAATCCCAGCACCTTCAGCCAAATTAGTACTCGGTGCTCTGGGTTCCTTTGCGGCCACTGTTACTCTGTTACCCACAGCATGCTTGCACATGAGAATTCTATAATGGACCTTAGTGGTCCAGTGGTCTCCTCTTCATCTACACCTAACTGTCCAGTCAAACTATCTTGAGTGTGCAAGGATTCTTTCCTCTAGTGGCTTCACTCCCTGGAGTTTCTTCAAGGTTGCCCCTGGGTCCGGACAGTCGAAGGCACGTAGACATTAAAGGAGACCAGCCTGCATATCGATGTCTTGGAGATGACAGCGGCCCTGTTGGTGTCGTAGGCCCTTCAGAGCTTCCTTCCTCTAGGGACAAACTCCAGTACAAACTGGCAGTATGTCAGTAGTTTGGTACATCTGCAAACAAGGGGGAACCAGATCCTAACCCCTGTGCCAAGAAGCAGTGAGTGTGTGGCAATGAGCGATCTCTACCAGTCGTTTTCTAATTGCAACACACATTCTGGGGGAGTGCAGCCTTCTAGTGGACAGGCTCATCAGAGTTCTACTGATGCCTCATGAGTGGTTCTTGAATCAGTCAGTGTCGAACATAATCTTATGCAAGTGGGGACATACTTGCTGTGACCTCTTCTCCTGGATTGTTTTATGCCTTTTCCCCCTCTCCCTTTAATCCTCAAGTTTCTTCCGAAAGCCTCCCAGTTGAAGAGCAAAGTGATCCTCATTGTCCCCTTTTAGCCTCAACAAATCTGGTTCACCTTTCTTTAGTCTCACCTAGTTTGCCCTCCATGGATTCTTGAACCACGTTCAGATCTACTTATACCATCCATCAGGGCAACTTCACCCTGATCTCCCAGGTTTGAAATTAACCACATGGTTTCTCCAGTTCCAGTGATGGCTAGATCTGCCAGGCTGTCATCCCCAGTCCGTAATATTCTGATCTCCTCTCTCAAATTTTCCACAAGACATATTTACAAGAGTAAATGGAAGAGGTTCTCCATTTGGGTGAAACAGCAGAATTTGGATCCCTTTACCACCCCTGTTCCGGCACTTCTAGAATTTCTAGCTCATGTCTTCCATCTCCCGTGATGAGGCCAGTTATTCTAACATTAGTGCAGTCTGCAGCCATTTTGAATTTTCATTTAGGAGAAACTGTGGTGCCTTTACCCTCCTCTAGAGTGTGCAAGGCTTTTCTTGGAGGGACGTTCCTCCTTTGCCCTACTGTCAAGTTCCAACACCCCCCTTGGGACCTACTTATTGTTTTGCAGGCCCTGGTTCCTCCTCCTTTTGAGCCCTCAGTAAAAGTAGATTTAAAATTCTTATCTTGGAAGACACTTTCTGGTGGCCATCATGTCTGCTAGACAAGTGTCTGAATTGTAAGCTCTGTCTTTTAAATATCCTTAATTTACCATAAAGGCAGAGTGACTTTATGTAGTAATCCAGCCTTTCATCCAAAAGTGGTGACTGAGAACAATATAACACAATTTATCAACTGACCAGTCTTTTTTTCCTCATTTCCAAAACAAAGGAGAAATACACACTTCATCTGTTAGATGTCCATAGACGGTTGCGTTTTTATTTGGACAGAACTAAATCTTTCAGGAAATATGACTAACTTTTCATATCCTTTTCGATGCAAAAAAGGGCAAACCATTTACTAAGACCACCTTATCTAAATGGTTAAGGGACTGTATCTCATTTGTGTACGACTCCAAAGGCATTCCTTTACCTCAACAAGTTAAGGCTCACTCCGCTAGAGCTATGTCAACTTCTCAAGCTTTTTGGGACAAAGTTTCAATTGATGGTTTTTGTTCAGCTGCCTCCTGGTCTAATTCTCACACCTTTATTTCCCACTACAAATTCGACATAGTGTCCAGAAGTAGAGCTGCTTTTGGTTCTGCAGTGCTCCAGAATATCCTTCTATGAAGGCCACCCAAAGTTTTATTGTAGCTGGGGGACTCTGTCCCACAGGTTAAGGTGGAATGAGAAGACAACATCAGATAAAGAAGTTATGTACTCACCATAACAGTCCATCTGTGTTGTCTTCCTCATTCTTCCTCGACCTTCTCTCCCTCATTCCCCCTGTCCGTTGGAGTATAACCTGACAGATGTGTTTATAGGAATCTCTGTTCCTTGTTGAGCTCCTCCTCTTTTCTTTTTCTTTATTAATAGTTTTCACATGTAGTTAGTTATAGTTGCCTACTTAGTTTATGGTTGGCAAACATGGTGGCAGCAAACTCGATCTGAGGTAATCAGGGTGGAGTGAGGCATTATGGGTAGGGCAGGTGCTCGAGCTTCGTATCTGAAGCTTTTGGAAAGTGACCGAGTCAGATCCGAGGCCGGATCTGAAACCCACAGGTCAAAGAAAAAGATGGAAAACAACACCGATGGAGCATTATGCAGAGTGCATAATCTTTTTCAAAAAATCCCAGGGTCTGTTCCAAGATCCATGTGGAGAGAGTTAACACAGGGGGAAATCTAATGGAAGACGCCATTCTCATGGCGGAGGTGGTCCACAGAAGCAGGAGTCTATAGATACCTTCTATGATGGATCTTTTCAGTACTCCTGAAAGGAGACCTGACTGTCCATCTCTGGAGGCAGTCTGGCATCATTTATCCCAGCACCAGAAAGCCTGGCTAGAAATTACAAAAGATTCATGGGTGTGGAGGATAACATCCAGAAGTTATATAATACCTTTTTTCCATCCACCCCCACTAGTAGTAAACAAAATTCCCAATGTTTTACCCAATTAGAAGGAAGCAGCAGCAATGGAAATAAACAAGCTGCTAGAAAAAAGTCTCATCCAAGAGGTTCCCCCCAGACCAGAACTTGCTCAAAACTCTTTAGTGCCAACGAAAACCGTGTACTGTTGGCAAAGTTTAGATCTCAGCAATCTAAATTGATTGGATGAGTACACAAAGTTCCAGTGGTCACAGTTCAGTCCATTCTGCTTTTTCTGCATAAGGACAATTGGATGCACTCAGTAGATGTTCAGGATGCATGCTATCTCATAAAAATAAACAGTCCAAGAGATATCTACGTTTCTGACTGGGAGCCAGTCATGTCCAATTCAGAGCTGTGCCCTTAGGTTTCACCTCAGTCCCCAGGATCTTTACCAAGTGTGTAGCAGTAGTAGCAGCTCACCTGAGACTGCAAGGATTCTAGGTGTTTTCCCTATTTGGATGACTGGCACATAACCACTCGCATCAGGCATTATCTGATTCAAGCTCGAGATTACATACTCCAGTTATCTCCCCTATGGATTTCAGTCAGTCACAATAAATGTCATCTTGAACCAACACAGATATTGGAATTTATCTATGCCTTACTCAATACAGTCACTCAAACAGCTTCTCTCCCTCTGTCCAGCATTGCTTGTTCAGTTCCAGGTCAGGTTCTTCTCTTTCACCTCGACTGATTCTCCAAGCCTTGGGCTCCATGTCAGTGGCAATCATTCTGGTTTTGTTGACAAGGTACCATATGAGAATTCTTCAGTGGACACACCCAACTCAGTGGTCCATTCTCCATCAACCATTATCCAGTCAGGTCAAAATAACACAAGCTTGCGAGAATTATCTTTTATGATGGATACACTCCAGTCAAGTAAAAGAAGGTCGTCCCTTTTTTCTTCCCCAACCAAAATCATAGTGACCATGGAAACATCCCAGATCAGGTGTCTTAAGGCACATGGTCCTTCGAAGAGGCCAACGTGCATATCAATGTCCTGGAAAAGAGAGCTGTCCTGCTAGTGTTGCAGACCTTTCAAGACATTCTCTGCCAGGACTATTGCAATTAAGATGAGACAGTTTGTCAGTAGTCTGGTACATCAGCAAACAAAGGGGAATCAAATCTTACCCCCCTTTGTTGAGCAGCTTTGAGAGTATGGCAATGAATGATCTCATACAGTCATTTTCTGATAGCAACTCACATTTCAGGGAAGTCCAACATGATTGCAGACAAGTTAAGTAGGTCATGGATATCACTGTATTTACACTGGGCTTCTATGTGCAAAAGATAGAAAAAGGCAAAATGTTATATTTTAGCTTCATCTGGTTTACATATGCTTCATTTTATTACAAGTAAGAAAGCATCTGTGATTTGAAGTAAGTTTGTTAATAAAATAAAAGCAATTTGGTGAGAGGGGATAATTGTCCCAAAATATAATGGGTATTTCCCTTGGATAAGTTCCTACATTTCTTTTCCATCAATAAAGCAGTAATGACCCTCATTCAGCAGGGTGGCAAATTCACCCACCAATCTCTGGTTTGCATGGGCTAGGCTGTGTATTGTTGTCTGGACTTTCTGCCCAATATGAACATAAGAACTTATTAAACTCCTGAGGTTGCGAAACACATGCAAACAATTTTTGCAGAGTGCAATCCTTCTTGCATCCCTGATGCACAGGGTAATATCCTAATGCCCCCATCTCTAAATATAATCACTCTGAGATCAGACAAAATTTTGAGGAGAAAGATGATGCAGAAAAAAGTAAAATGCACTTTCTGTGTCATCTTTGGCTCCACATTTTAGCTTTGCATGACCTATGTGGTCTTATTTTGATGAAATGTTGGCTACAAGAAGCTTTTGACTTCCCGTTTTGACAAAACAAGTCACTCATCTGGGCTGCAACAATGAGTAGATTTCCCTGGGACAAACATCGGGGCTTCTGCTGGTAGAAATCCCTATAAGTTAATGGTAGAACAGTGATCCTCCTTGGAACATATACTGTTATAGTAAGATGTTTCTCCTAGTCATGGCTGCAGTACTGATTCTTTACTCCTCCCCCATTGGCCAATGGCCTCAGATGTTCAGAGGTACAACAGATGCACCAGCCAGTGTCATGCTGTTTCTTGAAGTGTAGTCTGATACAAGACCATGTTGCTCATCGTCAGCCCATTAGTTGGCTTGTTATACTAGGGTGTCTACAGTTAAGTACCTCATTGGGGATCATTCTTAGCTTCCTGTAATTTTCTATTGTTTTTAATGTTTAAAAAAATGTTAATAATTGCATTTATTCTGGGAAGCAAGTATCCCACAATGATTTCCATTCTTATTGTATCTCTTGCTTTGTGCCTTAGCAAAATGTTCCTTACTGTTCTTTATGCAAGAGGTTTAATAATAAAACTATTAACCAGTGGGTAGAATCTCCTCCAGCATCAATTAGAAAAGGTAGGGCTAAGCCTTCACATGCATTAGAGTCTGCAGTATCCCAGGCTATCATTCCCAAAGCCAAAAGACTAAAGGAGAAGAATGTGAAAGAACTTGGCATATGTGTGTTATTCCCCACCAAAACTTGACATTGTCAACACAGGTGAAGCGCCTGTACTTCCCCCTTTTTTGATGCCTGTTAGGCAAGAGCCGTCTGGAGCAACCCAGCTAGAGACTGCCATGACTTCGTCCCAGTCCTCACATCCTGACACCGGGCAAAATTCTGCTGGGTCCAAGACTACTATGCTGAATTCTACTTGTACCCCAGGGTCTTTCTGACTGAATGTCAGGACGGTATCCCTTTGATGATGATAAAGAAAGAATTACCTGGGAATTGCATCAATGTCATGGCTGCCTGAGTCCTATCCCAAACCAAGAGCCCCCAAGCCCAAGAAACAGGTAGACTTCCCCCAGCCTAAGTTGCTTGAACTTCCTTAGCCCTACTGCCAAGGTCTCATCACTAGATTTAGTCAGGCTGTCCCAGGACTTTGTGGACTTCATGAAGTGTAGGCAGTCCACCCTGGAAAAGGATCCTGTTCCAGGAGTCTCACCTGGGAAAAGAAAACTGGACACTTAATGTCCCCCTCTCTCCAGGAGAACATAACTCCTTAGAGTCAGAAGACCCCTTATTCTTGGTCTTGCCACCTGAGGATTTATCCATTGGAGACACCATTCATAAGATGATAGAGGCCTTCATCTGTGAATGTAGGGAATTCTTTCATGCTCAAGGCAATCACAGAAAGTTCCTGAGCCTTCCTATTCTCAGATCTTTAGCAATTCCGCCAGTCCAGGAGATCATGGACAGTGTGTTAATGACATATCTCTGCAAACCGACTCCCACTCCTTTACCTCAAAGAAGCCAAACTGCTTTTGCAAAATACCTGAAACCCACAAGTTCTTCTGTAAAAACCCAGTGGCAGATCTGGTAGTGATGCCTATGGAATCCTCCTAGGCAGCAGGTGGGAATGTAGCCAAGAACTCTATTGTCAAATGACAGAGAGCAGACTACATGATAAATTTTGCAAGAAAATCTACATCTCACCCACTCCGACCATGAGAGCTCTTAACTGCCAGTTCTATGTGAAAAAATATTGTGAGCTCTCTCTGCTTACTGCTTGCTGCTTCTTGCTGTGGGATGGATCTGAAGTGTTCTTAAGACACTCAGTCTTGCTGGCTAGATTCTGCTAAAATTCAAAGTCTGGTTATATTTGCATTCACAGTCTGTTGCATACAGAAACTTGCAGAATATACACTGATGAGAGAATATACTTTGCAGCACTTGTCTTTAAGAGCAGTAACCAATAACTTTTTATAATAAACCAAACGGAAACTTGTTACAGCTTAAAAGTACTGTTCCAACTTTACTTCTCATATAGTACAGATGATGTGAGAGATATAACATTTACCTTAGGACTTGTGTCCCTACCATACCTCTAACATAGCTGGATTTATACAGCTCTTTATATACACTTTTTAGTCATGCATAAACATATTTTTGAGGAAACACATTGTTCTGTATTCTATTTTGGAGAATTGCTTATCCTGTAGAAACAATACTAAGCTTCCTTGTTTAACAATGTCTTGTAAGAGACCAGCTTTTCTGACAGTGTGAATATCCTGTAACAGTGTCCTGATGTCCATGTAGAAAAACATATTTTTGAGAAAACACATTGTCAGAGATCAGCTTTTCTGACAGTGTGAACATCCTGTATTTTATTTGGATCTTTGTATATTGTGCCATATCCTGTTTTTCATGCAGAAAAACATATTTTTGAGAAAACACATTGTCACAGTGTCATTGTCCATTCTTTAAAAGCAGATTTTGTATTTTTGCTCTTGCATACATCCTGTTTCTGAGTCTGTAAGGGAAAAATGTCCATTCTTTAAAAGCAGATTTTGTATTTTTGCTCTTGCATACATCCTGTTTTGAGTCTGTAAGGGAAGAATGTCCATTCAGCAGATTCCTTTTCCAAGCCATGGTCATTTAGTACGACTGCTGATCACATATTACTAAACTTTGTTTCTGCATTTAAGCAAGCCTTTTCTTTCAGCATATTTACAACATAATTAATTTCAGATTTATATTCATAAAATCTAACACTATGTACTCAAATACCTTGATACATTACAGGAACAAATACAATTTTAAGTAGAGGAGTTATAGGACAAGATCCTCCAAACAGATATTTTGGATTTGTGCTGTGAAAACCTCCAGGTGCCCTTAGATTCACTGATCTGTGGCTATGATGATCTAGATGCATCATGCAGGGTGACTGCCTTGAAGTCGGTCACGAGCAGATATGCTTGACTGAGGACTCAGTCTCTCTCAGACCATGTAAAAGCAGAGCTCTTTGATGCTCACTTAGATAAGGGGTCTCTCTTTGAACCCCCAGCTGAGCAAGTGTTTGAAAAAACTAGACAAGAAGGGAAATGGATGAAATCTGTGAAGGAGTTTTAGCCATTGCCACGGAGAAAATAAACAAGCTACCAAGGGGAAAAGGACCAGATGCAAAATAATGTGGCAAATTAAACAGTGTTCCAGTCCTGGGGGGTTCCAGGACCCTACCCCTCTCAGGGAGCAGCTGTATCTATAGTGAGCGCCAGCACCTCCCTCCCTCCCATGACCCTAGATGCAACTCCAACCCCTCCCCATCCCTCTGGTTTTAGGGGAAGATTCTGTTATGCAGTCAATGAAAGACTGCAACCAAAGACTAGTAGGTACTACATATCATCAAACACAGGTATACTTTACTGTTTTGGAGAACTTCCTCACCACCAAAGCAGCAAGAGAAACTGATGCAATCTATGTTGCAGGGTCACTTATTACAAGGTACTATTTAAGAGGTACCCAGGGAAGAGATGAGGAAAGGCTTTTACTCCTCAAGAAGGGAAATTATCTGAATAATCTGTCAAAACTGAACAAGTTGCTGGTCATACCAAAATTCAGAATGTTGACCCTTCAAAAGCTGTTGCCAGTCATTGGTTATGAAAGATACCTACCTTCATGTTTTTATCCTACAGGAACACAGAAGATTTCTACACTTCCTGACAGAGGGATCCCATTACCAGTTTTGTGCTTTACCGTTTGGTTTGTCTACTGTTCCCAGAGTTTTCACCAAATGTCTGACACCAGCCATTGCCATCTGCAGGACCCAGGGAGTCCACACTTATCCTTACATGCACAACTGTCTCATCCAAGCCCAATCCCATGCAGAACTCTGCGTCAGCTATGCATATCACCATGGATTGCTCCCAAAAGGTAGGACTAATCTACAAGATCCAGATGTCACAACTGTCCCCCCAGTAACAAGGCTTCTTTCTTGGGGCAGCCTTGGATTCTGCTCTGCAAAGGGCCTTCCTTCTGGAAGACAAGATTTCCTTCTTCTCTAAGTACCTCAGCGATCTACAAAGCAGACAAGTCATTGCATCAAGGAGGATTGAGGGTCTTGGGTTACATGGCTTCTTGCGTATTGATGATTCCCCTGGCAAAACTCTGCATAAAGAAGCTACATTGGTTTCTGAAGCATAATTGTTGTCAGCACTAACGTTCCCTGGAGACTCCCATATTACTATTTCCATGCTTAAAAAGGAGCTGCATTGGTAGGAAAACTTTTTTTTAAACAGGAGCTCTCTTCTTAGTACCAAAGACAACCCAGACCCTGACAACAGACTGCTTAAGTTTGGCCTGGGGAGCTCACTTGGGCAAATACAAGGGATATGGGACAGGATTCTGGAAAGTATGCATATCATTTTAAAAGAGATGATGGCAGCTATCCAAGCCCTAAAGGCCTTTCAAGACCAGCTAATTCCCAGATACTTCTAAATTTTGGGAGGCAACAAAACAGTGATGTGGTATATAATCCAGCAAGTTAGTTAAACCACCCTTACTCTGCATGCATTATGACTTTAGCAGGTAACCAATTGGGTAAGGGTCACCCCCGTAACCTCTTACATACTGGGTCAGGGCAGCTAGCTAGCACATACTCTGAGCAAGACTCTCCTAGACCGTAATGAATGGATACTGAAAAAGGAGTTCTTCGTTTACGCGACATAGAAAGGAATCAGTCAGTGGCGAACATAATCTTATACAAGTAGGGACAAATTTGCTGTGACCTCTTCTCCTGGATTGCTTGTCAAATGGATCTTTATGCTTCCCTAGAAAACATAGTTAAATTCTGCTGAAAATCCCAGCAAAAAGGGTTATGAGTGGACGCCTTCTCCTTCAAATAGACAGACCTATTCCTTTATGCCTTTCCATTTTAATCCCTGATCATTAGGGTGTTGCCTAAGATTGGGCCAAACAGGCCAAGAAATGATGCTTATAACTCTTTACTGGCCCAGGTAGCACTGGTTCTGTCATTCTCCTAGGTAGCACTGGTTCTGTCATTCTCCTAGCACCAAACACAGGACAAATCTGATCTATCCCTCTCCTCATGGATTTAAAATGGAACAAGTGGTCTGATTTCTGTCTCAGTCTGACAGCTTGGTAGGATTGGATTTTAATTCCATCCAGACAATCCTTTCACAAGACATGTCTATTCTGCAACAAGAGGCTACGAAACCAGGTGCCAGGAAATAGGTTCATAGGTAGGTACTAGGCTATCTGCCCGAAGGCATTTATAAACCTAGCCAGAATGTGTTGGCTTTCGCCACCCCCTTAGATTAGTTCCCTGTGCCTTGTCCAGTAGAGCCATTGAAGTGTTCCCTGGGGTAAACTTGGTTTCCCATCCACTCGTCAAGGTTTCTCTTGAAGAGGGTTAGTGAGGAGCTCTGCCTAATGTAGATTGGAATCTTGTTCCAGAGCATGGAAATTCTCTGGGACAGGAATCTTTCCCTCCAGCACATCCTATTTATTGTTGTGGTGAGGTTTATATCCCTGGAGCATGTGACTCGAGGGAATATGGTTTTCTTTAGGTGGAGCATGTCCATCAATTCTTGGTTGGACATGGCCTTGTATATCAGGCAGAGATCACCTGTGAGTAGGCGGTATGCAACCGAGTACAGCTGGAATTTCTTCATTCGACCTTCATAGGGCATTTGCTTGAGGCCAGTGATCCTCTTGGTGAGGTACTTCTGTGGTCTTTCCAGTTGTTGCAGGTGTCTTGTATGATACATCCCAAATGGGGCATTGTACTCTATGATGGGTCTGATGAGTGACGCATAGAGGGGCCCAATGATCTCTTTCGATCTGGATGCAAACCCTTTTGTGATTAGGTGGGCCACATAGAAGGATTTTCTAACCACTTTGGCAATGTGATTATCAAAGGAGAGGTTATCATCTACTTGGATCCCCAGATCCCTTATTATGTCTTCCGTATTTAGGTGGCTACCACCTATGTGGTAGTTTGTGGATACTTTGTTTTTTCCAAAGGGGAGAACTCTGCACTTTTTGGCATTTAGCTTGAGGCCATGGTTTTGACACCAGGTATCTGTCTCAGTGAGACCCTTTTGGAGGATGTCTGTGTCAGCCGGAGAGTCCGTTATAGCCCTAGTTTGCAGTCGTCTGCGAACTTGGTCAGCCATAGTCCTCCTGTGGTTTTCTGTACCTCTGAGAAGTATATGCCGAATAGGACGGGTCCTAGGACTGAACCCTGGGGAACGCCACTTGTAACAGGTTTAGAGTCAGACCTAGCTCCCGCAAGTCTTACCATGTGGGTTCTGTCTGTGAGCCAGCTGGCAACCCATCTCGTGATGTAGGGGTTTATGTTCAGGCGGGTGAGCTTGTCTATAATACCTGAGTGGGGAATGGTGTCGAAGGCCTTTGTGAGGTCTAGGTAAGCTGTGTGGACCACCTTTCCCTCATCTATAGCCTTGTTAACCATCTCAAAGAAGTCCACCAGGTTTAGGAGGCATGATCTACCCTTAAAGCCAAACTGGGTAGGGTCCAGTGTTTGGAGGTTTCCAATGTCTCTGTTAATGAGATCCATGATGATGCACTCCATAGCTTTGCAGACCACTAGTCAGGCTTATAGGGCGATAGTTCCCGGGGTCCGTTGTGGCTCCACCTTTATGGAGTGGAATAACCATTGCTCTTCACCACTCTGTGGGCACGTAGCCTGTGGAGAGGCTAAGTTTAAACGGTGTTTATGTGAGGGGTTAGTTCATCTTTGAGCTCGTGTAGGATGCAGCCTGGGACACTGTCTGGTCCCATTGATGCTGTGTTTTTGGCTTTGGAGAGGGCTGTTTTAACCTGAGTGTCTGTGATTTCAGGGGCACTGCATTCTTCTAGCATAGTTATGGGCCCTTTTGGGGGTGAGAGGGGGGTGAAGTTTGCACTGAACCTGTCTGCCAGGATGTTGGCTACATCGGTCGTTTCAGTGTATTTTGTGCCATTCTGCACTAACTCCAAGCAGATCTGAGAATTGTCACTTAGATTCTTGACATAGCTAAAGAATGCCTTGTGGTTATCTTTGGAGTCCATAGCAATTTTTCTTTCGAAAATGCTAGCGTTGGATGATAAGAGGGAATGTAGTTTCTTGTTGATACTGATCAGGGATGTCTTCCCTTCTTGGGATTTTACTCTTTTCTGTACTAGTTTCCTCCTTCTATTGTCTAGCTTGTTTATGGCAGGGGTCCACTAGACTGGTTTCCTTTTCTTGGAGGAGTGAGTCTTGGTTTTGTTTGGGATAGTGCGATCCATGCATTCTTGTAGGTGCCCATAGAGTGCATTAGTAAAGGTTTTTGTAGCTTGGACAGCGTTATCCTTCAGCATGGCGGCTTTGAAACTTCCCACCACGGTTTTAAGTAACGTGAAGTTTGTTTTTGAAAAGTTTTTCACGGTGGTTTCTTTGACTGGGGGTGGTGGCGGAATGTGGATATCCAGTGTGATTAGTTTATGGTCAGATCTAACCAGCGAGGAGTTGACCTCCGGTGTGGATCACCGGTCGCCCATGTTGGTGATGACCAGGTCCAATATATTGTCACCTCTGGTGGGGGTGTTGACCAGTTGATCCAGGGCGTTTGAGTTTATAAATTCTAGGAAATGTTTGGCAAGGGAGTTTGTACTTGAGTAGCTCTCCCAGTTAATGTATGGGTAATTGATATCACCCAATATCAGGGTGTATGGTTGGACCTTTGTTTCCCGGTGTTTCCAGGAATTTGGAGTGGGGGTCCTGGGACATGGTGGGTGATCTGTAGCAAGCTACAATTTGAATAGCAGTTTTGTCCGTTGTTAGTTGCACGTGGATGATCTCTGAAGCATCGTGCTGTGCCATTAACCTGAGGGTGTGGGTATCCTTGATGAATATGGATACTCTCCCGCTTTTTGTATTTCGGTCTAGGTTTTGTGGCTGAAATGTATGGTATGAGTTGTAGCCTGGTAGTGATGTGGTGTTCTCCGGAGCCTTAAACCAGGTTTCTGTTACTGCACATATATCGGTTTTCTCCATACTGAGGAGTACCTCGAGTGTGTGCATTTTGAGGTTTAGACTTCTGGCATTGAGTAGCATTACCCTCAGAGTTTTGTTACTTGTGCTATGTACGGTGGTGGGTTTGTCTTTTGAGCCTTGCCTAAAAAAGGCACTATGGGGGTGGCAAGAGCCTTGGCCAGTTTTCGAAAGCCTATGGGTGACAGGTGCAAGCCATCTCTAGCAAAGCAGTATGGCTTGTCGAGCATGTCTGACAGACACTGGATCCCCTTTGAATGACACCAGAAGCTTAGCCAATTGTTGAAATTGATAATCATACCTAGCTTGGTGGAAAAGATTCACTATCTGGTGCACTACAGTAGGAAGTCATGCCTCGGCAATCTTAGTATGCTAACCATGCCCTTCTCATCTGTCCTTATCCACAAATGAAGCGATTTTTGAAAGGGGTGCTTCACCTCAGGCTACTCTGATGGGACCCTGTTCCCTTCTGAATCTAAATTATGTACTTGAAAACATTGTCACCATTTGAAACTGCTGCTTCTTCCTCTGCTCCATGTCACGCTTGGGGAAAAAGCCACCCTCCTGGGCACTCACCTTAGCTAAGCGAATTTCTTAGCTGCATGCCTTGATGTCCAAAGAACGTTTCACAGGGACAGTGATCCTCAGGGCTAACCCATCCTTTATGCCAAAGATGGTGTCAGAGATGTCATTAAATCAAGCTGTTTATCTCCCAGTTTTCTTCCCAAACTCACACAAAATAGGGGGGGGGGGGTCCTTCATCAGCTGGACATACGCAACTACGATTTTATTTGCGTAAGACCAACTGAGCAGAACAACTGTTGTAGCATCTGCAGTGGGTAAACAGAACATCTCTAAGTGGATTGCAAACGCTAGTAGCTTCTGCTTTTCTCATCATGGTAAGCAGGTCCCTGCTTAAGACACAGCATGCTATACCAGAGCTAAAGCTACTACCACAACCTTTCGAAAGGAATCCCTACACAGGCTTTTAAAGGCTGACATATGGTCCACTGGGATACATTTATAGAGTCAGAGCTAGGTTCACCTCAGCCATCCTGTAAAGTCATGTTCCCAGACTAGGACTCAATCCATCCACCCCACTAGTCTGCTTTGGGAATCTTCCCAAGAATCAATACTGCAATACTGACTAAAATGAACATGGTACAGTTGTGTAGATAACTAACATAATTGCAGATGTTCAAGTAGCTCAGATTTGTAGTACACTTTTCCTCCCTCCTTCCCCCCCCTTTTTGTACCATCCTAGGGTTGGGGTGGGTTTTCTTGCCCTCTTCCTCCATTCCTGTCTTTTCCTACCTCTCTGAGCTGGACATCAGGCCTTCTGCTACAGAGATCCCTATAAGTGAATATTAGAATAGTGGTCCTAATTTAACATTTGCTGTGATAGTCGAGATGTTCTTCGTGTATCACCGTTGCAGTCATTACATTTGGGTAATCTGCTAGCAGGTTGCCCTCAGTCGGCGTGAATATCAAAGTCTTGGGTCCTGCGTCAGTTGCTGTCTCCTCTTCCATGACGTCAGGTTGTCAGGGGTATAAAACATGCAGCCGACACTATTTTATTTAGTCTTTCTTGCCGTGCGGTGCCCGAAGCAGAAGCAGTTCGCAAGTGCCGGTAGGCCTACTCCTGAAATTTTCGCATTCGAGTTTCAGAACCGAAGTCTTCAATTAAAGCTAAGTACCCCGCTGGGGAAACTTTTTCTTGCTCCTTACCGATGTCAGTAAAAGTTAATAATTGCATTACTTGTGGGAAGCAAATACCTCATAAGGATTTTCATTTGTACTGTATTCCTTGCCTAGGCCCAGATCATAATGTGCCTTGCTGTCGGTTTTGTGCTAGATTAAACCAACGCACTATTAAGCGTCGGTATATCTTTGCTTCAGAATCTTTTGGATCTAGATTTAATTACCCTGAAATGTCGTCAGATAGCAATCCGACTACCGGAGTTCACAAAAAAATGCAAAGAAAAGGACAGAGACTGTTGAGGTCCAAAACCGATGGCGAAGTTTCTCCTAAGCCAGTCGCCGGTACTCAGTGAGGCTCTTTCGCAGCCCGATACCTGCTACTTTTGAGTCACAGGCCTCTACTGAGACCCATGCGGAGTCCGGTATGCCGCGAGATTCTCAGAGTATTGTACCCACAGATGTGTCTCCTTCGGATGGGTCCGGAGCCGCAGAGCAGGCACCGCCTTCTGAGAGTGGTTTCAGGCCTCAACATTTCTATATAAAACAGACGCCAGCTTCAAAAACAACTTCCAAGTCTAAAAAACAGACGCATGAGCCACGTGCTCAGGCCCCTATGCCTAAAAAACAGATGATCAAAATGGCTGAGGATTTAATTACCTTGATCAGGGGTTCCCAAAAGAGGTTTTAAAGAAAATGGAAGACAAAGCTAAATCTATGCAAACTGTAAAAGATTTCTTACAAGTGCAGCCACCCAGATTCAGTAGACACTGGCCTACTAAAATTGGTCCTTTCCTGTGTCCAACAGAGCCTCGCATGGCAAATCCAGGTGCTCAAAAGGCTCTAGATACCAATTACAGGGTTCTTACAGGTCAAAGCAATGGGGTGCCTCTACCTCCAAATCTGGAGGAAACAAAGCACAACCCTACAGTAAGCAGTCTCAATGACTTCCCTCTACCATCACCAAGCACTTATCTTTTGGCAGCCCCCTTGGGGGGAAAATTAGCAATCCATTCTCAAAATTGGCAGTTAATAACCCAGGACAAGTGGGTATTAAACATAGTATCCCAGAGGTACAGATTTCATTTCCATACCTTGCCAATTCCAAACGGTTGGCCAGATCTGCCACAAAATCAATGGGCGAGGTTCAGAAGCAAGTTACATCCCTCATGAATATGGGGGCTATTCAGGCAGTACCAGAACAGGAAAAAGGACAAGGTTTTTATTCAAGACTGTTCCTGGTACCCAGAAAAGACCATCTCTAGCATCCAATACTGGATTTATTGATTTTGAACACATTCTTGGACATCCCAAAATTCAAAATGCTGACTTTACAACAGCTTCTGCCCATGCTGGGCAAGAACGCGTGGTTAGTGACTCTAGACTTAAGAGGCATACCTGCATATCCCAATAAGGGAATCATGCAGAAGATGCCTCCGCTTCAAGGCAGGTTTTATGCATTACCAATTTTCTGCACTGCCCTTTGGCTTATCTACTGCACCCAGGGTCTTTGCAAAGTGCCTGGCACCAGTAATTGCATTTTGCAGACAAAGAAGCATACAAATCTATCCTTACTTGGACGACTGTCTCATTCAAGCAGAAAACAAGGACATTCTTCTTCAACATCTGGCGTTTATAAAAAGGCTTCTAACATGTCTAGGGTACACAATAAACGAAAAGAAATCACAACTGGTACCCTCTCAAAAAATTACATTCCTGGGTGCAAGCTTGAATACAACTGCCCACATGGCTTACCTTATGCCAGATAACCAAAGGCAACTGACTATTTACTTCAAACAGATGGCAACAAAAACCCAGTTATCTGCAAGACAAATTCTGCAGGCTT
The DNA here is from genome assembly GCF_019279795.1 of Protopterus annectens. Taxonomy (NCBI): domain Eukaryota; kingdom Metazoa; phylum Chordata; order Ceratodontiformes; family Protopteridae; genus Protopterus; species Protopterus annectens. Next base: position 269,870,606 of record NC_056729.1, on the reverse strand, counting down.
TGGGGTTCATGGCATCCTGCATTCTACTAATTCCATATGCAAGACTGCATATGAGGAAACTACAATGGTATCTAAAAAGTTCATGGAGTCAACATTGTCACAGTCTGGAAACAATGATTCCTCTCATTCTCTGCCTATAACAGGAGTTTCTTTGGTGGGCAGAGACATGTCACCAGAACAAGGGACGGTCTTTCACTCTACCCCCTGCCACTCAAACCCTAACTACAGCCGCATCAGAATATGCTTGAGGGGCCCACCTGGCAGGGAGATGCATTCAGGGCATATGAACAACACAAAGAACATAGTACAGTTGTGTACACTTACCATAAATGTAGATGTTCGAGTGTATTCACTGTTGCAGTCCGGGTTACCCACCCGCCATCCTCCTTTTTTCTAGAACTTCTCTTTCCTTCACTATATTCTAAAGCCTTTGTGGTGTATTTGCTTTTAGATGAAGGTAAAGTTTATGTTGCTACAATTGCATTTACATATATTGCAGTTTATTTACATATATATATATATATATATATATATATATATATATATATATATATAATCTATATATATTATTTTTGCTTCCCTTTTGGGGGGCACCTGACATCTGGGGCAAGAAAAACTGAATAAAATTGCGTCGGCTGCATGTTTTATTCCCCTGACGACCTGACGTCATGGAAGAGGAGACAGCAACCAACGCAAGACCCAAGACTGTGATATTCTGGCCGACTGAGGGCAACCTGCCAGCAGATTACCCAAATGTAATTACTGCAACAGTGAATACACTCGAACATCTACATTTATGGTAAGTGTACACAACTGTACTTTCTTTACACAATTCTGCTTTGCTCATCACTACCTTTAGTAGCTCATCCAGTAGCAGACAGCTGGATTACAAACTGCTACAGAGGCAGGCCTTTATATTTAACATTAGTACTCAACAGATAGGCACCTGTCTCCACATATCTGCAAGTGAAATACTTCAGATGCATTTTTACTTTTGAATAATAGAGAAGTCCGTGGTATCCCTCGATGTCTCAGAAAAATCCAGTATGCAACTTATACTGGGTCCAAAACAAACCAAGGAGAAACTTCGCAGTGTGGAGGGTGTGATGTTTGCTTCATAAATTGTTATGCACTTAGTTCAGTTTATAAAAATTGAACTGTAAAATGTAACTATAAAATACATGTTCCAGAATAATCAAATAGAAAATAGTAGGTAGTCCACAGTTGAGTTAAAAATGGAATATCCTTTATTGAAACACACAAACCAAGGATATACATTTTTAACTCAACTGTGGTCTACCTATTTTCGATTTGATTATTTTGGAGCACATATTTTATAGTTATATTTTACAGTACAATTTTTATTAAGTGAACTAAGTGCATAACATAATTTAGGACATGAACATCACACCCTCCACACTGCAAAGTTTCTTCTTGGTTTACTTTTGAATAATCTTCCCCTTCTGAGATACCTTGAGTATTGATAGAATGCCCCCCCCCCCCAAAAAAAAAAGGACTTTGGTTATTCTGTCTATCTGATCTGTAAGTGTGGTTATTCAGTCTATCTAATCTGTAAGTGTGGGACTACTTGCAGAAGTCATTGACCCCCCAGTCCTATCTTCACAAGGACATTTTTATTTATTTTTAACTGCTTAGGTGGACTGTTCAAAGTCCCTTTTCACCCATGACCTGAGCTAGAAAGCAGTCACTGAGAATTACAATGTACATAAAGATAAATCCTGAAATAAAAAATATATTTTAAAATATACAACATGCAGTGATAGAAATAAACAATCCAAAAATATTAAGCTGTTTGGACATACAGCATACTGGAAATTACCAGGCAGGCAGCATTAATAAAAGTAAAACCTTGACTCTCACAATTTTACCCAATTATAATTTTACCCAAGTATAATTTTACCCAAGTATATAACAGATGGGGGGAAGGGTTGTTGATGGATGGGGATATAACATGTTGAAAGGGAGTTTCAACAGTCTTTAAAGATTATCTGTTTTGTTGGTATGTACGTAATTTTACACAAGAATATAACATGCTAAGATGAGGAAAACAGCATCTCAACAGTTGTAATGAACATCCGGTTTTCATTGTGTTTGATAATGTATGAGAGAATGTAATAAAGAAAGTAATGCAACTACTTAGCAGTTAAGCTGTTGAGTAAATGTTGTATGTCACATAAATTGTCATACTTGTATTCTTCCTTTAGCTGTAATATCAACTTCTTGAATGAAGACAGATTTCCATTCCAGTGATTTTGTTTGGTAAGACATTTCACAAGGCAGGATATAATTACTAAAATACCTTTTTTTTTTTTTTTTCAAAATAAATAGAAAGCTAAGGTCTTTGATATTTTATCAAGATTTCCCAGAATGTGATATGCTCTTTTGTGATCAGCTTGTTAGGTCAAGGAGGATAATACTGCTTATCAAATAGCTCGCATCAGAATATATGGAAGAAAATTATTTCTAGTGCTCATAAGCAACCATTTGGCTTTTTGAAACGTATAATGGTGATGCTGTCTTTTGTTGGTGAGATGCATGAACCTGATAGTTTCATTTTGAGACATCTGTAGTAACAACATATTGTGCATAATATGTGGATGAAACACTGGAAATGCACATTCAAGCCTAGGGATCAGTACATTTATAGCTTTAGTGCTACGTCCTTATGAGCTACTTTGAGTTGATTTACAACTTTGGCTATTAATTTAGTTATGAGCATAAAGATGAGTGTTTGGTCCAGTAGTATACCCAATTAATTTTGCTGCTAGTATTGTAAAGATATCTGCTCCACCACCTCTCTTGCCCAGATCCTGCTCAGATGATGACTACTTCATTGAAGAATGTGACAACCTGACAAAGGGTTAATGCCTCTTCTCTCCACTGTAGTGCAGATTATATTTAGAGATGATCTCACTCTACATGAGACTTCAGAATCAGATATTAAAGAAGAGGAAGAGGGTGTGTCTTATTCCGGCCAGATACATTTCCCCTTCCTGATGACACCAGTAAGTAGGATTCCACGTCTTTGGCTCCCCTACAGAAAATATCTTCTGCAAGACCCTCAGTTTCATGACAGGACACTTTAAGTGTGGCACTAAATGGCTTTTGTAAACCCACAAATTTATATCTGGAGCTCCTGGCCATTAAGAAGCACAGGCCTTTTTTCTATATCTTCAGATATTCAAACTTTTGAGGGTGTTGGGGTATTTTTGAAAATTCTTCCCATTGCAGCCACCTACCCAGAAGAAATCTGAGCAGTTTTACAAAGTTAAGGAAATATTCAGATATTTAAGAATATGTAAGCTTTGTTATTCTTGGACACACCAAAGGAGTCTAAACTAGCACCAGATCTGAATAGCCTCTCTAATAGAGTGAGTAGGGTCCTGTATCATTTTAGAAGGAAATTGTATGCCTCTTCAGCTGTTCGTATAAGTCTTAAATTGCCAGGTGCACATCTTACAGTATGTAGGGGACATCTTCAGTAATGACTCCAAGGAAGGGTTTTGTCTCAGGTTACCATAAAAGTGTGAAAACACTGTCAAATGTAGATATGATGCCACTGATGCCTGTGATAGGAATGCTGTTAGTCATGATTTTACTGGAATTGTTTCATTAAACAATTAAAGAAATCCCAATCCCTCCGAGCTACACGCTGTAGGGACCTAAACCTTGTCACCACAATAAACAGAACATGCTGGAGGGATAGATTCCTGTCCCAGAGACTTCCCATACTCTGGAACATTCTACCTATGCCAAACAGAGCTCCTCATTAGAACTCTTCAGGAAAAATGTTGATGATTGGATGGGAAATAGGAAATTCACCCTGGGGATCAGTTCTGTGGCTCTGCTCGACAGGGGCACAGGAAAATAATTTTCTTGGGTGGCAAAAGCCAGGGTACATTTTTGGCTAGACTTATATAGGCCCTAGGGCCGATAGCCTAGTACCTACCTATGAACCTATTAGGGATATAAACTGTACTTGAAGCAGGGGACAACTTTTGAATACCCCATTGAGTAAGGATTTTGTGTTTGGGCCAATTTTCCTATGCAGTCTTTAGGAGATTAGAAGAAATGGAGAAATTAAGTCAAATGGCTTATTCCCACTAGTCTTTAAATATAGTAGAAAGTAGTCTTTTAAAGCAGTGGTCCTTTTACTGTAGGCATGTAGGCATTCCAGGGCAGAGCAGCTTCAACAAAGAAGGGCTTTTGAGATAAAGTCTGGGTGAAATGGTAGCATCAACCCGGTTAATCATTTTTTATTGCTGATATGCTGTTATGTTTTAATAACATTAAAACATAACAGCATATGTTTTAATGTCATTAAATCTTATTGTTGCTTTTTAATTTTTTTATTCAATGTTTAGATGACAAAGCCCTTTAGTAAACCCAAAGTTAAAATAATTGATCTAATATTGAGGCTGTCCCTTGTTGGGTTTTGTTACATCATCAACACTGGCACTTTGTTTTTTTTTTTGTTGAATCCTATCTTGAGTTTCCCTGCATCTCTACCATTGCTTGCTGTAACATAATTAACCAGCTACTTAAATGTATATATATGTCCATTGCCCATCAGTTCTGTTTCTGAACTTGCATAGTTCAGAAGTTGATCCTCACTATCTCTGTAGGTAACAGCAACACAGTCCCTGTGACCATCATATCTGCCAAGATCTGCACTTGCATTACATTTGTTTCTGGAAAAAGCACAGACTTAACTGCCAGAGGTGTTCAGGTGCTTTAAATGAGGAAGACAATTGTTGGCTTGCTTTCCAACTATGGGAATGATGTGGCATTTGAGAGCTCTTTGCATAGAAACCTGTGAGTGTTATCCTTGCAGCCCATGGCACAAGTCAGAGCATCGCTAAAAAGATTAAACGCTCAAATGATTAGCTGGCTTGAGCTCAAGCCAGATCCATGTTTCAGTTCAGCAAGAGAGGATTTCCTTCCACCCTATGTATTTTATTCCAAGGTTCTTATGCTAGCATGCCAACAGATAACTGGCTGGAGTCTGTGATTAACCTGATGATTTCCAAATACTGGTTTGAATCACCTGGTTTAACTAATTGGTGTTTCTCATGACCAAGGACTCTGCTCCTTGCGCAGTTTCCCAAGGCCTGACTAGGCTGCAAAATTCAAGTGGCTGAGAAGAAATTTTGGACATCATGTACCAGGGATCAAGAGAGCTTTGGATGTGTAGCAGATGTCTGAGATGTAATGGGAGCTTAAGTCACAGGTGATGAGAGCACTTTATTAGGGTGCTTGGTCTGAAGCTCTTGCTAGATCCAGCACAGACCTCTGTCTAGCGTGTGATGTAGTTGGCTAGCATTATGTTGAGTACTTGTACTTCTCAATTTCCTAACCACAGTGACATTCATTCACGTGCCTGCTGCTGCACATCAGTGTGCTCAGTCCTACATATAGTGGGACCATGGTACTCCCTTGTTCTCGGGTTCTTACAGTGACACTGAAGATCCCAAGGAAAGTGTCTTAGAGATTTTATACAAATAAAATGAGGTCACCTCCCCAGTGTATGACTACTCCTTTGGCGATACTCATAGGTTTCTGAGGACTAGCTTTGAGCTCCTTGTACTCCTCAAAAAAAAAGCACCTGACTGAGTTTCTGTGGGGAATCTCTCTCCATATGAATTCAGGGGTACCCCCCTTTCTTTCCTAGAGCCAGACATTTAGTATACTAATGAAGGTAGTTTGGAGATTCTGGCTTATACCTTCTATCCCCAAGAAGATAAATATCCTTACAAGATGCCACCTGAGTGGAGAGAGCAACTTAATGTGTATTTCAATGCTAATCTCTTGTGAAATATTGAGTCCAGCATAGGTCCCAGAGACTACAGGATTTTGCCATGTTACTGCTATACATAGGTATCTTAAGATTTGCACAGGAGTGTCGAGAGAGAGTACTTTTTAGCAAGTTGGAGCTTAAACCTTTGAATGTCTGTCTTGCTTGTCCCAGTTTCCCACTGTGTTAGGCTTTAGATTTACTAAAGAGCTGTATGAGTACGAGTTCAAACAGGATCCTGACGAGGCTGTATCTGTTGTTTTATGGTAGAATAACATGTTTCCAACTATGCTTTTCACTGTGTTGACACTTTGGTAGGACATTTGGCATAGGCTTTTGATTGTACAAGGTAATGTGATTGAGATCCTGCAGATACTGTTTTGTCAGCTTGCCCAGGATCTGGTCAATGATCTCTTATGGAAAAAACTGGTTATTACTTTAGTTGAAAGTCTTTATGATCTCATTTAGTAGTACTATTTAGGATAATACAATACGCAGATGATTCAACCCTCATATGTGCAGCATCCACAATAACTCAACATGTTCAACGTGTTTCACTGTTGCAATCCTAACCAATGGGTTATCCGGCTCCCGATAGCCCTCAATCAGCAAGAATACCAAAGGTAAGTAAAAATGACTTTTGCTGTTGTCAGTTGTAAAAGACGTCAGGGCATCCGATACAAAAGGAGGCAGCCAACGTCACTTCCTCAGTCTTCCTTGCCACGGAGCCCAAAGCAGAAGCATTTCTTGCATGAGTTCCAGTCGGTAGTTTACCTTTTTTGTTTCCGACTACAAAGTTGAAGTCGACTACAGCTAAGTACCCCGTTGGGGATCCTCTTTTCTTGCCTTAACGAATGTCAGAAAAGGTTCATAATTGTCTTACCTGTGGAAAGCAGATTCCCCATACAGATTTTCATTCCTATTGTATTATTTGTTTAGACCTTGACCACGACGTTCCTAATTGTGATCTTTGTGCTTCCTTTAATCCGAGTACTATTAGTCGTCGGGCTAAGCTTTTAGCTAAGCATTTTGGAGTTTGGCCTAAGTTTGTCGGTATGGCTTCCGCTGGTCTTCAGGCTTCAGATATCCCCAAGAAGCGTAAAGATAAGGACTGTGACAGGCTTCTGAAGGTTAAGTCCTCGGATGATGATAGGTTGGTCGTCAGTCATGCGGTAGCCAGTGAGGCGTCTTTGCAGCCCCTGCAGCCCGCAGATTTTCAACCGCAGGCCTCGGTTGAGACCATTTCAGAGGTCCCCAGGCCTCCGGCATCTATTTTGCCTTCTGACCTTCCGCCTGTTGCCTCTTCAGCTGGATCTGGAGCAGCGAAGCTGACTCCGATGTCCAAGACCTTTGTTCTTCATTCAGACAGCAAGCTCATACCAACTACGTTGGCTGCAGCTTCAGCGGTTGCCAGGCCTCCCGAGTCCTTTAGACTTGCAGGTAAATCTTTCAGTCATAAGCCTGTGAAGAAGGTGGCTCCAGATGTTCTTCATCTCACATTGCTGCAGTCCTTACACTCGGGTAGTCCGCTGTCCTCGGTCGGCCCGAATATCAAAGTATAAGGCTGACGTCGGTCAAGGCGCATTTGACTGACATCAGGACGTCAGGGTACAAATGCGCATGACCGACGTCATATCCTCTGTCTTTTTTGCCGCATGGTCCGATGCAGAAGCAGCGTTGCAAGTGCCGTTCGGCGTTCTGAAATTTTTCGAATTCGGAGTTTCAGACCGAGTCAAAGTTGGCTAAGTACCCCGTTGGGGAATATTTTAGTTTTTCTTGCCTCAGTGGTTTACCGGATGTCAGAAAAAGTGAATAACTGTATTTCTTGTGGGAAACAGATACCGCATAGAGATTATCATACTTTGTGTATTCCTTGTTTAGGGCCTGAGCACGACGTTGTTGGGTGTCGCTCTTGTGCTAGATTCAATAAGCGCACTATAAAGAGAAGGTTAGATTGTGCCAGGTTAGTCTTCGGGAAGCGGTGCAATTATAAAATGCCGTCGGATGCTCCGCCCGCTTCTTCGAAGAAGCGCAAGGACAAAGCAGCTAAGCCTAGGCTAGAAGAACCGTCCGTACCGGACGCCGGTTCTTTAGAGGTGTCGGTGGAGCCGGTGGTTCCACCGGAGGTTTCTTTGGAGTCCCAGGGAGAGACTTTGTTATTGCAGGATGTGGCCTCTCAGGAGGCAGGTCAGGCTGAAGGGGCTTCTCAGGTTACTGTACTCCCCTCCCTTCCTAGGGTGGTTAGGCCCTCTCCTTCTGTTTCCAAGGCTACTCCCAGAGGCAGGCCAGGTTTAGCTTCAGTTGGTGTCACCCCTAGTTCTTCAGGAACTGTGCCCAAGAAGCATATGCTTAAAATGGCAGAAGATTTGATTACTTTGATTAGAGGTTCTTTGCCCCCTCCTGATAAGAGACCTAGGGTGGAACCTGAGCTAGGGAGTTTTGAGCAGGCTTCGGATGTTTCGGAGTCTTCGGCTGAAGACTTGCAGGAGTATTCTCCTTATTCTGATTCTGATGTGGATGATTCTACTCCTTCTGCTTCTCCTCCTGAGGATTTTTCTTTTTCAGAGACTCTTCATTCCATGAGGGAGCATTTTAAGTGGGAAGGTCAGGACTTCTCTGATTCCAGGAAAAGGCTTAGGGAATTTTTGTTTTTACCCCAGCATAGGCCTTTGGCTATACCTCCTGTTCTGGATGTGGTGGAAGATGTTTTTGCAGAGGCTTCTCTTAATCCTGATTCTTTGCCTCCTGCTCCTGTTAAACCGGATAGGTATTACAGGGTGCCTGAAGCTCATAAGTATCTTTTTAGAGTCCTAGGGCAGACCCAGAAACTGTTAGTCAGGGGCCTAAAGGTGTTAAGGCTTCTGTTGTCAAGAATCTGGTTCCTCCAGATAAAGAGGCCAGGGCTTTGGATAGATGGGGAAAGAAAGTTTATACTTCCTCCACCCTAGCTATGAGGGCTTTGAATTGCCAGTTTCACATGTTGAAATACCAAAACTATCTCCTTTCACAATTGAAGTCTAAGGTAGATGCTCTGGCGGAAGGTATTGAGTGTAAAGAGTTACAAGATTTAGTACATGTTTCTGAACAGGTGGGTAAGCATTCTTTGCAATGTGGTTTTGATGCTGTACAGGCCTCGTCTAGGGTGGCTGCCACTGGGTCAGTTCTTCGCAGGCACGCCTGGCTGAGGGATCAGAATTTATCTGACCATGTTAAGACAAGGATTTTAGATGCTCCTTTACAATCTGATGTGTTGTTTGGTTCTCCTGTTGAGGCAGTCTTAAAGAAAATGGAAGACAAGGCTAAGTCTATGCAGACTGTTAAAGATTTTTTGCAGGTTCAGCCTCCGAAGTTTAGTAGGAATTGGCCTACCAAGGAGTGGACGTATCCTTCTTATGATTCCCAGTCTAGGGGTAGGTCTAGACGTGGTAGGGGCAGAGCTCAGGGCTCTTTCAGGCCTAGAACAAGGAGTTCACCTGCACAGTCTTCGGGTGAGGGCAGGGGTCAGTCCTTTCGTAAACAGACCCAATGACCTACCTTTTCAGCTGCCAGAGCCTTCTCGTCTGGCAGCACCTTTGGGAGGAAGGTTGGCACTTTTCAAGGAAAATTGGAGTTTAATTACCCAAGACAGATGGGTATTGGATATCATACACCACGGTTACAGGTTTTATTTCCATACCTTGCCTCCTTTCAAAGGCATGCCAGACGTTCCTCCTCAGCAAAGAATAGAGGCTCACAAACAAATTTCTCTGTTACTTCAAATAGGGGCCATACAGCCGGTCCCTATGCCAGAAGTGGGCCTAGGATTTTATTCTCGCCTGTTCCTAGTGCCAAAGAAAGGGAACACGTGGAGACCAATTTTGGATTTATCTACCCTCAACACTTATCTGGACATTCCCAAGTTCAAAATGTTGACGTTACAACAGCTTTTACCTCTGCTGGGCAAAGATCATTGGATGGTAACTCTGGATCTCAAGGAGGCTTACCTTCATGTTCCTATCAGACTGAGTTGCAGGAAGTATCTGCGTTTTCGGGCTGGGACTTCTCATTATCAGTTCTCTGCATTGCCCTTTGGCTTATCTACTGTGCCCAGAGTGTTCACGAAAGTTCTGGCTCCAGTGATAGCTTTCCTCAGGCTAAAAGGAATACAGATCTATCCTTATTTGGACGATTGCCTGATTCTGGCTCAAGGAAGGGACGAGCTTCTTCATCATTTGGAATATGTGATAGCAGTGCTAAGATGCCTGGGGTATTCTGTGAGCGAAATAAAGTCCAGTCTAGTACCCTCTCAGGACATGTGCTTTCTGGGTGTAAGACTGAATACAGCATCCCAGATGGCCTTTTTGACCCCGGACAAACAAAAGAATCTTTCCCTTTACTTTCATCAATTGTCTCATCAGTCCAGGCTGACTGCAAGGACAGTCCTTCAAGCCTTGGGGTTCATGGCATCTTGTATTCTGGTGCTTCCCAATGCCAAACTGCATATGAGGAAGTTACAATGGTATCTCAAAAATGTATGGACACAGCACTGCCAGGATCTGGACACTGTCATTCAAATAATACCTTGCATTCTGAAGGAATTGTTGTGGTGGGCTCAGGAATGTCACCTAAACAAGGGACTCTCTGTGACCCGGCCAGAGGCGAGTCAGATTCTAACGACAGATGCCGCAGACAAAGCTTGGGGAGCTCATCTGAATGGAAAGTGGATACAAGACAAGTGGCCTGCCAGACTACAACATCTACATATCAACTTGAAGGAGATGTTAGCAGTCCAGTTTGCATTAATAGCTTTCAAGGATTTACTTCTTCCAGGGCAGGTGTTGATTCTAACAGACAACACAACTGTCATGTGGTACATCAACAAGCAAGGGGAACACATTCTTATCCTCTATGCAGGCAAGCAATGATTTTGTGGGAGACTGCTCTCAGTTTACAGCTAAATCTTCAGGCAAGGTTTCTGCCGGAGCACAGAACTCCTTAGCAGATGTGTTGAGCAGGCGAATTATGGATCCCCACGAGTGGAAATTGGATCCTCATGTATTTCAGAAATTGACAGTGTCATGGGGAACTCCAGACATAGATCTGTTCGCTTCTCCACTAAACCACCAGCTGCCAAAGTTTTGCACGAAAAGGTTTCATCCCACAGCTTGGAAAGTGGATGCTCTTTCTTTCAATTGGAGCAATCTTCATGTGTATGCCTTTCCACCTCTGCCTCTCCTCCCAAAGGTACTACTAAAGGCCAGACAGGACAAGCCAAGGATGATTTTGATAGCTCCAGATTGGCCTCGACAGCATTGGTACCCATTACTGGGAAGCCTGGTACGGGAGCCTCCATGGCCTTTGCCTTCGATTTCACACCTGTTGTCTCGGGAGGACAGTCATTTGCTCAATGTCAAGCTTCACTCTCTTCACCTAACAGCCTGGCATATTCTGTTTTGAACCATAGTGGGTCTCAACTTCCACAGCAAGTTTTGAATGTTATTTTGGAAGCTAGAAGGCCTAGTACAAGGAAAGTGTACGCAGATAAATGGAAGAGGTTTTTATTTTGGAGTGCAGCAAAGGATTTTAATGTTTCTGAGCCTAATTTAAGTGTGGCTCTTCAATATCTTACTGAGTTACTGGACAAAGGTTTGTCCTTCTCTTCTATTAAGGTTCATGCTGCAGCAATTTCGGCTCACTATGATTGTGACCCACCATTGTTTTCTCATCCTTTGTTCAAGCAATTTCTTAGAGGGGCAAAGAATATAAGACCCCCACGTAGAGCTCCTACTCCTGCTTGGGATCTCAATTTTGTGTTGGAGAAACTCACTCTACAACCTTTTGAGCCTGCAGCTACGGCCGAGTTGAAATATTTATCATGGAAGACTGCTTTTTTGTTGGCCATTACCTCTGCGAGAAGGGTTTCTGAATTACAGGCCCTTATGGCAGTTGAGCCTTTCTTAAATTTCCATAAGGATAGGGTATCTTTACGTACTAATCCTTCCTTTATGCCTAAGGTGGTTTCTAGTGTGGCTTTAAACCAAACTATTCATTTGCCTACTTTTTATGCAAATCCCCAAAATAAAGGGGAAAAGATTTTGCACACTTTAGATGTACACAGGCAGTTGCGATATTATTTGGACAGAACTAAAGGGTTCAGGCAGTCTCAGCAGTTATTTGTTTCTTTTGCTTTGAGTTCTCAGGTCAAGCCTGTGTCAAAACAAACTATTTCTAAGTGGATTGGGTTTTGCATTGCTTTCTGTTATTCCCATCGTGGCAAGGAGATTCCAGCTGGGATTAGGCCTCATTCCACTAGGGTTACTGCCACTTCGACAGCTTTTTTGAGGGGGGGTGGCAACTAAGGATATTTTGGAGGCAGCTACTTGGAGTTCAGTGCATACTTTCTCTAGGCAGTATCACCTTCCACTTTATTCTAAATCTAGGGCTGGGTTTGCCACTGCTATTTTGCAGGGCATTTTGGCAGCTCCTGCTTCCTTATAGTTTTGCCATCCTCCCTTACCTCTGCTTTGGGATTCTACCCAAGTGTAAGGACTGCAGCAATGTGAGATGAAGAACATAGTACAGTTTTGTACCTACCATAAATGTAGATGTTCGAAGATCCACATTGCTGCAGTCCAATTTACCCTCCCTCCTTCCCCTCTGTAGTTAGAGGCGGTTGTGTGGGTTGGGTTGTCAATATGGTGTATATTGTATATATTGTACATATTTTTAGTGCAAGGGTGGTTGGTTGGTTGTTTGCTGTCTTTTGGTTTTGACCTTTCTTTTTAGGGTCTTCTGACATCTGGGGCAAGAAAAGACTGAGGATATGACGTCGGTCATGCGCATTTGTACCCTGACGTCCTGATGTCAGTCAAATGCGCCTTGACCGACTTCAGCCTTATACTTTGATATTCGGGCCGACCGAGGACAGCGGACTACCCGAGTGTAAGGACTGCAGCATTGTGGATCTTCGAACATCTACATTTATGGTAGGTACAAAACTGTATTTTTCCTCTCGTTCCCCTCATTCTCAAATGGTTAAAATGGCTGATGACCTTTTGACTCTTATTAGGGGTTCACAGCCTCCTCCTTCAAAAAGAGGTAGAGATGTCTCTCCTGAGGCTTTCTCCTTTTCAGGTTTGGATACTTCTAGTATTTATGTTGATGAAGTTTCTCAAGCTTTCTCTCCTTTTGAGGATTCAGATGCAGAGGATTCCATCCCTTCTGCTTCTCCTCCAGAAGATTTCTCTTTTGGTGATACTTAAAATACTCTCAGGGAACATTTTAAATGGAAAAGTCAGGATTACCCTCTTTCTAAGAAAAGGATTAGGGAGTTTTTGGATTTGCCTCAGCATAAGCCTTTGGCTATTCCACCTGTGTTGGAAGTGGGTGATGATGTTTTTCTGGAAAATTCCTTGACTCCAAATTCGGTTCCTCCTGCTCCCAGGAAAACCTGATGGGTACTATAGAGTTCCTGATTCTCATTTGTTTCTTTTCAGGAATCGGTTGGCTGATCCAGAGGTTATTTCTCAAGGCCCTAAAGGAGTTAAAGGCCACTGTTACTAAATATCCTGTTCCTTCTGTCAGGGAATCCAGGAACCTAGATAGGTGGGGTAAAAAGATTTATAGCTCTGCCACTCTTGCTATAATGTCTACTAATTGTCTTTTTCATATGCTGAAGTACCAGCAGCACACCTTGGAAGCTATTAAATCTAGGATAGCAGATGTGTCTCAGTTGACGGAGAGTAAGGATATGCAGGATTTGCTGAATTCTGCCAGTCTAGTCAGTAAACATTCATTACATTGTGGTTTTGACATTCTAGAAGCCTCCTGTAGGGCTACAGCTATTGACTCTGTTATTAGAAAGCACGCTTGGCTCAGGGAGCAGCCCCTACCAGAGCCTGTTAAGGCTAAACTTTTAGATGTACCTTTGCATAAGGACAGTCTTTTTGGCAGCAAAGCAGAGAAAGTGCTCAAGAAGATGGAAAACAAGGCCAAGTCTATGCAGACAGTTAAAGACTTTCTGCCAGTTCAGCCTCCTTGCTTTAGCAGGTATTACCCATCTAAGAGTTGGACATTACCTGATACCAGCAGACAGAGCTGTTCCAGGACTAGAGGTTACCAATCTTCTAGAGGACAGGTGGCTACCCCTCAAACCCTCAAAGGTCTAAGCTTTGGCAGGCTTCCTCTTCCAAGGTGGGAAGTTCTAAACCTGCATCTCAGTCTAAACATTCTCAATGACTCTGTCCAACTTCTGCCTGTTCTTGCCTGCCCAGAGAGCCCTTTAGGGGAAAGGTTGGCCCTTTTGTCAAATGTTTCGGCCACCATCACGGACGACAAATGGATATTCAGAACTGTATCCCTAGGGCACAAGTTTTCTTTCCACACCTTTCCAGTACCCAAAGGATTTCCGAACACTCCTCCAAACCAAAGGGCAGAAGTAGAAAAGCAAATTTTATCTCTGTTACATCTGGGAGCAATAGAATGAGATGTTCTTCGTGTTTCACTGTTGCAGTCATCACATTTGGGTTATCTGCTTGCAGTAGCTCTCAGTCAGCCTGATTATCAAAGTCTTGAGTCCTGTGTCAGTTGCTGTTTCATCTTCCATGACGTCAGGTAGTCAGGGGTATAAAGCATGCAGCCAACGCCATTACATCAGTCTTTCTTGCCGTAGGGTGCCCTAAGTAGAAGCAGTTCGCAAGTGCCGGTCCTCCGACTCCTGAAATTTTCATTTTCGAGTTTCAGAACCAAAGTCTTCAACTAAGCTAAGTACCCCATTGGGGAAACCTTTTCTTGCTCTAAACCGATGTCAGCAAAAGTTAACAATTGTATTTCTTGTGGAAAGCAAATACCTTATAAAGATTTTCATTCGTACTGCATTCCTTGCTTAGGCCCAGACCACAACGTACCTCGCTGTCAGTTTTGTGCCTTATTCAAACCTCGAACTATTCGTCTGTTTGTTTATGCTTCTAAATATTTTGGTACTCTGTTCAATTATCCAGAAATGGCTTCGGTAAGCCCCCCGACTACCAACATTCCGCAAAAATGCAAAGATAAAGACAGAGACCGCATAGGTCCAAAGCTGCCGACAGCACTTCTCCTAAGCTAGTCGCCAGTTCGCCGGTACTCTGTGAGATGCTTTCACAGCCCCTGATACCCACTACTTCAGATTTGCAGGCCTCTACTGAGACCCATTCAGAGTCCAGTATGTCGTGAGATGCTTTGTCAACTGTGGAACCTGCGGATGTCTCTACCTTGGATGGGTCCGGAGCTGCTGTGCAGGGACCGGCTTCTGAGGGTGCATTCAGGCCTACTGACTTGCATATTAAACCGACGCCATCTTCTTGTTCAAGGCCTAAAACTCTATCCATGCCTAGAAAACCGATGTCCAGACCGCATGGTCAGGCCCATATGCTTAAAAAACAAATGATAAGAATGGCTGAAGACCTTATTACTGTAATCAGGGGAAGCCACCCTTCCCCCTCTAAGAGACCTAGGACTGATTTTCCTTCTGATTCTTCTGATCAGGACTCTGAAATTTCTGTTTCATCTGATGACCAGGATTTACCCTTATCTACATATGAGGATTCTGATGCAGATGACTCCATTTCCTCTACTTCCCTTCCAGAGGATTTCTCTTTTGGTGAAACCTTGCATACTCTTAGGGAGCATTTTTGCTGGGAAAGGCAGGATTACTCTGACTCCAAAAAAAGGCTTAGGGATTTCTTACTCCTGCCCCAACACAGGCCTTTAGCTATCCCTCCTGTACTGGACATTGTTGTTGATGCCTTCTCGGAATCTAGCCCTGGCCCCTGACTCTACCTTCTGCTCCCAGAAAACCTGATAGGTATTACAGGGTTCCTGACTCTCACCAGTTCCTTTTTAAGAATCCTACTGCAGATCCTGAGACCATTTCACAGGGACCCAAGGGCATTAAGGCTACTACTGCCAAAAATCCTACCCCCTCTGATAGAGATTCCAGGGCACTGGATAGATGGGGTAAAAAGGTGTACAATTCTGCAACCTTGGCCATTAGGGCCTTAAACTGCTAGTTTCATATGTTAAAGTATCAGCAGCATATTACTGGATTGCTTAACCAGAAAATGATGTTGATTCCTGACTGTGCTGAAAATAAAGATTTACAGGATTTAATGCATTCTTCTGAACAAGTTGGAAAGCATACTTTGCAATGTGGTTTTGATTAATTTGAGGCTGTACTTAGAAGGCATGCTTGGCTTGGAGCAATCTTTGCCAGATTATGTTAAAGCTAAATTGCCAGATGCTCCCTTAAACCAAGACCACCTGTTTGGCGACAAAGCCGAATAAGTACTTAAAAAGTTGGAGGAAAAAGCTAAATCTATCCAAACTGTTAAAGATTTCCCCCCGAGTACAGCCTCTCAGATGTAGTAGGCATTGGCCCTCTAAGAATTGGTCCTTTCCTGCCTCTTCCAGGCCTTCTCACTCCAAACCCAGAACCAGCAGAACACCGAGGCTTCAGTCCCAAGGTACTTACAGGACTAAGCAGTGAGGGGCTCCCACTTCCAAAGCAGGGAGTGGTAAGACTCCCCCTATGGTAAACTGTCTCACTGACTTAACTTTAAACCTTCCAAGCCCTGCAGAACTGACTGTTCCTTTAGGGGTAATGATTGCCCTGCAGGCAAAAAATTGGGAACTCTTTACCCAGGACATATGAGTTTTAAATATAGATGTTAAGTTGTCTATCTCGCCTTCATTCTTGCTGGATGGGTTCGGAGCCGACCTCGGCTCCGACTCGGCCACTCTAAAGCTCGAGAGTTGGTTCCACCGGCTCGAGGCCCCCTTATATCCCACAATGCTAGGCGTGAATTACCTCAGATCTCGTTTGCCGCTACAGCGATCGAGGTGTTGTTTTTTTCTACCGGCTCAGGTCAGTGGTATTTAATCAGTTTTAATAACTACTCAACCCCCTTTTTTAGCTTAGCCTTTTCTTCTTTAGTTATAGTGTAGTGGATATTATCCTTCCTACCCTTATCCAGCCCCTTTCCCACAAGAACTGTTAAGTTCTTTCCTTAGGCCTTCGGGCCCTCCTTCCCTAATAGTGGTGTGTATGTGTTTTTAGGGATTTATTTTATATAAATATAAACTAACTAATTTTCTTTAGCTTTTAGTTTAATTTACTTTTTTCTGATAGTGTAATCTGTGTGTGTGTGTGTTTTGTGTGTGATTACACTTCGGCTCCTTGAAAATGTCCAAGGATTCAAAGGTCTCAGGCTTCAAGAAGTGTGACTCGTGCTGTCAGAAAATGTCTCTGACAGACGGTCACACTTCTTGTGTGTACTGCCTGGGACCTTTACACCTGCAGGACTCTTGTGCTGTATGCCATGGCTTCAGCCCCAGAGTCCTGCAGGAAAGAAAGAACAAACTCATCCTAAGGGGTTTGCTCAAGCCTGAAGGTTCCCTAACTGCTCCATCGGGAAAACCTTCCAAGGCTTCTAAGACCTCGACTCCAGTGTCTGAGTCGAGGCCTAAGGCTTCGAAGCCTGCTGCTACATCGGCTCCGGCTGGAGCCGATGAGTCTTTGACTACAGTTTCTGTGGTTCCCTCGGCTCCGGCTGGAACCGAGGTATTGGAGATTCCTGGGTCGGCTCCGATCAAACCATCGGAGCCGACATCTAGAAAGAGGTCGAGGTCACCATCCCTTGGCTCCGTTCATTCGGCTCCAGCGTCTCCCTTGCTGTCTGAACGGAGCCACAGGTCTCACTCCTCTAGGTCATCCAGGCTCTCGGATCATGACCTCCAGAGGGTAGTGAGTCGACTTCTAAAGTCCGAGGCACTGGCCCAAATGCTTCAGAGCCCGACTCATCAGTCGATGTCTCAAACTATTCCTCTAAATATTCCTCCTCCGACTCCCTTGAGCTCGGAGCCGGGGCGTCTCGGAACCGAGACTGTGGTAGCGTCGGAGCCAATACATTTGTCTTCGGCTCCGTCGTCGGCTCCAATTTCTTCTTTTGAAGAATCTCGGCGCCGGACTTCCCTCGTCGGCTCCGAGGGGGTGAGTGGCATCGGACCCTTGTCCAACCCCCCTCTCCCTCTCGGTGCTTCGGCGTTGGTGAGTTCGGTTCCGACATCGGCCTCGGAGCCATCTCTGTCGGTGCCGAGGGAGGTTCTCAGCTTCTCGGAGCGGGGACCTCTGGCCCTGCCTGACAGGGGTGCGTTCGAGGTCATGCGGAGTGTGTTGGAACCTTGTTCAACTCCACAGTCGGCTCCGTCCGCCCCTCCCTCTTCGGTGCCTCAGGTTATGTCTACTCACTCCCTCATCCCAGACCGCAGAGAGCCAGCTCCTCAAGAATCCCCTGTGGGGATTTCATCCTCTTCCGAGGCCTCCCCTGAATTGGCAGGGGAGCCCCCTAGGAAGAGAAAGTGTAAGAGGAAGCACATAGACTCACCTGAGTCTGTCACCTCTGACACAGATTTAGAGGATTCCGAGGGTTCCCCCCGTTCCCCTTCTGAAGATGTCTCCTTTGCGGACATTCTAGAGATCCTGAAACAGAGGGGAAATTGGCCAGATTTTAACCCTTCGGAGGATGAATCTGTGTACCTTGAGGCGTTTGGCTCTCGCCCTTCCACCTCCTGGGTGTCCCCTCCCTTTGATCCACTCATGCAGGTGGTGGCAAAGAAAGCCTGGACGGCTCCTGACTCAGTGGACCCTACCCCCAGGAGACCTTCTAAATTTATAACAGCACCAACTGACAAACAATTTCTGACCAAAGGTGTTACCGTGGATGCTATGGTGGTAGCTGCTGCCACCAAGAAGGAACTAGCTGATCCTTCAGTGCCTGTTCATCCCCCTAACAAAGAATCTAGGTCTATGGACAGGTATGGGAAGCGGATGTTTTCGTCAGCGACCTTTGCAATGCGTTCGCTGAACTACCTATGCCATTTCACCCGTCTCCAGAGAGACTTGATCAAGGAAGCGAGTGAGATGTTGAAGGATCCTACAGCTGCAGATTTTCAGGACAAAATGAACACCCAGCTGACTACCCTTAATTTGATAGCTAACTCCTCCATGCGCCTCCTTTCATATGCGGCTGATGGAGCAAGTAGAGCCGCAGGGACAGGTGTTGCCTTACGCCGGCATGCCTGGATGCGACTATGCAATTTTGCGGACCCCTTTAAAACGTCTTTCACTAACTCCCCGTTTGATGGATCATCTCTCTTTGGTCCTCAAGTGAAAGATACCGCGAGACGGATGGCAAAACTCTATCTGCCGTCGGAGTCCGTTTTTCTACTCCTTCTAGACCTTACCCCAAAGGCCAGAAAAGTGGGAAAATGTGGTTCATAAACAATCTCAAGGGAATTTGCCTGACGCACAGAGTCGGTTCCCCTCCAGAGGCAGAGGAGGGAACAATAATGGTAGACGTCGCCCCAGAGGCAGAGGGGGCCCGCAGAACCAGGGCAATCGAGAAACCCTTTCCGATAAGCCTTTTCAGCATCCCTGAGGTGTTGCCCGACTGTCCACCTTCGGAGGCAGTCGGGGGAAGATGGTCACTGTACCCAGAAGCCTGGCTATCCCTAACTCCAGACAAGTGGGTACAGTCCATAATTTCCGAAGGCTATTCCATTCCCTTCGTTCGCATTCCAAACCAATCAAAAAAAATCCCTTCCAGATGTTCCACCCGCACAAAGGGATCTTGCAGCTTTGGAAATTTCAAAGCTGCTTGCAAAAAGAGCAATTTAACCAGTTCCAGCAGACCAGCAAGAATCCGGAATCTACTCCAGGTTCTTTTTAGTTTCAAAGAAAACAGGGGACTGGAGACCAATTTTGGATCTCAGTATCTTGAACAAGTCGGTCAAGAAAACAAGATTTCGGATGGTCACGCTACAGTCCATCCTTCCCCTATTAGGAAAGGAAAACTGGATGTGCTCTATAGATCTTCAGGATGCGTACTATCACATAAAAATGAACAGACGCTCCAGAAGATTCCTCCGCTTCAGGCTGGGAACCAGTCATTTTCAATTCAGGGCCCTGCCCTTTGGTCTCACCACTGCCCCCCGGGTGTTTACCAAATGCATGGCAGTGGTAGCTTCTCACCTGAGACGTCAAGGATTCCAGGTGTTTCCACATTTGGACGACTGGCTCCTCACAGCTCCCACCAAGCATCTTCTTCTACTGGCCAGGGACTACACCTTTCGCATTTGTCAAAACTTGGCATTTCAATAAATTGCGAAAAGTCTGTTTTGTCACCTTGTCGTACTATTACCTTCATAGGCGCAAATCTAGACACAGTCAACATGTCTGCGAGACTAACAGATCAGAGAATAGCAGACATACACAAACTGGTCTCGCTCCTCTTCAGCAGCAACAGAGTCAAAGCCAGGTTAGTTCTGAAAGTATTGGGGATTATGGCGGCTGCCATTCCTCTGCTTCCATTAGCCAGATTCCACATGAGAATCCTTCAATGGATGCTCTTCACACAATGGTCATACCAGCAACTTCCAATGTCCCACACCATTATGATTACGCAAACATGCAAGAATCATCTTCTGTGGTGGATGTCTTCCCCTCAGCTCTTCTTGGGAAGACCCTTTATTCCATCCCCTTCGGTTGCTACTCTGACAATGGACGCCTCCCTGATCGGGTGGGGGGGGCACTATCAGGGCAGAACTGTCCAGGGCACATGGCAACCAGACGAATGCCACTTGCACATAAATGTTCTAGAGATAAGAGCAGTGCTTTTAGCGTTGCAAGCCCTTCAAGACTCTCTTCCCGTGGGAACGATAGCAATTCAGACGGACAATATGTCTGTAGTGTGGTATATCAACAAACAAGGCGGAACCAGGTCCTATCCCCTATGTCGAGAAGCACTCAGACTGTGGCAATGGGCGATTTCTTCTCAGTGGTTTCTGATAGCAACGCACATCCCCGGGAAGTCGAATCAAATCGCGGACAAGTTGAGCAGAGCTATTCTCATGCCTCACGAGTGGTCTCTGAAAGACTCTGTTGTGAGAGAAATTTTTCTCAGGTGGGGTCAGCCTTGCTGCGATCTTTTTGCTACTCCCCAAAACAGCAAGTGCAGAGATTATTTCACCCTATTCCCATTACCAGGCCAGCCCAGCAGAGACGCTCTAGTCCAAGTTTGGCCCCGGGGACTTCTGTATGCATTTCCTCCCTTCCCACTAATCTCTCAAGTGATACAGAAAGCTATCGCTCAGAAGGCCTCATTGATCCTCATTGCTCCTTACTGGCCTCGACAGGTTTGGTTCCCCTTTCTGCATCAATTTCTGTTGGAGCAACCTTGGCATCTGAACCTAGTTCCAGATTTTTTGATCCATCAGTCGGGTCAGTTACATCGCTCCTCCCTCTCTGAACCTCACTGCTTGGTTCCTCCAGTTCCAACCTTAGCCAGGCTTCCTCAAATATCTCACTCTGTTCGAGATATTTTGATAGCTTCCCATAAATCTTCCACTCGAAAGATTTATCTGAGTAAGTGGAAACGTTTCGCCTATTGGGCTCAAGGAAGGGACTTGGATCCTTTCACTGCTCCCATCCATATAGTTCTTGATTTTCTAGCTGAACTCTTTCATGCAGGTTCATCTCCTTCTACTCTCAAAGTTCAATTGGCAGCTATATCTAACTTTCATGTGGGCATTTCAGAGTCTGCCATCATGTCCCACAAGCTTTGCAAAGCCTTTTTGAAGGGAGTTTTTCTACTCAGACCTCCTATAAGAAATCCTCCTCCTCCTTGGGACCTTAATTTAGTTCTCAGTTCTTTGATTCTCCCCCCTTTCGAACCTGCAGCTTCCTGTTCCTTAAAATTGCTGTCATGGAAGACTCTCTTTCTGGTAGCTATTACTTCAGCTAGAAGAGTTTCAGAACTTCAGGCACTCAGCTGTCGACCACCATATCTGTTGTTCCACAAAGACAGGGTATCCTTACGAACCAGCCCGTCCTTTTTACCTAAGGTAGCCTCTGCTTCTAACCTAAATCAAAGCATTGACCTTCCTGTATTCTTTCCAGAATATTCTAATAGGTCTGAACAAAAATTGCATTGGCTAGGTGTTCATAGTCAGTTAAGGTACTATTTGGATAGAACCAAACAATTCAGAAAATCTGACCAGCTGTTTGTCTCTTATGCAGAAGGCAGAAAGGGACTTTCTGTTTCCAAGGTATCACTATCTAGATGGCTAACATCTCTAATTTCCATTGTCTAGGAAATAAGACACCAAAAGCTGCCTAACAAACCTAAAGCTCATTCCACCAGAGCTTTGGCTACTTCTATAGCCTTCCAAGACAGACTGCCTATTGACACCATTTGTGCAGCGGCTACTTGGGCTACTCCTCACACTTTCATTTCACATTATAAGTTGGATTCAGCTTCTAGGCATAGAGCTAACTTTGGTTCCACTGTTCTCAAGAGTCTGTTCCGTTAGGCCACCCGGGACAAGGTGCTAGGGACGCGGTCCCATCCAGCAAGAATGAAGGCGAGATAGACAACTTAACATATAGAAGTTATGTTCTTACCATAACGTTCCATGTTAGTTGTCTTCTTCTCGCCTTCTTTCTTGCGTCCCACCCTCCTTCCCCCTGGCCTGGACAGACCTAGAGGAGTTTGATTGTGACCTCTCTTTCTACCACCTCTTTGCGATAGGTATATGCTCTGCTGTGCATATTTTCCTACATCAGGCTTAGGTCACCATTCTCTTTCCCTTTGTTTATAGAGGTGGACTCTTTTCCAGTTTTTTCCTGGTTGTATTTTTAGCTGGGCCTAGCTCACAAACGAGATCTGAGGTAATTCACGCCTAGCATTGTGGGATAAAAGGGGGCCTCGAGCCGGTGGAACCAACTTTCGAGCTTTAGAGTGGCCGAGTCGGAGCCGAGGTCGGCTCCGAACCCATCCAGCAAGAAAGAAGGCGAGAAGAAGACAACTAACATGGAACGTTATGGTAAGAACATAACTTCTATTTTCCCAAGGATACAGATTCCACTTTCACTCCTTACCAACCCCAAACGGTTGGCCAGATCTACCCCCAAATCAGTGGGCAGAAGCTCAAAAGCAAGTTCTCTCTCTTAAGCATCAGGGCAGTTCAACCTGTCCCAGAAGAAGAATGGTGGCAAGATTTTATTCAAGTCTTTTTGTGGTACCCAGAAAGACGATTCCTGCCGTCGTCCTATCCTGGACCTATCTATCCTAAACACATTGTTGGTAATCCCAAAATTCAAGATGCTAACTCTTCATCAGCTGCTTCCTATGCTAGGCAAAGATGCCTTTTTGGCAACACTGGATTTAAAAGAAGCTTACTTGCACATCCCGATCAGGGAATCTTGCAGAAGATACCTACACTTTAAAGCAGGCTACATGCACCATCAGTTCTCTGCACTGCCCTTTGGCTTATCTACTGCACCAGGGTATTCACTAGCTTCAGTCATTGCACTGCAGGCAAAGAAAAGCTTCAGTCATTGTATTGCAGGCAAGGAAATATTCAAATATACCCATACCCAAACGATTGTCTAATTCAAGCAGAAAGCCAGGACATACTATTAAAACATCTGGCATTTATAAAGAAATTGCTAACTTGTCTGGGATACACCATACACAAAAAGAAATCACATCTTGTACCCTGCCAACAAATTGTAATCCTGGGAGCAAGCTTGAACACAACTTCCCAGAATGGCCTACCTCATGCAAGAGAAACAAGTTCATTTGACAGCCTACTGCAAACTACTGGCCACAAAGACCCAGCTATCTGCAAGGAAAATACTGCAAGGCCTGCGTTTCATGGCCTCCTGCAATCTACTAATTCCATATGCAAGACTGCATATGAGGAAACTACAGTGGTATCTAAAAAGCCTATGGTGTCAACATTCTCAGGATCTAGAATCAATGATTCCTATCATACATTGTCTACAGATGGGAGTTCCTTTGGTGGACAGAGGACTGCCACCACAACAAGAGACTGCCATTCACTCTATCCCCTTATGGCTCATAGAACTCCAGGTTTAAATGAAAATGTTCCAATGAAGCCCGCCCTTAGGAATAGGTGGGTCTGTTACTGATTTTATCGAATTTTATTGGTAGTTAGTGTGTTTAAATTCTGTTAGAATGAGAATGTTTGTTAATCTGATGAAGGGTGTTACCCGAAAGCGCTCATTCTTCCTGGAGATTTCTGTGTCTGAGTTTTATGTGTTTTTATTAAATTCATTTTGGACTTCAAGCTGTGTTCTGCCACGATTTTTTCTGCACTGTATCCCCTGCCACCCAAACCCTAACAACAGGCGCATCAGACTATGCATGGGAGGCTCACTTGGCAGGGGAGTGCATTCAGGGCAAATGGAACCCAAGTCAAATGCACCTGCATATCAATCAAAAAGAAATGTTAGCTGTACAGAATGCTCTGACAGCCTTCAAGGACCACTTTCTTCCAGGACAATTATTGGTAAAGACGGACAACACCACTGTTATGTGGTACATAAACAAACCAAACCCACTCATATCCTCTCTGCAGACTAGCCATGGCTCTGTGGAACACAGTCTTGAGCTACCAAGTGCACCTGCAGGCTCAATTCCTGCCAGGAAAATTAAATACATTGGCAGACAACCTAAGCAGAAATTTCATGGGCCCACACGAGTGGAAACCAGAACCAAAGATATTCAACGTGTTGAGAAACAAATGGGGGAGCCCAGAGATAGACCTGTTTGCCTCCCCCCAGAGCTACCAATTGCACAAATTCTGCACAAGGACTCCCCACAAACAAGCTTGTAACGTGGACGCCCTGTCCTTCACCTGGAAAAACCTGTCAGTTTATGCCTTTCCCCCTCTGCTTCTCCTCTCCAAGGTACTACTAAAGATCAAACAGGACAAACCAAGGACAATACTGATTGCACCATACTACCCACTCCTCTTGCGCAGTGTGTCACTGCTGGTTGCTTGGCACCTGCCTCAGACCCCTGCACTGCTGTCCCAGCAGGAGGGGCAGATTCTGCACCCACAGCTTCAAAACTCTGAACCTGGCAGTCTGGCTAATTACCTGATCTCTCTGTTACCATTCCTCAGTTAGCAAGTGATGGATGTCATTCTGGAGGCAAGGAGGCCTAGTACTAGAAAATTCTATGCTGAAAAATGGAAAAGATTCTGTTACTGGAGCCAAACTCAGGGGATGGGTACAGCAGCGCCCAATTTACCTCAGATACTTCAATACTTAACTGAGATGCTTCACAAGGGCCTTTCCTTTTCCTCTATCAAAATTCATGCCTCAGTCATTTCAGCTCATTACAAAACAGAACCACCCCTCTTCTCTCATCCACTGCTGAAGCAGTTACTCAGAGGAGCAAGAAACGTAAGACCACCCAGGAGAGCCCCTACCTCAGCCTGGTACCTTAACTTTGTATTGGAAAAGTTCACTCTACCTCCCTTTGAGCCAGCTGCAAATGCAAAGTTGAAATTCCTTTCTTGCAAAACAGCCTTCCTTCTAGCCATCACTTCAGCAAGAAGGGTGTCTGAATTACAGGTTGCCATGGCTGTGGAGCCCTTCATCTTTCATGCAGACAGGGTGGCCCTCAGGACCAATCCCTCCTTCATGCCCAAGGTGGTATCCAGTATGGCCCTTAATCAGTCCATTCATTTGCCAACCTTTTCTAATCCACAGAACAAAGGGGAATGAATACTGCACTCCTTGGACGTGTACAGACAACTTAGATTTTACTTAGGTCTAAACCTCTCAGGAAATCTGAACAGCTGCTGGTTGCATTTGCTGCAGGGGCAAAGGGAGAAGACCATTTCAAAGCAAACCATTTCTATGTGGATAGGTCACTGCATTCATTTCTGCTATAAGCACCATGGAAAACCGACTCCAAAGGGGATAAGACCATATTCAACCAGGGCTGCATCTACCTCTACAGCCTTTCTCAGAGGTATCCCTACCAGGGACATCCTAGAAGCTGCTACCTGGAGTTCTCTACATACCTTTACCAAGCATTACCACTTGCCAATTTTTTCTAAAGCCAGAGCTGGCTTTGCCACTGCAGTCTTGCAGGGCATTATAGCTGGTCCTAATGCTATCTAATTGCCTCCACCCATCCTTAGCTTTGGGAATCTACCCAAATGTGATGACTGCAGCAGTGAAACACAAAGAACATAGTACACTTGTGTACATTTACCATAAATGTAGATGTTAGAGTGTATTCACTGTTGCAGCCCTGGTTACCCTCCCTCCAGCCTCCTGACTTCTATTGACTATACCTCTATTCTCTTTTACTATGCTTAAAGCTTTTTGGTATATTTGCTTTGCCTCCATTACAGGGGCACTTGACATGTGGGGCAAGAAAAACTGATGTAATGGTGTCAGCTGCATGCTTTAATACCCCTGACTACCTGACGTCATGGAAGATGAGACAGCAGCCGACGCAGGACCCAAGACTTTGATAATCAGGCCGACTGAGGGCTACTGCAAGCAGATATCCCAAATGTGATGACTGCAACAGTGAATACACTCGAACATCTGCATTTATGGTAAGTGTACACAACTGTACTTTCCTGGTCAGCAGGTAGACCAGGGTTTCTATTCCGGACTTTTCCTAGTTCCAAACAAAGAAGGCACCTGGCGTCCTATCCTAGATCTATCCATACTGAACTCTTTCTTGATGATTCCAAAGTTCAAAATGCTCACTCTGCATCAGTTACTGCCAATGTTGGGAAAGGATTCCTGGCTGGAAACATTGGATCTCAAAGAAGCTTATCTGCACATCCCTATCAGGGAAAGTTGCAGGCAATACCTTCGTTTCAGGGTGGGCAAGCAACATTATCAATTCTCTACACTGCTCTTTGGCTTATCTACTGCTCCCAGAGTTTTCACAAAGTGCCTGGCTCCAGTCATTGCTTTTTGCAGGCAAAAGAAAATTCAGATTTATCCATACTTGGGCGACACTCTAATTCAAGCAAATTCTCTGGAATAGCTGTTAAAGGATCTAAAGTTTGTAAAGGCTCTTCTCTCTTCCCTGGGTTACACACTCAACGTGGAAAAATCAAAAATGGTGCCATCCAAAGAGATAACATTCCTGGGAGCGAGTCTGAGCACAGCCGCCCAGGTGATGTATCTCACCCAGGAGAAGCAGGCAACTCTTTCAATTTACTTCAAGGACTTGGCAAGCCTGTCCCAGCTCCCTGCAAGGAAATACCTGCAAGCTCTGGGATTCATGGCTTCTTGCATTCTCCTGATTCCATATGCAAAACTGCATATGAGGAAATTGCAGTGGTACCTCAAGAACACTTGGTGTCAACACACGCAGGACCTGGATGTGATAATTCCTCTGCTTCCATGTCTGCGGACAGAGTTTCTATTGTGGGCAACAGCCTGTCTACAGAACAAAGGCATGCCTTTTCCACCCACCCCTGGCCACTCAAGTTCTTACCACAGACGCATCGCACTACACCTGGGGAGCTCACCTGAATGGCAGATGCATACAGGGAAATTGGAATGCCCAGCAGATGCACCTGCACATACATTTAAAGGAGTTGATGGCAGTCCAGCAGGCCTTACTAGCTTTCAAGCATCTTCTTTCTCCAGGGACCCTTCTTGTCAGGACAGACAACACCACAGTCATGTGGTAAATCAACAAGCAGGGAGGGACTCATTCTTACCTCCTGTGCAGACAGAGCATGAGTCTTTGGTCCATAGCAGCATCCCTGGGCCTGCATCTCCTAGCTCAGTTTCTTCTAGGAAGGCTCAATGTTTTGGCAGACCAGTTGAGCAGACAGAACCTGGATCCTCACAAGTGGCAGCCGAACAGAGCGGTTTTTTACAGCATCATTCAACATTGGGACACTCAAGTTTCTCTCCTCCAGACAACCATCTTCTACCCCTTTTTTGCACCAAACAGCATAGCCTGGAGAGTGGATGCTCTGTCCTTCCCTTGGACGCTGCTGTCAGTTTATGCCGTCCAGCCTCTTCCTCTTCTTCTCAGAGTATTACTGAAGATCAGGGACGAACGACTATGGACTATTCGCATAGCTCCAGACTGGCCCAAGCAGCATTGGTATCCACTGCTTCGCAGTTTCTCCCAGGTTCCTCCTTGGCATCTTTCTCTGAAGCCAGATCTTTTGATTCAGGAAGGGGAAACATTCTACATCCTCATCTTCAGTCTCTCCATTTATTAGGTTCATAGGTTTATACTAGGCTATCTGCCCTAAGGCATTTATAAGCCTAGCCCAAAGTTTTGTGGCTTACGCCACCCCTTATGTTAAAAAATATTGTGCCCATTAGTTTGTTTTGCCTCTGTCCAGCAGTGACACAGAGATGATTCCCGGGGTAAACCTACGATCTCCCATCCACCAGTCAAGATTTCTCTTGAACAGAGCCAGCGAGGTGCTCTGCCTCACATGGACCGGGATTTTATTCCACAGCATAGGGAGTCTCTGAGTGACAAATCTATCCCTCCAGCATGTCTTATTTATATCCGTGCTAAGGTTTAAGTCGCTTGCTCTAGTGGATCTGGTAGATTTGGATTTTTTGAGGTGGAGAATGTCCATTAATTCCGGGTTGGACATGGCCTTGTATGTCAGGCACAGGTCACCTCTGAGCAGACGGTATGCGACTGAATAGAGCTGGAGTTTCTTCAGTCTGGCAGCATATGACAGATTTTGGAATCCCTTTATCCTTTGGTGAGGAACTTTTGGGGTCTCTCCAATTGCTGCAGGTGTTGGGTGAGATACATCCCGAATGGGGCATTGTACTCGATCATTGGTCTGATAAGTGAAGAGTACAGGGGAACAATGACCTCACTTGATCTGGATGTGAATCCCTTCATGATCAGGTGGGCAACGTAGAAGGTCTTTCTAACCACTTTAGCAATGTGAGTGTCAAAAGAAAGGCCACTGTCAACCTGGGTCCCCAGGTCCCTGATAACCTCTTCTGTGCTTAGTGGATTGCCATCTATATGGTAGCTTGGGGTTACCTTGTTTTTCCCGAAGGGTATGACTATACATTTTTTGGCATTTAACTTCAGGCCATGGCTCTGGCACCAGCTATCAGTTTCCGTGAGACCCCTCTGAAGGATATCTGTGTCCGATGTACTTTCCACTATGGCACCCAGTTTGCAGTCATCTGCAAACTTTGTCAGCCCTAGTCCTCCTATGTTTGCCTGTACTTCTGAGAAGTAGATGCCGAACAACAGGGGGCCAAGGACTGAGCCCTGTGGGACACCACTTGTGACTGGCTTGGAGTCTGACATGGTGCCAGCAACTCTGACCCTGTGGGTTCTGTCCTTTAGCCAGTTTGCAACCCATCTTGTGACGTATGGGTTTACATTTAAGCTGGTAAGTTTCTCTGTAATACCTGAGTGGGGTATTGTGTCGAAAGCTTTTGCAAGGTCAAGGTAGGCTGTATGGACTGCCTTTCCCTCATCAATGGCCTTGGTGACTGTTTCGAAGAAGTCGACCAAGTTCAAAAGGCATGATCTGCCCTTGACAAAGCCAAACTGGGTCGGGTCCAATGTCTGCAAGTCCCCTATGTCTTTGTTTATGAGTTCCATTATGATCCTGTCCATAGCTTTGCAGACCAGGCTTGTTAAGCTTATGGGGCGGTAATTACCAGGGTCCGTAGAGGCACCGCCTTTGTGGAGTGGGACCACAGTTGCCGTACGCCACTCCTTGGGCACGTATCCTGTGGTAAGGCTAAGATTAAACAGCTGCCTTATGTGCGGGTTTAGTTCCTCATTGAGTTCGTGTAGCACACAGCTGGGGACACCATCCGGTCCCATAGATGCTGTGTTTTTAGCTTTAGAGAGAGCAGCTTTTACCTGCGCATTTGAGATGTCTGGGAGGCTACACTCCGCTGGGATAGTTCTCTCCTTTGGGGAGAGGGGGGTGAAGTTTGCACTGAACCTGTCCGCCAGTATGTTGGCAACGTCTGTGGGTTCAGTGATTTTTGTATCATTTTGGACTAATTCTGAGCATATCTGGGAGATTCCACCCAGGTTTCTAACATAGCTGAAGAAGGCCTTATGATTGTCTTTTGGATCTATGGCAATTTTTCTCTCAAAGTTGGCCTTGGATGATTTTATGAGTGCTCGTATTTTTTTACTAATAATGATCAAGGGTGTCTTCTCTTTTATGGATTTTGCTCTATCATGTAACAGCTTTCTCCTCTTATTGTAAAGTTCGTTTATGGCTGGGGTCCACCAGACTGGACGTTTGCCCTTGGTGGAAAGAGTCTTGGTTTTATTAGGGATTGCCTGATCCATGCAGTCCTGGAGGTGTTCGTAGAAGGCATTTGTAAGGGCTTCCGCAGCTTGGGTTGTGGTTTCCAATGGCTCGGGGGCCTTGAAGGATACCACACCAGTCTTGAGTAGTGTGAAGTTTGCTTTAGAGAAGTTCTTCACTGTGGTCTTTTTTGTTTGGGGTGGGGGCGGGATGTGAATTTCCAGTGAGATTAGTTTATGATCTGATCTCACCAATGAGGAATATACTTCCGGTGTGGAGCATTTTGTCCCCATGTTTGTGATGATGAGATCTAGTATATTTTCTCCTCTTGTGGGAACGGTGACTAGTTGTTCCATGGCATTTGAATTTATGAACTCCAGGACCCTTTGGGCTAAAAAGTTGGGGCTTGATAAATGTTCCCAGTCTATATTCGGGTAGTTGAAGTCACCCAATATAATGGTGTTTGGAGATACATTTATACCCTCCAGTGCCTTCAGGAAGGCTGTGTGGGGTTCCTGAGTTTGAGAGGGTGGCCTGTAGCATGCTACAAATTGTAGAGCAGTTTTGCCTATGGTTAATTGCACCTGGATGGTTTCCGATGCTTCGTGCGTTGCCACCAACCTGGAGGTGTGGGTATCCTTGATGAATATGGATACACCCCCTCCTTTTGTGGTGTGGTCTGGGTTTTGGGGCCGGAACGCATGATATGAGGTAAAACCTGATAGTGCCGGGGTGCTCTCAGGAGCCTTGAACCAGGTTTCAGTTACAGCATAGACATCAATGTTCTCCATACTGAGAAGGGCCTCGAGTGCGTGCATTTTGAGATTTAGACTTCTGGCATTGAGCAGCATTACCCTTAGTTTCTTCCCATTTTTGTTTTCTAGGGTGGTAGGTTTAGAATTTGAGCCTTGCCTAAAAAAGGCACTATGGGGGTGGCAAGAGCCTTAGCCAATATCCGGAATCCCAGGGGTGACAGGTGCAAGCCGTCCCTTGCGAAGCAGCGTGGCTTGTCAAGCATGTCATCCCAGGCAGACAGACACTGGATCCCCTTTGAATGACACCAGAAATTAAGCCAATTGTTAAATCTGATCATCTTGTCTCTATGTTGTGGCATCATTTTTGGTAAAGGAAGGATACTGGTCAGGGTCATACCTGCCTGGGCTACATAATCAGAGAGCTCCTCTATGTCTCTTTTCATGTAGTCCAGGGAGGTACGTCTCACGTCGTTCACACCAGCATGGACAATGACTGTGTCATATTTGTACTTGCTGTGGAGTGACCCGAGTGCTTGTGTTATGTGGCGGATTCTAGCGCCCGATAGGCAGCTTACTGTGACCCTCTCCTTATTCAGCCTGGTGAGTGGGACGTCAGTGTGTCTGACTATGGAGTCACCTATGACAAGTATGTTTGGTGTTGTATTTGGCCTTAAGGGCTGTGACTGCTTTGCACACTGATTTTGTGGTTTATGTGTTGCCTGTGGTGTGTCATGAGGTGGCAGTTGCTTGGGTGTCTGCTTTGGAGGCCTCTGCTGTTTAGGTAAATTTTGCTCAGAGCCTCCAGTATGTCTTTGTGTGTTTATGTGTTTGATTCATTGTTGTGATAGCTTTATGTGAGACTGGTTTTGTGGTGTGTGTAGTTGCCTTCTCCTCCTGTCTGGTCTTGCCAGTCCTGAGTTGAGAGAGCTCAGCCTCCAGTTTGGCCAAATAGCTGCATCTCTCGCAAGTATTTGTGTTATGTGGGAGGAGGAGAGGGTTGTCTGTGTACATGAGGCAATTGTAACATTGCCTCAATATTCCCAGATTCACCAACTGGACAGGGGAGGACGCCAGCATCTGGCCCTTCTTTATGCTAGAGAAATTAAGAAGTTAGGGGTGTAACTGAATAAGAGAGGACTTAGTAAGGAAGTGGGTACTCCTGGGGGGGGGGGGGGGGTTCGCTAGTGAGATACTTTGTATAATACAGAAGTGCTAAACCTGAAAAGAAGATGCTTTTAAGACAAGTGCTGAGCTTTTTTTTTTTTTTTTTTTTGGAGTACAGTAAATGACCCCACACAAGAGTGCTAGGCCAAAGACAGAAAATATGCAAGTTTTGAGAAAAAAACGATTTTAAAATTGTGCAAACAGGAAATTCAGTAAACAGCTTTTGGTTGTGCTCTAAATACAGCTACTAATGCAGAAATCAAGTTTAACAAGCCAGAAAATGCTCAAACTTGGCTCATTGTATGACTCCATCCTTGTCTTCCCTTTCCCAGCAGGAGATTGACGTGCTGAGGGGAGGCCAGGAGGCCTAGCACTAGGAAGTCTTATGCTGGTAAATGGGAAAGATTCTCTCTCTTGATGCAGGCTAGAGGGGAATCTTCTTCTTGGCCTACCCTTCCTTTGATCCTGGAATACCTGGCTTATTTGCTTCAGGGTGGTCTTTCTTTTTCCTCTATCAAGATCCATGCTTCAGCCATTTCTGCTCATTGTTCTTTTGAACAACCCATTTTCTCTCACTTTCTGATGAAAATGTTTCTCGGAGGTGCTTGCAACTTAAAGCCTCCCAGAAGGGCTCCTACTCCAGCCTGGGATCTTAATTTTGTTCTAGAGAAACTCACTCTTCCTCCTCCTAAGCCAGCTGCCACTGCAGATTTAAAGTTTCTCTCGTGGAAGACTGCCTTTCTCTTGGCTATAACTTCAGCAAGGAGGGTTTCGGAGCTGCATGCTTTGATGGCTGTGGAGCCTTTTCTTATTTTCCATGCAGATAGGGTCTCTGAGAACCAACCCCTCCTTTATGCCTAAGGTGGTTTCCAACCCGACTCTTAGTCAGTCCATACACCTTCCTACCTTCTTTCCTAATCCTTGAAATAGTGGTGAAAGGATCCTACATTCTCCTGATGTGCATAGA
This sequence comes from Protopterus annectens, assembly GCF_019279795.1. Taxonomy (NCBI): domain Eukaryota; kingdom Metazoa; phylum Chordata; order Ceratodontiformes; family Protopteridae; genus Protopterus; species Protopterus annectens. The sequence goes on along the minus strand of NC_056729.1, from coordinate 269,837,755 downwards.
CAACTCCAGTTTTACCTGGACAGGACTAAAGATCTTCGGATATCAGCACAGCTATTGGTCAGCTTTGCCCTTGAAGCCCCAATGCAAGGCTGTTTCTAAGCAACCATTTCTAAATGGATTGCTCATTGTATTATTTTTTGTTATTCCTTTCATGGCAAGATTCCTCTTCAAGTGGTTAGGACCCACTCAACTAGAGCAGCTTCCACTTCTGCAGCCTTTTTAAGGGGTGTCCCTACTAAAGACATTTTGGAGGCTGCCACATGGTCTTCTGTTCACACTTTCACAAAGCATTATAATTTGTCTTTGATGTCCTTCAAGGATGCATCTGCAGTCCTCACATATGGGTTGTCCTGCCTCAGGCAGCCCTTCGGTCGGCCGGATTCCAAAGTCTGGGTCCGGCGTCGGCTGATGTCGCCCTTTCCCCGACGTCAGAGCACCTGGGGTATAAAAGCGTCAGCCGACACCATCTTCCTCAGTCTTTCTTGCTGCGTGGTGCCCGAAGCAGAAGTAGTTCGCAAGTGCCGGTCGGCCAGCTCCTGTAATTCAGCTAACCGAAGACTTCAAAAGCTAAGTACCCCGTTGGGGACTCTCTCTTGCCTCAGCCGATGTCAGATAAAGTTAATAATTGCTTAACTTGTGGGAAACAAATACCTCATAAGGATTTCCACTCTTACTGCCTCCCCTGCCTAGGCCCAGACCACGACATCTCGGCCTTTTCAGCCTGTGCTTCCTTCAATCGACGCACTCTTAGGCGTCGGGCAGAGTTTGCAGAGGAATTTTTTGGGGCTAGTTTCTCCTACAACATGTCGTCGGAGACTCTGACTCCTCATTTAACCAAGAAACGGAAGGACAAGGACCGACACACGCGGACCGCAGTTTCGGCTGAAACCACGGCTAGGCCTACCGCGAGTGTCTCGGTCTCGGCTGAAACAGAGTCCTTGGTACTTCCGACCACCGAAACCGCTCAACCGACAACCTCGGCCCCGGAGGCCCCTACTGAGTCGGTTATTGAATTTCCTTCAGAAACTGGTGTCTTGGAAACTTCCGACACCATTCCTCTAGACAAAACTACACCAGCACGTGGTGCAGCCAGGCCTCCTGCATCCATGTCCGTAAAGGCATTCACCAGGGCTAAAACTGCTAAACACACAAAAACTATGCCTCCCAGGGTTATTCCTCAGGGACCCACTACAGGTTCACAGATTCTAAGTTTAGCAGAGGACCTTATTTCCTTAATTAGGGGCTCTCAGCCCCATCCGGACAGGGGCGCTCAACCTCCTCTAGACAAAAGGCCCAGGGTTGAGCCCTCTGATCCCCACTCCTCAGATGAGGCCTCTGATGGCTCTGCTCTCTCGGACTACCAGGAGGAGGCTTTTTCGGCCTACGAGGATTCTGATGCAGAGGAATCTATCCCCTCGGCCTCCCCTCCTGAAGAACTATCCTTCGGGGAGACCCTTCACACTATGAGAGAGCATTTCAAATGGCAGGGCCAGGAATTCTCTGATTCTAGGAAGAGATTAAGGACTTTTCTGCATTTACCTCAGCATAGACCTTTGGCTATTCCTCCTGTTTTGAATGTCATTGATGATGTGTACTCTGAGTCTAGCATTACCCCTGACACTCTTCCTCCGGCCCCTGTCAAACCCAATAGGTACTACAGGGTCCCGGACTCGCATCATCTTCTTTACAAGGCCCACTCTGCTGATCCAGAAACGATTTCCCAGGGCCCTAAAGGGGTTGCAGCTGCCACTACTAAAAATCCACTTCCCTCTGAAAGGGAGTCCAGGGCTTTAGAGAGATGGGGTAAAAAAGTGTATACTTCTGCTACTCTTTCTATGAGGGCATTAAATTGTCAATTTCATATGATACAGTACCAAGAGTATTTGTTAGATGAATTGCATAAGAAACTGTCTTCACCTGAACCCCTAGATCGCAAATCACTTCAGGATCTGGTACATAACTCCCAGCAGGTTAGCAACCATTTCTTGCAGTGTGGTTATGATGCATTGGAAGCTTCATGTAGGTCAGCTATGACAGGTACAGTCATACATAGGCATGCTTGGTTGAAGGAACAATCTCTGCCAGACCATGTTAAAGCAAAGCTTCTGGATACTCCACTGGAAAAGCAAACGTTATTTGGCTCCACTGCTCAGGAGGTCTTAAAGAAATTTGAGGAAAAGGCAAAATCTGTACAAACAGTCAAAGATTTTCTCCAAGTCCAACCACCAAGATTCAGCAGAAATTGGCCTACCAAGAATTGGTCCTTTCCAGACACAGAGAGATTTCAGAGAGGCACGAACAGGCATGCCAGGGGTAGAGGGCAAGCTAGAGGCTCCTACAGAGGACATCAATGGCAGCCTCCCAACCAGAGAGGTAGTGCAGGACCTACAACTGCTGCACAAGGACAGACTGACTTTACTTTGACTCCGCCAACCAGGGCTCAATTAGAAGCACCTTTGGGCGGAAAGCTTTCTTTATTCTCAGAAAATTGGCACAGTATTACAAGAGACAAATGGACACTGCAAATAATAGACAAAGGATTCAGGTTCCATTTTCACACATTGCCAAAAAGGAAAGGCATGCCAGACCTGCCACCAAATCAAAGGGCAGAGGCTTTGAAACAAATCTACAATTTAATGCAAATGAAAGCTATAGAAAAGGTTCCTCTTTCAGAACAAGGCCAAGGATTTTATTCCAGACAATTCCTTGTTCCAAGAAAAGAAAAACAATGGAGGCCTATTCTCGACTTGTCCGCACTGAATACTTATGTCATTGTGCCAAAATTCAAAATGCTGACTCTACAGCAACTCCTTCCCATGCTGGGCAAGGGGTCTTGGCTGGTAACTCTAGACCTCAAGGAGGCATACCTGCATGTCCCTATCAGACAAAGTTGCAGAAGACACCTCAGATTTTTTGCAGGTTCAGAACATTATCAATTCTCAGCATTGCCCTTTGGCTTATCTACTGCGCCCAGAGTATTCACGAAATGCCTGGCATCAGTAATTGCACACTGCAGACTTCAGGGGATTCAAATATACCCATATCTGGACGACTGCCTTATACAAGCGGACAGCCAACAAACTTTGGTAAAACACTTGAATTATGCCATCCACCTACTTCAGGCCTTGTGATATACAGTCAACATTCACAAATCAAGACTTGTTCCATCCCAAAGAATAACTTTTCTGGGTGCGGATCTAGACACAACCACCCAAATGGCTTTTCTCACAGAAGAAAAACAAAGACAACTACCGGATTACTTCAAGAATCTGACAAGACAAACTCAGCTGACTGCAAGGAAAATCCTGCAGGCCCTGGGTTACATGGCATCTTGCATTCTTCTGATTCCACAAGCAAGGCTGCATATGAGGAAACTACAATGGTACCTAAGCAGTTTATGGACTCAGCACAGTCACAGCTTAGAAACTTTGATCCCACTCATTCCATGCCTCCAAAAGGAATTTCTGTGGTGGGCTCAAGCAAGCCAGTCAAACAGGGGTCTGCCCTTCAACAAACCAATAGCCAGCCAAACCATTACAACGGATGCTTCAGACCACAGTTGGGGAGCACACATGGAGGGCAGATGTATTCAAGGACTATGGTCACAAAAGGAGCTACGCATGCACATAAACCAAAAGGAAATGCTGGAAGTGATACATGCAATCGTGGCCTTCAAGCTCTTTCTGCATCAAGGCTACCTGCTAATAAGGACAGACAATACCACAGTTATGTGATACATAAACAAGCAAGGAGGTACCCATTCCTACCCTCTTTGCAGACTGGCAATGAATCTATGGGAACTTTCCCTGAAACTCAATATAGAACTGCAGTCACAGTTTGTGCCAGGAAAAGACAATATACTGGCGGACAGCCTAAGCAGAAATATCATGGATGCACATGAATGGATGCTGCACCCAGACATCTTCCTTCAGATAACACAATCATGGGGGAGGCCAGACATAGATCTTTTTGCCTCCCACCACAATCATCAGCTGAAGAAATTCTGCTCAAGGACATACCACCCACAAGCATGGAAAGTGGACGCACTCTCTTTCAGCTGGAGAACTCTAACAGTGTATGCATTTCCACCTCTTCCATTAATGACCAAGGTCTTACTGAAGATGAGGACAGAGCAGCCAAAAGTGATTCTGATAGCTCCGGACTGGCCAAGACAGCACTGGTACCCACTGTTAAAGAGCATGTCACGCACGAAACCGTGGCCTCTTCCTCAATGGCCACTTCTCCTGACACAGCACAATTACAGAACTCTGCATTCCAACCTGAAACCTTGCAACTAACAGCATGGAGAATACCTTGACTCCTTCCCAGGATAAGCTATCCAAGAGAGTGAAGGATATCATCATGGAAGCTCGCCGGCCTTCCACAAGAAAGGCTTACTCAGCAAAATGGAAAAGATTTCACACTTGGAGCACCACAAAGGGCCTAGATGCGACAGTGATGAACATGGCACATATCCTGGAATACTTGGCAGAAATGCTCCACAATGGCCTGTCTTACTCTTCCATTAAAATTCATGCTTCAGCAATTTCAGCAGAATACAATACTGGTCCACCTGTCTTATCTCATCCTCTCCTAAGACAGTTTCTAAGAGGAATTAAAAACATCAATCCTCCAAGGAAACCACCAGTGCCTACATGGGACCTTAACTTCGTGTTGGAAAAACTAACACTGCCTCCCTTTGAACCAGCAGCATCTTCAGAACTACAGTTCCTGTCTTGGAAGACTGCCTTCCTTCTGGCCATAACCTCAGCAAGAAGAGTATCTAAGTTACAGGCCCTCATGGCAGTACAACCATTTCTTATTTTTCATCAGGACAGAGTCTCATTGAGAACCAATCCTTCATTTATGCCAAAGGTGGTATCCAGGGTCTCATTGAACCAAGCTGTTCACCTGCCTACCTTCTTTCCAAATCCACAAAACAAAGGGGAAAAACTTCTGCATACCCTGGACATTCACAGACAGTTGCGCTACTACTTGGACAGAACTAAAAGTTACAGAAAGACTGACCAGCTGTTTGTAGCATATGCTGCTGGTGCACAAGGAAAAGCAATTTCCAAACAGACAATTTCAAAATGGATAGGAAATTGCATTTGTTTTTGTTACTCCTTTCATGGCAAAACTGTGCCAGCTAACATTAGACCTCATTCCACTAGAGCCACAGCCACCTCCACAGCCTTCTTAAGAGGGGTGGCTACCAAGGATATTTTAGAAGCTGCTACATGGAGCTCCGTGCATACATTTTCCAAGCATTACAATTTACCTTTTTATTCCAGATCCAGAGCAGGCTTAGTCCTGCAGGGCATTTTAGCTACACCATCCTTTACATAGATCCTACCACCCCCAGATTGGCTATGGTATTCTACCCATATGTGAGGACTGCAGATGCATCCTTGAAGGACATAGTACAGTTTTGTACCTACCATAAATGTAGATGTCCGATGGGTATGCATCTGCAGTCAGGTTTACCCTCCCTCCTTCCCCAATGTGGTATTTCTTGGGTACTTATCCCTTTAATAGCTAGCTGGGGTTATCTATTATGGTGTATTTGTTTTATACACACATATATATATATATATATATATATATATATATATATATATATATATATATATATATATACATATACATATATTTCTGTGCATGTTTGGAATTTATTGCATTTCTCCAAATTTAGCCTTCCTTAGAGGGCACCTGGCATCTGGGGCAAGAAAAACTGAGGAAGATGGCGTCGGCTGCCACTTTTATACCCCAGGCGCTCTGACGTCGGGGAAAGGGCGACATCAGCCGACGCCGGACCCAGACTTTGGAATCCGGCCGACCGAAGGGCTGCCCGAGGCAGGACAACCCATATGTGTGAGGACTGCAGATGCATACCTATCGGACATCTACATTTATGGTAGGTACAAAACTGTACTTTTTCTAGAGCCAGGACAGGGTTTGCCACTGCTGTTTTGCAGGGCATTATCTCCAATCCTTGATACTGTTGGTTCCTACTCCCTTATCTCTGGGCTTTGGTAATCAACCCATTGGTTAGGAGTGCAACAGTGAAACACGATGAGCGTAGCACAGATGTGTACACTTGCCATAAATGTAGATGTTAGAGTGTATTCACTGTTGCAGTCCTGCTTTCCCTCCCTCCTTCCCCCTTTTCTCTTTTCCTAAGCTACAGGCTAATTTTTGTTTAAGCCTTGATTTCTGGGGGCTTCTGACAGTTATGGCAAGAAAGCCTGAGGAAGTGACATCGGCTGCCTCCTTTTGTATCAGACGCCCTGACGTCCTTTGTAACCGACGACAGCCGACATCATTTTTACTTACCTTTGGTATTCTGGTTGATCGAGGGCTACCGGGAGCCGGATAACCCATTGGTTAGGACTGCAACAGTGAATACACTCGAACATCTACATTTATGGTATGTGTGCACAACTGTACTTTCTTACAGTCGCACAAAAAGCCTTCTCTGATATTGAAATGTGGCTAGCAAACTCGCAACTCATTCTCAACCCTAATAAAACTAAACCTATGATCCATCTAAACTTACTAGCCTCCCAGCTAACTTTTATATCACTGCCAGTAATACTAGGATTTTCCCAGATTCCCAAGCAAAACTATTAGGCATCATAATTGACAGCAGACTAAAATTTGACATGCACGTTTCTAGCACAATCAAAAAGGTTCACAAGAATATGGGAACAATGTATATAAACAAAAAAATTCTGAGCAGATGCGAGAATAGCCATAGCTAGAACCTACCTTCTCTCCTCACTCTTAAATGCATCCCCCATGCTTACCAACCTCAAAATGTCGTAACTAAGTAAATTAGAATCATGTTATAATAACATTGCCAAATTTGCAACCGATTCCACACATTCAACCGATCAATGTCAATGCTTCAAAAATCTTTCTTGGTTGCATCTACCTCATGTTATGAACTATAACCAATTAATAATGGCTCACAAAATAATGCACGATCCTGACAATGTACCATCCCTAAAAAATCTTCTACAACCCTATTTTTAACATTCATAATCTTTGATCATCTAACAAAGACTTACTCCAGGTAACCAAAGTATCCAATACTGCAGGCAGCTGTCTTTACTCTTACCTTGTTGCCAAAATTGGAATACCCTTTCACATAGTATTAGATCCATAAGCAATCTTAATCATTTCAAAATGTCTCTCAAACGACACTTATTTGAATCCTGGCTTTGCACATGTAACACTTCAGGTTATTATTAACTTAGCACTACTTATACAATTTGGCTGTATGTGCTAACTCTGTTAACATATCCCTTTTAGCAATACTACTTCTGTATTGGTAGATGTTCTTCTATTCCAGTGTTGCAATACTCGACTAGTGGGTTTACCCTTCTTCCTTCCAGTCTCGTCTGGCCATTTTTCCAAAAGTTTTTCAGTCCCCAGTAGGTGCGTCAGACATGGCTGCTGAAGCATGGGCCGTAAAGGTCACACCAGCCCTCAGAACGTTACAGCTGCCAGCCATACGCCAGGTGCTCCTGTTGCTCCAGGACGTCTGATCTCAAATTTTCAGATTAGTACCCCGTTGGGGATTTCTTCAGTCTTACAGTTTAATTTATAGTTTGTTCATGTCGTCTGGAAAGGGGAAGTGTAACTGTGGTTGGCAGATTCTTCACAAAGACGCAGATGACCAGTGTATCTTTTGTTTGGGCAAGGAACATGACCACGAAAAATTTATGATTTGTAAGTCATTTGTCCCTAAGACCTTACTTTGTCATCTTCAGGCCTTGAACCTGTATTTAGAAAATCAGAGACTAAAGCAAATAACGTTAGGGATGGAGGCCACGCAAGATGTCCCATGTGAACCTCTGAAGAAGAGGCCCAAGACCCTGCGGCCTACTGCTTCAGATGTACCTCCTCAAGCCACCCTTCAGCCTGTGGCCCACTTAGACCTGGCCGAGGACCTGGTATCCGCCAGCACCAATATACGGGGTACCTCAGAGGATGCCGCACAATCAAAAGCAGACGTCACGTTCATAGAGGCTACACCGGCATCATCGTTAGACGCCGGGGGGGGGGGACCAGTGTTCACTCAGGGTTCATCGGATTCCACCTCCACCATCCCTGATCCTAAACTGAAGCCTTCAGCTACCCAGATGCCTGATAGGCCCCTTAAGAAAAACAGAAATCCAAACATCTGTCATATCTGTCATCCCCTGTCTCACCCAGCCTTCCTGGATGCCTATGACTCTACTTCCATAAACCCAGATTTACAACCTCCAGCCCTTCGCAGGGCTGGCAGACTTTATAAAGTACCTCAGAGAGAGAAATTCTTGATTAAATGTCCTCCAGCTGATCCAGCTACTATCTCCATTTCAACAGATAGGGCTTCCAAACACCTTCCTACTACTACCATTTTGCCTGCTGCTAAGGACAGCAAGACCATGGAGAGGTTAGGAAGAAAATGTATACCTCTGCCACCTTGTCCTTCAGACCAACTAATTGCCAAACGCATATGACTAAGTATTCTCTAGCACTTCTAGACAAGGCATCTAAGGAACTAGCTGACATCCCTGAATGTGCAGCAAAAACCTCCATGTCTTCCCTGCTCGCCCTTACTGCTCAGATCAATGGACATTCTGTTAGATGCAGCTATGATGCTATTGATACCTCAGCCAGGTCAGTTGCATCAGCTTCTGCACTCAGAAGGCATTCATGGCTGCGCCTTCAACCCCTCCCTGACTTTAAGGCAAAATTATTGCTCCCTTAGATCAGATATCCCTGTTTGGTGAAAAAGTGGCCGAACTCTTTAAGTCCTTACAACAAAAAGGCAAGGGATTACAGGACCTTAAACACCTGTTAGTCTCACCCTTTCCTAAGTTTCATAGAAACTATCCTAAGACTGAATTTATCAGGAAAGCCTCTAGGCACTCGGACCACTCCAGGCCCAGAAAACCCACAAGAAGGCAGGCCAGAACATCTCCCTCCACAAACCAAAGGCCTCCCTTTCCTGGTAGGGCAGGTAGTGTCTGACTGCCTGCCAAGCCCACTACCTACCCTTGCATCCCTCCCTCTGTCAGACCGTCTCGGTCACTGTCTCCCTATTCTGGGAACAATTCACCTCAAGGCAAATTGGTTCTATCCATCATAAGGGGTGGGTACTTCATGACTTGGATATGTCCCCCTGTAAAACTAGGAATGCCCCAGCTACCTCCAAGTCAGCTTCCCCTTCTGGGTAAGGTTCTACAATCCCTCTTAGATCATGGCACTGTAGAATGTGTGCCCTCAGAATTAAAAAGAAAAGTCTTTTACTCAAGAATTTTTCTGGTGCCCAGAAAGGACAGACCTTGGAGGCCCATTTTAGATCTCTCATGCCTAAATCCTTTCCTCAAGGTATCTACCTTCAGGATGCTCACCCTGCCTACTCTCTTCCCTCTTCTCCTGTTTCACGGATTCATGGCAACCGTGGACATAAAGGATGCCTACCTCCATATCCCTATCAAACCCACCTTCAGAAAATACTTGAGATTCCTGGCTGGTTCATCCCATTTTCAGTTCTCTGCTTTACCCTTTGGGCTGTCTACACCCCCAGGGTATTCACAAAGTGTCTGGCACCAGTCATTGCATACTGTCGCACCCAGAGAATCCAAATATTCCCTTACTTAGACAATCTAATTCAGGCAGTAGATCAGAAGACACTATGCTTTCACACCAGGACTCTGGTACAACTCCTGGAGTCCTTAGGATTTCTGATAAACTTCCCGAAATCCAACCTGGAACCAGCATAGGACATAGTCTTCTTGGGCTGCAGAATTCGGACAGACATCATGAAGGCATTCCTACCTCCAGAAAAGGTGACTTCCCTGTCCAAACACCTACTGGCTGCCCTTCAGGCATCTCGCCTGACTGCAAGACAGTTCCTGAGACTTCTAGGCTACATGGCAGCTGCCATCCCCATGCTACCCCCTTGCAAGACTGCACATGAGGAAACTGCAGTGGTACCCGAGGTCAGTCTAGACCCAGCACTCCAAGCCACTAGAGTTCAGGGTCCACTTACTTCCCTGCCTAATGAAAGAACTGAGATGGTGGGTGACCCAGGTATCAGACAACCCAGGGCTCTCTCTTCGGATCCAGATTCTCTCTCTTATGATACACACAGATGCTGCAGATCTAGGGTAGGTAGCCACATTGGGACTAAGGAAAGTGCAAGGTTTGTGGACGGACAGACACAAAGTAGAACACATAAATGCCAGAGAAATGAGAGCGATCCTTCTAGCTCTCCAAGCCTTCCTCCCCTTCCTAGAGCAAGGCCCCCTCAAGATATACACAGACATCACCACTGTCCTGTGGGTATATCAACAAACAAGGAGGAACAAGATCCTACCCCCTATGCAGGCTAACACTTCAGTTATGAGAACTGGCCACCTCACAGGGCATCACACTACAGGCAGCCTACAATTCCCTCTCTTCTTATAACACTCAGGCAGATCTAAGCAAAACCAGGTTGAACAACCACGTATGGATGCTTTTAGAGAGACACTTTCCTGAATCTGGTTCAGAAGTGGGGTACACCTCAGATAGACCTGTTCACCTCCTCCAGAAACGGGTAACCCCCGGGCTACTGCTCCAGGACTCACGACCCCAAGTCATTGGCAACAGATGCCTTCTCAATAACCTGGAAAGGGAAATTCTTGTATACATTCCCTCTCTTTCCCCTGATACATAAGATTCGGCAGGACTGTCCAAAAATCTTGTTGGTGACTCCCCTACTGGCCAAGACAGCACTGGTTTCCCCTTCTCCTCCCTTTGTCCAAGGGCAATCACCGCAAGTTACCCCCTTAAGTAGACCTCATCACGCAGCACAAGACGACTCGGATACACCCACAATGGCAGTCTGTACAGCTCACCCTGTGACTGATAGGATTCTGATCCTCTTTAGACACCAATAGAACGAGGACATGCTTAATGTCTTGCAGGAGGCCAGGAAACCCAACACAAGGAAATCTTACACTGCTAAATGGAAAATGTTTTCTACCTGGTGTCACAAAAGGCAGTTGGATCCACTGCAAAGTGATATGCCTCTAATCTTGTCTTACCTGTGTGAACTGATGCAGACAGGACTCGCTTATTCATCTCTAAAAGCACACTTGTCTGTGAGTTCTGCCTGCCTCCCATTAGACCCACCCCTTGCATCCAGACTGCCTGCTAATCTCTTCCTCAAAGGGGCATTACATTTGAGAACACCCAGGAAACTATGCCCTCCACCCTGAGACTTCAACTACGTGCTAGAAAAACTTACTTTACCTCCTTTAGAACCGGCAGACAAAGCATCCTTAAAACTCTGTACTTGGAAAACTGTTTTAGTAGTGACCCTCACCTCAGCCAGGAGGGTCTCTGAACTACAAGCCCTTATGGCTATACCACCCTTTTTGGTTTTCCACGTAGACAGGGTGACCAGAAGGACTAACCCTTCCTTCTCCTCTAAAGTTGTGAATGACCTCTCCTTGAACCAACCCATCCACCTGCTTACTTTTTTCCTCAACCCACAGGGAGACAGAGAATTCTACATTCCCGAGATGTGCACAGTCAACTTGGGTTTTATTTACATAAAACCAAACCTATTAGACAATCAGACCAACTGTTTTGTTTCCTTCCACCCCAGGGCCATGGGGAAGGCTGTGAGCAAACGGACCATTTCAGCCTGGATCTCCAGGGCCATTTCTTTGTGCTACCTTTACCATGTCAAAACACTCCAGTGCAAAGCCCACTCCACCAGAGCTGTAGCCTCTTCTGGGGCTTTCTTTAAAGGGTTAGATACCAATTCTATCCTAGAAGCAGCAACTTGGTCCTCAGTACACACCTTCACCAAACACTACAAACTGGACCAAACTTCCAAAGCAGGGTTTGCCGGGGCTATCCTGCATGGGTTTTTGGAGACCGCTTCTAAACCACCTCCCCTTCCTCAATGATCATTGGCACTCACCCAGTAGTTGAAAACTGCAACATTGGAATAGAAGGACATAGAAAGTTGTGTAAAATCTTACCATAACCATAGATGTCCTCCTCTTCCTTGTTACAGTATTCCTTTCCTCCCACCTTCCCCTCTTCTGAGATTTACAGTTGCTTCTCCTGGGTGACATTGGACTTGCCTATGCCTTTATAGGACTGGCTCTGACTGGGGCTTCTTATGATGATCTTTGTGTTTCAATGTTGCAGTCATCACATTTGGGTTATCCCTGCCATGGTATCCCTCGGCCAGCCCAAATACCAGAGGCTTAGTATTTCTGCATCGGTTGCTGTCGCTTCAGGATTGACGTCAGGCCATCAGTAGTATAAAGTAAGGCAGCTGACACCATTACATCAGTCTTTCTTGCCGCGGAGCCCGAAGCAGAAGCAGTTCACACGACTGCTGGTCGGCCAGTAACAGAGTTTCGTCTTCAGAATTGAAGCTGAAGTCTTCTAAAGCTAAGTATCCTGTTGGGGATCCTGTTTTCATGCGCTAACCGATGTCAGAAAAAGTTAACTATTGTCTCGCCTGTGGAAAGCAAATACCACACCGAGACTTTCATTCTTACTGCCTCACTTGCTTAGGCCCAGACCACGACGTCCCCCACTGTTGCTTTTGTGCTTTGTTCAATGCCAGAATTATGTCGTCGGGCCCTTATTGTAGCTAGATATTTTCGCTTACAGTCCTCTAATTCCGATATGGCTTCAGTAAGACATCTGACAGCAGATCTTCCGAAAAAACGTAACGATAAAGACAGAGACAGACAGCACAGGTCCAAACCTACCTACAACGCTTCCGTTAAACTAGTCATCAGTTTTCCGGTCCTCAGTGAGGTGCTTTTGCAGCCCCTGATGCCTGTTTCTGTGAATTCGCAGGCCACTACCGAGACCCTTTCGGAGTCCGGTATACCGCAAAACTCTTCGACTAAGGTTCCTGCGGTTGTCTCTCCCTTGGATGGATTCGGAGCTGCTGAGCAGGCAATGGCTTCTGAGGAAATACTTCGCACTACTGATTCTTGACACAAACCAACGACGACTTTCACATCAACCGATCTTTTGAAAACTACTGAGTTTCTAAGGCCCAGGGTACGAACCACACCCAGAAACCGATGACCCAATCTCTGGCACCTGCTTCCTTGCCTCAGTCACAAATGCATAAAATGGCAGAAGGCCTTATCATGCTGATCAGGGGAAGCCAAGCTACCCTTTCCAAAAAAAAAAAAATCTGTCCCCAGTAGTTTTGTCTGAACATGAGTCTGATGACTCTAATGCATCTGAATATGAAGACCTGCAACCCCTCCCTGCTTATGAGGTTTCTGATTCCCCGAGGAATTTTCCTTTGGGGAAACCCTTCATACCTTAAGGGAGCATTTCCAATAGGAATGTTAGGACTATCCTCAGTCTAAAAAGAGACTCGGGGAATTCTTGGATCTTCCACAGCACAGACCCCTGGCCAGTCCACCAGTCCTGGATATTGTGAGGGATGTTTTCCTGGAATCCAGTTCGACTCCTGACACCCTCCCTCCTGCACCAGAAAACCAGACCGGTATTAGAGTCCCTGACTCTCACAAATTTCTTTTTAAAAATCCTATTGATGACCCTGAGGTAATTTCTCAAGGGGCCTAAAGGAATTAAAGCAACCTCTGCTAAGAATCCTACCCCCTCAGATAGGGATTCTTGAGCACTAGACAGATGGGGTAAAAATGTATACACCTCTGCTACTCTTGCTATCGGAGCACTGAATTGCCAGTTCCATATGCTAAAATGTCAGCAACATACCCTGAGCTCCTCAAACAAAGTGTCTTCCTTCCCTGCTTGTGCAAAATCTAGAGAGTTACAAAAGTTAATGCATTCTGCAAGTCAAGTAACTAAACACACCTTGCACTGTGGGTTTGACTCCCTAGAAGCTTCTTGCAGGGCAGCAGTCACCGGTTCTGTCCTAAGAAAACATGCATGGCTTAAGGAACAGTCCTTGCCAGACCATGTTAAATCTAAATTGTTGGATGCACCCTTACACAAAGACAACTTATTTGGCACAAAGGCAGAAGAGGTCTTAAAAAAGATGGAAGAAAAAGCTAAATCTATGCAGGCAGTTAAGGATTTCTTACAGGTCCAGCCACCCAGGTTCAGCAGGCATTGCCCCTCCAAGCACTGGTCCTTTCCTGCTCCCACCAGGTCAGTTCAGCCCAGACCCCCCAGGCAGCAGCAACAGGGAATGCAGAGATCAAAACAGTGGACTTCTTCCACTTCAAAAACAGGGAGTTCTAAGCCACCCCTTCATGGTAAGAACTCTCCTCCCCTACCCCCTCCCTCTGCCCACCTTCACTTACCCCTAGGAGGAAAACTCTCCTTTCATGCAAGCACCTGGGCCACCATTACCAACGACCGCTGGGTCCTCAACATAGTGTCCCAAGAATACAAATTTTCTTTCCACACCCTTCCAACTCCAAAAGGGTTCCAAGATCTACCTCCAAACCAGTGGGCAGAGGCGCAAAAGCAAGTCCTTTCCCTGCTCTCTCTGAGGGCAATAGAGCACGTTCCTACAGAACAAAAAGGCCAAGGTTTCTACTCCAGACTTTTTCTGGTACCCTGAAAAGAGGGCAAATGGTGCCCCATCCTCTATCTATCCATTCTAAACACCTTCCGGGTGATACCAAAATTCAAAATGCTCCCCCTCTAGCAGCTGCTACCCATGCTCTCCAAGGATGCTTTGCTGGCCACCCTAGACCTAAAAGAGGCCTACCTCCAAATTACTATCAGGGAATCATGCAGGAAATATCTGCATTTCAGGGCAGGATCTCTGCACTTTCAGTTCTCTGCACTTCCATTTGGCTTATCTACTGCTCCCAGAGTTTTCACAAAACGTCTGGCTCTGGCCATTTCCTTTTGCAGACAAAGGAAAATTCAAATTTACCCATATATAGACTGGCTAATTCAGGCAGACAGTCAAGAAAAGCTGCTCAAGCACCTGGCCTTTGTAAAGTCCCTACTGACCTCCCTAGGGTACACAATCAACGAAAAAAAAATCAAAACAAGTACCCACCCAAAGGATTATATTCCTGGGAGCAAGCCTGGACACAGCATCCCAGATGGCATCCCTTACACCAGAGAAGCAAACTTACCTGACAGCCTACTTCTCTCAACTAGCCAGCAGACCCCCAGTTATCTGCAAGGAAAATCCTGCAAGCTCTGGGGTTCGTGGCATCTTGCATTCTACTCATTCCATATGCCAAACTGCATATGAGGAAACTTCAGTGGTACCTAAAAAGCCTTTGGTGTCAACACGCTCAAGACCTGGAAACCCGTATACCCATGATACCTTGCCTCAGAAAAGATTTTCTTTGGTGGGCAGCAGCTTGCTCCCACAACAAGGGACTGCCCTTCTCACCACAGACTCATCAGACTATGCCTGGGGTGCACACCTGGATGGCAGGTGCATACATGGCCAATGGAGCCCACAGCAAATCCATCTGCACATCAGCCAAAAAGAGATGATAGCTGTCCAGCATGCCTTGACAGCTTTCAAGCCCCTTCTCTCCCCATGGGCTCTCCTGATCAAAACAGACAACACCACTGTGATGTGGTACATCAACAAGCAGGGAGGGACTCACTCCTACCCTCTATGCAGGCTGGCCGTGACCCTTTGGCACACAGCCACTGCCATGCAACTCCACCTGTTAGCACAATTCCTCCCAGGTTCTCTAAACTCTCTGGCAGACCACTTAAGCAGAAATCTTCTGGACCCACACGAGTGGCAGCTAGACAAAAGAAGCTTCACCCTAATAACTCAGAAATGGGTCACTCCGAAGGTCGACCTCTTTGACTCCCTATGCCTTTCCTCCACTGCCTCCCATCCCCAGGGTACTGCTCAAAATAAATGAGGAAAAACCAAGGACAATTCTTATTGCTCCAGACTGGCCTTGCCAGCACTGGTACCCACTGCTGGGCAGTCTGTCCCCACTGCCACCATGGCATCTCATTCAGACCCCAACCCTTTTGACCCAGAGGGAAGGAGAATTCATGCATCCCCATTTGCAGACCCTCAGTTTGGCAGCTTGGCTTATTCCCTAACCACCGATCAATCTCCCAACCTCAGTAAACAGATTCTAGATGTTATATGTGAGGCCAGATGCCATAGCACTAGAAAGTCTTATGCTGACTAATGGAAATGGTTTTGCACCTGGATTCAGGCTAAGGGAGCCGATACAACACAGCCCTCCCTCCCTCTCATCCTGGTTTACTTACTGGCTGACCTGCTACACAGTGGTGTCTCTTTTTCCTCTATTAAAATTCATGCCTCTGCTATCTCTGCTAATTTCCCCACTGAGCAGCCCCTTTTCTCACACCCTCTGATCAAACAATTCCTAAGAGGGGCTAGCAACTTGAGGCCACCCAGAAGAGCACCCACCCCAGCTTGGGACCTTAACTTTGTATTGGAAAAGCTCACCCTGCCCCCCTTTGAACCAGCATCTTCAGCAGATCTAAAATTTCCCTCCTGGAAGACCAATTTCCTTCTGGCCATCACTTCACCCAGAAGGGTCTCCGAGCTACAAGCACTCATGGCTGTGGAGCCCTTCATCATCTTCCTTGCTGACAGGGTTTCCCTCAGGGCTAACCCATCCTTCATGCCCAAAGTGGTGTCCAGTGTGACTGTCAATCAATCCATTCATTTGCCAACCTTTTTCCCTAGCCCACTGAACAAGCAGGAAAGGATTCTGCACACTCTAGATGTACACAGACAGCTCAGATTCTATCTAGACAGGACTAAATCCTTCAGAAAGTCTGATCAATTGCTGGTTAGCTTTGCTGCAGGGCCAGAGGGCAAAGCCATCTCCAAACAAAGAATTTCCAAATGGATAGCATACTGCATCCATTTCTGTTACAAGCAACACTGAAAGCCTTCCCCTAAGGGGGTCAGGACTCACTCCACCAGAGCAGCCTCCACCTCTGCAGCTTTCCTTAGAGGAGTCCCCACCAGGGACATCCTGAAGGCTGCCACCTGGTCATCTGTTCACACTTTCATCAAACACTGCCACCTGTCTATCTTCTACAAATCCAGGGCAGGGTTTGCCTCTGCAGTCTTGCAGGACATCCTAGCCAGCCCCTAGTTTCCTTGACTGTCTCCACCCTTTTCCTCAGCTTTGGGAATCAACCCAAATGTGATGACTGCAACAGTGAAACACGAAGAACATAGTACAGTTGTGTACACTTGCCATAAATGTAGATTTTCGAGTGTATTCACTGTTGCAGTCCTGGTTTACCTCCCTCCATCCCCCTCTTCTTTCTTCTCTCTCCTTACAAGGGACATTTTGGTATTTACTTTCTGCTGGTGAGGTTCTTCCACCAGAACCTGGCTCCCACTTGGGGGCTCCTAACAGGGCAAGAAAAACTGATGTAATGGCGTCGGCTGCCTTACTTTATACTACTTGACGGCCTGACGTCAGTCCTGAAGCGACCGCAACCGACGCAGAAATACTAAGCCTCTGGTATTTGGGCTGGCCGAGGGCTACCCTGGCAGGGATAACCCAAATGTGATGACTGCAACAGTGAATACACTCAAACATCTACATTTATGGTAAGTGTATACATCTGTACTTTATAAGGACTGGTGTGTGCAGACGTCACCTTTCTGGCCACGCTTCAGCAGCCACGTCAGGCATCCGATGCACCTACTGAGGACTGAAAAACTTTGGAAACCTGGCCGGATGAGACTGGAAGCAAGAAGGGTAAACCCACTAGTTGAATATTGTAACATGGAAGAGAATGACATCTATGGTTATGGTAAGATTTTACACAACTTTACATTCCTAGCTGCAACTCTCACCACGGAAGTATTACTAACTATGCACTCCTTCGCCTAAGTGATTCTCCCTACTTTATTTCCTAACTAATGTTATGTTCCTCCACATATATAAGTTCAACCATATATTTGTCTGTATTCCAAATGTTTAAAGTCTTGTTCTATTTGATACTATGTATATATTTTTGTTTTTAAATTTTTATTCTGTAAATGTGTTCACTCATGTTTTTTGTCTATAATTTCTATACTTGATGTGATGACTTTGTATGTAATCTTAGGCTGGAGCTTTTCTCCCTGGGCCTCCGCTGAAAATGGGCACAGTCCCAGTCAGACCATCCCAGTAAACAAATGTAAAATAAGTAAAAATAAATAAATCTCCCTCCTTTTTCCTCCCCCAAACCTGGCCATCCCAAAAGGAGTACTTTTCACCTCTTTTCTTGTTTGCCTGAGGTAACATTCTTCTGAGTTTGTCGACTTAGCCATCACAAAGGATCAGTAGGGAATAGAAGTAGTTTATCTGGTACCAGGTTAGACCAGCGGTCTCCAACCACCGGGCTGTGGAGCACTTGGTACCAGGCTGTCAGGTAAGTGAATGTCTGGATGAGTGTGTTTGTGTGTCTGCATGTGTGAGTGAATGCGTGCATGAAAGCAAAAGAGTGTGTGTGTGTGTCTGCATGTGTGTGTGTGTGTGTGTGTGTGTGTGTGAGAGATCGTAAGAATGAGAGCGATGTGTAAATGAATGCAGGTATGAATGAGGAAGTGACTGTGTGCGTGTGAGATCAGGAGAGTGAGAGCAATGTATGAATGAATGCGCAAGTGGGTGTGTGGCATGTGGGTGTGACAGAGCAATGTGTGAATGAATGCAGGTATGAATGAGGGAGTGACTGTGAGAGATTGGAAAAGGTGAGAGCGATGTGAGTGAATGTCTGCGTGAATGCAAGAGAGACACGTGCTTGTGTGTGCACGCGCGTGTGGTATGGACGAAAGGTACACAAACCTCATTGCTGCTGCCTCCAGCAATCCCTCTCGCTCTTCACTCTCTCTCTCACACACACACACACACACACACACACACACACACACACACACACACACACACACACACAAAACCTCTCCACCTCTTAGTGCAAAAAAATCTGGACAAAGTCTAACAGAATGCGGGGGAAAATAGGGACAGATTTTAAATATTGCTCTTATAACCATAGAAAGTTGCTAGAATAACAGGATTTGTTTTATGCATTTTTCTGAAGGATATGAGGTCTGAAATACAAATGTCTATTCTTAATGACTTCCATCCTCAGATCCTCCCAGTGATTTGCCAGAAAATCACAAAGGTTATGAGGATCAGACCAAAACTCAGAGGGAAAAATCTGGAGATTCTGCGAAAATCTGTACAGTTGAGAGGAATGAATATCTCTCAACCTCTTACTTAGATAAAAAAAAATCTGGACAAAGCTAAAAATAATGGGGGGACAAAGGCCCAAAATAGGGACCTTTTTAAGTACTGCTCTTACAAACTTCGAAAGTTGATAGAAATACAGGATGTTATGTTGTTCTATTTCTCCTTCATTCTTACAATGATGGGTTCGGAGCCGATCCTCAGCTCCGACTCAGCCGAATACTTAGCTGAAAGTCTCAATCCTGGCTCGTGGCAAGAAGGTATCCCACAATGCAGTTGTGAAATTCCCCAGAACTCATTTGGCACTTTACGAGGTTGGATGTGCTCATCTTGGCTGTGGTTAAGTTGTCAATTTTTTCTATTACTTTGTCCAAAACTTGTTATATTTGCATATATATATATATATATATATATATAGATATATATATATGTATATGTATATATAGATATAGATATATATATATATATATATATATATATATATATATAGATATATATATATATATAGATAGATATATATAGATATATATATATATAGATATATATATATATATATATATATATATATATATATATATATATATATATATATATATATATATATATATATATATATATATATATAGATAGATATATATATATATATATAGATATATATATATATATATATAGATATATATATGTATAGATATATATATATATATATATATATATATATATATATATATATATATATATATATATATATATATATATATATATATATCTTTTATCTTATTAGTTTTAACTCGTTGTGCCTCTTTAATAGGTAGTGATAGTTTTACCCCTTTAGCACGTCTTCTGCCGTAGCTTTGTAGGCCCCTTTTGGTATCCCGTGTAGTGATGGTTGTTCATCTGTTGGTCTCTTTATAGCTCATTTAAGTTAGAGAGCTATTTGCCCATATACGT
Source organism: Protopterus annectens (assembly GCF_019279795.1). Lineage (NCBI taxonomy): Eukaryota > Metazoa > Chordata > Ceratodontiformes > Protopteridae > Protopterus > Protopterus annectens. Next base: position 269,817,608 of record NC_056729.1, on the reverse strand, counting down.
TAGAGGGCTTGTAGTGTTTTATTGTCTTGTCAAAAAAATTGAACTGTTTGAGTTAGATGTTCAATGTTATCTCCCCTGTTGTTGCTCCTTGTGTTGTTCTGTAGTCATTTTTGGTGTGGCTTTAGCTATATTAGGCTTAGCTAAATTTTTTCTTGTTGCTTTCGCCTTTAGGGTCTTACCTTGAAAATGTCCAAAGACCAGAAAGAGAAAGAGCATAAGCCTTTAGGCTTTAAGAAATGTCAAGTGCTCACGAAAAATGTCCATCACAGATGGACATGTTCTATGTGTTTATTGTCTTGGTACCATTCATCTCCAAGAAGTCTGTACCTTTTGTCATTCTTTTAGTGCTAGAGTACTTCAGGAAAGGAGAAATAAGTTGATTCTGAAAGGGCTCTTAAAGCCTTCATTTGAGGATGCCATCCATAGTTCTTCCTCTTCTTCGTCTACTTCCTCTAAAAAGGATAAGTCTCAGAAAACACATTCACCCGCAACATCGTCTCAGTAGGAGCCACCAGTCATACTTCCTAAAAATTTAAAGGCCACTACTTCCTCGGATCCATAGTCCTCTGAGCCATCAGAAGTCCTTTTGGTTGATAGGCCTGGTACTTCAGCTCCAAAGCCTTCAAAGCCGCAAGATACCTCCACTCAGGGGTCGGTCCATTGATTTTTCACTGGTTTCTCCGATGTTGAGATTGCCAATCCTTCATAGGTCTTGATCTCCTTCCCTATCTTCCAGGTCTGCAAGGAGCTTATCAAATGATGACGTGGAACGAGTGGTATGCAGACTCTTGAAGTCGCCGGCACTGACTAAATTATTCTCTGCTCCCACCCATTTGGTCTCAGAGCCTTCTTGTGTACCCACTGTGGTTTCTCCTCCGAGCCAAGCTGGTCCTTTAGAGCCGGGGTGCTTGGTACCACTTACTGTGGACCTGTTGGTTCTGGGACTCCCTTTCGTGTTCATGGAGCCGACATGTGCTCCAACTCTCGCAGCGATGTCTGGGGAGTCTGGGAGCCGGGGTTCCCTGGTCGGCCCCGATCTTCGGTGCCGAGTCTACCGCTTGGAGCATCGGCCTGGGTTAGCTCAGCTCCTTCATCAGCCTCGGGTCCGATCTCATTAGTTCTGTTGCCTTCCTCCGTCTCCTCAGAGCTAGGGGAGTCTTCGGAGCCGGCAGGATCCGCCTTTGAACTGATGTGTGTCGTCTTCCCATTCAGCACCACAGAAGGATACCAGTACTCGTCTCCTTAAGGCTCCGGCTACTGTCTCTGCAAAATCCATTCCACAGGACAGCAGAGACACAGAGCCTCTGGATCCCCCATTGGGTGAACCCATCTCCTCCAAGCCCTCCCAGAATATCCTTCTGAGGAGCCACCTCGTAAGAGAACCTGAAAGAGGAAGCATGTTGACTCACCAGATGAGTCCATTACTTCAGACACTGACCTCGATGAGTTGGAAGGGTCCCCGTGGTCATCCTCTGATATCTCATTTGCAGATATTCTAGAGATCCTCAAGCAAAGAAGCGGCTGGCAGGCCACCACCCCTTCTGATGAGGAGTTGGTGTACCCTGAAGGCTTTTGGGTCTCAAACTTCAGCCTCCTGGGTGTCTCCGCCTTTCGATGAGCTAATGGACCTGGTTAGTCGAAAGCCGTGGGAGTCACCTGACACTACAGAAACGGTCCCTCAGAGACCAATCCAATTTTTGTCAGCTCCTTCGGGCAAGGAATTTCTAACCAAGGGGGGTACCTGTCGATGCTATGGTGGTGGCAGCAGCCACCAAGAAGGAACTTGCAGAGACTTCTTCATCTGTTCATCCTCCGAATAAAGACTCTTGAACGATGGACAGGTACGGGAAGCCTGTCTTTTCTTCAGTGACGGCCTCACTGCGATCGCTGAACTACTTATCCCACTTTACAAGGCTACAAAGAGATCTTCTGAAAGAGCTAAGAGATGCTCTACTAGGTTCGTTAGCTGCGGGAGTGAATGAGAAGGTCTCCTCCCAGCTGTCCACCTTAAATTCCATTGTCAACTCCTTCATGAGGCTCATATCCTATGTAGCAGATGGAGCGAGCAGGGCAGCGGGTTCTGGAGTTTCCCTTAGGAGACGCTCCTGGATGCGCTTGTGCAATTTTGCAGAGCCCTTTAAGTCTACCTTTACTAACACCCCTTTTGATGGATGTTCATCATGTTTCACTGTTGCAGTCATTACATTTGGGTAAACTGCTGGCGGTTTGCCCTCAGTCGGCCTGAATTCCAAAGTCTTGGGTCCTGCGTCAGTTGCTGTCTCCTCTTCCATGACGTCAGGTCATCAGGGGTATAAAACATGCAGCCAAAGCCATTTTCTTTGGTCTTTCTTGCTGCGCGGTACCCGAAGCAGAAGCATTTCGCAAGTGCCAGTCGGCCGACTACTGAAATATTCGCGTTTGAGTATCAGAACCAAAGTCTTCACTAAAGCTAAGTACCCCATTGGGGAAACTTTTTTCTTGCTCCATACCGATGTCAGAAAAAGTTAATAATTGTATTACTTGTGGGAAGCAAATACCTCATAAGGATTTCCATTTATACTGTATTCCTTGCCTAGGCCCTGATCACAATGTGCCTGGCTGTCGGTTTTGTGCTAGATTTAACCAACGCACTATTAAGCATCGGTATATTTTTGCCTCAAAGTATTTTGGAAACAGATTTAACTACCCAGAAATGTCGGATAGCAGTCCGACTACCGGAGTACATAAACGCAAAGAAAAGGACAGAGAAAGGCAGTCGAGATCCAAAACCGATGACGAAGCTTCTCCTAAGCCAGTCGCAGGTTCGCTGGTGGCGCTTTTGCAGCCCCTGATACCCGCTACCTTTGAGTCTCAGACCTCTACCGACACCCATGTGGAGTCTGGCATGCTGCAAGATACTCAAGGTATTGGACCGACAGATGTATCTCCCTCGGATGGGTCCGGAGCCGCTGAGCAGGCACCGGCTTCTGAGGGTGTATTCAGACCTCAACATTTGTATATCAAACCGACGACAGCTGCAAAACCAAAGACAAAAGCAACTTCAAAAACTAAAAAACTGACGCATGAGCCGTATGCACAGGCCTCTATGCCTAAAAAACAGATGATCAAAATGGCTGAAGACCTTATTACCTTAATCAGGGGTACCTATCCCCCTCCAGATAAGAGGCCTAGGCAAGACACTGACTATGAATCTTCAGATCAGGTTTTCTATTTCTTCTGATTCCTCTTCTGATCAGGAATTATCTATACCTCCCTCCCTATGAGGATTCTGATGCAGTGGAGTCTATACCATCTGCTTCTCCTCCTGAGGATTATTCATTTGGGAAACCTTGCTTACTTTGAGGGAGCATTTTCACTGGGAGAGTCAAGATTTCTCAGAATCAAAAAAGAGGCTTAGGAATTTCCTACTCCTTCAGAACAGGCCTTTAGCCATTCCCCCTGTTTTAGACATTGTGGATGATGTGTTTTCAGAGTCAAGCTTGACCCCTGACTCCTTACCTCCGGCTCCCAGTAAGCCTGACAGATATTACAGGGTCCCTCACTCACATAAATTTTTATTTAGAAACCCTGTTGCTGATCCTGAAACTATTTCACAGGGTCCAAAGGGAGTTAAGGCCACAACAGCAAAAAATCCTACCCCCTCTGACAGAGATTCAAGGGCACTGGACAGATGATGAAAAAAGGTTTATACATCTGCACCCTTGGCAATCAGAGCCTTAAACTGTCAATTTCATATGCTTAAGTATCAACAACAAGTTATGGGATTGCTGAAACAGAAAATGATGTTGATTTCTGAATGTGCAGAAAATAAAGAATTGCAGGAATTATTGCATGCAGCTGAACAGATTGGAAAGCATACTTTGCAATGTGGTGTTGACACCTTAGAGGCCTCCTGCAGGGCCGCAGTTACTGGATCTGTGATTAGAAGGCATGCTTGGCTAAAGGAACAAAATTTGCCTGGTCATGTTAAAGCTAAATTGCTAGATGCACCTTTACAGCATGATCTTTTGTTTGGTATTAAGCCAGAAGTGGTTTTAAAGAAAATGGAAGACGAAGCTAAGTCTATGCAAACTGTTAAAGACTTCTTACAAGTGCAGCCACCAAGATTCAGTAGACACTGGCCTACAAAAAAATTGGTCCTTTCCTGTGACAGAGCTCAAACGGGCAAATCCAGATGCCCTAAGGGTTCCAGATACCAAGCGCAAGATTCATACAAGTCAAAGCAATGGGGCACTTCTACCTCCAAATCTGAAGGAGATAAAGTGCAGACCTACAGAAAACAGTCCCAATGACTTCCCTCTGCCTTCACCAAGCACTTAGCTTTTGGCAGCACCCCTAGGGGGAAAATTAGCACTTTTTGCTCAAAATTGGCAGTTAATAATCCAGGACAAGTGGGTGCTAAACACAGTATCACAGGGATACAGATTCCATTTCCATATTCTGCCAATGGCAAACGGATGGCCAGATCTGCCAAAAAATCAATGGGCAGAGGCACAGAAACAGGTTACGTCCCTCATGGATATGGGGGCCATTCAGCCAGTACCAGAACAGGAAAAAGGATAAGGTTATTACTCAAGACTGTTCTTGGTACCCAGAAAGGACAAGGCCTGGCGGCCAATACTGGATTTATCGATTCTGAACACATACCTGGACATTCCAAAATTCAGAATTCTGACTTTGCAGCAGCTTCTGCCCATGCTGGGCAAGAATGCTTGGCTGGTGACATTAGACCTAAAAGAGGCATACCTGCATGTCCCAATAAGGCAATCGTGCAGAAGATACCTCAGATTCAAGGCTGGCTCAATGCATTACCAATTCTCTGCACTGCCCTTTGGCTTATCTACTGCGCCCATGGTCTTTACAAAGTGCCTGGCACCAGTGATTGCATTTTGCAGACAAAGAAGTATCCAAATATATCCTTACTTGGACGACTGTCTCATTCAAGCAGCGAACAAGGACATTCTACTTCAACACCTGGCATTTGTGAAAAGGCTTCTAACATGCCTAGGGTACACAATAAACGAAAATAAATCACAACTGGTACCCTCTCAAAAGATAACATTCCTGGGTGCAAGCTTGATTACAACTGCCCAGATGGCTTACCTCATGCCAGACAAGCAAAGGCAACTGACTACTTACATCAAACTGATGACAACAAAAACCCAGTTATCTGCAAGACAAATTCTGCAGGCTTTGGGCTTCATGGCATCCTGCATCCTACTGATCCCATATGCAAGACTGCATATGAGGAAACTTCAATGATACCTAAAAAGTTTATGGAGTCATCATTGTCACAGTCTGGAAACAATGATTCTTCTCATTCCCTGCCTACAACAGGGGTTTCTATGGTGGGCAAAGGCATGTCACCAAAACCTGGGACAGCCCTTCACTCTACCCCCTGCCAGCCAAACCTTAACAACAGACGCATCAGATTATGCTTGGGGGGGCCCACAAGGCGGGAAGATGCATTCAGGGCATATGGACCCCAAAACAAATGCATCTGCATATCAACCGGAAAGAGATGCTAGCCGTTTAAAATGCCCTGACAGCTTTCAAGGACTTACTTCATCCAGGACAACTACTGATAAAGACGGACTGCATCGCGGTCATGTGGTACATAAACAAGCAAGGGGGGCACGCACTCATACCCCCTTTGCAGATTAGCCATGGCACTGTGGGACACAGCTTTGACTTACCAAATACATCTTCAAGCTCAGTTCCTGCCAGGAAAGCAAAATACTCTGGCAGGCGACTTAAGCAGAAACCTTATGGATCCTCACGAGTGGAAACTAGATCCACAAATCTTCGGCATGATAACAAGGAAATGGGGGAGCCCAGACATAGATTTGTTTGCCTCTCCTCAAAATTACCAATTGAAAAGATTTTGCACAAGGACTTAACACAGACAAGCATGGAAAGTGGACGCCCCATCCTTCAACTGGAAAAACCTATCAGTTTACGCCTTTCCTCCACTGCCTCTTCTTCCCAAGATCCTCCTAAAAGTCAGACAAGAAAAGCCACAGATGATACTAATTGCCTCGGTCTGGCTCTGCCAATACTGGTACCCAATCCTAAGGAACTTGTCTCAATACCCAGCTTGGACCTTACCTCAAGGACCTCAACTGTTGTCCCAGCAAAACAATCAGATCCTGCACAATCAACTCCAGACACTGAACCTGGCAGCATGGCTGATCATATAGTTATACAAGCACCACCTCTCAATAAAGCTGTGATGGATGTCATTTTGGAAGCCAGAAGGCCTAGTACTAGAAAATCTTATGCTGATAAATGGAAGAGATTCTGTGCTTGGAACCAAGCACAAGGAACTGATACAGTAGTACCAAATATTCCTCAGATATTACAATACTTGACTGAGATGCTTGACAAAGGCCCATCTTTCTCATCAATTAAATCCATGCCTCTGCCATTTCGGCTCATTACAATTCAGAGCCACCAATCTTTTCTCATCCTTTACTAAAGCAGTATCTTAGAGGAGCCAAAAATTTAAGGCCTTACAGAAGATCACCAATACCTGCATGGGACCTCAGTTATGTGTTGGAAAAGCTCACCCTGCCTCCATTTGAACCAGCTGCTACTGCTGATATAAAGTTATTATCATGGAAAACAGCTCTGCTACTAGCAATTACTTCAGCAAGAAGAGTCTCAGAGCTACAGGCCCTCATGGCTGTGGAGCCTTTTATCATATTTCACCCAGACAGAGTGCCTCTGAGGACAAATCCAACATTTATGCCTAAGGTGGTTTCCAGTGTGGCTCTTCACCAAACTATTCATTTGCCAACCTTTTATCCAAATTTGCAGAGCAAGGGGGAGAGAATTCTGCATTCCTTGGACGTGCACAGCTAAGATTCGACTTGAGCAGGACTAAAGCTCTAAGAAAAACTGAGCAATTGCTAGTGACATATGCTGCAGAATCAGAAGGAAAGGCTATTTCAAAGCAGACTATTTCAAAGTGGATAAGCCACTGTATTCATTTCTGCTACTTACACCATGGTACACCTGTGCCCAAGGGCATTAGGCATCATTCCACCAGAGCTGCACCTACTTCAGCAGCCTTTCTAAGAGGAGTACCAACCAAAGACATTCTAGGGGCTGCTACTTGGAATTCTGTCCACACCTTTACAAAGCATTATCATTTGCCTCTCTACTCTAAGTCCAGGGCAGGCTTTGCCACTGCAGTTCTGCAGGGCCTTATAGCCGCACCTAATGCTATCTAGCTCCAGCCTCCCAACCATAGCTTTGGGATTCTACCCAAATGTAATGACTGCAACAGTGAAATACGATGAACATAGTACAGTTGTGTACACTTACCATAAATGTAGATGTTCAAGTGTATTCACTATTGCATTCCAGGTTACCCGCCCGCCATCCCCCAGTCATTCTGGAGTTTATCTTTCCTTCTCTATCTTCTACAACCTATGTGGTGTATTTGCTTGTAGATGAAGGTAAAGTTTATATAGATGCATGTACATATTTATATATTTTTGCTACCTTCTTGGGGGCACCTGACATCTGGGGCAAGAAAAACTAAAGAAAATGGGGTCGGCTGCATGTTTTATACCCCTGACGACCTGACCTCATGGAGGGAGGAGACAGCAACCAACGCAGGACCCAAGACTTTTTAATTCAGGCCAACTGAGGGCAACCTGCCAGCAGATTACCCAAATGTAATGACTGCAACAGTGAATACACTCTAACATCTACATTTATGGTAAGTGTACACAACTGTACTTTCCTCACTTTTTGGACCCAAAGTAAAAGACACTATAACCGTTGCGAGCAGGAAGGGAAAACTCTCTCTACAGTTGGAGTACGTTTTTCTGTACCTTCAAGACCTTATCCTAAAGGCCAGAAGAGCGGAAAGATGTGGTTCAAAAGATCCCAGTGATTTTTCCAGGACGCACGGGATGATACCTTCCCCAGGGGCTGAGGGGGAGGTAATAATTGGTAGACATCACCCTAAAGGCAGAGGGGGCCCACCAAACCAGGGTAACTGTGATTCATTTCGCAGACACCATTATCAGTGCTCCTGAGAGGAGGCCCGACTGCTGTACCTCTGGAGTCAGTCGGGGGATTGTTTATCAATGTACCCAGCAGCCTGCAAAATATCACTAACGACAAATGGGTACTAAATATAATATCAAGAGGATACTCCATCCTTTTTCCAATCCTGTTCCACAGACCAAAACAATCCCAGATGTTCCACTCAATCTAAGGGAACAAACAACTATAGAGATTCAAACGTTGCTCCACAAAAGTCATCCAGCAAGTCCCCACAGACCAAATAGGATTCGGAACTTACTCAATATTCTTTTTGGTGCCAAAAAGAATAGGGGACTGGAGGCCCATATTAGACTTAAGCAAGTTAAATGAATCTATCAAGAAGTCAAATTTCTGAATGGTGACACTGCAGTCTTTACTTCCCTTTTTGATTTCATGTGCTCGATAGACCCTCAAGATGCTTACTACCACATAAAAATGGACAGGACATCAATAAGGTACTTACGCTTCCAGCTGGGAGCCAGTCATTACCAGTTCTGAGCTCTGCCCTTTGGTCTCACTACATCCCCCAGTGTTCACCAAATATATGGCAGTAGTCACGGCTCACCTGAGACGTCTAGGATTTAGTGTGTTTCCCCATCTGGATGACTGGCTCCTATCTGCCACCACCAAGTATCTACTCCTACAAGCCAGGGACCTTACAGACATCTGCAGTCAGCTGGGCATTACATTAAACTTTCAAAAGTCTGTCTTGTTGCCCTGTCAACATATTACATTCATAGGCACAGATCTAGACACTTCATCTATGGTAGCACGTCTTCCAACAGAGAGTGTTATAACACTCAGCAGATACTTCACCTCCTTCCCAAGTCCAAAGTGAAATCAAAGGTAATTCTAAGATTAATAGGAACAATAGTCTCCACAATTGCACTGATCCCTCTTGCCAGAATGCACATGAGGATCCTTCAAATGGCTATTATTCTCCCAATGGTCACTTCAAGAGCTTCCAATGTCTCATCTGATCAGAATAACGGAATCTTGCAAGAACGACTTAAGATGGTGGATCTACTCCACTCATGTGACAATACTCAAACCTTTTGTTCCACATCAACCAATAGCTACAGTGTCCACAGACATTTCTCAGATGGGGGGGGCATTATCTGGGAAGAACAGTCCAAGGTACATGGCAAGAACACGAAGCTCTCTTGCATATAAATGTTCTGGAGATGAGAGCAGTGCTTCTTGCGTTGCAAGCACTTCAAGACTCTCTCCCTCTAGAGACTATTGCGATTCAGTCAGACAGTATGTTTGTGTGGTTTAGTACATAAACAAGCGGGGGGGGGGCAGATCTTACCCCCTTTCTCGAGAAGCCCTAAGAGTGTGGCAATGGGCAGATTCTTCCCAGCGCTTTCTAATTGCAATGCACATTCTGGGAAAGTCCAACATGATAGTGGACAAGCTGAGCAGAGCAATCCTAATGCCTCACGAGTGGTGTCTCAATCACAGTATAGTGGAAATGATTTTCCGAACATGGGGGCAGCCTTGCTGTGAACTCTTTGCCACTCCTATGAATGCCAAGTGCAGCAACTACTTTACCCTAATCCCCCCCTCCGGGGAAGACGCCGAGAGAGGTTCTTGCTCACGATTGGCCCTCGGGACTTCTATATGCCTTTCCACCGTTTCCTCTCATACCCAGAGTAATTCAGAAAGCACAATGCTCTGGAAGCAGGATAATTCTCGAGCTCCTTACTGGCCTCGCCAAGTTTGGCTCCCCTTCCTTTGGCCTCATCTTCAGGAGAAGCCTTGGATTCCGTACCCAGTGTCAGATCTGCTGACTCGTATGTCAAGGGAGCTTCATCCTTCTCTCCACATCCTAAAACTGACAGCTTAGCTGCTCCACTTCCCAATTTAATCAGGCTTCACAATTTCACTCCTACAGTTAGACGTATCTTAATGTCCTCACATAAAGCTTCCACTAGAAAGCTGTATTCTATTAAATGGAAGAGGTTTTCCCTTTGGGCTCAAGACAGGAACATCAATCCTTTTTCTACTTCTATTCATTCTATTTTGGAATTTTTGGCGGAACTGTTTCAGCAAGGCTCAGCTGCAGCAACCATCAGGGGTTCAACTTGCTGCAAATTTCAAATTTTCACATTGGTGATTCTACTTCCAACTTAGTCACATAGGTTGTGTAGAGCCTTTTTAAAAGGTGCTTCCTTATTAAGACCTCCCTTTAAGGAACCCTTTTCTCCTTGGGATCTAAATTTTGTTTTGTCTCATTTCATGTTACCTCCCTTTGAGAGCCCTCTTCATCTTCAGACCTCAAGTTCCTTTCCTGGAAGACCTTGTTTCTAGTGGCTATAACTTCTGCTAGAAGGGTGTCAGAATTGTAAGCTCTTTCCATTAAACCGCCATATTTGATTTTTCATAAGTATAGGGTATCTTATGTACAAACCCACCCTTTCTACCTAAAGTCTTTTCTGCAAACAACATAAACCAATCTATAGAGCTTCCAGGTTACTTTCCTAATCATTGCAACAAGGCAGAGTACACATTACATCAACTGGACTTCCATAGACAACTCAGATTCTATTTGCATAGGACCAACGACTTTAGAAAATCTGACCAATTATTTGTATCCTTCTCTGATCCATAAAAGGATCCTCAGTCTCAAAAACTACTCTTTCCAATTGGCTTTCAAATTGTATTACATTCATCTGCAACTTAAATTACAATGGTTTACCTTTCAGAGTGAAGGCTCATTCCACCAGAGCAAATGGCTACATCGTCTGCTTTTCAAGCCAGAATTCTCATGGATATTTGTGCAGCAGCTACTTTGTCTACTCCACATACTTTTATCATTCATTACAAAGTGGATTTGGCCTCCAGGGACAGGACATCCTTTGGTTCCACAGTGCTTAAAGGTGTACTCCCATGAGCCACCCAGGGAAAATGTGCTAGGGACGCTGTCCCATCATTGTAAGAAGGAAGGAGAGATAGGACAACATAACATAAAGAAGTTATGTACTCACCATAACGTTCCATGTTTGTTGTCCATCTCTCCGTTCATTCTTACAAACCCTCCCTCCTTCCCCCTGCCAAAGACTCCTTGTGGACCTGGTAGATTTTTTTACTATTTCAGGAGTTCTTGGCATCAGCTTCTTTCTCCTTCCAGTACATATAGTATGGACTTGGATATATGTTTATAGATATCTATATAGTGTACATATCGTTCAGTATTAGCAGCAAACAAGATCTGGGGAATTACACCACTGCATTGTGGGATACCTTCTTGCCACAAGACAGGTTTGAGACTTTCAGCTAAGTATTCGGCCGAGTCGGAGCCGAGGATCTGCTCTGAACCCATCATTGTAAGAATGAATGGCGAGATGGACAACAAACATGGAATGTTATGGTGAGTACATAACTTATTTTTTTGCTTTAGCATGAATTTTCTGAAGGGTATGAAATATGAAACTGAATTGTCTGTCATTATTTTCTGATTTCTGCCTCAGTGATTTGCCAGAAAACAATTTTATGAGAAAAAGACCAAAAATATGAGGCAAAAATAATAGGGACGGATTTCAAATATTGCTCTTATAAACATAAAATCAGTAAGGTTGCCATTAGGTTTTCTTGCATCAACCATAGTCTTTCAATTTTATGCTGTTAAGGAGATTGTACACTTTTGGAGGGGGAGGGTAATTATTGCCAACTGCCTTTTTATTGTACTTTGGAGCTTTTCTTCCCGGGTCTGGCCTCCTCGTTAAACAAATGTCAAATAAATAAATATATACTTTATTATGCGTGCTGCGAGATGGCCGGTCCATGGAAAATTGTCTTACATTGATACCAGTGCAAAAACGGTTGGAGACCACTGGGTTAGACCATTTCAGTGGGACAGACATGGAGTCTGCTGCTCAAAAGGATTATAAAGACTGGTTCTAGTTTCAGAGGAGAATTCAGGAAATCTTCCCTTCCTGGTCTTAAAGGGGGATGGATGATTTCTGTCTTTTTTGGATCTCTGGATAGTCATCCTGCATTGGATCAGACCTTTGCTTCCACAGGGTGCCCTTGATGGTTTTACTTGACTGTAGCACGCCTTTTAGTGCATCATTATTTTTGATTAACAGCAGGTATTTATCCAGTTCGTTTTGATTTAAAATTCTTTCCAGTATAAAGTGTTGCTGTTTGTTTTTCCTCAATGTTACCAGACATTGTCTATGGTAGCTGAAACCTTGGAAGAAGGTTCCTGAAGTGTTCCATTACAGTATGGCTGTCTCCTAATAACCCCATCCAAAAACTTCCCGGCATAAATCCTGAGTGCTGCCTAGGAACGATTACTGCACTGTGACTTTCAGTACAAAGTTAGGCTCTCTTCATTGTTAGTCATTCCTGCCATTGAAGCAGGTCTATGATGTTGTTGCCTTGTACAAAGACACAGTCGGAGCACAGGTTCAAAATTTTATTTACCTTCTAGGTTTCTTGACTGCCGTGGTTTTGTGGCGACATTTGCATGCCTGAGGATGCAGATGTTGTAGTGAGCTATGATGTATAAGTGGTTTCAGTGCCCCTACTCACTTGCGGACTTCTTTCTGGTGTCAGACACGTGTCACCAACACCTGGAATGGTGAACATTTCCCTGCAATCTTCTGTTGGTCCTTCCATTTTTGCAGATGATCCCTTCATAAATTCTGGCATCTGATGGTTGGTTTGCATATTAGCAGCTCAGCTAAGCTTCCACAGTCGACTATAAGTATGGTCTCCCTTAAAGTGTAGGTCCCAGTCAACTATTTGGAGGTGATGATAATAGTAGTAGCTTCCATAGCCTTTCCTTATTCAACAACTAGTATTTTTAATATTACAGATGCAACTCAGAAGCTTCATATGTAACTGTAGCAAACTGAAGCAGTGATTCCAGTAAAGGAATATTTCAGCTGTACAAGTACCTGTTTACTTCTCCATCTGTTTAACATGTAGTTGTGTGGGGAACACTACCAGACCACTAAACACACTCATGAGCACATGTGATATTTTGTACAGACAAACGTATTTTCAGTTTTAGACCTTGTTCATATTAACCCAAGAGTGGAATGATATTCTTTGTGTTTCACTGTTGCAGTCAGCAGACTTTGGTCATCTGCCTGCAGGTAGCCCTCAGTCGGTCCGAATACCAGAGTCCTGGGATTTCTGTGTCGGATGCTGTCACTTCTTCCATGACGTCAGATCGTCAGGGGTATAAAACATGCAGCTGATGTCATTACATCAGCTTTTCTTGCTGAGCCCAAAGCAGAAGCAGTTTGCAAGTGCCGGTCGGCCTCTACCTGAAATTTTCATTATTCGAGTTTCAGACCTGAAATGTTCTAAAGCTAAGTACACCATTGGGGATCCTTTTTTCTTGCTCTAACCGATGTCAGAAAAAGTTAATAATTGTCTTGCCTGTGGAAAGCAAATCCCTCAAAGAGATTTTCATTCTTTGCGTCACCTGTTTAGACCCAGACCATGGCGTTCCTCGCTATTGATTTTGTGCCCTGTTCAATGCCCAAACTATTCGTCGTCGGGCTATCTTTGTCGCTAAATTCTTTTGCTCTCGTTCTCCCTATTCCAAAATGGCTTTGATAAGCCATCCGACTACCGATCTTCCAAAAAAACGTAAGGATAAAGACAGAGACAGACCGCATAGGTCCAAAACTGCCAATGACGCTTCTGTTAAGCTTATCGCCAGTCCGCCGGTACTCAGTGAGGTGCTTTCGCAGCCCCTGATACCTGCTTCTACAGATTCACAGGCCTCTACTGAGACCCATTCAGTGTCTAGTATTCCACGAGATGGTTCTTCGACTATGGAACCTGCAGATGTCTCTACCTTGGATGGGTCCGGAGCTGCTGTGCAGGCACTGGCTTCTGAGGGTGTATTCAGACCTTCCGATGTTTGTATTTGTGACTATTGGGGAGAGATGGGCGAAGGCTGCCAGCCTAGTCAAATAGAATTTGATATATAATTCTATCAACCGTATAAATAAATGTAAAATACAGGCATGTTTTCTTGAGTGTAAAAGAATACGGTGAAATATAAACTTCAACAATGTGGCAACATTGCCCCCTTGTTGTAACGATAAACGAAGTCAAGCCTTTCAAATTTGTCTTTTGAAATTGAAATGATTTTATGACATTCTTTGATCTTTACGTTGGTTCCGGTCAGGCTGGCTGAAGACATTCTGTCTATTGTGTTAACTAAGGACTAATTTCTAGAGTGCATATGTGAAATGCCTTTTAGTGTTGTAGTCTCCTGTGCAGGTGTTAGCTTGTTAAATAATGCAGATGTCCTTCAAGGATGCATCTGCAGTCCTAACATATGGGTTGTCCTGCCTCAGGCAGCCCTTCGGTCGGCCGGATTCCAAAGTCTGGGTCTGGCCTCGGCTGATGTCGCACTTCACCCGACGTCATAGCTGCTGTGAATTGGGTATAAAGGCATCAGCCGACGCCATTTTCCTCAGTCTTTCTTGCCGCGGTGCCCAAGCAGAAGCTGTTCGCAAGTGCCGGTCGGTCAGATCCAGAGATTTCTACTACCGAAGACTTCTAAAGCTAAGTACCCCGTTGGGGACTCTTTCTTGCCTCAGCCGATGTCAGAAAAAGTAAATAATTGTTTAACTTGTGGGAAACAAATACCTCATAAGGATTTCCACTCTTACTGCCTTCCTTGCTTAGGCCCAGACCACGACGTATCAGCTTGTCTAGCCTGTGCTTCCTTCAACCGACGGACACTTAGACGTCGGTCGGAGTTTGCAGAGGAGTTTTTTGGTCCCGCTTTTGCTTACAAAATGCCGTCGGAGACTCCGACTTCACAATTAGCTAAAAAGCGTAAGGAAAAGGACCGACACTCGCGGCCCGCGGTTTCGGCCGAAACCACGGTTAAGCCAACCGCGAGTGTCTCTGTTTCGGCTGAAACCGAGTCCTCGGTTCTTCCTTCGGCCGAAAGCATGCCTCCGATAGCCGAGGCCTCACACAGCATGGCTGAATCTGCTACTGAAATAACCCCTGCTGTAGCAGCCACCCAGGATTTATCAGATACTATTCCTTTAGACATATCTACTCCTGCACGTGGAGCTGCTAGGCCCCCTGCATCTATGTCTATCAAGGCTTTTTCTAGGGCTAAAGCAGCTAAATCTTCTAAGGCCTTACCTGCTAAAACCCCCTCACACAGGCCTACCTTTAGTTGCCAAATGCTCAGCCTGGCTGAGGATCTCATTCTTTGATCAGGGGATCCCAACCTCACCCAGACAGGGCCTCTCAACCCCCTCCAGAGAAGAGGACTAGAGCAGAGCCCCCGGATCCTGTTTCTACAGACTATTCCTCGGATGATTCAGAAAACTCAGATCCTCCAGAAGGCCCATATTCTCCTTATGAGGATTCTGATGCAGAAGACTCCATTCCTTCTGCCTCTCCTCCTGAGGAATTTTCTTTTGGGGAAACCTTACATGCTATGAGAGAGCATTTTCAATGGCAGGGCCAGGATTTTTCAGATTCAAGGAAAAGGCTAAGGACCTTTTTACATTTACCACAGCATAGGCCTTTAGCCATTCCTCCAGTACTTACAGTTGTTGATGATGCATATAATGATGCTTGTACTGCCCCTGACTCTCTTCCCCCGGCCCCTGCCAAGCCCGACAGATATTACAGGGTCCCGGACACACACTTTCACTTGTATAAGGCTCCTATTGCAGATTCTGAAACCATTTCACAGGGCCTCAAAGCTGTAGCAGCTGCCTCTGCCAAAAACCCCCTCCCCTCTGAAAGAGAATCTAGAGCATTAGAGAGATGGGGTAAAAAAGTTTATACTTCTGCTACTCTTTCGGCTAGGGCCTTAAACTGTCAATTCCACATGATTCAGTATCAGGAATTTTTGTTAGACCAGCTAAATAAAAAAACTGTCCTCTCCTGAACCTATAAGACCGTAAGTCCCTTCAGGATTTGGTACATAACACTCAGCAGGTCAGTAATCATTCCTTAAAATGCGGCTATGATGCACTGGAGGCTTCCTTTAGATCAGCTATGACTGGAACAGTGATTAGAAGGCATGCATGGTTAAAAGAGCAATCCTTACCAGACCATGTAAAGTCAAAGCTTCTAGATGCTCCCATGGAGAAACAAAGTTTGTTTGGCTCCCCTGCACAGCAAGTGCTAAAGAAGGTGGAAGAAAAAGCAAAATCGGTCCAAACAGTCAAGGATTTCTTACAGGTCCAGCCTCCGAGGTTTAGTAGAAATTGGCCTTCGAAGAATTGGTCCTTTCCAGACACCTCCAGAGCACAGAGGCGCAGAAATAGGCGCCCAAGAGGCAGAGGTCAAGCCAGAGGTGCCTACAGGGGACGTCAGTGGCAGCCTAACAACCAGAGAAGTACTGCCACAGATCCAGCTACGACCACTTCCACAGGACAGGCACAATGACTTGACTCTGATACCGCCTACCAGGGAACAACTGGAAGCACCCTTAGGCGGAAAGCTAGCCTTATTTTCCGTAAACTGGCATTACATTACAGGAGACAAATGGATTTTACAGACAATAGACAAAGGCTACAGGTTTCACTTCCACACTCTACCAAAAGAGAGGAAAGCCAAACCTACCACCAAACCAAAAAACAAACGCTCTAGAACAAATCAACCATCTACTAAGGATGAGAGCTATAGAAAAGGTACCTCCTATGGAACAAGGGCAAGGATTTTACTCCAGACTTTTCCTGGTACCAAGAAAAGAAAACCAATGGAGGCCTATTCTCGACCTGTCCGCTCTGAACACATATCTCATTGTTCCAAAATTCAAAATGCTGACCCTACAGCAACTTCTTCCCATGCTGGGCAAGGAGTCTTGGCTGGTGACTCTAGATCTCAAGGAGGCATACCTGCACGTCCCTATACGACCAGATTGCAGAAGATACCTCAGATTTCTTGCAGGATCAGAGCATTATCAATTCTCAGCATTGCCCTTTGGCTTATCTACTGTGCCCAGAGTATTCACGAAATGCCTGGCATCAGTAATTGCTCATTGCAGGCTTCAGGAATTCAGATTTATCCATACCTGGACGACTGCCTAATACAAGCGGACAACAAGACCAAATTAACAAAAGATTTGGAAAAGGTTATACAACTACTGCAAGCCCTGGGATACACAGTCAACATGAAAAAGTCAAGGCTGGTACCATCCCAAAGGATAACATTCTTGGGTGCAGAACTGGACACATCAAATCAGATGGCATTTCTCACAGCAGAAAAGCAAAAGCAACTACCACTCTATTTCATGGCATTAACAACACAGAACCAGCTTACAGCAAGGAAAGTCCTGCAAGCCCTGGGTTACATGGCATCCTGCATAATATTGATTCCACATGCCAGGCTGCATATGAGAAAGTTGCAATGGTACCTAAGGAATGTATGGTCTCAACACAAGCACAGTCTAGAAGCCCAGATTCCAATAATACCATGCCTGAAACAAGAATTCCTGTGGTGGGCTCAGGCCTGTCAGTTGAACAGAGGACTGCCTTTCCACAAATCTCACCCAAGCCAGACTATCACCACGGACGCCTCAGACCTAGGCTGGGGGGCACACATGGTGGGCAAGTGTATACAAGGCCTATGGACACAAGACCAGCTGAACCTACACATAAATCAAAAAGAGATGCTGGCAGTGAAACAGGCACTTCAGACATTCAGACCTTTTTTTCAACAGGGTCATTTGCTGATAAGGACGGACAACACCACAGTCATGTGGTATATCAACAAACAGGGAGGCACGCACTCATACCCTCTATGCCGGATGGCAATGGACCTGTGGAATGTGGCCCTGAACCTCAACATTCAACTCCAGGCCAAATTTGTGCCAGGAAAAGAAAATATACTAGCAGACATCTTAAGCAGAACTACCACGGATGCCCACGAATGGATGCTGCATCCGGACATCTTCAAAACCATTACAAAGAAATGGGGACTACCAGAAATAGACCTGTTCGCATCCCCACACAACCAACAATTGAGGAAATTCTGCACAAGGAGATACCACCCACTTGCTTGGAAGGTGGAATCCCTATCCTTCAGTTGGGAAAACCTGACAGCATATGCATTCCCACCTCTTCCTTTGATGCACAAAGTGCTACTGAAGATCAAAGAAGATCACCCAAGGATCATCCTGATAGCTCCAGACTGGCCGAGGCAGCATTGGTACCCGGTACTGAGGAGCATGTCTCGGACACACGCATGGCCTCTACCTCTAGTTCCTTTACTGCTAACACAGAACAACTACAAGATCCTACATCCAAACTTGAAAACACTACAACTAGCTGCTTGGAATATTACATAAAGCAAAATAACCCAGATTTATCTCAGAGGGTTAAAAACATTATCCTGGAGGCTCGCAGACCCTCCACAAGGAAGACTTATTCAGCCAAATGGAAAAGATACCTCATTTGGAGTGCAGCAAAAGGAGAAAATGTATCATTAGCAAACATAGCTAACATCCTGGAATACTTAGCAGAACTTTTCCACAATGGCCTGTCTTACTCCTCCATTAAGATTCATGCATCAGCAATTTCAGCAGAATACAACATGGATCCTCCAGTCTTCTCTCATCCTCTACTCAGGCAGTTTCTGAGCGGAATTAAAATGTAAAGCCTCCAAGGAAGCCACCTTTGCCTACATGGGACCTTAACTTTGTGTTGGAAAAGTTAACACTTCCCCCTTTCAAACCAGCAGCAACAGCAGAATTACAATTCTTATCTTGGAAAACTGCTTTCCTGCTTGCAATCACTTCAGCAAGAAGAGTTTCTGAATTACAGGCATTAATGGCAGTACAGCCCTTCCTTATCTTCCATCAGGATAGAGTGTCCTTGAGAACTAACCCTACTTTTATGCCAAAAGTGGTCTCCAGGGTATCATTGAACCAAGCAATCCATCTACCAACATTCTTCCCCAACCCACAGAACAGGGGGGAAAGACTACTACATACCTTGGATGTGCACAGGCAATTGCGCTACTATCTAGACAGAACCAAGACCAACAGAAAAACTGACCAGCTTCTGGTAGCATATGCAACAGGAATGGAAGGAAGAGCAATTTCAAAACAGACAATCTCAAAATGGATAGGAAATTGCATTAGATTTTGTTACTCTTTACATGGAAAGACATCTCCAGAAAACATCAGACCTCACTCCACAAGGGCTACAGCCACTACTACAGCTTTCCTACGAGGAGTGGCTATCAAAGACATTTTAGAAGCTGCTACTTGGAGCTCCGTGCATACATTTGCCAAGCATTATAATCTACCTTTATACTCCAGATCCCGAGCAGGTTTTGCAGCTGCTATTTTGCAAGGGATCTTAGCTACACCATAATCATCTTAGTGCCTCCTCCCCCAGTTTGGCTATGGTATTCTACCCATATGTTAGGACTGCAGATGCATCTTTGAAGGACATAGTGCAGTTTTGTACCTACCATAAATGTAGATGTCCAAGAGGTATGCATCTGCAGTCAGGATTACCCACCCTCCTTCCCCTCTGTGGTACTCCTAGGGTATTTGCCCATCTTGTAGCTAGCTGGGGGAATCTATTATGGTGTATTTGTTTGTATATATGTATATACATGTTTATATTGTTTGCTCTCTACTGTTTGGAATCATTTGCATTTATCCAAATTTAGCCTTCCTAGAGGGCACCTGGCATCTGGGGCAAGAAACACTGAGGAAAATGGCGTCGGCTGATGCCTTTATACCCAATTCACAGCAGCTATGACGGGTGAAGTGCGACATCAGCCGAGGCCAGACCCAGACTTTGGAATCCGGCCGACCGAAGGGCTGCCTGAGGCAGGACAACCCATATGTTAGGACTGCAGATGCATACCTCTCGGACATCTACATTTATGGTAGGTACAAAACTGTACTTTTCTATTAGCCTGGGAACTCCAGGTTAAGTGTCAAAGAAATGATGTAATCTGGGGAGGACCCAGAGACATGTTTGTTAATGATGTTTTATAAACTGTCTCAGAGAGAGACTAGAAAGCATTTTGATCTTGATATCCAGCTTACCAGCACTCTGCTTATGCTCACATGTAAGTTTCTAGCACTGTGATGTTTTGTATGAATAGTTAAAGCTAGTAAATATTAATTAGGTATTTTTCTTTGAAATCAGACCTATCCTACTGTATTATTTTAATTTTCTGTGTGATCTCTGAACTCTTAGATATCTCTGTGGTGTAGTAATTTTTTCTTGTGTTTTAATTGTTTGTTATTAAATATTTTGAAAACCTTCTACCTGTGGCTGATTTATGTAGACATAAATTATGCTTTAAAGTACATTATATATTTATAGAGTTTACTGTCTAAGCCCTTCCAATAAGCCTTAGACTGAATAGTCACATTACCATTGGATAATAATATTGCACAGTAATAATTGGACACCCTTTTAAGGGCCTTTTAGTAGCTGATAATATTAACTGAGTGGTGGCAGTAATCACTACTGTATAGTCTGTGTAAAGGGGCACAGTTGGAGAATCTGTGCCAGCCTTTCCCAGGAGTGTCTGTGAAGTTGTATAAATACTTATCTCAAAGTGTGTGTGTATTGTGTCAGCTTCTTGGCAGGAGTACGAAGCAATGGTTGGACAGAGAGGGTACTGGAGGTTTTAGCTTGCCCAGTTAGGCTGAGACCTGGACCCTATAGCTGTGGCAGTGGGGAGTCTTATTTGGGACCTGGTGAGCAAGGGAGCAACCAGCCCCAGACTGACTGTGATCTCTGTGTGCACTTAAGGGAAATTGTACTTTACCGTGTGTATTGGTTATCCTTTCCTCTTCTAGGAGACTACCTCCCTGGTGTTAGTGGTGAGGATTGAGGCTTCTTGATTGCTGGGCCAGGGCACGGTCGTCATAGTATTAAACAGACTACTTCGTTTCTGAATAAAACTACAAAATTTCTCAGGCCCAGAGTTTGCACCATGCCTAGAAAACCGACGACCAAAGCGCATTCTCAAGCTTCCATGCCACAGAAACAAATACTTAGAATGGCTGAAGACCTTATTACTTTAATTAGGGGAAGCCAGCCTTCCCCCTCTAAAAGACAAATAATTGATTTTCCTTCTGATTTTGCAGCTCATGAGTCCGATGACTGTGACCCCTCAGATTACCAGGGCATTCCCTTATCTACCTGTGAGGATTCAGATGCAGAAGATTTCATTCCCTCTGCCTCTCCCCCAGAGGACTTTTCTTTTGTTGAAACCCTGCATACCCTCAGCATTTCCGCTGGGAGTGCCAGGACTACCCACAATCCAAAAAGAGACTCAGGGAATTTTTAAACTTGCCTCAACACTGGCCTCTAGCTATACCCCTGTTCTGAAAATTGTAGATGTCTTCATGGAATCCAGTCTTACCCCTGATAATACTTTGCCACCAGCTCCTAGAAAGCCTGACAGGCACTACAGAGTACCTGACTTCTCACAAATGTATATTTAAAAATCCCACTGCGGATCCAGAGACCATTTCCCAGGGACCTAAAGGTATTAAGGCTACTACAGCCTAAAACCCTACCCCTTCAGACAGGGATTCTAGGGCTATTGACAGATGGGGGAAGAAGGTATATACCTCTGCAACTCTTGCCATCAGGGCTTTAAATTGCCAGTTTCACATGTTGAAATACCAGCAGCATATTATGGAACTAATTAAACAATGTTGATTCCTGATTGTGCAGAACATAAAGATTTACAAGAGTTAATGCATTCTGCAAACCAAGTTGGAAAACATACTTTGCAGTATAGTTTTGATGCCTTAGAAGCATCTTGCAGGGCTGATGTCACTTGTTCTGTTCTTAGAAGGCATGCTTGGCTGAAGGAACAAATTTTGCCAGACCATGTCAAAGCAAAATTACTAGATGCTCCATTAAGCCAAGAACGTTTGTTTGGCACTAAAGCAGAAGTTGTTCTTAAAAAGATGGAGGAAAAAGCTAAATCTATGCAAACTGATTTCCTACAGGTACAGCCACCTAGATTCAGTAGGCATTGGGCTTCAAAAAACTGGTCCTTTCCAGTCCCTCCTAGACCTTCTCAGTCCAAACCCAGGGGCAGCAGACCACCAAGACTACAGTCTCATGGTATGCACAGATCTAAACAATGGAATTCTCCCACCTCAAAAACGGGGAGTGGTAAGCCACCATCTTATGGAAAAAGTTAACAATGACTTGTCCTTCATCCTTCCCAGCCATGCCCAAGTACTTGCACCCCTAGGAGGAAAACTTGCCCTGCATGCAAAAATCTGGAAGTACATTACCCAGGACAGATGGGTCTTAAGTTCATAGGTAGGTACTAGGCTATCTGGCTGAGGGCATTTATAAGCCTAGCCAGAGTATGTCAGCTGTCACCGCTCCATTGATTAATTAACTGAGCCTTTGTCAAGAAGAGCTAATGAAGTGATCCCAGGTGTGTATTTTCTGTTGCCCATCCACTCGTCAAGGTTTCTCTTGAAGAGTGTTAGTGAAGGGCTCTGCCTAATGTAGTTAGGAATTTTGTTCCAAAGCATGGGGAGTCTCTGTGACAGGAATCTATCCCTCCAGCATGTTCTATTTATTGTTGTGGCGAGTCCTGCTGTGTTTTCCTGTACTTCTGAGAAGTATATGCTGAACAGTAGGGGTCCCAGGACCAAGCCTTGTGAGACACCACTTGTGACTGGTTTAGAGTCTGACCAGGAGCCCGCTGTTCTTACCGTGTGAGTTCTGTCTGTAAGCCAATTGGCAACCCATCTCGTGACGTAGGGGTTTATGGTCAAGCTTGTGAGTTCTTCTATAATTCCCGAGTGGGGGGTGGTGTCAAAAGCCTTGGCGAGGTTAAGGTAGACTGTGTGAACAACCTTCCCCTCATCTATGGCCTTGGTGACTGTCTCGAAGAAGTCAACCAGGTTTAGTTGGCATGATCTGCCCTTAACAAAGCCGAACTGGGTCAGGTCAAGTGTTTGGAGGTTCGCAATGTCTTTGTTAATGAGTTACATGATGATGCGCTCCATAGCCTTGCAGACCAGGCTAGTCAAGGCTTATGGGGCGATAGTTACCAGGGTCAGGTGTGGCCCCTCCTTTGTTGAGCAGAATAAACGTTGCTGTGCACCATTCTATGGGCACGTAGCCTGTGGAGAGGCTGAGGTTGAACAGTGTGTTTAGGTGGGGGGGGGGGGTTAGTTCATTCTGTAGTTTGTGCAAGATGCAGCCTGAGACACCATCTGGCCCCATTGACGCTGTGCTTTTGGCTTTTGAAAGGGCTGTTTTCACCTGTGCATCTGTGATTTCCGGGACACTACACTTTTCCGGTATTGTTGTGGGCCCTTTTGGGGGTGAGAGGGGGGTGAAGTTTGCACTGAATCTATCTGCCAGGATGTTGGCAATATCAGTAGGTTCAGTATATTTTGTGCTATTTTGCACTAGCTCAGAGCATATTTTAAACATTGTATCCCAGAGATACAGATTCTACTTCCACTCACTGCCAACCCCAAGCGGATGGCCATACCTCCCCCCAAACCAGTGGGCAGAGGCCCAAAAGCAAGTACTTTCTCTTCAGTATCAGGGCTATTCAACCTGTTCCAACAGAGCAAAGGGGACAGGGTTACTACTCCAGACTGTTTCTGGTACCCAGAAAAGAAAACTCTTGGCCGCCCTATCCTGGATCTGTCAATTCTCAACACCTTTCTGGTGGTACCAAATTTCAAAATGCTTAATCTCCAACAGCTGCTTCCTATGCTAGCCAAGGACTCCTGGCTGGTCACCCTAGACTTAAAGGAAGCTTATCTGCACATCCCCATAAGGAAATCTTGCTGAAAATATCTGTTTCAGGGCAGGCTCTATGCACTATCAGGTCTCTGCACTTCCCTTTGGATTATCTACTGCTCCCAGGGTATTCACAAAATCCCTGACTCCAGCCATTGCATACTGCAGGCAGAGAAAAATTCAAATTTACCTATACTTGGATGATTGCCTGATTCAAATGGACAGTCAGGAATTGCTACTTCAGCACCTGACATTTGTAAGGAGACTCCTAACTTCTCTGGCGTATACCATCAACGAAAAGAAATCACATCTGGTACCCAGCCAAAAAACTGTATTCCTGGGAGCAAGCTAGAACACAACTTCCCAGATGGCATTCCTCACTCCAGAAAAAACAGTTTGACAAACTACTGGCCACCCAAACTCAGCTATCTGCAAGAAAAATACTGCAAGCCCTAGGGTTCATGGCATCTTGCATTCTACTAATTCCATATGCAAGACTGCATATGAGGAAACTTCAGTGGTACTTAAAAAGTCTCTGGTGTCAACATTCTCAGGACCTGGCAACAGTGATTACCATCAGTCGTTGCTTTGATGGACAGAGGCCTGCTACCACAATGAGGGACTCCCTTTCACTCAAACCCCCGCCACCCAATCCCTGACAAGAGACTCATCAGACTATGCATGGTGAGCTCACATGGAAGGCAAATGCATTCAAGGCAAATGGAGCCCAAGACAAATGCACCTGCATATCACTCAAAAGAAATGATAGCTGTACATAATGCACTGACAGCCTTTAAGTACCTTATCCTTCCGGGACAACTCTTGATAAAGACAGACAGCACCACAGTTATGTGGTACATAAACAAGCAGTGGGGGGGGGGCTCATTCCTACACACTCTGCAGGTTAGCCATGGGTCTGTGGAACACAGCCTTGAGCAATCAGGTGCACCTGCAAGCTCCTTTCCTGCTAGGCAAACAAAATTCACTGGCAGACGACTTAAGCAGAATTCTAATGGACCCGTACGAGTGGAAACTGGAATCCACCTCATTCAAGCTTCTAATCCACAGGTGGGGGACACCAGAGGTGGACCTCTTTGCTTCCCCCCAGTACCATCAATTGAGCAAATTTTGCACCAAAACTCCCCACAGCCAAACATGGAAAGTGGATGCCCTATCCTTTACATGGGAAAACCTCTCAATCGATGCCTTTCCCCCTCTGCCCCTCCTCTCAAAAGTACTACTCAAGATCAAACAGGACCAGCCAAGGACAATCCTGATTGCACCAGACTGGCCACGCCAGCACTCGTACCCACTTTTACACAGTCTGACAGCAGTGCCACCCTGGCACTTGCATCAGACCCCCTTCCCTGCTGTCCCAGCAGGTGGGCAGATTTTGCACCCTCAGCTGCAAACCCTGAACCTAGCAGCATGGCTCATTCCATGAATACATCATCAGCAACCCTCAGCAAACAGGTGCTGGATGTCATCCTTGAAGCCAGGAGGCCTAGTACTAAGAAATCTTATTCAGAAAAGTGGGCAAGATACTGTTCTTGGAGCCAGTCTCAGAGAAAGGACACAACGTGCCCACCTTACCTCAAATCCTAGATTATCTAGCAGAACTGCTCCTCAAAGGCCTATCCTTCTCTTCTATTAAGATTCATGCCTCTGCCATCTCAGCTCATTACAATACTGAGCCACCCCTCTTCTCTCACCCTCTGGTCAAACAGTTCCTGAGAGGAGCTAACAATCTAAGACCCCCAAGAAGAGCTCCCACTCCAGCCTGGGACTTTAACTTTGTACTAGAGAAGCTCACGCTCCCCCAAGGTGGTATCCATTGTGGCATTAAACCAATCCATCCATTTACCAATCCTTTTCCCTAATCCTGAGAATAAAGGGGAAAGGATCCTGTACTCCTTGGATGTGCACAGGTAACTTAGGTTCTACCTTGACAGGACTAAACCTTTCAGAAAATCTGACCAGCTACTAGTCAGCTTTGCTACAGGGGCGCAGAGGGCAAGGCCATTTCAAAGCAAACCATCTCCAAATGGATAGCACACTACGTCCATTTCTGCTACAAACACCATGGAAAACCTACCCCACAGGGAATCAGAACCCATTCCACTAGGGCTGCCTCAACCTCTACAGCATTTCTCAGAGGAGTCCCTACCAGGGATATCCTGGAAGCTGTAACCTGGAGTTCTGTACACACCTTCACCAAGCATTACCACTTGCATATCTTTTCTAAATCTAGAGCTGGATTTGCTACAGCAGTCTGGCAAGGCCTGCTAGCCAGCCCTAACGCCTCTTAACTGCCTCCACCCTTCCTCAGCTTTGGGACTCAACCCAAGTGTGATGACTGCAACAGTGAAACACGAAGAACATAGTACAGTAGTGTACACTTATCATAAATATAGATGTTCGAGTGTATTCACTGTTGCAGTCCTGGTTAGCATCCCACCAGCCCCCTGACTTTTCTATACTTTCGACCTATCCTCTTTTTTGGCCATATCTTATGGCAATGGTATTTACTTTTTATTGGAGGTGTTCCACACCATGTAATTGCTTCCTATTTTGGGGGCTCCTGACATCTGGGGCAAGAAAAAACTGATGTAATGGTGTCGGCTGCATGTTTTATACCCCTGACAATCTGACGTCATGGAAGAGGCGACAGCATCCAAAGCAGAAATCCCAAGACTCTGGTATTTGGGCCGACTGAGGGCTTACCTGCAGGCAGATAACCCAAATGTGACGACTGCAACAGTGAATACACTTGAACATCTATATTTATGGTAAGTGTACACAACTGTACTATTTTCATACCATTTAGAAAAAAAAGAACACTGCTGACAACCAAAGTTGAAGACTTGTATTTTAGATGGGTTAAATGACCAAATTTGTATAAAAATCATTTAAAATTGAGATCTTTAAGACATTTAGTTAAGGGCGGGTGTCAGTAAGTGAAGTCCTGTCGCTTGAGTGAATTCATTGTTCTGATAAAGTCTGTGATTTAAGAAAGAAACCACTCAAATATTTATTTTCCTGTGACAAGTGCCTTTATTTCTCCAGGAAGCTTTATTGTTTGTTTATTTCTGATGGTGTAGCAGAAGTTTTTGTTGTATATCTGCCTTCTCCAGTTTGCTATGGATAAGGATTTTGTACCATAGTAGTGATCCCCCTTCTCAAACCTCTGTTAGGGTTCATAGCAGCACTTTCTCCCTGCTTAGAAACTACCATTTAGAAGAAAAAAAATAAATCAGTAATTTTACTCAACTGTTATAATTGTTTTTTCTATGGCTTTCCAACTTGTTTATTGATTTTTACTCTTAAATTTCTTAACACTCACTGTTAGTCTCTCTCACAGACATGCACACACACACGCACACACACACACACACACACACACACACACACACACACACACACACACACACCATTGCATTAAAATGGTAGCTAATGAAATTGGTGGTTGCATTGCTTAAGATGGTTTGTTTCTAATGATTTAGGCTAAAGTGACTGAAGGGGCAAAACCCTATGAAGAAGAGATTACTAATC
This sequence comes from Protopterus annectens, assembly GCF_019279795.1. NCBI lineage: Eukaryota > Metazoa > Chordata > Ceratodontiformes > Protopteridae > Protopterus > Protopterus annectens. The sequence continues at coordinate 269,790,267 of NC_056729.1, read as the reverse complement.
TGAAAAACCAGCTTGTTAAAGCAGACCTTGAAAGAATGAAAATGACAAAAATACACGAGCAAGAGTAAGTTTTGCTTTCCTCCTTTTCTGTGTACATAAGGTTAAATGTTGACGTAGGTGTTCTGAAGCTAAAAGTGTGTGTGGGGGGTATTGTAACAAGATGTTTATCAAATTCAGAATGTTGTACCACCTGATGTTTTGAAAGATTATACCTCCTAAGAGGTTATATATGGCTTTATTACTTTGTGTTTACACAAGTTGCTGCATCGTTATTACACCAAATCTATTTAATTTCCAGAACTAGTCGCTTGCTTTATTTCTGTGGTATAGTCTTGTGTCTTGACTTTTTCATCCTGATTGCCATTAGTTAATCCTTGTAGGTAGATTTGATCATTCTCACAGCAGTTTGTCAGTATGTATAAATTGCCTTTTCAACATTCTCATAGGAGTGAGTCTTCAGCATGTCCAATTTTGTGTGCTTTCTTCAGCAGTTAACGTTTGCAATTTTCTTTTCTGTTTAGCTTTACTACATTTTTTGCCACGTCTCTAACACTTGAGTAATGAGCATCCTGTTTCGGTACATACTGTGGAGTCGTGCATTGGCCATTGAGACTGTTTAGCCAATCCAGCTTTTAGTTCTTTTCTGCAGGTTGCATGTTTTGTATCTGTGTCCTAATGTTCATCATGGAAAATGTACCACTTTCACTGCTTAACATAATGAATCTCTGTAAGTGGCCCTATTATCATCAGGTCATGAGCCTTGTCAGCACGGTTACCATCCGTCATGCATAGAAAAAGGAGTACAGTGTCAAGTATTACAAAACTGGCTACTAGTAGATAAACTTGAAGTTTGAGGACTACATCAACTCTGTGAAGATGGCAATAGTTGATTATGTCCTGAAGAGGGTCCAGCAGAAATGTCACTCATCACAGGATGGGTGCTGGATGTTGTGAGGACTTCAGTTATATTTCTTGACTGTCCATCCAATAAGTATCTTCTGTTTCTTGCGTTTGAAAATAAATCCAAAAGATGACAGGTGATGAAGGTCTGTAGTCCAACCAAAGAGACAGAAATCGTGAAAAAAGACCCACAGACCACCAGGCAGTAAAATTAATAAAAATTATTTAATATAACACAGAGAATGTTAGCGCTTTCAGGTACTCGAACCCTTCCTCAGACATACAATAACAAACAACATACAATTCTTTTTAAACTGAATTGCTCCAATCAAAAGAGACCATAAATAAAACAATTAATACTTAGGAATGTAAGGTCTATGTCTATTCAAAACAGGTTTTAAAGACACCACACCATTGAGTTCTGGATATCTATGTGCCCCAAGTTCTATGATCCATCTGGTTTCACAATACTCTGTATAACCAGAGACCTCGTTGTTCCTGCTATCCTTAGTTGTTTTCTGTAATGCTTGGAATAGAAATAGATGCCCTGGATATTTCTCTACGTGTACTGAAAGAGCATTTCTTTTGTCCTTAAGTCTGATAGCTGACAGATGTCTCAAAATTCTATCCTTCAACCTGCAATTAGTTCTCCCATAAAATGAGGGACAGCAGGTGCAGGTGGCTATATACACAATATCTGTGGATAAACAGGTGACCACGGTGTTAGGTCCATACTGTTTACCAGTAAGGGGGTGTATAAAGTGGGTTTCCCTACTGATGGATGTGCAGGCCTTACACCTTAGACATGGAAATGTCCCAATCTTAGTAAATCTATTTCTCTCTTTAGGTTGTTTATCACATATAAAATCTGCTTTAGATTTTTATTTCTCTTAAAAACAAAATCAGGATGTTCAACTAATTCTTTCAGTGAATCATCTGATGTTCATCGTGTTACACTGCTGCAGTCATTACACTTAGGTTATCCTGCCGTCAGGTGGTTCCCCAGTCGGCCTGAATTCCAAAGTCTTGGTCCGGTGTCTGTTACTGTCGACTCCTCCCTGACGTCAGTGCGACAGGGGTATATAAGATGCAGCCGTCACCGTTTTCTTCAGTCTTTCTTGTTGTGCGGTGCCCGAAGCAGAAGCAGTTCGCAAGTGCCGGTCGGCCGACTCCTGAGATTTTCATTCCGAATCCAGAACCGAAGTCTTCTACAAAGCTAAGTACCCCATTGAGGAAACGTTTTCTTGCCTCAGACCGATGTCAGTAAAAGTTAATAACTGTATTTCATGTGGGAAGCAAATACCTCATAAGGATTTCCACTCCTATTGTATTCCATGCCTAGGCCCAGACCACGACGTCACTGGTTGTCTATTTTGTGCTAGGTTTAACAAGCGCACTATTAAACGTCGGTTTGCTTTTGCCCGACATTATTTTGGCAGAAAATTCAATTACACCAATTACACCATGCCGTCGGAACTCCCGACGACAGGATTGCATAAAAAGCACAAAGACAGGCATCCGAGGCCCAAAACTGACGACGAGGCCTCTTCTAGGTCGGTCGCCGGTTCTCCGGTTTTCAGCGAGGCACCTACACAGCCCCTGACTACCGCTTCCACAGAACCACAGACTGCAATCGACTCCCATGTGGAGCTGGCTGGGCCTTCGGACGCTACATGTTTTCAGCCTACTGAAACTAACCCATCTGAGGAAAGCGAAGTAGCTGAGCAATCCACAGCCTCAGAGGGTGTCTTCAGACCTACCCAGTTAACCATTAAACCCTTTACTAAGCCCCCCCCCCCTTAAAAACAAAGAAACAGATTCAGCATTCTCCAGGACAGGCGTCCATGCCTAAGAAACAAATGCTCAAAATGGCTGAAGACCTAATCACCCTGATCAGGGGGTCCCATCCCCCTCCTGATAAAAGGCCCAGACAGGATGCAGACTATGAATCTTCCGACCAGGTGTCAATTTCTTCAGATTCATCCTCAGACCTAGGGTATTCCTTACCCCCTTATGAGGATTCTGATGCTGAGGAATCAAGTCCATCAGCCTCATCGCCTGAGGACTACTCCTTTGGGGAGACATTACACACCATGAGGAAGCATTTCCATTGGGAAGGCCAGGATTATTCAGAATCCAAGAAAAGGCTCAGAGTCTTCCTTTTATTGCCTCAACACAGACCCCTTGCTATTCTGCCAGTGTTAGATATTGTGGATGATGTCTACACTGAATCCAGCTCAAACCCTGACTCCTTACCTCCAGCCCCTGTTAAACCCGATAGATATTACAGAGTCCCTGACTCTCACAAATTTCTGTTTAAAAGCCCTGTTGCTGACCCTGAAACTATTTCTCAGGGACCCAAAGGGATTAAGGCCTCATCAGCAAAAAAACCTAGTTCCCTCTGACAGAGATTCCAGAGCATTAGACAGATGGGGAAAGAAAGTATATATGTCTGCAACCTTAGCAATGAGAGCCTTAAATTGCCAGTTTCACATGCTAAAATATCAGCAATTTTTGATGTCTCAGTTAAAACAAAAAATGCTTCCAGACTCTGATCCTCCTAATTTTAAAGAAATGCAGGATTTATTGCATGCAGCTGAACAAGTAGGAAAGCATACTTTTTAATGTGGTTTTGATTCTTTAGAGGCCTCCTGTAGAGCAGCAGTTGCAGGCTCTGTCATTAGAAGGCATGCTTGGTTAAAAGAACATACGTTACCAGATCATGTTAAAGCAAAATTATTGGATACACCTTTAAAGCAGAATGTGTTATTTGGAGTTAAGGCAGACGAGGTATTAAAGAAAATGAAGGATAAGGCAAAATCTATGCAAACGGTAAAAGATTTCTTACAGGTTCAGCCACCAAGATTTAGCAGAAATTGGCCAACAAAAAACTGGTCCTTTCCGGCTACAGACAGACCTCAAAGAGGCAGATACATACGTCCGAGAGGTAGAGGTCAACCACAAGGTCCTTACAGGCCTCGACAATGGAGTGCACCAGGCCAGAAAGAAGGGGAAGACAGGCCCCAACCATATAAGAAGCAGCCCCAATGACTTCCCATTACAGCTGCCAAACAGCTCTCTCTTGGCAGCCCCCTTGGGAGGAAAGCTTGCACTTTTCTATCACAATTGGCATTGGATCACCAAAGACAAATGGGTTCTCAACATTGTATCTCAAGGTTACAGGTTGCACTTTCACACTCTGCCAAGGTAAAAAGGAATGCCAAATCTGCCACCAAATCAATGGGCAGAGGCTCAAAAACAAATTACAGCACTCATGGAAATGAGAGCTATTCAAGAGGTACCACCACAAGAACAAGGGCAAGGATTTTATTCAAGATTCTTTCTGGTTCCCAGAAAGGACAAAGCCTGGAGGCCCATTCTGGATCTTTCTTCTCTAAACACTTAACCTGGATGTTCCGAAATTCAAAATGTTAACACTACAGCAGCTTCTTCCCATGCTGGGCAAGAAAGCTTGGCTCGTGACTTTGGACCTCAAGGAGGTATACCTGCATGTCCCTATCAGACAAAACTGCAGAAGATACCTCAGATTCATAGCAGGTTCAATGCACTATCAATTCTCTGCACTGCCCTTTGGCTTATCTACTGCACCCAGGGTCTTTACAAAGTGCCTAGCACCAGTAATTGCATTTTGCAGACAGAAAGGAATTCAAATTTACCCATACCTGGACGACTGCCTGATTCAAGCAGAGAGCAAGGACAATCTTCTAGAGCATCTGGCGTTTGTAAAACAGTTATTACGTTGCCTGGGGTACACAGTAAACGAAAAGAAATCAAAACTAGTGCCCTCATAAGAGATAATATTCCTGGGTGCCATCTTGAACACAATGGCCCAGATGGCTTATCTCACGCCAGACAAACAAGGACAACTGACTCAATACTTTCAATTGATGGCAACAAAAACCCAACTCCCTGCAAGAAAAGTTCTGCAGGCCTTGGGTTACATGGCATCTTGTATACTACTAATTCCATATGCCAGACTGCATATGAGGAAACGACAGTGGTACCTAAAGAGTGTATGGTCTCAACACTGTCAAAGTTTGGAAACAGTTATACCACTAATTCCTTGCCTTCAACAGGAGTTTCGATGGTGGGCTCAAGCTTGTCACCTCAACAAGGGACAGCCTTTTACTCAACCCACAGCCAGGCAAACACTGACAACAGATGCATGTGATTACGCCTGGGGAGCACACATGGCAGGAAAATGTATTCAGGGCAAGCGGCCCGCAGAACAAAGGCATCTTCACATCAATCAAAAAGAGATGTTAGCTGTACAAAATGGCCTTATAACTTTCAAGGACCTGCTGCACCCAGGAAAACTACTACTAAAAACAGACAACACCACAGTTATGTGGTACATAAACAAGCAAGAGGGCACTCACTCCTACCCCCTCTGCAGACAAGCCATGACCTTGTGGAACACAGCTCTAAACTATCAAGTTCATCTTCAAGCACAATTCCTGCCAGGAGAGAAAAACACACAGACAGACGACTTAAGCAGAAACATGGATCCCCACGAATGGGAATTGAATCCGCAAATATTCAGAATGATAGCACAAAAATGGTGAAGCCCGGACATACATCTGTTTGCATCCCCAATGAACTACCAGCTACAGAAATTCTGCACAAGGAGTTACCATCCACAAGCATGGAAAGTGGATGCCCTCTCATTCAGCTGGAAAAACCTACAAGTATACGCTTTCCCTCCACTACCTTTCCTTCCAAAGGTTCTCATAAAAGCCAGGAGCCCGGACATAGATCTGTTTGCATCCCCAAAGAACTACCAGCTACAGAAATTCTGCACAAGGAGTTACCATCCACAAGCATGGAAAGTGGATGCCCTCTCATTCAGCTGGAAAAACCTACAAGTATACGCTTTCCCTCCACTACCTCTCCTTCCAAAGGTTCTCATAAAAGCCAGGCAAGAAGAACCAAAGATGATCCTGATTGCTCCAGACTGGCCACGCCAGCACTGGTACCCAATCTTAAAGAATTTAGCACAAGAACCACCCTGGATATTGCCTCAAATCCCACATCTGCTGACTCAGCACAACAATCAGATACTTCACAGTCAGCTAAAGATCTTAAACTTAGCTGCATGGAAAATTCCTTAGTCAAGCAAGCAATGCCTCTCTCCAAAGCTGTTATGGATGTCATTCTGGAGGCCAGAAGGCCTAGTACCAGGAAAGCCTATTCGGATAAATGGAAGAGATTCTGTGCCTGGATCCAGGCTCTCACAGCCTTGACCCTCTTGTCCCAAACATTCCTCAGCTTCTACAATATTTAACTGAGATGCTGGACAAAGGTCTCTCTTTTTCATCCATCAAGATCCACGCCTCTGCCATCTCTGCTCATTACAACACGGATCCTCCAATTTTCTCTAATCATTTGCTAAAACAGTACCTCAGAGGGGCTAAACACATAAGACCGCCCCGTAGAGCACCTACTCCAACTTGGGACCTCAACTTTGTTTTGGAAAAATTAACTTTACCTCCCTTTGAGCCAGCTAACACAGCAGAATTAAAATATATTTCTTGGAAGACTGCTCTGCTCCTGGCAATAACATCAGCTCAGAGTTTCAGAATTACAGGCACTAATGGCAGTGGAACCTTTCCTCATTTTCAACCAGGACAGGATGTCCTTAAGATCTAACCCTACGTTTATGCCAAAGGTGGTTTCAAGTGTGGCTCTAAACCAAACTATTCACTTGCCAACTTTTTATCCAAAACCACAGAATAAAAGGGAGAGACTACTGCATTCTTTGGACATTCACAGGCAGTTATTCTTCTACTTGGACAAAACCAAAGCTTTCAGAAAATCTGAGCAATTACTGGTAGTATATGCTGCAGGAGCACTGGGAAAAGCCTTTTCAAAACAGACTATTTCAAAATGGATAGGACATTGCATACGTTTCTGCTACACACACCATGGAAAACCTGTACCTAGCAGCATTAGATCTCACACCACCAAGGCAACAGCCGCTTCAACTGCCTAGCCTCAGAGGAGTGCCTACCAAGGACATTTTGGAAGCAGCAACATGGAGTTCTGTGCATACCTTCACCAAGCATTACCATCTGCCTTTATACTCTAAATCCAGAGCTTGCTTCGCCACTGCTGTGCTGCCGGGCCTTATAGCCACACCTAATGCCTTATAGAACCAGCCACCCTACCTCAGCTTTGGGAGTCTACCCAAGTGTAATGACTGCAGCAGTGTAACACGATGAACATAGTACAGTTTTGTACCTACCATAAATGTAGATGTTCGAGTGTATACACTGCTGCAGTCCAGGTTACCCTCCCTCCTTCCCCTCTTACTTGCTGGTGCGTACCTATGTCTTCTTCCTTTTACTACCTATGGGGAGTATTTGCTGGTAACTGAAAGTTGATGTTTGTTTTTCTTATGCATGTTTTATTAGCAATTTGAATTGCCTACCTTTTGGAGGCACCTGACATTTGGGGCAAGAAAAACTGAAGAAAATGGCGTCGGCATCATCTTATTATACCCCTGTCGCACTGACGTCCGGGAGGAGGCGACAGCAACCGATGCCAGACCAAGACTTTGGAACTCAGGCTGACTGGGGAACTGCCTGACGGCAGGATAACCCAAGTGTAATGACTGCAGGAGTGTATACACTCGAACATTTACATTTATGGTAGGTACAAAACTGTACTTGTTTAGGATTCTCCAATCGGTTTTAATCACATCCTGTACCCGTCGTATATCACTACTATACGTAATCATTATTGGTACCTTGTTCTTTCTGTTATTGTTAAAATCCCTTCTATTTTGTTGACGGTCTCTAGCCTTATTTATTACACCCTTACTGGAAAATCAGGATGCTGCCTCTGTTGATCTGAGTTCAGCCACATCCTGTAAAGTATCTTCAATTTCCTTCTCTTTATAACCCCTAACCACAAGTCTAGTGCTAAAAATGTTAAGTTCTTCCTGTAAAACTCTTATCTTCTGTACAAAGCTTAGATAGATGTAAAGATTGTCCCTTCACTATGTCGATAAACAAACCCTAAGTGCATGCTATCTTTTCCCAGCAACCCATTTTTCCAACAAGGTTTCCTATAGACTTGGGAATGAATGACACCTATTTCTTTCTGTGTCAGTAAGATATCCAAAAACTCAATCTCTTTGTACGAATGGTTCATAGAGAACCTCAAAAAATCAGTGGAATGTTCAAGATAAAGAATAAACTGATTTAAGAACTCAATGGTGCCCGTCCACAATATAAAAACATCATCCACAAAACGTGTGTAAAAGGCCACATATTGTGACCACTCATTTTTAGAACTAAAAACAACATCATCTTCCCAGAACGCTAAAACCAAATTTGCATAAGAGTTTGCGCAGGGGGTGCCCATGGGTGCCCACCCCTTTTGCCAGTAATGCTGCTCATTAAACAGAAAGACATTGTGTTCAAGTACTAATTCAAAAAAACACTTAATTTGTTTTGCTACTTTGTGATCACACATTGCCTGTTGTAAAAGATTACTAACGGCCCGTAGGCCATATCCATTCAGTATTGCAGTAAACAATTCCCTTACATCCAAGGTTACCAATAAATATAAATCATTGAATGCATGTTGGTCCAGAAATACATATAAATCTGTCAAAAAGTGTGCACTGTCTCTAAGTACCCTTGAGATAACATTAACAACTGGTTTTAGCTTGGACTCTATCCACATAGAGCAATTTTCTGTGACCCATCCTTGCCCTGAAACTATAGGACTAAAAGGTGGATCTAACGGATCTTTATGTATTTTAGGCAATGCCTTAAAAATGGGTATGACTGGATGTTCAACTTAAATAAACTTATAAATCTCATCGGTAATAACACCAAGCTCTCTCAATTTAGACAGTACATTTGTAACATGTAAGATTATTTGATTCACTTCAATCCAATCTATCTTAGAATAAGTTAAACTATTGTTAAGTAACAATATAACTTTGTCATTATAATAAACTCTGTCCATCAGGACAACGGCCCCTCCTTTATCCGCTGGCCTTATGACCAGTTTAGGATTGTCCATTAGAGCTTTTAATGACTCTCTCTTCAAAAGTAAAATTATAGAACATTTATTACTATTGTATCTGTCTAAATTTCGTAACTGGTCCTCACATGTTTTAATAAAAATATCCACCGTATGATCATATATGGGTGTGAACATGCTTGGTTTCCTTAAGCCTGAAGTTGAGGGTCTCTCATTAACACCAAACATTTTCTTGAGACGTAAATTCCTACCAAATTTTTCAAGTTCAATCATCACATCTGTAAATACATCTCTGGTGGCTGGAACAAAATAGTCTTTTGCTCAATACTCGTAACTGTGATTCAGACAGTATAAAACTCGAAAGATTATAAGCCACGTTATCAGTACCTTTAGTCATATGGAGAGCTTCCTCCTCTTCCTTTCTCGGTTGTCCATCCTTTTCATGTTCCATGTGTTATATTAAATAATTTTTATCAATTTTACTGCCTGGTGGTCTGTGGATCTTTTTTTACGATTTCTGTTTCTTGCGTTTTGCCAGCTCCCTGAAGGGTTGTGCCTTTAATTAGCCTTTGGATGACAGATCTGCAACATTAGCTGCCTTGTCAACAAATTCTTTCATAGATTCATAAGTGGTGATCTTGGCTTATGCTTCTCTACTGTGAATGAACCAAAAACGCTTTAAAATCCTTCACCTAATCAGAACCAGGGGAAAAGCAAACATGTAGAGACCTAAACCTATTGTGCTATATCAGCAACACCAAGTGGGTATGACAGGAGCTTAACCCAATGTATTCCTATTTTGTGGAATAAGCTGGCCTTGCATATCAACCAGAGTACTTTTCTAGCAACCTTTAAAACCAGTCGATGACTGGATGGGCAATAGCAAATTTTATGTGGAATATGTGGGGGAAATGTTCTTTAATGGGGGACATACTGTTATTCCATCAGTACTGTATGATCTGGCTGAGCTTCTTGACAGTCTCCTTGGCTGTAAACTTAGTAAGAACATGTTAATTAGAGGGAAGGGAGCTGGTGCAGCCCTTGGTGTCCTTGCCATCTTTTCATAGGTTATGGGTGTATACTAAGCTAATGGCCACTGGAGCCTTTATAAGCATAGCCCTACATCCCAAATGTATCCACAAGTTCTTTTGAGTCTTTGAAGTTAGTTTTAAGAGGTACATGTAAACATGTAAGCCATAGTGTGAATTTATAGATTGCCTTTTTCCATTAGAGACATGGGTACTAAAACTGAGGTGAAATTCCAGTTCCCATCCACTGGTCCAGGTTATGATTGAAAAGGGTTAGGGAATAACTGGAAGGCCTTCTTGGGGACAGTGTGTCTCTGCTTACTAATCCTCCTTTTATGCCCAAGGTGATCAATGAGTTGTCTCTTAATTAATCAGTCTATCTAGCTTCCTTCCTTTTCCTTCTCCACAATCTGCTAGTGAGAAGGTTCTTTGTACTCTGATCATCATAGACTGCTCATGCATTACTTGAATAAGGCAAAGGCTCTCTGCAAATCTGAGCAGCTTTTTGTTTCTTTTCATACCAGGTCATTGGGTTTATCATTTTGTAAACCAACCATCTCCTCCTGAATTTCTAGGGCCCATTTCCTTGTGTTCCTTTCATGGAAAGCTGCTTTCTGCTTCAGTTTACGCTCACTTTACGATGGCAGTGGTATCTCCTAGAGCTTTTTTCAAGAGTTTGGATAGTAGATCCATCGTTGATGCTGCCACTTGGTCGTCAGACATTTGCTAAACATTTCATGTTGGATGTCCTTTTTCAGAGTCTGGGCAAGATTTACTTGGGCTATCTTTCATGAGTTTGTGGAAAGTTCCTCTGTGCCTTCATCTTTCCATCCTTTTTTGTAGCTTTGGTAATCCCCAACGTTATGAATACTGCAACAGTGATAAGGAAGGGCATAGTACATTTGTGTAAAATCGTACCATAACAGCAAATGTACTTTTCACTGTTGCAGTATTCAGTCCCTCCCTTCTACCTGCTTTCATTCTTTCTTCTGTTGGGAACACTTTACTGGAAAAGGTGTCTTTGACATTATCTTCCGTTTCTTTCCCTCTGGATGTGCATGTTTCCTTTCACCTGGGATTGCTCTAGTTCTCCTGGGGCACGTCACATGTCCTTCTATACCACTGTTGTGGTTTTCTTCATAGAAGGGATATCTCGCCCAGGGCAGCCTGATACTCGGCCAATATGAAAAGCCTAAAAAAGATCTTGTATGCGGCATACGTCACATTTATGCTTCCTGCACATAACGTTGGGACATATATACACAACTACCTAGACTGAATTGCCCCAGAAAAGAACAGTTACATAGGATGAGTCCATGCACATCCAGATGGAAAAAAATGCAGAACAAATGAGGGGGTTGCAGGCAGCGAATTCTGTTGTAAGATGCAACTATACTTTCTGATTATGGAGCGTATGTATGTCACCTTTATGCCCTACACCTGCGCAGGCAGCGTACACCTGACATAAGATGCTGGAAGTATGTAAAGGCTTTGGTGTACTGGCTGGATGTTGGGATATTTGTAGCAGAAGATCCCACGTGTTATGAATACTGGAACAGTGAAAAGAAGGGCATCTACTGATGTCCTCCTATTCACTTGCAGTATTCTTCACTTGAGGGATATCCTCTGCCAGGAGGCGACCCGACATCGGCCAGTATACTAAAGCCTTTACTACTGTAGGGTACATGGTACGTTGCTCGTAGGCTGCAATCGGACGTAGGCCATAAAAGGGATGTATGCACATACCATCCTCTGAACTTTTCTGCCACCTGTCAGAATGCCATTCCGACCATCTCTCTGATCGTTTCCAGTGTCGAGACTTCAGCATTTTCCCCACTGGGGAATATTTTTATCTCATCTACTGTTTTGGTACATCATCCAGAATGGGCAAGTGCTAGTGGGGAAGACAAATTCCACATAAGGACAGCCATATTCAGTGTCTCTCTTGTCCAGGCCCTAACCATGACCACAAGTCATGCAGTATTTGTCAGTCCTTCGTTCCCAAGACTCTTAGAAGTAGGCTTTTGTCTCTCGCTATCTATCTTGAAAATCATCAGCTTAAACTGTTGGCTAAATGTATGGAAGGTGCCTCAGGGTGTGACGCCAAGCCATCGAAGCACAAGGCCAAGAAATCTTGGCCTATGCCTTCCACTGCATCTTCGCTGTGAGACCCATCTCCCGAGGTGTTTGTCAACCCAGAGGCATGTCCGATTTCTGGCATAGAGTCACAGGCTGAGACCCATTCTGAGGTTGTCTTGACTTTGGCTTCAAGCGAGTCATTGGAGGTGAAACGGATGTCTGATCAGGACATCGAGGGGGAACCAAGGCTAAAATGCATATAGGGCCCTGGGGGGGGGGGGGGGGGGGGTTGCACGCACTTAAGCAACCAAAGACATCAAGCCTGAAACCTTCAAACACAGGCCTTCGTCTGGTCCTCTGACGTTGCATAATATAGTCTCTCCTGCTAAGAAAAAAAAAGACACAGAATGTATCCACTTCTAAAGAGGCCCTTGCAGATTGGCAGGCTTTCCCTCAGAGCCTCTTTCCAGGCTTTCATGGCACTCGAGCAGCCTTCCTGTCAGCCTTACTCCTACTCCAGCGCTTCTTCCTTCTCAGGAAAGGATCAGGAACAGTGAATCATCTGATGAATTCCTTCAGATGGGAAAGAATCCTTGGACTATTCAGCACAGATTCCATCTCCTCAGGAGTATGTCTCTCCTGAAGAGTAGTCAGGGGGTGCAGAATCTCCAGTGGAAGAAATTTCCTTTGGGGAAACCATCCTGAAAATGGGAGAATACTTTAAATGGGATACTTCCCAAATTTCAGACATCAAAAAAAAAAAAAAAAAAGGTAACTACCAACTCCAGCAAGTTGACCTTTCCAACTCTTCTGCAGTGCTATTAGAGCATCCAGCCTTTTTAGATGCCATTAATAATGCCACCCAAATCCCAGATTCTCAGACCCCAGCCCCCAAAAAGACAGACTGCTTCTACAAAGTTCTTGAGGGCTGTAAATTCCTCTTTAGTTGCCCTGATGCAGATCCATCAGTCATTTCTGTTGCTACTGATAAACCTTCAAGAATGCTGTTTCCACCTTCCTGCCCCCTTTAGACAAAGAGAGTAGAACCCTTGAAAGGCTATGGGGAAAAAAGCGTACACTTCAGCCACTTTGGCTTTCAGAGCCATCAACTATCAGACACATGACAAAATACTCTCAAGCACTGCTATCCCGAGCATCTTCTGCTATTTCAGACTTTCCATACTCTGAGTGTATAAACCTGGCCCTATCTATCTTAGGAGCTTCTTCCCATATGGCAAGACATTCCATCAAATGCAGCTATGAAGCTGCTGAGGCTTGTCCTAGGGCAGCTGCAACCTGGTCAGTTCTCAGAAGATTCTCCTGGCTTAGACTTCAGCCACTACAGAACAATTTCAAATCCAAATTAATGGATGCTCTTCTGGACATTACAGCCTTGTTCAGTCCAGCTGCAATTTCACTTTTTAAATACATGCAGGAAAAGTCTAAAGAACTTAAGGAGTTGAAACATATTCTAGTTTCTCCTGTGTCTAGTTTCCATAGGAACTTCCCTTCAAAGCCTATCTTTGTTCACAGCTGCTGTGTCAACACCACTCCAGTAAAGCTTCCAGAGGAGGTAAGAGACCACAGAGGATTAGGGCTCCTCAGGCTTCCTCCCAACAAAGACAGCCCTTTCCTGATAGAGCAGAGATTCGGACTACCTTGCAGACATGCCATCTCCTTCTCCTTCTCTCCCACTGCCTCTCAAATGCTCTTAGGACCTAAAAAGTGTTACCCAACACAACTGTGTCCTTTCCATATTCAGAAAGGATACTTTATGGTTTGGCAGTCCAGCTCCACCTTTTGGGGCATTTCCTAACCTCCCCTAGACCAACTACACCTCTTTCCAGAGCTACTTTTGGAGTTGTGGCAACAGGGCTCAAGAATGTTCTTAGTGCCTGGAAAGAATGATCCCTGGAGGCCAATCCTGGATTTATCACACCTCAACACATTCTTAAAGGTTCCCTTCTTCAGAATGCCAACTCTCCAACCCCTTTTCCCTCTGCTGCTACCATAGGGATTCATGGCCTCTCTAGACATAAAAGATGCTTACCTCCACATCCCAATCCAGCCCATGTACAGAAAATTTTTTTTTTCTGTGGGTTCTTGGCATTTTCAATTCTTTGTGTTGCCCTTTGGCATCTCTGCAGCCCGATTGCTTTCACAAAATGTCTCTTGGAGGCTGCAAACCCACTTGCTGTTCTGGGGAACCTGCAAACTGCCAATGTGAAGTTGTTCTATCTCACCGTTTTGTTCTTACACATGGGTCGGAGCCGATCCCTCCGCTCCGAATCGGTCGCTTTTCAAGCTCAGACTCTCAGAGAAGCCCGAGACCTAGATATCCCATGATGCTGTACTGTGAATCCCCAGATATAGTTTGCCGCTGCAACGGATCAACAGCTCTTCGGAGTTAGCGCGGGCCAGTGACTAAAATTTTTTATTATTATTAGTATTTCTCTTCAAATTTTTTGAGTATTGTATATCTCCATGTGATAGTATCATAGTGTTAGCATTCTACTTTAGCTTAATTGTTAGGACTTCTAAGTAATTCTTTTTCAAGGCTTAGGCCTTCTTTATTGGGCATGACAGGGCTCTGTCAGCTAGTGTGTGTCGTGTTTCTTATATATATATATATATATATATATATATATATATATATATATATATATAGTTCCCCTTGACTTGATTGACACGCCAAAACACCGACGCTCAGAAGACCGACGAGACAGATGATCGACAAGGTGAAATCCCGACAGCCGAAACACCGACATGGGCAACGTGTGAGCGCAACTCGGTAAGTGTGCGATAGTGAGGGATTTAGCATTAGGGAGCGGACAGGTAAGTGTGAGATAGTGAGGGATTTAGGGTTAGGATGTGGGAAAGGTGAGTGCGGTAGTGTCGGACTTAGGGTGCGGGTAAGGTAAGTGTGCGATAGTGACGGACTGTAGGTTTAGTGACGGGTTAAGTGAGTTAGGGTTAGGGTGCGTGTGCGGTAGTGTTGGACCTTAGGGTTAGGGTTTGGGTTACGGTTAGTGCATGTATAGTTGTATGTAATGTGTAGTTTACGTTTTGTGTCAGTGTTTTGGGTGTCGGTGTTATGGTGTTCGGTTTTGTGAGTTGTCGGTTTTGTGCGTTTTTGGTCTTTTGTGTCAGTGTTTTGGGTGTCGGCTTTGTGGCGTGTCGGTGTTGTGATAGGGATCCATATATATATATATATATATAGTGTGGTAGTCTAAAATAGTTTAATAAACAGTTTTATTAGATAGTTAGACCTTATAAATATATCTAGTGTGATTTAGTACTGTGTTTAGATATATATATATATATATATATATATATATATATATATATATATATATATATATATTTCTACATACATCTTAGAACTTGTTTGTGTTATTTAGTGTTAGAGTTAAAAGATGTCAGAAAAACAGAAATCAGGATTTAAAAGGTGCGAGTGCAGTCAAAAAATGTCTGCTACAGACGATCACTCCACCTGCGTGTACTGTTTGGGCTCTGTACACCTACAAGAGGTGTGCTCTATCTGCCATTCCTTTAGCGCCAGGGTTCTCCTGGAAAGGCGAAGGAAACTGGTAGACAGAGGACTCCTGAAGCCTGATTTTCAGGCTACTTTAGATAAGGCTGACACCTCTTCCAAGGCTTCGAAGGGGTCGAAGTCTTCCAAAGGATCCCCGGAGCCCAAGTTTTCGGCTCCGAGTTCCTCAGGTATTGTCTGTGCATCGGCTCCACAGTCCTTGGAGCTGTGTATCGAGTCCTTACCTCGGGGCCCAGTTATGGAACGGATATTGGAGACTCCTCAGTCTCCAATTCTTCAATCGGTTCCATCTTCGGCCGCTTCGACACATCCCTCGACGCATTCTTCGAGGCTTTCCGATGTGGATCTGGACCGAGTGGTTAAGAGGCTCTTAGAGAACCCGGCCCTAGCCAAAATGCTATCTGCTTCGAACCATTCGACTTCGAAGCCTGATGTCCGCCCCCATCACCTCCTCCTCCGAAGCCAATCGAGCGTTCGGAGCCAGGGCAGACGGAACCAATATTGGTAGAACCCTTGGAGCCGAGGTTTGATCCACCTCCCTCGGCTCCATCGACCTTGATCTCCTCGGTTCCTACCGGGAATCTCAGGGCCGACAGTCCCTCACTGGCTCCGGGGTGGAGAGTCGAACCGATACTTCGGTTCCGACTCTGCCACACAGGGCTTCGGCGCAAGTGGCCTCAGCTCAATCTTCTGGATTGGAGCAGAGGGTCTCGGTCGAGGGTCTCGGTCCAGGGAGAGTTGCCGGTCTCTTCGGAGCCGACGGACATCTCGGACCGAGATTCTGGTGTCTTCGATGCCGTGAGGAAGGTCATGGCTGCCAAGACAACAACCTCCTCAGATCTGACCTCTCCTCCCCTAAGGGGCCTCATTCTACCTCTTCCCTGCAGATCCCTACAAAGTGTCGAGATCCAGGGTCTCGGGTATCCCCATTGGGTGGCCCCTCCTCTCTAGGGACTTCACCGGATGCTCCCACCGATTAAGTACCTAGAAAGAGATAGTGCAAGAGGAGGCACTTGGATTCCCCACAGGAATCCCTGACATCGGATACCGACTTGGAGGAATCAGAAGGGTCCCCACGATCCCCCTCAGAGGATGTCTCATTCGCAGACATATTGGAAATCTTAAGGCAGAGGGGTGATTGGCAGTCCCTTGCCCCTTCTGAGGACAAGTCGGTTCTCCTGAAGGCCTTTGGATCTCAACCATCCACCTCCTGGGTTACTCTGCCCTTCGATGAACTGATGGAGCTGGTTGCTCGAAGGGCGTGGGAGTCCCCTGACTTAGTGGAACTGGTCCCTCGGAGGACCAACAAATTTATTACTTCCCTCACTGACAAGGCCTTTCTTACAAAGGGAGTCCAAGTTGATGCCATGGTGGTGGCGGCGGCCACCAAGAAAGAGATGTCGGAAACCTCTTCTGCTGTCCATCCTCCTAATAGGGATTCTAGGACGATGGACAGATATGGGAAATGCATATTTAGTTCTACGGCATTTTCCATGAGGTCGCTCAACTACCTGACACATTTTACCCGTCTTCAATGAGATCTCCTAAAAGAGCTGGGAGATGCTCTCCAGGGTAACACAGCTGATGCAGTCTCTGAAAAGGTGACTGCACAACTCAACACCCCTAATTCAATAGTAAACTTATCCATGTGACTCATTTCGTATGCTACCCATGGATCGAGTAGGGCGGCAGGTTCAGCGATAGCTCTTCGGAGACAGTCCTGGATGCTCCTTTGCGGAAGCCTTTAAGTCTTCCTTTGTCAATACCCCATTTGACGGATCTGCCTTGTTCGGACCCAAAGTTAAGGAGACACTTACTAGGTGTGAAGAAGAAGGGAAGACTGTCTGCTGTAAGAGTCCGATGTTCATCGTGTTACCTTGCTGCAGTCATCATACTTGGGTTATCCTGCCATCAGGCAGTCCCGCAGTCGGTCCGAATTCCAAAGTCTTGGTCCGGCGTCAGTTGCTGTCGCCTCTTCCCTGACGTCAGTGCGCCAGGGGTATATAAGTGGCATCCGAAGCCATTTTCTTCAGTCTTTCTTGCCGCACGGTGCCCGAAGCAGAAGCAGTTCGCAAGTGCCGGTCGGCCGACACCTGAGATTTTCGTTTTGAATTTCAGTCCGGCGTCTTCAGTAAAGCTAAGTACCCCGTTGGGGAACCTTTTCTTGCCTCAGTCCGATGCCAGAAAAAGTTAACAATTGCATTTCTTGTGGGAAGCAAATACCTCATACGGACTTCCACTCCTTTTGTATTCCTTGCCTAGGCCCAGACCACGACGTCACAGGTTGTCAGTTTTGCGCTAGGTTTAATAAACGAACTATCAAACGCCGTTTTGACTTCGCACGACATTACTTTGGTAGGAAATTTAATTATATCATGCCGTCGGAGCAGCCGACGACCGCCATTCATAAAAAACGCAAGGATAAGGCCAGGCAGCCTAGGAATAAGCCAGACCCCGAGGCCTCAGCTGCGCCTGTCGCCGGTTCTCCGGTTTTCAGTGAGGCGCCTACGCAGCCCCTGACGACCGCAGAACTGGAACCCCAGACAGCTGCGGATTCCCAAGCTGAGTCTACTAGGCCGACGCAGCCATCTACCGACACCGGAGCAAAACTAGACACCGGTGCAGTGGAAACACCTTCGGTTGCAGAAGGTGTCTTCAGACCGACTACACTCACCATTAAATCTTATGCCAAGCTTAAAACTCCTTTAAAATCTAAGAAAAATGTACATCAGTCTACAGTTCAAGGCCCCATGCGTAAGAAACAGATGCTTAAGATGGCTGAAGATTTGATTACCCTTATCAGGGGTTCCCATCCCCCTCCTGATAAAAGACAAAGACAAGAGGAGGATTATGCATCCTCTGACCAAGTTTCTCTCTCCTCAGATTCTTCTGAGGAACAGGATTACACTTTTCCACCTTATGAAGATTCTGATGCTGAAGACTCTATTCCCTCAGCATTTCCCCCTGAAGACTACTCTTTTGGGGAAACTTTACATACTATGAGGGAACATTTCCACTGGGAAGGCCAGGATTACTCAGATTCTAAGAAAAGGCTCCGAGAGTTCCTTTTACTACCCCAGCACAGACCTCTTGCTATCCCTCCTGTTTTAGATATTGTGGATGATGTTTATTTGGAGTCTAGTTTAAATCCAGACTCTCTACCTCCTGCTCCAGCCAAACCAGACAGATACTACATAGTACCTGACTCTCACAAATTCCTTTATAAAAGCCCTGTAGCTGACCCAGAAACAATTTCCCAGGGTCCTAAGGGAGCAAAAGCTTCTATGGCTAAAAATCCTGTGCCCTCTGAAAGGGATTCCAGAGCCCTAGATAGATGGGGAAAGAAAATATACACCTCAGCAAGTCTGGCTATGAGAGCATTAAATTGCCAGTTTCACATGTTGAAATATCAACAATTCCTAGTGTCTCAGTTAAAACAAAAAATGAGCACACATTCAGAACAGCCTGATTTCAAGGAAATGCAGGATCTGTTTCATGCAGCTGAACAGGTGGGCAAACATACTTTACAATGCGGATTTGATTCATTGGAAGCTTCCTGTAGAGCAGCTGTTACTGGCTCTGTCATACGTAGATATGCTTGGTTAAAAGAACAAACCCTCCCTGACCATGTTAAAGCAAAATTATTAGATGCACTTTTACAGCAGGATGTCTTATTTGGTGTCAAAGCAGAAGAGGTTTTAAAGAAAATGGAGGATAAGGCAAAGTCCATGCAAACGGTCAAGGATTTTTTGCAGGTACAACCCCTTCGTTTCAGCAGAAATTGGCCAACAAAAAACTGGTCCTTTCCAGCTTCAGACAGATCACAGAGGGGCAAATACAGACGCCCAAGGGGCAGAGGTCAGTCACAGGGCCCTTACAAACCTCGCCAATGGGGTTCTGCTACCCAGAAAGGAGGAGAAGACAGGCCCCAAGCTAACAGAAGACAAACACAATGAATCTATCCTCAAACTACCAAGCAGATCTCTACTGGTAAAACAAGGTAACCCCAAGCTACCATATAGGTGGCAATCCACTAAGCACAGAAGAGGTTATCAGGGACCTGGGGACCCAGGTTGACAGTGGCCTTTCTTTTGACACTCACATTGCTAAAGTGGTTAGAAAAACCTTCTACATTGCCCACCTGATCATGAAGCATGAAGGGATTCACATCCAGATCAAGTGAGGTTATTGTTCCCCTGTACTCTTCACTTATCAGACCAATGATCGAGTACAATGCCCCATTCGGGATGTATCTCACCCGACACCTGCAGCAATTGGAGAGACCCCAAAAGTTCCTCACCAAAAGGATAAAGGGACTCCAAAATCTGTCATATGCTGCCAGACTGAAGAAACTCCAGCTCTATTCAGTCGCATACCGTCTGCTCAGAGGTGACCTGTACCTGACATACAAGGCCATGTCCAACCCGGAATTAATGGGCATGCTCCACCTCAAAAAATCCAAATCTACCAGATCCACTAGAGCAAGCGACTTAAACTTTAGCACGGATATAAATAGGACATGCTGGAGGGATAGATTTGTCACCCAGAGACTCCCTATGTTGTGGAATAAAATCCTGGTCCATGTGAGGCAGAGCACCTCGTTGGCTCTGTTCAAGAGAAATCTTGACCGGTGGATGGGTGATAGTAGGTTTACCCCGGGAATCATCTCTGTCACTGCTGGACAGAGGCACAACAAACTAATGGGCACAGTATTTTTTAACATAAGGGGTGGCGTAAGACACAAAAACTCTGGGCTAGGCTTATAAGTGCCTTAGGGCAGATAGCCTAGTATTAACCTATGAACCTATGGTAACTCCCTTGGGAGGAAAACTAGCATTTTTTGCAGACAACTGGCACATCATCACAAAAGACAAATGGGTTCTAAACATTATCTCAAGGATGCAGATTCCACTTTCATACCTTACCAAGGATCAAAGGAATGCCAAACCTGTCACCAAATCAATGGGCAGAGGCACAAAAACAAATTACAGCTCTCATGAACATGAGAGCCATTCAACAGGTACGTACACAGGAGCAAGGACAAGGATTTTACTCAAGACTCTTCCTAGTCCCAAGAAAGGACAAAGCATAGAGACCCATTCTGGATCTTTCAATTCTGAACACCTATCTGCAAGTACCA
The DNA here is from genome assembly GCF_019279795.1 of Protopterus annectens. Classification (NCBI taxonomy): domain Eukaryota; kingdom Metazoa; phylum Chordata; order Ceratodontiformes; family Protopteridae; genus Protopterus; species Protopterus annectens. The sequence goes on along the minus strand of NC_056729.1, from coordinate 269,769,548 downwards.
AAATTCAAGATGCTAACACTACAGCAGCTTCTTCCCATGCTGGGCAAGAATTGCTTGGCTAGTCACTTTGGACCTCAAGGAGGCATACCTGCATGTCCCTATCAGACAAAATTGCAGAAGATACCTCCGCTTCATTGCAGGTTCAACGCATTATCAATTCTCTGCACTGCCCTTTGGCTTATCTACTGCGTCCAGGGTCTTCACAAAATGTCTGGCACCAGTAATTGCATACTGCAGACAAAGAGGAATTCAAATATACCCATACCTGGATGCCTTATTCAAGCAGAAAACAAGGACATTATTTTAAGGCATCTGGCATTTGTCAAACACCTTCTAAGTTGCCTAGGGTACACAGTAAACGAAAATAAATCAAAACTAGTGCCCGCACAAAACATAATATTCCTGGGTGCCAGCTTGAATACAACGGCCCAGATGGCTTATCTCACGCCAGACAAGCAACAACAGCTGTTTCAATATTTCAAAATAATGGCAACAAAGACCCAACTTCCTGCAAGAAAAATTCTGCAGGCCTTGGGATTCATGGCATCTTGCATACTACTAATACCATTTGCAAAACTGCATATGAGGAAATTACAATGGTACCTGAAAAGTATATGGACTCAGCACAGCCACAGCTTGGAAACAATGATACCACTTATTCCCTGTCTTCAACAGGAGTTTCTATGGTGGGCACAGGCATGTCACCTCAACAAGGGTCAGCCTTTCACCTTACCCACAACCAGGCAAACTATGACAACAGATGCATCGGACTATGCCTGGGGAGCACACATGGCAGGGCAGTGCATTCAGGGCAAGTTGACTACAGATCAGAGGCATCTGCATATCAATCAAAAAGAAATGCTAGCAGTACAGAATGCCCTAACAGCTTTCAAGGACCTTCTACACCCAGGACAACTAATAATAAAGACGGACAATATCACAGTCATGTGGTACATAAACAAGCAAGGGGGCACACATTCCTACCCTCTATGCAGGCAAGCAATGACCTTGTGGAACACTGCACTGTCTTACCAGGTTCAATTACAAGCACAATTCCTCCCAGTAAAGAAAAACACATTGGCAGACGACCTAAGCAGAAACATCATGGATCCACACGAATGGAAACTAGATCCACAAGTATTTGCAATGATAGCTCAAAGATGGGGACACCCAGACATAGATCTGTTTGCAAGCCCCCACAACCACCAACTTCAAAAATTTTGCACAAGGACCTTCCATCCACTAGCTTGGAAAGTGGATGCCCTCTCATTCAGCTGGAAAACATTAACAGTGTATGCCTTCCCTCCACTGCCTCTTCTAGCAAAGGTACTGCTGAAAGTCAGATTAGAGAGGCCATAAATGATACTCGTTGCACCAGACTGGCCACGCCAGCATTGGTATCCAATTTTAAGGAACATGGCCCACCATGGATTTTGCCACAATTTCCTCACCTGCTCACCCAGCGAGACAATCTGATTCTACACAGCCAGCTCAAGACTTTAAACCTGGCTGCATGGCAAATTACCTAAACAACCAGACAGCACCTTTATCCAAAGCAGTTATGGATGTCATTCTGGAGGCCAGGAGGCCCAGCACCAGGAAAACATATTCAGACAAATGGAAAAGATTTTGCGCCTGGAACCAGGCTAAAGGCCTAAATCCCCTTGATCCAAACATCCCTCAGATTCTACAATATTTAACTGAGATGTTACACAAAGGACTTTCCTTTTCATCCCTTAAAATCCACGCCTCAGCAATTTCATCTCATTACAGCACAGATCCTCCTTTATTCTCTCATCCACTCTTAAGACAGTACTTCAGAGGGGCTAAGAACTTAAGACCGCCAAGGAGAACTCCAACACCTACTTGGGATCTCAACTTTGTTCTGGAAAAGCTTACATTGCCACCCTTTGAACCAGCTTTTTCAGCTGATTTAAAATTTCTTTCATGGAAAACTGCCCTACTACTAGCAATAACTTCAGCTAGAAGAGTCTCAGAGCTACAGGCACTAATGGCAGTGGAACCTTTCCTCATTTTTCATCAAGACAGTCTCTCTATGAACTAATCCTTCCTTTATGCCAAAGGTGGTATCCAGTGTGGCCCTAAACCAAACCACTCACTTGCCCGTCTTCTTCCCAAATCCCCAGAACAAAGGAGAAAGACTCCTGCACTCTTTGGACATTCACAGGCAATTACGTTACTACTTGGATAAAACTAAGGCTTTCAGAAAAACTGACCAGCTTTTTGTAGCCTGTGCTACAGGATCACAAGGAAAAGCCATCTCAAAACAGACCATTTCTAATGGATAGGGAATTGCACACGATTCTGCTACACACCTCATGGGAAACCAGTACCTGCTAACATTAGGTCCCACTCCACCAGGGCTACAGCTACATCAGCAGCCTTTCTCAGGGGAGTGCCAACCAAGGATATTCTGGAAGCTGCTACTTGGAGTTCAGTGCACACCTTCTCCAAGCACTATCACTTACCTCTATACTCTAAGACTAGAGCTGGTTTTGCCACTGCAGTTCTGCAGGGCTTACTAGCTTCTAACCCTATTTGACTCCACCTCCCATCCTTGGCTTTGGGATTCAACCAAAGTGTGATGACTGCAGCAGGGTAAAACAATGAACATAGTACAGTTTTGTACCTACCATAAATGTAGATGTTAGAGTGTTCACCCTGCTGCAGTCCAGGTTACCCTCCCTCCATCCCCTCTGAACTAGCTGAACTTCTCTACCACTCTATCCTATGCTACCTCTGTGGTGTATTTGCTTGTGCCTAAGGGTATTGTTTTATTTTTATATAGCTATATGTGTGTGTGTGTGTGTGTGTGTGTATATATATATATATATATATATATATATATATATATATACATATATATATATATATATCTTGCCTACCTATTGGGGGCACCTGACAATCTGGGGCAAGAAAAACTGAAGAAAATGGCATCGGATGCCACTTGTATACCCCTGGCATACTGACGTCAGGGAAGAGGCGACAGCAACCGACGCCAGACCAAGACTTTGGAATTCGGGCCGACTGCGGGGACCGCCTGAAGGCAGAATAACCCAAGTGTGATGACTGCAGCAGGGTGAACACACGAACGTCTACATTTATGGTAGGTACAAAACTGTAATTTTTTTCCACTCCAACTAGACCGTACCCCAAATGGCAGCAAAGTGAAAAAATGTGGTTCCGAAAACCTCAAGGAGCTTTCCAGAACACACCTACTGATACCCCCTCTAGAGGCAGAGGAGGGGGCAAAATTGGAAGACGCCGTCCTGCTCTGGAGGCAGTTGGGGGTCGCTTGGCTTTATACCCAAACACCTGGCTAAACATTACAGCGGATCCTTGGGTAAAAAGCGTCATTACCAGAGGTTATTACATTCCCTTTACAAAACCCCCACCCATAGGTACAAGGATCCCAGATGTTCCAACCAGTCTGAGAAAACTAGCGGCCATAGAAATCCAAAACCTGCTAGACAAAAGTCATCCAGCCAGTCCCGGCAGACCAAATAGGATCTGGAACTTACTCAAGGTTCTTTTTAGTTCCAAAGAAAACAGAGGACTGGAGGGCCCATACTAGACCTCAGCAAACTCAACACCTTTGTCAAGAAGGAAAAGTTCCGGATGGTCATTCTGCATTCGATTCTCCCGTTCTTAGTAACGGGCGATTGGATGTGCTCTATAGATCTCAAGGATGCGTACTATCACATCAAAATGAACAGATCATCCAGAGATCACCTACGTTTCCGGCTGGGGGCCAGTCATTGCCAATTCAGAGCCCTGCCTTTTGGTCTCACCACAGTCCCCAGGATGTTCACCAAATGTATGACAGTGGTCACAGCTCACCTGAGACGGTTGGGATTCCGGGTGTTTCCATATCTGGACGACTGGCTCCTCACTGCCACCTCCAGGCATCAACTAATCCAAGCAAGAGACTACACCATAGATCTTTGTTCCCAGTTGGGCATAACCCTGAACTTCGACAAATCTGCGTTATCGCCCTCGCAGCATATCATTTATAGGGGCAGAACTGGACACCGTCAATGCAAGGATCAGGTTGCCCCAATCAAGAATCCTAACTCTAAAAAATCAATTATCCAGTCTCTTAGCCTGCAACAAAGCTCCAGCGTCCCAGATACTACAGCTTTTAGGCACGATGGCAGCCACATTGATAGCAGTTCCGTTAGGCCGCATGCACATGCGAATACTCCAGTGGTTACTCTTCGCGCAATGGTCTTACCAACAACTGGCTATGTTACACGAGATCCGGTTAACCAATCTTTGCAAGAAGGATCTCAGTTGGTGGTTGAACAGCGACCAAGTGATAATCGGACGTCCCTTCGTTCTTCCCCAGCCATCAGCCACAGTGACCACGGATGCTTCCCTGATAGGGTGGGGGGGGGGCTATTTCAGGGAAAGACGCTCCAAGGCACTTGGTCAGTCATGGAAACACACTTGCATATAAATGTCCTAGAGCTGAGAGCGGTGTTCCTAGCGTTGCAACACTTTCATGACTCTCTTCCTCCAGGCACAATTGCTATCCAGACGGACAACATGTCGGTTGTCTGGTACATCAACAAATAAGGGGTAACCAGATCGTACCCTTTATGCCGGGAGGCCCTAAGAATTTGGCAATGGGCTGTATCCACCAGACGCTTTCTGATAGCAACGCACATCCCGGGGTCATCCAACGTGATAGCAGACAAACTAAGCAGAGCCATGTTGTTGCCCCACGAGTGGTCTCTCAAACAACAGGTGGCGGAAAACATTTTCCGCAGATGGGGCCAGCCTTGCTGCGACCTATTTGCATCTCCGATGAATTCCAAATGCAGCAGCTACTTTGCCCTTTATCCCCCACCGGGGAACGAACCCAGGGGCGTGCTCGTACACGATTGGCCCCCGGGCCTCCTATATGCCTTTCCGCCAATACCTCTAATTCCCAAATTCATGCAGAAAGCCAAAAGTCTGGGAAGGACTGTGATTTTGATAGCCCCGTCTTGGCCTCGACAGATTTGCTTTCCCTTCCTGCAGAAGTATCAAGTGGAAGAACCATGGATCCTGGACCCAGTGCCGGATCTTCTGACTCATTCGTCGGGAGTTCTCCATCTCTCCCTCACTTCCCTAAAACTGACAGCTTGGCTGCTCCGATTCCCACATTAGCCAGGTCACAAGATTTGTCTTCTACGGTCCCACATATTATAGTTTCCTCTCATAAACTATCCACCAGGAAACTATATAATAGCAAATGGAAATGATTTGTTCACTGGGTTTCTCAACATGACACTGACCCTTATGTAGCACCTGTTCATACCATCTTAGAGTTCTTGCCTTCCTTGTTCCATGATGGCGCGGCAGCTGCCACCATTGGAGTTCAATTGGCTGCTATCTCAAACTTCCATGTAGGCTTTAACGGCTCTAACATCATGTCGCATAGACTATGTAAAGCATTCTTAAAAGGAACTCACCATCTCAGGCCACCTATTAGGCATCCTATCTACCCCTGGAATTTGAATCTGGTTTTATCCCAATTGATGCTCACGCCCTTTGAACCTGCTTCATCTTGTCATTTAAAATTTTTGTCTTGGAAAACTTTATTCCTGGTAGCCATTACATCTGCACGTAGGGTCTCCGAACTTCAAGCCTTGTCCTCCAAAACCCATACTTGATTTTTTCACCCTGATAGGGTATCCCTCAGAACTAATCCTACCTTTCTTCCCCAAGATCTCTTCAGAAAATAACTTAAATCAGTCCGTTGAGCTCCCAACCTTCTTCAAACACCATACCAACAAACCTGAATATATGTTACACAAGCTTGATGTACATAGACAACTGCAGTTCTATCTAGATAGAATTTCAGACAATCGGATCAACTCTTCATGTCTCATGCAGAGAATAAGAAAGGTTTCGCAGTGTCAAAAACCACACTGTCCAAGTGGCTCTCTGACTGCATCACATTAATTTATGCTTCCACTAATCAACCATTAGAAACTAAAATCAAAGCCCATTCTACACGAGCTGTTTCTACATCATTGGCTCTTGCAGCTCACTTGCCTTTAGATACCATCTGTGCAGCTGCCACGTGGTCAAAACCTCACACGTTTATCACTCATTACAAAGTGGATAGGACCTCCAGGGACAGGGCTACGTTTGGTTCCACTGTGCTCAGGAATGTTCTCCCGTGAGCCACCCAGGATTAGGGTGCTTGGGGCTACTGCGTGTAAGAACAAAACGGCGAGATAGAACAACTTCACGTAAAGAAGTTATGTCCTTACCATAACGTTCCATGAGAGTTGTTCATCTTGCCTTTTTGTTCTTACATTCCCGCCCACCTTCCCCCTCCAGTTGAGTGAGATGGTTGCCTTGGAGGACTGGTTCAGTTGTCAGTCTGTTTTATACATTCCTACTCTTCTTGTTTACTTCTATTTTTATAGTTACCTAAGTAGGTACACTACATAGTCTTATTCTGTCGGTAGGCTGTCTTAGTTGCAACATACTAGATCTGGGGATTCACAGTAGAGCATCATGGGATATACACTAGGTCTCGAGCTTGTCTGAGAGTCTGAGCTTGAATAGCGGCCGATTCGGAGCCGAGGGATCGGCTCCGACCCACGTGTAAGAACAAAAAAGCGAGATGAACAACTCACATGGAACGTTATGGTAAGGACATAACTTCTTTTTTCCATCCTAGGAAAACTGGAATTCATAGTCAACTTCAGAACATCAGTCCTTACCCCATCTCAAGACCACATTTTCCTGGGTTGTCGAATCCAGACAGGCATAATGAAAGTGTGTCTGCCACCCCAAAAGGTGCAGGACTCTCTCTCTCTTCTTCCCTTAAACCACATTACGACCAGAAAGGTGTTCTTCGTGTTTCACTGTTGCAGTCATCACTCTTAGGATATCTGCCTGCAGGTAGCCCTCAGTCAGCCCGAATACCAGAGACTTAGTATTTCTGTGTTGGATGCTGTTGCTCCAGGACTGACGTCAGGTCGTCAGGGGTATAAAAACAGGCAGCCAGCATCATTACGTCAGTCTTTCTTGCCAAGGAGCCCGAAGCAGAAGCACTTCACAAGTGCCGGCCGCTGCCTGAATTTTCATTTACGAATTGAATAATCCTGAAGTCTTCTAAAGAAGACCCCTTTGGAGATGCTTTTTTCTTGCTCTAACCGATGTCAGAAAAAAAGTTAACAATTGTCTTGCCTGTGGAAAGCAAATACCACACAGAGATTTTCATTCTTACTGCGTCCCCTGTTTAGGCCCAGACCACGACATACCTCGCTGTCAGTTTTGTGCCTTGTCCAATGCCCAAACCATTCGTCTGGCTCTCAATGTCACTAAATTCTTTCACTTTCGATCTCCATATTCCAAAATGGCTTCGATAAGCCATCCGACTTCGATATTCCGAAAAAATGTAAGGATAAAGACAGAGACAGACCACATAGGTCCAAAGCTGCGGACAACGCTTCTGTTAAGATAGTCGCCAGTTCACCGGTACTCAGTGAGGCGACTTCACAGCCCCTGATGCTCGCTTCTATGGATTCGCAGGCCTCTACCAAGACCCATTCGGAGTCCGGTACGCTGCAAGACTCTTCTTCAACTATGGAACCTGCAGATGTCTCTATCTTCGATGGTTCCAGAGCCGCTGTGCAGGCAACGGCTTCTGAGGCAGTTCTTCGCTCTACCGATCAACTCAAACTGACAACTTTTTTATCTAAAACTACTGAGTTTCTTAGGTCAAGAGTATGCACTACGCCTAGAAAACCGATGACCAAAGCGCATGTACCTGCTCCCATGTCACAATGACAATGGCAGAACACCTTATTACGCTGATTAGAGGAAGTTAGCCCTCCCCTGCTAAGAGGAAGAGAGACCAGTCCCCCTGCAGCTTCAACAGACCAGGAGTCCAATGACTCTGAGGTATCTGATTATGAAGACATGCCCTTATCTGCTTATGAGGATTCAGATGCAGAGGAATCCATTCCCTCTGCCTCCCCTCCAGAGGATTTTTCCTTTGGTGAAACCTTACATACTTTGAGAGCATTTCCAATGGGAATGCCAAGACTATCCTCAGTCCAAAATGAGACTCGGAGAATTCCTAGATTTGCCACAGCACAGGCCTTTAGCAGTGCCTCCTGTCCTGGAAGTTGTTATTGATGTTTTTATGGAAGCCAGCCTTACTCCTGTACTTTGCCTCCTGCCCCTGGGAAACCAGACCGGTACTACAGAGTACCTGACTCTCTCAAATTTCTTTTCAAGAATCCTACTGCTGACCCATAGATCATTTCCCAGGGGCCTAAAGGTGTCTATATTAAAACATCGAAGTTTCAAAACTTCGAATGTTCTAATATTGACCCATATTCAGCGAAAGCAGAAAACATCAAACATACAGAACAGCAAATTTTTTCCTAGGGAAAAAATTTACTGTTCCAAAACACACGCACACCAAACAAACAGCAATCCACACACATACACCTAAAATCATACACCTAACCCTACACTAAACTATACACACACCACTTTCTACTTACCTTAACCCTATGGTCCGTCAGTATCGCACACTCACCTCACCCGTGCCCTAACCCTAACTCACCTAAGCCTCACGTCCACACAATCGCACACATACCTAACCCACTCCCTAACCCAAACTCACCTAACCCGCCCTAACCCTCATGTCCACACAACCACACACATACCTAACCCGCACCCTAACTAACCTAACCCGCACTTAATCGCGCACTTACCTGAACCCGGCCCATAACTTTCCATCACAGCGCTGAAAATACTGAAGCAACAGAAATGGACAACCCAGTTCTTTCCCTATGAAAAAATTCAGTTTTCTGTTGCTGTGATATTTTCAGCTTTCGCTGAATAGGGGTCGATAGTAGAACATTCGAAGTTTTGAAACTTCGATGTTCTAATATAGACCCGCCTAAAGGTATCAAGGGAACTACAGCCAAGAATCCCCACCCCTTCGGACAAGAATTCCAGAGCTTTAGACAGATGGGGTAAGAAGGTATATACCTCTGCAACTCTTGCTGTTAGGACATTAAATTGTCAGTTTCACATGCTGAAGTACCAGCAACATATTATGGAACTTATTAAACAAAAAGTGGCAACCTTTACAGACTGTGCAGAAAATAAGGAATTGCAGGAGCTTATGCACTCTGCAAGCCAAGTCAGCAAGCATAGTTTGGAGTGTGGCTTTGACACCCTAGAAGCATCTTGCTGGGCAGCAGTCACTGGTTCTGTACTGAGAAGACATGCTTGGCTCAAGGATCAGACCTTGCCATACCATGTCAAATCAAAGTTATTAGACGCTCCTTTGAACAAGGACAGTTTGTTTGGCACCAAAGCAGAAGAGGTTATTAAAAAGATGGAAGAAAAAGCTAAGTCTATGCAGACTGTTAAAGAATTCTTACAAGTGCAACCCCCTAGATTCAGTAGGCATTGCCCTTCCAAACACTGGTCCTTTCCAGCCCCCTCCAGGCCATCTCAAGCCAGACCCAGAGGAAACGGACCACCCAGACTACAGTCTCAGGGTATGCAGAGATCTAAGCAATGGAGTGCCCCCACCCCCAAAGCAGGGAGTGATAAGCCACCTCCTTATGGGAAAAAACTCACAATGACTTCTCTACTCCACTCCCCACCCCTGCCCAATTGCTTGTGCCCCTAGGAGGAAAACTTGCCCTTCATGCAAAAAACTGGATGTCCATCACACAAGACCGATGGGTCCTCAACATTCTATCCCAGGGGTACAAGTTTTACTTCTTCTCACTGCCACCCCCAAAGGGGGGGGGTTCCCAGACCTTCCTCCAAACCAGTTGGCAGAGGCTCAAAGCCAAGTTCTTTCCCTGCTGTCCATCAGAGCTATTCATCCAGTGGAAACAGATAGGTCAAGGATTCTATTCCAGACTCTTCCTGGTACCCAGAAAAGAGGGCTTTTGGCATCCAATCCTGGAGCTTTCAATTCTCAGCAAATTCTTGGTGGTACCAAAATTCAAAATGCTTACCCTGCAACAGCTTCTGCCTATACTAGCCAAGGATGCCTGGTTAGTCACCCTAGACTTAAAAGAAGTCTATCTACATATCCCTATAAGAGACTCATGCAAGTAGTATCTGTGTTTTAGGGCCGGATCTATGCATTATCAGTTCTCTGCACTTCCCTTTGGCTTACCCACTGCGCCCAGGGTATTCACAAAATGCCTGTCTCCAGCCATTGCATACTGCAGGCAGAGAAATATCCAGATTTACCCGTACTTGGACGACTATCCGGCGGACAGTCAGGAATTGCAGTTGCAGCACCTGACATTTGTGAAAAACCTTCTCACTTCCTTGGGGTACACCATCAATGAAAAGAAATGAAAACTGGTACCCCGTCAAAAGATTGTATTCCTGGGAGAAAGCTTGGACACAGCATCCCAGATGGCATTCCTCACTTCAGAAAAACAAACTTATCTGACAGCCTACTTCAAACAATTGGCCATCAGAACCAAGCTATCTGCAAGAAAAATACCGCAGGCCCTAGGGTTCATGGCTTCATGTATACTGCGAATTCCATATGCAAGACTGCATATGAGGAAACTTCAATGGTACTTAAAACGTCTTTGGTGCCAACATTCTCAGGGCCTGTCATTCTTATCATGCCCTGTCTAAGGACAGAGTTCATTTGATGGGCAGAAGCATGCAACCACAATAAGGGACTACCCTTTACTCTACCCTGTACCGCTCAGACCCTAATCACAGACCCATCAGACTATGCCTAGGGACAGCAAATGCATTCAGGGCCACTGGAGCCCAAGTCAAATTCATCTGCACATCAACCAAGAAGAGATGCTAGCTGTGCAGAATGCCCTGACAGCTTTCAGATCCCTACTCTTTCCAAGACAACAACTAATAAAATCAGACAACACCACAGTTATGTGGTACATCAACAAGCAGGGGGGAACCCACTCTTACCTACTCTGCAGGTTAGCCATAGCCCTGTGGAACACGGCCTTGGACATGCAAGTCCAGGTGCAAGCTCAATTTCTGCCAGGCAAACAAAATTCACTGGCAAACGATTTAAGCGGAAATCTCGTAGACCCACACGAGTGGCAATTGGAGCCCAGCACCTTCAACCTACTGATTCAGAAATGGGGGACACCAGAGGATGGATCTTTTTGCCGCCTCCTACAACCACCAGCTCAGCAAATTCTGCACCAGAAATCCTCACAGCAGGGCCTGGAAAGTGGATGCTGTATCTTCTCAGTGGGAAAATCTCTCAATCTATGCCTTTCCCCCCTCTACCCCTCCTCTCAAGCGTATTACTCAAGATAAGACAGGACAGACCAAGGACAATTCTGATTGCCCTGGACTGGCCACGCCAGCACTGGTACCCACTCCTGCGCACCCTGGCATCTACACCAGAACCCAAACCTGCTCTCTCAGTAGGAGGGACAGATTTCGCATACTGCAAACCCTAAATCTTGCAGCCTGGCTTATTCCTTGAATTCTTCCCCAGCAGTGCTAAGCAAACAGGTGCTGGGCTTCATTCTTGAAGCCAGAACACCCAGTACAAGAAAATCCTATGCTGATAAGTGGCAAAGGTACTGCTCCTGGATTCAATCCTAAAGGAGAGGACACAACTCTGCCCTCCCTGCCTCTAATCCTGGATTACTTAGCTGATCTACTCCACAAAGACCTGTCTTTCTCCTCCATTAAGATACATGGCTCAGCCATTTCGGCTCATTACAACACTGAGCCACCTCTATTCTTGCACCCTCTTATCAAACAGTTCCTGAGAGGTGCAAACAACTTAAGGCCACCACGGAGAGCACCCACCCCTGCTTGGTACCTTAACGTCTACTGGAAAAGCTCACCCCCCCCCCTTTGAACCTGCAGCGTCAGCAGAGTTAAAATTCCTCTCTTGGAAAACAGCCTTGCTTCTGGCCATCACTCCAGCTAGAAGAGTGTCTGAGCTACAAGCACTTATGGTTGTGGAACCCTTCATTATTTTCCTTACTGACAGGGTTTCCCTCAGGACTAACCCTTCTTTTATGCCTAAAGTGTGGTGTCCAGTGTGGCTCTCAACCAATCCACCCATTTGCCAACTTTCTTCCCTAATCCTTAGAATAAAGGGGAAGGGATCCTGCACTCCTTGGATGTGCACAGACAGCTCAGATTATACCTTGATAGGACTAAGCCCTTCAGAAAATCTGACCAGTTACTAGTCAAATTTGTAACGGGCAGAGGGCAAGGCCATTTCAAAGCAAACAATTTCCAAGTGGATAGCACACTGCATGCATTTCTGCTACAAGCACCATGGGAAACCAACCCCTCAGGGGGTCAGCACACATTCCACTAGGGCAACATGTACCTCTACAGCATTTCTCAAGGGAGTCCCTTCCAGGGACATCCTGGAAGCTGCTACCTGGAGTTCTGTACACACCTTCACCGAGCATTACCACCTGCCTATCTTTTCCAAAGCCAGGGCAGGTTTTGCAACAGGGCTGGCTAGTATGCCTTGCAAGACTGCTTGCTCTTCTTTACTGCCTCCACCCTTCTTCAGCTTTGGGTATCCACCCAAGTGTGATGACTGCAACAGTGAAACACAAAGACTCCCATCCACTAGAATACCACATTCCTCTCATCCCTTGTCTGAAGAGGGAACTACTCTGGTGGATCCAACAGGTCAACCTAAACCCAGGACTGCCTGTTCATCTTCTTGACCCAGTCTAAGAATTCTACTCAGATACATCAGACATGGGCTGGGGTCCAGCCCTGAGCAAATGTGCAGTTCAGGGAAGGTGGGCTTCCTCACAGGAAAAGGAACACATCAACATAATGGAAATGCGAGCATTGCTCCTAGCCTTACAAGCATTTCACTCCCTCCTTTGCCTAGGCGTTCTCAAACTGTTAGTCAACAACAAGACTGTACTCTGGTATGTAAACAAGCAAGGGGAACAAAATCCTACCTCCTTTTGCAGGCTGGGTTTTCTGTTATGGGAATTCCTGGCCCAATACAACACGACATGAGGCAGTGTACGTCCCCTACAACAAGAGTTTTGTGGCAGACTCACTGAGCATGTCCTGGACCCAGTCCCATGAATGGATGCTTCACAGGGATGGGTTCCTGGACATAGTCCACCAGTGGGTTATTCCACACACATTTATTTGCTTCCTCACTGAACAGGCAACTTCCAAAGTTTTGTGCCAGAGTTCCAAGTCCTCTGGTTTGGAAAGTGGACTCCCACTCCTTCACATGGAAGGGGATGTTTCTTTATGCATTCCCTCACTCCTCTTCCTGTAATGCCAAAATGTTCTGCTCAAAATCCAACAGGACCAACCAAAAATCTTGCTGGTGACTCTCTCTTGGCCAAGACAGCACTGGTTCCCCTTCTCTTGCATCTAGCCAAGAGCCATCACCACAATTTACCCCACAGAGTGGACCTTCTCACACACAACAAAGAATCCCTGATGCATCCACACCTGTCAGCACTGCAACTGACACTGTGGGTGGTAGGATTCTAATTCCTTTCGGGCACCTATTCTCTGAGGATGTGCTCAGGGTTTTGCAAGAGGCCAGAAAACCTTATACCAGGAAATCTTTCATTTCCAAATGGAAACATTTTTACTGTGGCTTTTCTAAGAACCAAGACCTACTGACAGTGGGAATCCCAGTGGTTCTGTCCTGTTTGACAGAATTGCTGTCTGCTGGCTTGGTTTATTTGTCAGTTAAAGCTCACATGTCAGCTATTTCTGCTTGTCTGCCTTTATCCCCCAATCTAGCATCCTGGTTTGAGGTGAAACTATTTGTTAAAGGCGTCCTCCACATTAGGCCTCCCAGGGAACATATCCCTCCTTCTTGGGACCTTAATTTTGTTGTTGAGAGATTGACACTTCCCCCTTTTGAGCCCGCTTTTTCAGACAGTCTTAAGCATTGCTCTTGGAAAGTAGTTTTGCTAGTGGCCCTGACTTCAGCTAGCAGGGTGTCGGACCTTCAAGCCCTCATGGCTGCCCCCCCCCCCCTTCCGTGGTCTTCCAGAAGGACAGGGTATCCTTGAAAACTAAACACTCCTTTATGCCCAAAGTGGTTAATGAGCTATCCCTTAACCATTCCATTCAACTGCCCATCTTCTTACCTTCTCCACAAAACCACAGTGAGATCCTGCACTCATTAGATGTTCAAAAACGACTGAGATTTTACCTGGACAAGACTAAAACTATCAGGAAATCTGATTAACTTTTTGTTAATTTTCATCTCAGACTATTTCTTCTTGGATATCTAAGACTATTTCCTTTTGCTACACGCTCCATGGGAAGAACCTTCCCTCACCTGTGACAGCCCATTCCACCAGAGCTGTGGCTTCATCCAAGGCATTCTTCAAAGGATTGAATAACAGTGCCATCCTTGAAGCATCCACTTGGTCTACTATTCATACCCTTACCAAGTACTACAAACTGGATGCTATTTCTAGATCCAAAACTGGCTTTGCTAAAGCCATTTTACATGGCTTCATTGAGAACTCCTCTGCTCCTTCCTCCTCCCTTTCTTTGGCACTCTCCCTCAAGTGAAGAATACTGCAACAAGTGAATAGAAGGACATAGGAAAGTTGTGTGAAATCTTGCCCTAATCATAGAAGTCGTCCTCTTCACTGCTGCAGTATTTTATACTTCCCACCTTCCCTACTGGCCTCTTGCTTTTCCTAGATGTTCTGACCACTCAATTCCTTAGTCTGGCATTTCTCCTAGAGCATTCAGTGTGAGTGTGGTACATGCATATGTCCCTTTTTATGGCCTACTTCCAACTACAGCCTATGTGTGACGTATCACGTACCATACAGTAGTGAAGACTTTTGTATACTGGCCAACGTTGGGTTGCCTCCTATTGGATGATATCTCTCAAGTGAAGAATACTGCTGCAGTAAAGAAAAGGACATCTATGGTTATGTTAAGATTTTACACAACTGTACTTTCCGACAGTTTTCTCCTTATTTCTCTACAGTTTTACTTCATTGTATTTGCGCTGCCTAGCCTCAGGTGTTTTTTCTGTCCATCCACATCTCATTTTTTGCACATAGGATAAGTGTCTCACATCAACAGTGACATTCATCTACAGCCAGTGTTCTCAGTGCCAGGTTGGTTTTATCACCTGCTCCTTAACTGCACTGTTGGTTGTTATTACTAGGTATTGCAGTTTGTTGCTGTTAAAGTTTAGATATTTTGTAGTGCTTTGTTTAAAATGGAGAGTAAAACATTTAAGAATGAAGGTGCAGTCAGAAAATACCACTTTGGAGAAAATATTCTGTGTGCCTATTTAGTTGAAGAGCATGTTGCTTCAGCCTTTCAAATTTGTAAAGCCTTTACTCCTACAGCTTGAAACAGGAAAAAGTTCTTTAGTATGGAACGAGGATCACCACCCACCTGTAATGGAACTTCAACCATGTTTCTGCTTCTGAACCACCTGCTTCAGGTTTTTGCTGCTTCAGTCTCCAGGGTTAAACTTGTTGGTGTTTGGCATGAATCTGTCTTCTGCAAGAAAAAAAAAATAAATAAAAAGACAGGTGTAGGTCTAATGAGAGAAAGAAATTCGCTCCATGTCCCCAGCCTAAAAAACTGAAATGAAGGAAAACTCTTATTCTCCTACTGTATCAAACTACTATATCAAAGATGCACATTCAGGCAGAGAATTTTCTATTAAGATGGTCAGAACTGAAAGTTTAACAGATGTTCATCATGTTACCCTGCTGCAGTCATCACACTTGGGGTATCCTGCCGTCAGGCGGTCCCGCAGTCGGCCCGAATTCCAAAGTCTTGGTCCGCCGTCGGTTGCTGTCGCTTCTTCCCTGACGTCAGTGCGCCGGGGGTATATGAGGCATCCAATGCCATTTTCTTCAGTCTTTCTTACTGCGCGGTGCCCGAAGCAGAAGCAGTTCGCAAGTGCCGGTCGGCCGACACCTGAGATTTTCGAATCGAGTTTCAGTCCGAAGTCTTCAAAGCTAAGTACCCCATTGGGGAACCTTTTCTTGCCTCGGTCCGATGTCAAAAGAAGTTAACAATTGCATTTCTTGTGGGAAGCAAATACCTCATAAGGACTTTCATTCTTACTGTATACCTTGCCTAGGCCCAGACCATGATGTCACTGGTTGTCTGTTTTGTGCTAGGTTCAATAAGCGAACTATAAAGCGACGCTTTGATTTCGCACGACACTACTTCAGTAGGAAATTTTATTACACTATGCCGTCGGAGCAACCAGCTACCGGCGTGTATAAAAAACGCAAAGATAAAGACAGGCAGCCTAGATCCAAGCCAGACTCCGAGGCCTCGGCTGGGCCGGTCGCCGGTCCTCCGGTTTTCAGTGAGGTGTCTACGCAGCCCCTGGCTACCGCAGAATCGGAACCCCAGACCACTTCGGATTCTCTAGCAGAGAGTTCTAGGCCAACGCAGCCATTTTCTTTAGGCCCTACAGACGACGTTGCAGGAGGAGAAGCTGGTGCTGTAGAAACACCTTCGGTTTCAGAAGGTGTCTTCAGACCGACTACTCTCACCATAAAATCTTATGCTAAGCTTAAGACTCCTCTAAAACCAAAAAAGACTGCACTTCAGTCTCCAGTTCAAGGCCCCATGCCTAAGAAACAAATGCTTAAAATGGCTGAAGATTTGATTTCTTTAATCAGGGGTTCCCAACCTCCCCCCCGACAAAGGCCTAGACAAGAGGAGGATTATGCCTCCTCTGATCAAGTGTCTATTTCCTCAGGCTCCTCTGAGGAACAGGATTACTCCTTTCCCCCTTATGAAGATTCTGATGCTGAAGATTCCATTCCCTCAGCTTCTCCCCTTGAAGACTATTCCTTTGGGGAAACCTTACATACCATGAGGGAACATTTCCACTGGGAAGGTCAGGACTACTCCGATTCAAAGAAAAGGCTCCGAGAGTTTCTTTTACTCCCCCAGCACAGACCACTTGCTATCCCCCCAGTTTTAGACATTGTGGATGATGTTCATTTAGAATCTAGTCTAAATCCAGATTCTCTGCCTCCTGCTCCAGCCAAACCAGATAGATACTATAGAGTGCCTGACTCACACAAATTCCTTTACAAAAGCCCTGTTGCTGATCCAGCGACAATCTCCCAGGGTCCCAAAGGGGCTAAGGTTTCTATGGCCAAAAATCCTGTACCCTCTGAAAGGGACTCCAGAGCACTAGATAGGTGGGGGAAGAAGGTTTACACCTCAGCTACTCTGGCTATGAGAGCACTAAATTGTCAATTTCACATGCTTAAATACCAGCAATTCCTAATGTGTCAAATAAAACAAAAGATGATCACGCACCCTCAACAGTCTGAATTCAAGGAAATGCAGGATCTGTTGCATGTAGCTGAACAGGTGGGCAAACATACTTTACAATGTGGATCCGATTCCTTGGAAGCTTCCTGTAGAGCAGCTGTTACTGGGTCTGTTATACGTAGGCATGCTTGGTTAAAGGAACAAACTCTGTCTGATCATGTTAAAGCAAAGTTACTAGATGCACCCTTACAGCAGGATGTGTTATTTGGGGTTAAAGCAGAAGAGGTTTTAAAGAAAATGGAGGATAAGGCAAAATCTATACAGATGGTCAAAAATTTCTTACAGGTACAGCCCCCACACTTCCGCAGAAATTGGCCAACAAAAAATTGGTCCTTTCCAGCTTCTGACGGACCACAGATGGATAAATACAGGCGCCCAAGGGGCAGAGGACAAGCACAAATCCCTTACAAACCTCGCCAATGGGGCACTGCAACACCGAAGGGAGGAGAAGACAGGTCCCAAACTACTACAAGGCAAACACAATGACTTAAACCTCAAAATGCCAAGCAAAACTCTCTTGGCAGCTCCCAACTGGCGCATCGTCACAAAGGACAAATAGGTCCTAGACATTATCTCACAAGGATACAGATTCCATTTCTACACCTTGCAAAGGATAAAAGGCATGCCAAACCTGCCACAAAATCAATGGGCAGAGGCACAAAAACAAATTACAGCTCTCATGGACATGAGCCATTCAACTGGTACCTACACAGGAGCAAGGCCAAGGATTTTACTCAAGGCTCTTTCTAGTCCCCAGAAAGGACAGTGCTTGGAGACCCATTCTGGACCTTCCTATTTTAAACACCTTCTTGCAAGTACCCAAATTCAAGATGCTAACACTACAGCAGCTTCTTCCCATGTTGGACAAGAAAGCTTGGCTAGTAACGTTGGACCTCAAGGAGGCATACCTGCATGTCCCTATCAGACAAAATTGCAGAAGATACCTCCACTTCATTGCAGGTTCAACCCATTACCAATTCTCTGCACTGCCCTTTGGCTTATCTACCGCACTCAGGGTCTTCACAAAATGCCTGGCACCAGTAATTGCATACTGCAGACAAAGAGGAATTCAAATATACCCATACCTGGACGACTGCCTCATCCAAGCAGAAAGCAAGGACACTCTCTTGCATCATCTGGCTTTTGTAAAACATCATCTAAGTTGCCTTGGGTACACAGTAAACGAAAAGAAATCAAAACTAGTGCCCTCACAAAATGACATTCCTGGGTGCCAGCTTGAATACAACGGAGCAGATGGCTTACCTGACGCCAGACAAACAACTACAACTAACTCAATACTTCAAAACAATGGCAACAAAGACCCAACTCCCTGCAAGAAAAATTCTGCAGGCCTTGGGCTTCATGGCATCTTGCATACTACTAATACCATTTGCAAAACTGCATATGAGGAAATTACAATGGTACCTAAAAAGCGTATGGACTCAACACAGCCACAGCTTGGAAACAATGATACCTCTCATTCCCTGCCTTCAACAGGAGTTTTTATGGTGGTCACAGGCATGTCACCTCAACAAGGGTCAGCCTTTCACCTTACCCCCAGCCAGGCAAACTATGACAACAGATGCATCGGACTATGCCTGGGGGGCACACATGGCAGGACGGTGCGTTCAAGGCATATGGACTGCAGATCAAAGAAATCTGCACATCAATCAAAAAGAAATGCTAGCTGTACAGAATGCCCTGACAGCCTTCAAGGACACCAGGACAGCTTATAATAAGGACAGACAACACCACAGTAATGTGGTACATAAACAAACAAGGGGGTACACACTCCTACCCTCTATGCAGGCAAGCAATGACCTTTTGGAACACAGCACTGGCTTACCAAGTTCAATTACAAGCTCAATTCCTGCCAGGAAAAAAGAACACATTGGCAGACTACCTAAGCAGAAGCATCATGGATCCCCACGAGTGGAAACTGGATCCACAAGTATTTTCAATGATAACTCAAAAATGGGGACACCCAGACATAGACCTGTTTGCCAGCCCCCAAAACCATCAGCTAACAAAATCTTGCACGAGGACATTTCACCATCAAGTTTGGAAAGTGGACGCACTCTCATTCAGTTGGAAAATGCTGTCAGTATATGCCTTCCCTCCATTGCCCCTTCTCACAAAGGTGCTGCTGAAAGTCAGGATTGAGAGACCCCGAATGATACTCATTGCCCCAGACTGGCCACGCCAGCACTGGTACCCACTATTAAGGAATATGGCCCAGGGCCCACCATGGATTTTACCACAAATTTCTTATCTGCTCACACAGCAAGACAGTCAGATTCTACACAGCCAGCTCAAAACCTTAAATTTGGCTGCATGGCAAATCTCCTAAGCAACCAGCCAGCTCCTCTTTCACAAGCTGTTATGGATGTTATTCTGGAGGCCAGGAGGCCCAGCACCAGGAAAGCCTACTCAGACAAATGGAAAAGGTTTTGCGCCTGGAACCAAGCTAAAGGCCAAAATACCGTTCTGCCAGACATACCTCAGATTCTACAATATTTAACGGAGATGTTACACAAAGGACTTTCTTTTTCATCTATTAAAATCCACGCCTCAGCTATTTCAGCTCACTACAACACGGATCCTCCCTTATTTTCACATCCACTTCTAAGACAGTTTCTCAGAGGGGCCAAACACATTAGGCCTCCCAGGAGAGCACCAACATCAACTTTGGTCCTCAATTTTGTTCTAGAAAAACTTACGCTACCTCCTTTTGAGCCAGCTTTCTCAGTTGACTTAAAGTTTGTATCATGGAAGACTGCCCTGCTGCTAGCAATTACTTCAGCCAGAAGAGTCTCAGAGCTTCATGCACTAATGGCGGTAGAGCCTTTCCTCATTTTTCATCAAGACAGAGTTTCTCTACAAACTAACCCATCCTTTATGCCTAAGATGGTATCTAGTGTGGCTCAAAATCAAACCATCCATTTACCCACCTTCTTTCCAAATCCGCAGAACAAAGGAGAAAGACAGTACTTCACCAGTAATTCCTTTATTACTCCAACGATCTGGTACCTCGGCAATTCGCCTTCAAGAATCACATTTTAGTCCACCATGGCAATGCATTTTATACCATTTGATTAGAAACAATTAATTCATTAATCAATTAAAGTTTCAATTTTAATAAAGGAGTACAGATTATTTAAAGTGACCTTAGAAAAAACATTCTCAAAATTCATTAGTTTAATATAAGATTATCTATGTATATAAATTAATCAATAATGAACAAATTAACATGAAAAAAATGTACTTTAACACACAAATAAATATTAAATATATATAAATATTTGTATAAATTTATTTTAGATTATATATGTATATATCTATATATATATATATATATATATATATATATGAATAAATAGTATGAATACGCAATATCATATTAATAATGCTGAAAATAGTTTAAATGCCCAATTCCTGATTTAAACCATTAGGTTTTAAGGTATTGAATTTTAGTATCGTTCTAGTTTCTAACTCTAATAGTTTACTTACTATATTATCTCCCCTTTGAAAAAAAGGTTTCTGTGTTTTGGGGAAACCTTTTTTTCAAAGGGGAGATAATATAGTAAGTAAACTATTAGAGTTAGAAACTAGAATGATACTAAAATTCAATAACTTAATACCTAATGGTTTAAATCAGGATTTGGGCATTTAAACTATTTTCAGCATTATTAATATGATATTGCGTATTCATACTATTTATTCATATATATATATGTATATATATATATATATATATATATATATATACATATATAATATAAAATAAATTTATACAAATATTTATATATATTTAATATTTATTTGTGTGTTAAAGTACATTTTTTCATGTTAATTTGTTCATTATTGATTAATTTATATGCATAGATAATCATATTAAACTAATGAATTTTGAGAATGTTTTTTCTAAGGTCACTTTAAATAATGTGTATTCCTTTATTAAAATTGAAACTTTAATTGATTAATGAATTAATTGTTTTTAATCAAATGGTATAAAATGCATTGCCATGGTGGACTAAAATGTGATTCTTGAATACCGTCGAGGTCGTTGGAGTAATAAAGGAATTACTGGTGAAGTACTGGCTGTTTGGTGTATATTCATTTTCTGCTTTTAAGTTCTTGTGTTTTTGGCCAAAGGAGAAAGACTCCTGCATTCCTTGGACATTCACAGGCAGCTATGTTACTACTTGGATAAAACTAAGGTTTTCAGAAAATCTGACCAGCATTTTGTATCCTATGCTACAGCATCACAAGGAAAGGCTATCTCAAAACAGACCATTTCCAAATGGATAGGACATTACATACGTTTTTGCTACACCCTCCATGGAAAACCAGTTCCTGCTAGCATTAGGCCCCACTCCACCAGGGCAGCAGCTACATCTGCAGCCTTCCTCATTGGGGTGCCTACCAAGGATATTCTGGAAGCTGCAACTTGGAGTTCAGTGCACACCTTCACCAAACACTATCACTTACCACTTTACTCTAAGACTAGAGCTGGCTTCGCCACCGCAGTTTTGCAGGGCCTTCTAGCCTCCTCTAACCCTGTTTGACTCCACCTCCCATCCTTAGCTTTGGGATTCTACCAAAGTGTGATGACTGCAGCAGGGTAACATGATGAACATAGTACAGTTTTGTACCTACCATAAATGTAGATGTTCGAGTGTATACCCTGCTGCAGTCCAGGTTACCCTCCCTCCATCCCCTCTGACCTAACTAAAACCTTTCAATACCTCAAAATCTGATACAACCTTTGTGGTGTATTTGCTTATAGTTGGAGGGATGTTTTGCTTGTGCTACTCTTTTAGTTTTGGTACTATCTACTGACCATCTTTTGGGGGGGGGGGGGCACCTGACATCTGGGGCAAGAAAAACAGAAAAAAATGGCGTCTGATGTCTCTTGTATACCCCTGGTGCACTGACGTCAGGGAAGAAGTGACAGCAACCAACGCCGGACCAAGACTTTGGAATTCGGGCTGACTGTGGGACCGCCTGACGGCAGGATAACCCAAGTGTGACTGCAGCAGGGTATACACTCGAACATCTACATTTATGGTAGGTACAAAACTGTACTTTCTGCCAGATTCAGAAACATTTTATGATCATGAGCTATGGACTGTCATGGTGATGGTTTATTAGATGCTGTTCCATTCTTTCTTTCATCAGAAATTGACTGTGAAAAGTTTATGGAGGCATTTGTTCAAGTACAGCAAAGATTATATGTTGCCTGTGCTCTTTCTGATATCACAGCAGAAAGAGTCACTGTGCCAGTCCTTATTTCTAGCAAAATCTTCTGGCTCTCTTTATTGACCCCATCTCAGCTTGGTTTTGTGGAGGCCAGAACAGAGTGTTTAGGGGCCCATGTCAACCTTTCTTGATGCTAGGACCACAGCCTTTAATGTTGATTTGTTCAATGTCGATATTGTCTTTGGCTTTGAAGGCCTCAACAGTGATCCCAATATCTCTGGGCCCTCTGACTTTGAGGTTGAAACCCTGAATGTCAGGCATAGTGTTGGCAGGTTTGTTGGTCTCACTGTTGGTGGTCAGGTGGTTACAGGGCCAAACATAATTCCATTGATGTTGGTGCTGATCTCAGCAGTTTTCAGTCTTTGTCAGCAGGGGTTAATACCATTGTATCGAGTGCTTGTAGCTATAGCTGTCCTCCTTTGCAGTTATCAGGAGAGAGAGACTAATAACATGCAAGATCAGTCCTAATATGTAGTCAGTACCATTTTCTTTACCCTTGTCCCCATCACCTCTCAGGACCTAGAAGAAACTTACATCCAAAAGGAAGCATATAGGCTTTCCTTCAGGTATAGCGTCCTGGATATGAATGACACAGGTACCCGCATTTCCCCTTTCGACTTCTGGAAAGGAGAGAGTGAGAGTGGGTGGTCCACTGACCCCACACCCTCTCTCTACAGATGATCATGCATGAGGCTTTCTGGATCCCCTGACAACATTCCTGGGTATGGTTCTTCCAAAAAACAGGACTGGTTAAAGTCTGCTTAGAAAACCCAGATGAAGAGAATCATATTAGATCTTTCAACCATCCCTATGACTTGGACCCATTGGCTAAAATTCCTAAAACTGATTTCATGCGGGTACAGCTGCCCTGAAGTAGGCTGTTTCCTTGCTGTCCATCTCCTAGTTAAATAACGAGGGGAATAAGTGTGTATTCTATTTTTCTCCCTGAAGGTGGAAGACTGCTTTTCTCATATGTTAAGATTTCGCGGATGAAATGACAGTTACTGGAAGTCTTGCTAGACAGAAACCTTATAGTTAAAATGCAGCTGTAAATTTCAACTGTATCTGTAGCCAGCATCCCTGTAGGACTCGCGAGTAATTCAACTAACGGTGTGGCTCAGACAGCATGCACTAGTATTGTGTTGCTGCATCTGGTTTCACCTGACTGATTTCTTTAAAGACACCAAACGTTTCCTAGAGAATATGGGAAAGGAAGAAAAGACCCTTTTTGCTCTTGGCATACCATTTCAGATTCCACAATGTACCTTTTCTCTGATGGTGTAGAGCCTACATATTCTTTAGTTTCAGTGTGATGAAAAGCAACAAAACAGCCAGAAGTTTGGAAAGAACCAGCATGGCCATGGTAACTTTCCAAACACCTGTCAGCCCAGAGACAGGAACAGTCAGCAACAGCCATGGTATGGATGTCCTCTTGGGGCAGAGCACAGAACTATTAAGACCTTGCTCAACTGTCCCACTCTGGAGGCATCCATTTTTTGTGTTTCCTGCCCCTTGTAGACATAACTTAGCATAACATAGAACAAGTGGGTGAGGACCAAAATATGAAGTGGTTAGTTATAAAAGTTCCTTTCACACACCTTCCTAGCCCCATTGTATCCTCTTGCCAGATATGCCATTCTGTCACAATAACGTAGCAAAGAGAAATTTTAAAGCCATGCAGAAAAAAAGCCGTCCGAGACATGCCACCTGACTAGAAAAGAAAAGTTATTACTCTGGTTCTTTTTGATTTCCAATATAGACAGAGACCTTCACGTGGGACATGAGCATCCTAAACATGTTTATCCCGGAATAAACCTTTTGGGCTGTCATGGTGTAGTCCACCCATCATTGTCTGTTAGGTGAGTGGATGTACTCTTTGGACCTCCAGGATACTTATTTCCATTTCAGGTTTGCCAAGGAGTCCAGGAGGCTTCTACATTCCTGAGCAGGAGTGAGCCATTACTAATTGCAGACTCTGCCATTCAGTCTCAGCTCAGCCTACAGGTTGTTCAAGTGTGTGTGTGTGTGTGTGTGTTTGCAGTGAACCAGAAGCTGCAAGGGGGGGGGGGTGAAGGTGTGTCTGTACCTGGATGACTATCTGATAGTCAGTCTAACTCAAAATAGGTTGATATCTGCTCGGGAGTCTCCTCTTAATCTCTGTCTGTGTTTGGATTTTAAAGACCACTATAAAGTTCCAGATGTGGCCATCTCTAATGTTGACTTTTATATAAGCTGTATTGTACTCTAAACATTCTTTGTTTGGGGCTCATCAATTTTCTCATGGATTGGATCTTTCCATTGCAAAACTTGGTTTCATAAATTATTTGGTCTCAGTCAGTGACATCATTCATATGTTGCAGGGCCTTGAGACTAATGGTAACCACCGTTTGCATTTTGTATTTCAATGGTTATTACTTAAGAGCTGTTAAGCACACACAAAATGTTTAGTGGTCACAGTCCGCAGATTGTGTGGCACTACACACCAAGATTTTCATGGTTTTCAGGTTGCATCCCAAATGGTGACTGTACATTCCAAACCTAACTGTAGGCATTCTATTCCACATCCCCAGTAAGTAGTAGCAGTCACCACAGACTGTTCTGCTCTACTGTGGAGTAGGCATTTTCAGGGGCAGACTGACCTGGATGTATGGCATAGTCATATACCAGCTTCCATATGTTCTGGAGATGAGAAAAGATCATCTCATGCTGTGGACTCACTGACCAGAGGTGCCATACCTGTTCACACAGACATGGCAATGGTATGGTGTAATGCAAGCAATGGGGATGTTCGTTATATTGATCACTGCTGCAGTAGCCTTAGCTATATGGGTTATGTCCTGCCAAGGATATAACAGCCAGCTTCTAAAGCTTCAGAGCACCTTCCACTTGTCCAAGCCATTAGTAATCTCCAGCACAGCTGACTGAAGAAACAAGTTTGGGTGCCAAGCCCTTCAGAGCTTTCCTACCATTGAAAATAGCCCTCTTCTGCAAGCTTTCTTGGATAGACTGTTGGCTTGTGCTATTATTTTGCTGAACAGAAGCAGATAAGTTCTCTCGGGGGGGGGGTCTTCCACTTTAAAAAAAATTATTGTATTTTCCTGGGTAGGAAACTTATTTTTTAGCTAAGAGTTTGTGTTTTAATGGACTGTCGTGAGACTGAATTGTACTTTTAATAAAGGAGTACAGTTTTTCGCTGTCAGTTTAAAAATTGCTTAAAGTATTTGAAAAACATTTTTTCTGTAGAAAAATGTTTGCCTTTTGGGGCTGGCAGAGTGTTCTATAAAGTGCTTTTTACTGTGTGTGAGAGAAAAGTGTCTTTTTTAAGACCTGCATTTTTACTGGCTTTTGCTGTGGGTTTTCCATGGAAAGCAACACCATTTTTGGCATGACAATACCAATCCCTTCTTCCTGCCACAAAAAGAAAAAAAAGCAAATACCCCTTGCCACCACAGCAGGCTAGCAGTTTGTTCAGCTGCAGGTAGGTGACTCTGCTGTGACCATAACTTGTTCCTCAGACCACTCATCTTTTACCCCAGGTCCCTCTAGTGTAGCACCTACTGCCACTGTGGGCTAGGGAATAGCCACATCCTCTGTGGTTGTCGTGGTCCCTTCAGTAAGTAAGGGATAGAGAGAGATACTCTTGTTGGTCTTGGGAGTGGGAGCAGGCATAGCTTCCTGTTTGGATAGAATGATGTTCATCGTGTTTCACTGTTGCAGTCATCACTGTAGGGTTCTTCCTGCCGGCAGGCAGTCCTCGGTCGGCCAGAATCCCAAAGTCTGGGTCCGGCGTCGGCTGTTCAGTCATGCTTCCTGACGTCAGAGCGCCAGGAGTACAAAGCTGCCAGCCGACTCCATGTTCTCCAGTCTTTCTTGCCATGCGGTGAAAGCAGTTCGCAAGTGCCTGTCTGCTGACTCCTGATATTTTTTCGTGCTTCAGTCCGAAGACTTACTTCTTCTTCTCAAAGCTAAGTACCCCGTTGGGGAAACTTTTTTCTTGCTCCAGTCCGATGTCAGAAAAAGTTAATAATTGCATTTCTTGTGGGAAGCAAATACCTCATAAGGATTTCCATTCTTACTGTATTCCTTGTTTAGGCCCTGACCACGACGTAGCTAGTTGTCGGTTTTGTGCTAGATTTAACCAACATACGATTAAGCGGAGGTACGATTTTGCTTTTCACTACTTTGGTAGGCGATTTAATTATAAAATGTCATCGGACACGCTTCCGACTATCGGAGTTCACAAATGACGCAAGGATAAGGACAGGCCTCCAAGGTCCAAATCGGGCGACGTTACACAACCAGAGCCAGCTTCAGGTTTGGCCATAGTCAGTGAGGCGCTTTTGCAGCCCCTGTCATCAGCCATTTCAGAACCGATAGCCGAAATGGACTCCCACGAGGAGCCAACTAGGCCTTTGAGCACTCCAGCTGCAGGACCTTCGGACAATGCTCCCTCGGATGGGTCCTGAGCCGCTGTGCAGGTACTGGCTTCAGAGGGGATTTTCAGGCCTACACAGCTTCTGACAAAGGCAAAACCCAGGACAAAGACAAATACTGCTTCTAAATCTAAGACACCATCCCAGGCCTCTTCTGATCCGGGACCCAAATCACAGAAACAGGTACTTAAAATGACGGAGGACTTGCTAACCATGATTAGGGGTTCACATCCCCCTCCAGTCAAAAGGCCAAGGCAAGAGTTGGATTATGAATCTTCTGATCAGGCATCTGTTTCTTCAGTGTCTTCTTAACAGGAATATTCTTTCCCTCCTTATGAGGATTCTGATGCTGAGGAATCTATTCCATCAGCTTCTCCCCCTGAGGATTTTTCTTTTGGGGAAACTTTACATGACATGAGGGAACATTTTCACTGGGAGGGACAGGAGTACTCGGAATCTTAGAGAAGGCTCAGGGATTTCCTTCTTCTTCCCCAACATAGAGCCCTGGCTATTCCTCCTATTTTGGATATTGTGGATGATGCTTTTTCTGAGGCTAATTTAACTCCTGACTCCTTTCCTCCAGCCCCTGCTAAGCCCGACAGATATTACCGAGTCCCCTGACTCCCACCAGTTCCTTTACAAAAATCCTACTGCTGATCCAGAAACCATTTCTCAGGGTCCTAAGGGGGTTAAGGCTGCCTCTGCTAAAAATCCTATTCCGACAGATAAGGATTCCAGAGCTTTGGAGAGATGGGGCAAAAAAGTGTATACTTCTGCTACTTTATCGATTAGGGCTTTAAATTGCCAATTTCATATGCTAAAATATCAGCAATTTCTACTGTCTGTTATGAAACAAAAGTTAGGTACCATTTCTGCATGTGCAGATAATAAGGGATTACATGATTTGATGCATGCTACTGAACAAGTGGGGAAGCATGGTTTACACTGTGGGTTTTGATGCCTTGGAGGCTTCTTGCAGGGCGGCTGCCTATATCACAGTCATTAGAAGACATGCTTGGTTAAAGGAACAAAACTTACTTGATCAAGTGAAAGCAAAGTTACTGGATGCTCCTGTTCAGCATAATGTTTTGTTTGGGCCTAAGGCTGAAGAGGTGATAAAGAAAATGGAGGATAAGGCAAAATCCATGCAAACGGTTAAGGATTTCTTACAAGTTCAGCCCCCTAAATTTAGCAGAAATTGGCCAACAAAAAATTGGTCTTTTTCCCAGCTCGGACAGGTCTCAGAGGGGTAGATATAGGCGCACCAGAGGGAGGCCTCAAACACAGACCTCTTACAGACCTAGACAATGGAATGCTTCCACCTCCAGTGGTGGAGAGGACAGACCTCAGTCATATAGAAAACAGGCTCAATGACTCCCCCTGCATGGCTCCAGGAACTTCTCTCCTGGATGCCCCTCTCGGAAGAACACTCTCTCTTTTTCAACAAAATTGGACTTGCATAACCCAGGACAAGTGGGTTCTGGATGTAGTTTCAAGAGATTACAAATTCCACTTTCATACCTTGCCAAGACCAAACGGATGGCCAAACCTACCAAAACACCAATGGTCCGAGGCAGGGGTGGGCAAACTTTTTGATTTGTGGGCCACATTGAGTTCTAACATTTGACAAAGGGGCTGGAACAGGAGCAGATAGATGGCATGCTTTGAAAACATCACCTCATTGGGGGAAAAATACACATCTTGGGATATGGAGAAAACATGTGCTTTAATTTCCAATGAAAATGAAGAAAAGCATTACAATAAAATCTCTGACTTCGAAATGAGTCTTTAAACACTGAAAATCAAATAAATGACCATTTTATTTTAAAGCACTGAAAGTTCTGTTATCCTTCTGGATATCACCATCACTCTCCTCCTGACTGTCTTTTTTTTCAAGAACGGTAGGAGATGCAGATGTACTTGTCCTGTTCCTTTTATTCAATTTGTTTCCCTGGTGCCAAAAGTCAACAACAACCAGTGCAAGGATGAAACAGTTGCAGCAAGTCAGTCTGTGAAGCGTTATATTTGATCTGCGCGCACTGTTTATTTTAACAACGATGTATCACGGAGACACACACATTTAATGGGAGCAGTGTTGTTGGTCTCCTTTTAGCCAGCGCATCAAAGTGTGGAGTTAGTTTTGTTGTGGCGATTCTCAGGATGGATCTGAGGTGTAGGTCTGTTAACTTGGATCTGTGGCTGGCTTTGTTGATGTTCATGGCTGAAGGTCTGTTCACACGAAGGTAGAGCCGAACAAAGCCAACATCATCTGCGCTTTTCGCCTTAGATTTGGAAACGCGGCATCATTGAGTGAAGCATAGAAGTCATTTAGTTTCAGAGAGCTGAACTTCTCTTTTAAGGCAGGGTCGGACTGAAGGTCGATCAGTTCGAGCTGAAGCTCCTCTGGAGCTGTTTCGGGGTCCTGTGACAGAGGAAAGGCTACCAATTGAAGTGACTTGTCAATTTTGTCAAAATCCAAAAACCGACGGCAGAATTCTCCGTGCAGTGCATCCAGTGACTCACTGTATTTCTTTACTTTTGCTCCGGCCTCTTTCAGCGTGGCTAGTCTAGGAAAATAAGTGAATGACTTGTTCAAAATCTGCCTGGAGAATAAAGCCAGCTTGGATTTGAAGGCTTTCACGTTTGTGTACATGTCATGCACAAACTGCTCCTTCCCCTGCAGTTTCACGTTTAGCTCATTCAAGTGTGAAAATACGTCCGTAGCGAACGCAAAGTCACACATCCGGTTCTTGGTGCTCAGCTCAGGAAATTCATCAGTCTTCCCCTGCCGATCCAAAAACACGCCAATCTCCTCTTTGAGCTCCCACACTCGTTGAAACACTTTGCCCAAACTCAACCAGCGGACACGGGAGTGATAAAGCAGGTCCTGGTGATCCGCATCAGATGTTCTTCATCTCACATTGCTGCAGTCCTTACACTTGGGTAGTCCGCTGTCCTCGGTCGGCCCGAATATCAAAGTATAAGGCTGACGTTGGTCAAGGCGCATTTGACTGACATCATGACGTCAGGGTACAAATGCGCATGACCGACGTCATATCCTCAGTCTTTTTTGCCGCATGGTCCGATGCAGAAGCAGTATTGCAAGTGCCGGTTGGCGTTCTGAAATTTTCGTTTGAGTTTCAGACCGAGTCAAAGTTGGCTAAGTACCCGTTGGGAATATTTTAGTTTTTCTTGCCTCAGTGGTTTACCGGATGTCAGAAAAAGTGAATAATTGTATTTCTTGTGGGAAACAGATACCGCATAGAGACTATCATACTTTGTGTATTCCTTGTTTAGGGCCTGAGCACGACGTTGTTGGGTGTCGCTGTTGTGCTAGATTTAATAAGCGCACTATAAAGAGGAGATTAGATTGTGCCAGGTTAGTCTTTGGGAAGCGGTGCAATTACAAAATGCCGTCAGATGCTCCGACGCCCGCTTCTTGGAAGAAGCGCAAGGACAAAGCAGTGAAGCCTAGGCTAGAAGAACCGTCCGTGCGGACGCCGGTTCTTTAGAGGTGTCGGTGGAGCGGTGGTTCCACGGAGGTTTTTTTGGGATCCCAGGGAGAGACCTTGTTATTGCAGGATGTGGCCTCTCAGGAGGCAGGCCAGGGTGATGGGGCTTCTCAGGTTACTATACTCCCCTCCCTGCCTAGGGTGGTTAGGCCCTCTCCTTCTGTTTCCAAGGCTTCTCCTAGAGGCAGGCCAGGTTTAGCTTCAGTTGGTGTCACCCCTAGTTCTTCTGGAACTGTGCCCAAGAAGCATATGCTTAAAATGGCAGAAGATTTGATTACTCTGATTAGGGGTTCTTTGCCCCTCCTGATAAGAGACCTAGGGTGGAGCCTGAGCTAGGGAGTTTTGAGCAGGCTTGGATGTTTCAGAGTCTTGGCTGAAGACTTGCAGGAGTACTCTCCTTATTCTGATTCTGATGTGGATGATTCTACTCCTTCTGCTTCTCCTCCTGAGGATTTTTCTTTTCAGAAACTCTTCATTCCATGAGGGAGCATTTTAAGTGGGAAGGTCAGGACTTCTCTGATTCCAGGAAAAGGCTTAGGGAATTTTGTTTTACCCCAACATAGGCCTTTGGCTATACCTCCTGTTTTGGATGTAGTGGAAGATGTTTTTACAGAGGCTTCTCTTAATCCTGATTCTTTGCCTCCTGCTCCTATTAAACCGGATAGGTATTACAGGGTGCCTGAAGTTCATAAGTATCTTTTAAGAGTCCGAGGGCAGACCCAGAAACTGTTAGCCAGGGGCCTAAAGGTGTTAAGGCTTCTGTTGTCAAGAATCCGGTTCCTGCAGATAAAGAAGCCAGGGCCTTGGATAGATGGGGAAAGAAAGTTTATACTTCTTCCACTCTAGCTATGAGGGCTTTGAATTGCCAGTTTCACATGTTAAAATACCAAAACTATCTCCTTTCACAGTTGAAGTCTAAGGTTGATGCTCTGGCGGAAGGTATTGATTGTAAAGAGTTACAAGATTTAGTACATGTTTCTGAACAGGTGGGTAAGCATTCTTTGCAATGTGGTTTTGATGCTGTACAGGCCTCGTCTAGGGTGGCTGCCTCTGGGTCAGTTCTTCGCAGGCACGCCTGGCTGAGGGATCAAAATTTATCTGACCATGTTAAAACAAGGATTTTAGATGCTCCTTTACAATCTGATGTGTTGTTTGGTTCTCCTGTTGAGGCAGTTTTAAAGAAAATGGAAGACAAGGCTAAGTCTATGCAGACTGTTAAAGATTTTTGCAGGTTCAGCCTCCAAAGTTTAGTAGGAATTGGCCTGCTAAGGGTGGGCGTATCCTTCTTATGATTCCCAGTCTAGGGGTAGATCTAGGCGTGGTAGGGGCAGAGCTCAGGGCTCTTTCAGGCCTAGAACAGGAGTTCTCCTGCACAGTCTTCAGGTGAGGGCAGGGGTCAGTCCTTTCGTAAACAGACCCAATGACCTACCTTTTCAGCTGCCAGAGCCTTCTCGTCTGGCAGCACCTTTGGGAGGAAGGTTGGCACTTTTCAAAGAAAATTGGAGTTTAATTACCCAAGACAGATGGGTATTGGATATCATACACCAAGGTTACAGGTTTTATTTCCATACCTTGCCTCCTTTCAGAGGCTTGCCAGACGTTCCTCCTCAACAAAGAATAGAGGCTCACAAGCAAATTTCTCTGTTACTTCAACTAGGAGCCATACAGCCGGTCCCTATGCCAGAAGTGGGCCTAGGATTTTATTCTCGCCTGTTCCTAGTACCAAAGAAGGGGAACACGTGGAGACCAATTTTGGATTTATCTATCCTCAACACTTATCTGGACATTCCCAAGTTCAAAATGTTGACGTTACAACAGCTTTTACCTCTGCTGGGCAAAGATCATTGGATGGTAACTTTGGATCTCAAGGAGGCTTACCTTCATGTTCCTATCAGGCTAAGTTGCAGGAAGTATCTGCGTTTTCAAGCTGGGACTTCTCACTATCAGTTCTCTGCATTGCCCTTTGGCTTATCTACTGCGCCCAGAGTGTTCACGAAAGTTCTGGCTCCAGTGATAGCTTTCTTCAGGCTAAAAGGAATACAGATCTATCCTTATTTGGACGACTGCCTGATTCTGGCTCAAGGAAGGGAAGAGCTTCTTCATCATTTGGAATATGTGATAGCAGTGCTAAGATGCCTGGGGTATTCTGTGAACGAAATAAAGTCCAGTCTAGTACCCTCTCAGGACATGTGCTTTCTGGGTGTAAGACTGAATACAGCATCCCAGATGGCCTTTTTAACCCCGGACAAGCAAAAGAGTCTTTCCCTTTACTTCCATCAGCTATCTCATCAGTCCGGGCTGACTGCAAGGACAGTCCTTCAAGCCTTAGGGTTCATGGCATCTTGTATTCTGGTGCTTCCCAATGCCAAACTGCATATGAGGAAGCTGCAATGGTATCTCAAAAATGTATGGACACAGCACTGCCAGGATCTGGACACTGTCATTCAAATAATACCTTGCATTCAAAAGGAATTTTTGTGGTGGGCTCAGGAATGTCACCTAAACAAGGGACTCTCTGTGACCCGGCCAGAGGCGAGTCAGATTTTAACGACAGATGCCTCAGACAAAGCTTGGGAGCTCATCTAAATGGAAAGTGGATACAAGACAAGTGGCCTGCCAGACTACAACATCTACATATCAACCTGAAGGAGATGTTAGCAGTCCAGTTTGCATTGATAGCTTTCAAGGATTTACTTCTTCCAGGGCAGGTGTTGATTCTAACAGACAACACAACTGTCATGTGGTACATCAACAAGCAAGGGGAACACATTCTTATCCTCTATGCAGGCAAGCAATGATTTTGTGGGAGACTGCTCTCAGTTTACAGCTCAATCTTCAGGCAAGGTTTCTGCCAGGAGCACAGAACTCCTTAGCAGATGTGTTGAGCAGACAATTATGGATCCCCACAAGTGGAAATTGGATCCTCATGTATTTCAGAAATTGACAGTGTCATGGGGAACTCCAGACATAGATCTGTTCGCTTCTCCACTAAACCATCAGCTGCCAAAGTTTTGCACAAAAGGTTTCATCCCACAGCTTGGAAAGTGGATGCTCTTTCTTTCAATTGGAGCAATCTTCATGTGTATGCCTTTCTACCTCTGCCTCTCCTCCCAAAGGTACTTCTAAAGGTCAGACAGGACAAGCCAAGGATGATTTTAATAGCTCCAGATTGGCCTCGACAGCACTGGTACCCATTACTGAGAAGTCTGGTACGGAAGCCTCCATGGCCTTTGCCTTCGATTCCACACCTGTTGTATCAGGAGGACAGCCATTTGCTCAATGTCAAACTTCACTCTCTTCACCTAACAGCCTGGCATATTCTGTTTTGAACCATAGAGGGTCTCAACTTCCACAACAAGTTTTGAATGTGATTTTGGAAGCTAGAAGGCCTAGTA
The DNA here is from genome assembly GCF_019279795.1 of Protopterus annectens. Classification (NCBI taxonomy): domain Eukaryota; kingdom Metazoa; phylum Chordata; order Ceratodontiformes; family Protopteridae; genus Protopterus; species Protopterus annectens. The sequence goes on along the minus strand of NC_056729.1, from coordinate 269,735,609 downwards.
CAAGGAAAGTGTACGCAGATAAATGGAAGAGATTTTTATTTTGGAGTGCAGCAAAGGATTTTGATGTTTCTGAGCCTAATTTAAGTGTGGCTCTTCAATATCTTCCTGAGTTACTGGACAAAGGTTTGTCCTTCTCTTCTATTAAGGTTCATGTTGCAGCAATTTCAGCTCACTATGAATGTGACCCTCCATTGTTTTCTCATCCTTTGTTCAAGCAATTTCTTAGAGGGGCAAAGAATATAAGACCCCCACGAAGAGCTCCTACCCCTGCTTGGGATCTCAATTTTGTGTTGGAGAAACTCATCTACAACCTTTTGAGCCTGCAGCTACTTCTGAGTTGAAATATTTATCATGGAAGACTGCCTTTTTGTTGGCCATTACCTCTGCTAGAAGGGTTTCTGAATTACAGGCCCTTATGGCGGTTGAGCCTTTCTTGATTTTCCATAAGGATAGGGTATCTTTGCGTACTAATCTTTCCTTTATGCCTAAGGTGGTTTCTAGTGTGGCTTTAAACCAAACTATTCATTTGCCTACTTTTTATGCAAATCCCCAAAATAAAGGGGAAAAGATTTTGCACACTTTAGATGTACACAGGCAGTTGCGATATTATTTGGACAGAACTAAAGGGTTCAGGCAGTCTCAGCAGTTGTTTGTTTCTTTTGCTTTGAGTTCTCAGGGCAAGCCTGTGTCAAAACAAACTATTTCTAAGTGGATTGGGTTTTGCATTGCTTTCTGTTATTCCCATCATGGCAAGGAGATTCCAGCTGGGATTAGGCCTCATTCCACTAGGGCTACTGCCACTTCGACAGCCTTTTTGAGGGGAGTGGCAACTAAGGATATTTTGGAGGCAGCTACTTGGAGTTCAGTGCATACTTTCTCTAGGCATTATCACCTGCCACTTTACTCTAAATCCAGGGCTGGTTTTGCCACTGCTGTTTTGCAGGGCATTTTGGCAGCTCCTGCTTCCTTGTAGTTTGGCCATCCTCCCTTACCTCTGCTTTGGGATTCTACCCAAGTGTAAGGACTGCAGCAATGTGAGATGAAGAACATAGTACAGATGTCCTTCATGGATGCATCTGCAGTCATAACAACTGGGTTGTCCTGTCGTCAGGCAGCCCTTCAGTCGGCCGGATTCCAAAGTCCGGGTCCGGCTTCGGCTGATGTCGCACTTCACCCGGCGTCATCTCTGTTGGTCTTGGGTATAAAGCATCAGCCGGCGCCATTTTCTTCAGTCTTTCTTGCCGTGGGCGCGAAGCAGAAGCTGTTCGCAAGTGCCGGTCGGTCGGATCCAGAGATTACTTCTACCGAATACTACTTCGAAGACTTCTAAAGCTAAGTACCCGTTGGGGACTCTTTCTTGCCTCAGCCGATGTCAGAAAAAGTTAATAATTGTTTAACCTGTGGGAAACAAATACCTCATAAAGATTTCCACTCTTACTGCCTGCCTTGCTTAGGCCCAGCCCACGACGTAGCAGCCTGTTCGTCCTGTGCTTCTTTCAACCGACGAACGCTTAGGCGTCGGTCGGAGTTTGCAGAACAGTTTTTCGGTTCTGATTTTGCGTACATTATGCCGTCGGATCCTCCGACTCGCATTCTGCCAAAACGCAAAAAGACCGACACTCGCGGTCCGCGGTTTCGGCGAAACCATGGTTAAGCAAACGCGAGTGTCTCGGTTTCGGCGAAACCGAAAACTGATCAAAATACAGCTGAATCTATCTCTACAACTGAGGTTCCTGCTAACACTCTTGAATCGGCCTCAGAAATTTTACCCACTACGGTGCTTACCTCTGACTTATCAGACACCATTCCCTTGGATGTCTCTACCCCAGCACGTGGTGCTGCTAGGCCTCCAGCAGCCATGTCCATTAAGGCCTTCGCCAGGGCTAAAGCAGCCAAGACTACTAAAACAGTGCCTGTTAAACCCCCCTCAACCAGGCCCTCTTCCAGTTCTCAAATGCTTACTTGGGCAGAAGATTTAATTTCATTAATTAGAGGATCTCAACCTCACCCAGACAGGGCCTCTCAGCCCCCAGAGAAGAGACCTAGGGCAGAGCCCCATGAGCCAGTGTCCTCTGATGATTCTGCTGATGAATCAGACATTACTGACCAGCCAGAGGCTCCTTTCTCCAATTTTGAAGATTCTGATGCTGAAGAATCCATTCCAGCTGCTTCCCCACCAGAAGAATTCTCCTTTGGGGAAACCTTGCATGCCATGCGAGAACAGTTCCAATGGCAGCAACAGGATTTTTCAGACTCCAGGAAAAGACTTAGGACCTTTTGCACCTTCCACAGCACAGGCCCTTAGCTATACCTCCTGTTCTCTCTGTGGTGGATGATGCTTTCAATGATGTCTGCTCCGCTCCAGATTCTTTACCCCCAGCCCCTGCCAAACCAGACAGATTTTACAGGGTGCCAGATACTCATCACCACCTTTACAAGGCCCCTCTTGCAGACCCCGAAACTATTTCCCAGGGTCCCAAGGCAGTAGCCGTGACCATAGCTAAAAACCCTGTTCCTTCTGAAAGGGAAGCAAGGTCATTAGACAGATGGGGTAAAAAGGTTTACACTTCAGCCACTCTTTCAGCTAGAGCTTTAAACTGTCAGTTTCACATGATACAATACCAAGAGTTTATGCTTGATCAGTTAACTAAAAAGCTAACCACTGATGAATCTCTTGATAAGAAATATGTATTAGAAATGGTAAATAACATACAGCAAGTTAGTAACCACTCTTTAAAATGTGGCTATGATGCACTGGAGGCTTCATTTAGATCAGCCATGACTGGCACTGTAATTAGAAGGCATGCATGGCTAAAGGAGCAAGCTTTACCGGATCATGTTAAATCTAAATTGCTAGATGCTCCTATGGATAAAACAAGTTTGTTTGGTACACCTGCCCAGCAGGTTATGAAGAAAATGGAAGAAAAGGCAAAATCAGTCCAGACAGTTAAAGATTTCTTGCAGGTTCAACCCCAAGGTTTAGCAGGAACTGGCCTGCCAAAATTGGTCCTTTCCTGACTCCACAAGACCTCAAAGGGGCAGGAATAGACGTTCCAGAGGCAGAAACCAATCCAGAGGAGGTGCCTACAGAGGACGACAGTGGCAAGGTAACAACAGAGGCACAGACTCAACACCTGCCACTACATCAACACAGCCACAGTGACTTAATCCTAAACCCGCCTACCAGGGAACAGATAGCAGATCCTCTAGGCGGAAAGCTAACCTTATTTTCAAAAAACTGGCACCACATAACAAAGGACAAGTGGATTTTACGAACCATAGATCAAGGTTACGGTTCCACTTCCACACTTTACCAGACAAAGAGGAATGCCAAATCTACCTCCAAATCAAAAGACAGAGGCTCTACAACAGATAATGGAGTTAGCAAACATGAGAGCTGTGGAGAAAGTGCCAACAGCAGAGCAAGGAAAGGGGTTCTACTCCAGACTATTCCTAGTTCCAAGAAAGGAAAAAAGTTGGAGACCAAGTCTAGACCTGTCCACCCTGAATACTTGCATCATTGTCCCAAAATTCAAAATGCTGACCCTACAGCAACTTCTTCCCATGCTGGGCAAGGAGTGTTGGCTGGTAACTCTAGATCTCAAGGAGGCATACCTGCACGTCCCCATTCGACCAATCTGCAGAAGATACCTCAGATTTCTTGCAGGATCAGAGCACTATCAATTCTCAGCATTGCCCTTTGGCTTATCTACTGCCCAGAGTATTCACAAAATGCCTGGCATCAGTAATCGCCCATTGCAGACTACAGGGAATTCAAATTTATCCATACCTGGACAACTGCCTGATACAAGGAGACAACAAAAGCAAGCTGACAGCAGATTTACAAAGGGTCATTTACTTGCTTCAAGCACTGGGATACACAGTCAATTTACAAAAGTCAAGACTGATACCATCCCAGACAAGGACTTTCCTGGGAGCGGAATTGGACACAGTAAGACAAATGGCATTCCTAACTACAGAAAAACAAAAAGAACTCCCTCTTTACTTCTTGGCACTAACAAAACTGAACAAGTTAACAGCAAGAAAGGTTCTGCAGGCCTTGGGTTTCATGGCATCATGCATAATCTTGGTTCCATTTGCCAGACTACATATGAGAAAACTACAGTGGTACCTAAAGAATTTATGGTCCCAACACAGACACAGCCTAGAAACGGAAATCCCACTAATACCATGCTTAAAACAGGAGTTCCTATGGTGGGCTCAGGCATGCCAGTCAAACCCAGGCCTGCCCTTTCGCAAGGTCAAGCAAGCCAGACCATCACAACAGATGCTTCAGACCTAGGATGGGGCATATGCTGGACAAATGAGTACAAGGATTGTGGACACAGGACCAACTTCACCTGCACATCAACCTAAAAGAAATGCTGGCAGTAAAACTGGCAATCCAAAAGTTCAGACCATTTCTCAAGGAGGACCACTTGATGATAAGGACAGACAACACCACAGTCATGTGGTACATCAACAAACAGGGAGGCACTCATTCTTACCCCCTATGCAGAATGACTTTGGAGCTGTGGACCCTGGCACTCAGCTACAACATCCAGTTACAGGCAAAATTTGTGCCAGAAAAAGAAACTCTCTAGCAGATATGTTAAGCAGGACCACATCGGATGCCCACGAATGGCAGCTGCACGGATATCTTCAAGACCATCTCGAAGAAATGGGGAATGCCTCAGATAGATCTATTCGCATCACCTCTCAATCACCAGCTCAAAAAATTCTGCACAAGGACATTCCACCCACTAGCATGGAAAGTGGACTCGCTCTCCTTCAGCTGGAAAGGCCTAACAGCATATGCATTCCCACCTCTTCCCTTGATACACAAAGTACTACTAAAAATCAAGGAGGAGCGTCCAAGGATAATCCTGATAGCTCCAAACTGGCCAAGACAGCATTGGTACCCACTGCTGAGGAGCATGTCTCGGAACAATATGTGGCCAATACCCTGATGCCTTTGATGCTAACTCAGAACAACTTCAGCACCATGCATCCAAACCTAAACACGCTGCAACTGTCTGCATGGAACATCACATAGCAGCTGCTAATACAGAACTTTCACAAAGAGTTAAAGACATTATTCTTGAAGCACGAGGCCTTCAACTAGAAGGAATTATGCTGGGAAATGGAAAAGGTTTGTCATTTGGAGTTCTGAAAGAGGAAAAGATGTAGCAAACATAGATATGCCTAACATTCTGGAGTATCTGGCGAACTACTTCATTCAGGCCTGTCCTACTCCTCCATCAAGATTCATGCATCAGCTATTTCAGCAGAATACAGCTTTGATCCACCTGTTTTTTCACACCCTTTGCTCAGGCAGTTCCTCAGAGGAATCAAGAATGTAAAACCTCCAAGGAAACCACCATTGCCAGCTTGGGACTTGAACTTTGTGCTAGAAAAATTGACACTATCACCTTTTGAACCAGCAGCAACAGCAGACCTACAACACCTGTCATGGAAAACTGCTTTCCTACTGGCAATTACTTCAGCAAGGAGGGTTTCAGAACTACAGGCCTTAATGGCAGTGCAACCCTTTCTAATCTTCCACCAAGATAGAGTGTCCATGAGGACTAATCCTACATTTATGCCTAAGGTGGTATCCAGAGTGTCTTTAAACCAGGCAATCCACCTACCTACCTTCTTTCCCAACCCACAAAATAGAGGGGAAAGAATACTGCATACCTTGGATGTACATAGACAGCTACGCTACTACTTGGACAGAACAAAAAATAGCAGAAAGACTGACCAACTTTTCGTAGCCTATGCAACAGGAAGGGAAGGTAAAGCTATTTCCAAACAGACAATCTCCAAATGGATAGGAAATTGCATACGATTCTGTTACTCCTTCCATGGAAAACCAATTCCACAGAACATAAGACCTCATTCTACAAGGGCAACAGCCACTACCACAGCCTTCTCACGAGGAGTGGCTACCAAAGACATTATTGAGGCGGCTACTTGGACCTCCGTGCATACATTTGCCAAGCATTATAATTTACCTCTATATTCCAGATCCCGAGCAGGGTTTGCCACTGCTGTTCTGCAAGGGATCCTAAACACACCATAATCTACTTTTATCCTCCTCCCTAGTTGGCTTTGGTATTCTACCCAGTTGTTATGACTGCAGATGCATCCATGAAGGACATAGTACAGTTTGTACCTACCATAAATGTAGATGTCCGAATTGGATAGCATCTGCAGTCAGGATTACCCTCCCTCCTTCCCTCTGTGGTACTCCTAGGGTGTTTACCCTTCTAATAGCTAGCTAGTGGGGATTTCTTTCATGGTGTATTTGTTTGTATTTATGTACATACATGCTTATTTTTGTGTTTACCTCTATCTTTTGGAAACATTGGCATCTATCCAAAATTTTTAGCCTTCTATAGGGCTTCTGGCATCTGGGGCAAGAAACACTGAAGAAAATGGCGTCGGCTGGTGCTTTTATACCCGAAGGCCAACAGAGATGACGTTGGGTGGAGTGCGACATCAGCGAAGCGGACCCGACTTTGGAATCCGGCCGACTGAAGGGCTGCCTGACGACAGGACAACCCAGTTGTTATGACTGCAGATGCTATCCAATTCGGACATCTACATTTATGGTAGGTACAAAACTGTACTTTTTGTACCTACCATAAATGTAGATGTTCGAAGATCCACATTGCTGCAGTCCAATTTACCCTCCCTCCTTCCCCTCTGTAGTTAGAGGTGGTTGTGTGGGTTGGGTTGTAAATATTGTGTATATTGTATATATTGTACATATAATTAGTGCAAGGGTGGCTGGTTGTTTGTTTGCTGTCTTTTGGTTTTGACCTTTATTTTTAGGGTCTTCTGACATCTGGGGCAAGAAAAGACTGAGGATATGACGTCGGTCATGCGCATTTGTACCCTGACGTCCTGATGTCAGTCAAATGCGCCTTGACCGACGTCAGCCTTATACTTTGATATTCGGGCCGACCGAGGACAGCGGACTACCCAAGTGTAAGGACTGCAGCAATGTGGATCTTCGAACATCTACATTTATGGTAGGTACAAAACTGTACTTTTCCTCCAGGAACGCAATGAACTGACGGTGCTGAAGTCCCCGTGCGCGTATGAAGTTGACGAGTTTCACCACAGGATTCACATCTTGATTCAGCTGTAACACCGATTTACATAGAGATTCCTGGTGGATGATGCAGTGGAGGAAAATGACATCCTGGTCAGGGTTTTCATCTTTCACTTTATTCTGGATTCTCCTCAGCAGGCCAACTTTTCCGTTAAATTGGAGATCCATCTGTGGTGACGTTAACAAGCTTACTCCAGGGAAGCTTCATGTTTTCGATGGCAGCAGACACCCGTTCAAACAAGTCCTCTCCCCGTGTTTGTCCTTTCAGACTCCATTGTCAAAAACTCCTCCGTTATTTCAAAAGTTTCGTTGATTCCTCGGATAAAAATGAGGAGCTGAGCAGTGTCTTTGACATCGTTGCTTTCATCCAGTGCTAAAGAATAAAAAGTGAATGACTTCGCCTTTTTGTTTAATCTGCTGGTGATATCTTCATCTATTAGTTCCACACGGCGAGTCACTGTCCGCCGTGATAAACTGATTTTCTCAAATTTGTCTTTGGTCTCCGAGCACAAAATACCTGCTGTGTCTCTACCATACATTCTTTTAAAAACTCGCCCTCAGACAGTGGTTTGCTGGCCTTTGCTATTTTGAATGAAAGCATAAAACTGGCCTTGGTACTTGACTCTTGAATGGCAGTTTGACGGTGAAAAAAACTTTGCTGAGCCTTCAAATTAGCTGCCACCTTCTCAGCAGCAGCTTCCCGTTCTTTTGTTGAGAGCTTGCTAGCATAATTAGCGTGCTTTGTGGGAAAGTGACGGCTAATATTATACTCTTTAAAAACCGCCACAGTTTCTTGGCATATCAGGCAAACAGCAGATGATCGGTGTTCAGTGAAAAAATATATAGTTGTCCACTCCTTAGTGAACACTCTACATTCTCTGTCCACTTTCCTTTTCTTGGGTCCGCTCATCTTCATAGAGGGGCGGTGGGTCAAAGGGTAAAGTGCAAACGTGGAGTAATAGGCCTACGCTTCACCTCAACAAAGCCAATATATCTAGAGTGCGCCATCTAGTGAGGAAACATCAGAATTGCAGGGGAAATAAAACATTAACAAGGTTAATTTATTAAATTTTTTCAAGTTTGGAGGGCCGAATCAAAACGTTTAACGGGCCGTAGTTTGCCCATGCCTGGTCCGAGGCATTAAACCAGGTGGGATCCCTCATGGCTATGAGGGCCATAGAACTGGTTCCACAATCAGAGATGAGGCAGGGCTTTTACTCAAGGCTCTTTCTAGTTCCCAGAAAGCAAAACTCATGGAGACCCATCCTGGAGCTGTCCGTCTTAAATACTTTCCTGGAGATACCAAAGTTCAAAATGCTTACTCTGCAGCAGCTCCTGCCAATGTTGAGCAAAAATGCATGGATGGTGACATTGGATTTAAAGGAGGCTTGCCTACACATCCCTATCAGACAGGAGTGCAGAAAATACCTCCGGTTCAAGGCCGGCTCGAAACAGTGCCAATTATCTGCGCTGCCCTTTGGCTTATCTACTGTGCCCGGGGTCTTCACCAAGTGCCTGGCACGAGTAGTGGCTTATTGTAGGCTCAAGGGTATTCAAATTTACCCTTATCTGGACGACTGCCTTATTCAAGCAGAGAGCAAGGATGTTTTACTCCAGCACCTGGAATTTGTTCAAAATCTTCTCAAGTACCTGGGATTCACTGTAAACATAAAAAAGTCAAATTTGACCCCCACACAACAGATAACTTTTCTGGGTGCTCTTTTAAACGCAACAACCCAGATGGCATTCCTGACATCCAAAAAAACAACTACAGCTGGCTTCCACTTTCAAAACCTTGGCTTCTATAACTCCACTAACTGCAAGGAAATTCCTGCAGGCTTTGGGTTACATGGCCTCCTGCATCCTTCTCGTACCAAATGCAAGACTACATATGAGAAAAATACAATGGTACCTAAAAAGTGTATGGTCCCAGCATTGCCACAGTCTAGAGACACAGATTGCTGTCTTGCCTTGCCTACAAAAGGAATTCCATTGGTGGACCATGGGATGACTTCACAACAAAGGCAAAGCCTTCAGTCTACCTCCAGCCAGCCAAGTGTTAACCACGGACGCCTCGGATTACGCATGGGGAGCCCACTTGCAGGGAAAGGGTCTGCAAGGTTTTTGGACAGAGGATCAGAAGCACCTACATATCAATTTAAAAGAGATGTTAGCTGTTCAGAATGCCCTCTTGGCTTTCAGGGATCTTCTACAACCAGGACAACTACTGATACGAACAGACAACACCACAGTTATGTGGTACATAAACAAGCAGGGGGGGGGGGCTTACATTCCTACCCCCTTTGCAGACTAGCCATGACTCTATGGAACACAGCACTACCTTGCGAAGTGGATCTACAAGCTCAGTTCCTGCCAAGGAAACAAAATACTTTGGCAGACAGCCTGAGCAGGAACCTGTCAGACCCACATGAGTGGATGCTAGACACCCACATATTCAAGACGATTACAGAAGCCTGGGGCTGCCTGGACGTAGATCTATTTGCATCCCCCCTCAACCACCAGTTACAGATTTTTTGCACAAGGACTTTTCACAAGCTAGCATGGAAAGTGGATGCACTATCATTCAGTTAGAAAAATCTCAAGGGGTTTGCCTTTCCACCACTACCTCTTCTACCACGGGTGTTATTAAAGATCAAGCAGGACAAGCTCAAGATGATGATTCTACTGGCCCAAAATTGGCCTTGTCAGTTCTGGTACTCAACACTGAAGAATCTATCTCAGGGAACCACCTTGGATTTTGCCTCAGATTCCCAATCTATTGTCCCAACACCAGGGCCAGGTTCTGCACTCTCATGTCAAAACTCTCAGCCTGGCAGCCTGACGAATTCAGGATCTATGATTAAAATCCTCCCCTTCCCAAAAAGGTCATGGATGTTATCTTAGAAGCCAGACGGCCTAGCACTAGAAAATCTTATGCAGGCAAATGGAAGAGATTTTGCACCTGGATGCATGCTCAGGATTCGGATCCTCTCATTCCTAATATCCCTCTGATTTTGCTTAACCTAACAGACATGCTACATAAGGGTTTATCATTCTCCTCCATAAAAATTCATGCCTCAGCTATCTCTGCACATTACAGTGCAGACCCTCCACTCTTTTCGCATCCACTTCTGAAACAATATCTACGAGGAGCGAAGAATTTAAGGCCCCCTAGGACACCACCCATACCTGCCTGGGACCTCAACTATGTTCTGGAAAAACTCACTCTGCCTCCTTTTGAGCCTGCTGCCACAACTGATATTAAGTATTTATCATGGAAGACAGCTATCCTACTGGCTTTGACTTCAGCCAGGAGAGTCTCGGAGTTACAAGCACTCATGGCTGTGGAACTTTACATTATTTTTCACCAAGATAGGGTGTCTACGGACTAATCCTACTTTCATGCCTAAAGTGGTTTCCAAAGTGGCTTTAAATCAAACTATTCACCTGCCAGCTTTTTCCCCTAATCCACAAAATAAGGGGGAAAGGATCTTGCATTCCTTGGATGTACACAGACAACTTCGTTTTTACCTGGACAGAACCAAGGATATCAGGAAAACAGAGCAACTGTTTGTTTCTTATGCAACAAACTCCCAAGGCAAAGCCATTTCAAAACAGACCATTTCTAAATGGATTGCGCATGGAATCAGATTTTGTACTCTCATCATGGAAAGCAAATCCCAGGAAAAATTAGGACTCACTCTACCAGAGTTGCTGCTACTTCAGCTGCCTTTCTCAGGGGAGTACCTACCAAAGATATTTTGGAAGCTGCAACTTGGAGTTCAGTGCATACTTTCTCTAAGCACTATAATCTCCCTCTTTACTCTAGGTCTAGGGCAGGCTTTGCTTCTGCAGTCTTGCAGGGTCTTCTAGCCACCTCTTCTTCTCTATAACCACCACCCCTTATCTCAGCTTTGGGATTCAACCGTACAGTGATGACTGCAACAGTGAAACACTATGAACATAGTACAGTTGTGTACACTTACCATAAATGTAGATGTTAGAGTGTCTTCACTGTTGCAGTCTGGGTTACCCACCCTCCTGTCCCTTCTTATACTTTCACTAGTGTGCTTACCTACTTCACCTTTCTTCTGAGGTGTATTTGCTACAGGCTATGGGGTTTGTGGTATGTTTTTTTTTGTTTGTTTGTTTTTTACTATTGGCCTTCATTTTTAGGCACCTGACATCTGGGGCAAGAAAAACTGGAGAACATGGAGTTGGCTGGCAGATTTGTAGTCCTGGCGCTCTGACGTCAGGAAGCATGACTGAACAGCCGACGCCGGACCCAGACTTTGGGATTCTGGCCGACCGAGGACTGCCTGCCGGCAGGAAGAACCCTACAGTGATGACTGCAACAGTGAAGGCACTCGTAACATCTACATTTATGGTAAGTGTACACAACTGTGCTTTATGTCTATCCCTGGGTAAGCTGCTTTTGATAACACTGTTGGCCCCTTTTTTCCAGCGAAAAGAAACTATCTACTCCTCCTCAAATTTCCTTGGACAAGAATAGTTGACTGGGTTTGGCTCAAGGTTTGTTGTTTGTCTTTCGGCTTTTCCCGGTTAGGGGTCGCCACAGCGGAACTCCAGTCCGCTAATAATTGGCAGTTGTTTTTTATGGTGTCGAGTTGCCAGCCCGACGCCCAACCTTCAACGAAGGCACGCCCATTCAACGCATGTCTTTCAAATGCCCACTCGACCGTGGGGAGGACATGCAGACTCCACACAGAAGGCCCTTCCAACCCAAGCCGAGAATTGAATGGGAGAACCTCTTGCTGTGAGGCAACAATGCTACCGCTGCACCACTGCGGAAGTGGGATTGGCTCATGGTTTAATTTACGCTGTTGAGCCGCCTTATAAAAGTGGTTTCTGGTAAAAGAAAGGAGGGATAGCTCTTATCCTGAAGAGATTCACGATTGTGAGTCTGGACAGGAAGATAAAGGGTCAAGTACAGCATTTTCTCTTCAGTTGTCTGACTTGGACTCAGAGGAGAGCAAAATTTCTGATTCTCACTGTGGGAGTTTCTCTTTCTCTGAACTATTTCCAGAATATGCCATTGTTTTCAGTGGGTGAACAGAGTTTTCTGAGTACCTGCTGAAAATACTATGAGCTGTTGGAGAAGGATTTTCCAAAGCCTTCACCCATTCCTCCTGTACTGTCAGGTTTGGAGGATTTGTATGTCTCTGTCTGCAGTTTTCCTGGTGGTATGCTTCCTGCCCTAAAAAGGCAAATAAAATGTATGAAGTTCCTCAATTTTTATATACTTTTCCTAAACGTGGAGAGCAGTGTAGGTTTAGTTAATCTTACTGCTGCTAATATTTCGTAATTCCCACTCCTGCTCCTTCTGACAAGGATGAGAAGATTATTGGTAAGTATGGGAAGAAGTGTATACTTCTGCAACTTTGATTTTCAGATTTTTGAATTGTCAGGCTCGTATCTTAAACTTTATTCTGACGAATTCTGAAAGTATGAGGAATGTTTTGTCTGCAGTTTTTTCTTGTGAGGTAAATCTGCTTTAAATAATTTAGTTTCTTCCATTTTAGAAGTCACAACTCATTGTTTACAGTGTGTGTGTGACTGTTGATACTACTTTCAGTGCTGTGGCCACTGGTACTGTTTTGAAGAGATTTGCCTGGCTCCATTCTCAGAACCTCCCAGATGTAAAAATAAGAATCTGAAGTAGTTAACTTCATTTGGTCTGCAACCTGTGGGATACGGATCCGATCTCGGATCCGAGCCGGCAACTTTACAAAGCTTAGATCCGAGCTCCTAGCTTCTCCCCTTACCCACAATCCCCTGCCAACCCTGATTGACTTCAGATCTAGTTTGCCGCACTTAGGTACAGCAGCTAGGTTATGAGCTCCTAGTCAGATAAGTCTTTATCTTTGCTAATTTTCTAAAAAAACTTGTGAGTGTGTGTTTGGTTAGGTTCCTTAACCCTTTTATTAGTGTTTTTAAGTTAAAAAAAAAAAAAAAATATATATATATATATATATATATATATATATATATATTTTGTCTCCTCCCCACCCTTCGCTGGTATCGTAGCTGTGTGTGTGTGTGGGGCCTACTGTGTGAGTGAGTTTTTTTTCTAGTTTAAATATGTCTGAGTTCCCAAAGTTAGTGTTTTCCAAGTGCACCGAGTGTGGCCATAAGCTCTCCCCAGCGGATGGCCACACTGTGTGTCCGGTGCCTTGGGGTTGAACACCTTTCCTCTGGGTGTGCGATTTGCACGGCGTTCAACCCCGGGGCACTGAAAGACCGGAGGTTGAAGCTGATCCTAACGGGACTCTTGCCCCCAGATTCGCCTCCGGGACTTCTGTGGCCTCCTCCCAGGCTTCGGTGGCGGCCACTCTTGCTTCTCTCCCCCTGGCCGGGACTCAAACTCCCGCTTCTGCGCCGGAGGTGGGGGAGGCCAGGAAGGAAAAGAAGAGAGAGAAGTACCACAAGCGGCGGGCTGAGGCCTCCGCTTCGGGCCCCCCCGGCTAAGCGGGCTTCTCCCTCCAGGTCTTCCAGGTCTAGGTCTCCTCCTTGTCTGCTCCGGTCTCCTTGCTTTTCACTGGGACCCGAGGAGGAGGAAACCCGATCTCCGTCGAGGTCATCGAGGCGGTACTCCCGGCCAGCCTCGGTGGCCTCGTCGAGATCGACACATAGCCTGTCTGAAGCTGATTTGGACCGGGTGATGCGAAGTTTTATCCAGGCCCAAATGCAGATGGGAGTGCTCCTGCCCCCCCCCCCCTGTGGGGGGAGCTCAACACCCTTTTTTGCTCTGATAGCTCCTTCTCCGACCCGCTTCCTGGGTTCGGAGTGCTCGGTGCCGGGCAGAGTCAGAGCCAGGGGTGGGTCAGCACCGACAGTATCAGGTACTTCGGCTCCGACTCTTCCCTCGAGCTTGCCGGATCCATCCCTGTCGGATCCGAGCTCTCGGAGCCGTGCTCTGATCTTCAGATCTGAGGGGTTTAGTGTGCCTTCAGCTCCATCCAGGTCGGAGCACACTGGCTCTTCGGATCCGATGGACTCGGCGCCGGCTCCGATCCATCCATCTGATCCGAGCGAGGGTCGGCTCTTGGATCCCAGAGAGAGTGGCTCTCCCTCGGCTTTCGATGTGGTGGAGAGGGCACTGTTGAGTGCATCCAGGCCCCCGCTCCCTGCTACGGCTCCATCCCGCACTCCCTCTCATTTGGGTCAGGCTTTTGTCAACCGGCCACAGGGACAGCCTGCTTTGACGTCTCAGGTCGTTCCACTGGAACAGGACATTGCTGGTGAGTCATCCTCGGACAGTCCCCCCGAGGATGTTCCTCACAAGCGCAAGTGTAAGAGGAGGCACGTGGACTCCCCCGAGTCCTTAACAGAAGACACGGATTTGGATGAGGGGGAAGGCTCCCCAAGGTCACTCCCCCCGAGGATGTCTCCTTCGGACATCATGGAAATGCTTAGGATCGGGGGGGTGGTCTGCCCCCAAGGCTTTTTCTGATGAATCCGTGTTCCTCGAGGCGTTCGAAGCAGGCCCATCTACCTCTTGGGTGTCCCCTCTGGCCGACCCCTTAGTGGATCTTATTACCTATAGGGCGTGGAAGGAGCCGAACACTGTGGAGCCAGTCCCCAAATGCCCCGACAAGATCCTGAGCCCCCCCCCCGACCGAGAGGTCCCATTGGAGCAAGGGACCCCCCATAGATGCCATGTTGGTGGCGGCAGCCACCAAGAGGGAGTTAGCCCAGGAGAAGTCCCTAGGTCCATCCCCCGAGCAAGGAGTCTCGCTCGATGGACCGTCTCGGGAATCGGGTCTTTAGTTCAGCGACCTTCTCTGTAAGGTCCCTGAACTACATGGCACACGTGATTCGGCTGCAGCAGGACCTTATTAAAGAGTACGCTGCATCGCCCCCGGAGTCCATGTCGGGAGAGGACAAGCAGTTGTACTCCGCCCGCATGGCCACTCTTGGGTCTATCTCTAACACCTCTATGCGGCTCTTATCCCATGCTGCGGAAGGAGCCGCTAGAGCCAGCGGATCAGGCCTAGTTATGAGGCGCCAGGCCTGGCTCCGACATTGTGACTTCGCAGAACCCTTCAAGGCGTCCTTTGTGAATGCCCCCTTCGATGGCTCTGCTTTTTTTGGCAAGACTGTTCGCGAAACCTTGGTCCAGAGTGAAAAGGACGGGAAGACGTCTGCGTCGGAGTCCGCTTCTCTGCTCCCCAGAGGTCCTTCTCCAAGAACCAAAAGGGACAGAAGAAGATGTGGTTCCGAAAGTCGCAACAATCCCAGTCCGCTCCGGACTCCCAGTCCTTCCACTGCAGAGGAAAGCAGGGTGGACGCCGCCCTAGAGGCAGAGGGGGCCCGAAGAACTTTGGGTCTAGAGAAGCCTTCTCTGATCGGCCCACGCAGCAGCCCTGAGGGCTTGCCCGACTGCTCCATTCTGGAGGCAGTCGGGGGGGGGGGAGTTTTTCAAAGCACCTGGCAGCTTGGGAGTCCATTACAACAGACCGCTGGGTGCTTCGTCTCATATCCAGAGGATACATAATTCCCTTTTCCCACGTTCCAGATACCCCCAGGCACCTCCCCGATGTTCCACCCAATCAGAGGGAGGCGGCAGCCGCAGAAATCCGGCTGCTCTTAGGAAAAGGGGCCATCCAGCATGTCCCCCCAGGCCAGTCCGGATCGGGTTACTACTCCAGGTTCTTTTTAGTGCCAAAAAAGACGGGGGACCTAAGGCCCATCCTCGATCTTTCCCTACTGAATCTCTCAGTAACCAAAGAAAAGTTCCGGATGGTCACTCTTCAATCTATTCTCCCCCTCTTGCGGGAGAACGACTGGATGTGCTCCATAGACCTCAAGGACCCGTACTACCACATTTTGATGGACAAATGCTCCAGGAGGTTCCTCCGCGTCCGGCTGGGAGCCAGTCATTATCAATTCAGGGTCCTTCCCTTCGGTCTCACCTCAGCCCCCAGGGTGTTAACCAAGGTATTAGCAGTGATAGCGGCCCACCTGAGGCTCCAGGGAATACAGGTTTTTCCATACCTGGACTGGCTCCTCACCGCCCCGACAAGGCATCTACTAACCTTAGCTAGGAATTACTTTCTCAACCTTGCTCCACAACTAGGGATCACTATAAATACAGACAAGTCCTCTCTCACCCCAACTCAGGTGATAGATTTTATCGGGGCCAGACTGGACACCAACAAGCAGCTCGTCTTCTTAACTCCCGACCGGTTGCACACTTTGAAAGCTCACGTGCGGGCCATTTTTCAATCTTCAAAACCTCCGGCGGGATTAGTTCTGAGGGCTCTAGGGTCTATGGCGGCCGCAATCAACCTCCTCTCCATGGCGCATCTCAACATGCGGATATTGCAATGGACTCTACAGGTTCAATGGTCCTTTCTCCAGTATCACCCCATTTCTTTCAGCAGGGTCTGCAAAAGAGCTCTCGTTTGATGGCTTCAATTGCCGGACCTCCAGACGGGACGCCCCTTTGCCACAACCTCCCCTCTTGCCACAGTGACCACGGACGCCTCTCGTCTTGGGGGGGGGGGCATTATTCGGGCAGGACTGTCCAAGGCATGTGGAACGATTCAGAGACCTTATTGCACATAAACGTTCTAGAGATGAGGGCAGTGCTGTTGTCGTTGCAAGCACTTCAGAGCCTTCTGCCTATAGGAACGATTGCAGTCCAGTCAGACAGTATGTCTGTGGTTTGGTATATCAACAAGCAGGGGGGGGAACCAGGTCTTACCCACTCTGTCGAGAAGCCATGAGAGTGTGGGAATGGGCGATCTCAACCAACTGCTTTCTCATTGCAACGCACATTCCGGGATGGACCAACATCCTGGCAGACAGACTGAGTCGCACCATCCTTTTGCCTTACGAGTGGTCCCTCAATCCCCAAGTAGCGAGTCAAATTTTTGGTGTTTGGGGGCAGCCCTGTTGCGATCTCTTCGCATCTCCCTCAAACACGAAATGCAACAATTACTTTGCTCTCATTCCTCCTCCCGGGGAAGCCCCGAGGGACGCTTTGGTGCATGCTTGGCCACCCGGCCTTCTCTATGCCTACCCTCCTCTTCCACTGATGCTGAAACTTCTTCAGAAAGCTAGTTGGTTTGGGAGCAGAATGATCCTCATTGCCCCATTCTGGCCTTGCCAAACTTGGTTCCCGTACCTCTGGTCTCATCAAGTGAATCCGCCCTGGATTCTATATCCCCTCCCGGATCTGATTTCCCACCCACAGGGTCTCCCAATCCCCGACCTGGTCAACCTCAAGCTTACGGCTTGGCTGCTGCAGTTCCACTCCTAGCGAGGACTTCCAGTATCTCATCCCCGGTTAAAGCTATCCTAGTAGCAGTGCACAATCCCTCTACTAGGAAGGTTTATAGTAGTAAATGGAAGCGTTTTTCTATCTGGGCAGAATGCCATAATTTGGTTCCCTTCACAGCCCCCTTACCGGTGGTGCTGGATTTTCTTTCATGCCTCTTTAATGAGGGAGCTAGCTGTTCCACGATGAAGGTGCAATTAGCAGCTATCTCTCATTATCACGTAGGCAGCAATATGGGGCCTTTGATTACTTCAAAATTGTGCAAGACATTCCTAAAGGGCACTTTCCTACTTAGACCTCCCATAAAGGAAGCTGTACCTCCATGGGATTTGACTTAGGTTTTGCAGGCCTTGACGGCTCCTCCCTTCGAACCTGCGACGTCGGTAGACCTCAGATATCTGGCGTGGAAAACAGCCTTTCTGGTGGCTATTACTTCAGCTAGGAGAGTATCTGAATTACAGACTCTTTCTGTCAAACCTCCATACTTAGCCTTTCACAAGGATAGGGTTTACCTCAGGACCAGTCCCTCCTTCCTTCCGAAGGTGGTTTCTGTGACGAATATCAATCAGTCTATCAATCTGCTGGTCTTCTTTCCTAACTATCAAAACAAAGGAGAGTACAAACTGCATTCCTTGGACGTGCATAGACAACTCCAGTTTTATATTCATAGGACATCTGGTCACAAACAATCCGACCAGTTGTTCGTCTCCTTTGCTAAATTTAATCTGGGTAATCCAGTCTCAAAAGTTACTTTGTCGAAATGGATTTCGCAGTGCATCATCGCGTCTTATCAGAATTCCGGCAGACCCGCACCTCAAGGAGTTCATGCCCACTCAACTCTGTCTATGGCTACATCTGCTGCCTTCAAATCCAGAGTTTCCTTGGATGATATCTGTTCAGCAGCCACTTGGGCTTCACCTCATACCTTCATAAATCATTATAAGCTGGACATTATCTCCATAGGGAGAACTTCTTTTGGCTCCTCAGTGCTCCGGAATATCCTTCCATGAAGGCCGCTCAAGGTTTAGGTAGCTGGGGACTCTGTCCCACAGGTTGCAGACCAAATGAAGTTAACTACTTCAGATTAAGAAGTTATGTACTCACCATAACATTCCATCTGAGTAGGTAAACTTCATTTGTCTGCAACTATTCCCCCCCTCCGTCCCCCTGACCTTCACAGATGTTTAGGGCATGTTATTATTACCCTTTTGAAAAGGTAATGAACTGCCTGCTATATTAGTTACGGGCAAACTTGATCTGAGGTCAGTCAGGGTTGGCAGGGGATTATGGGTAAGGGGAGGAGCTAGGAGCTCGGATGTAAGCTTTGTAAAGTTGCCGGCTCGGATCCGAGATCAGATCCGTATCCCACAGGTTGCAGACAAATGAAGTTTACCTACTCAGATGGAACGTTATGGTGAGTACATAACTTCTTCTTCTCTTTTGGACAGAGATTTAGTTTTTGGTTCCTCTTCTGCAGAAGTTATCAAAAGGTGTGATGAAATATTTAAGATAAGGGAATCTCTATGATTTTTCAGCTTTCCTTTTCCAAGTCTTCTAAGGGGTTTTCTAACCTCTCATACAATTTTGGGGAAAATAAAATAAAAGAAACAGTCTCAATAAAAAGCAAGTAAACATTCTTAAGAAGTGGCATGGGAGTTTCAAAAATAATTTAGGAACAGGCACCCCCCCCCCCCCCCTCAAAAAAAATAAATAACCTGCTAATTCGGAATAACTATTTAAGGGAGCTTGGATGTCCACAGGCGGCTAAGGTAATATCCTGACAGCACCAAGTCTTTCAGATTTTCATATCGATTGATGTCTTTCCATATCATTGTTGCATTATTATTTACGTAAAGGATCTCCTGCCAAGGATAGCATAACGTCTGGCCAGCATATTAAAGTCTTTAGTGTTTACAAGTGTCTTACATCACATGTATTCTCCTCACGCAAGGCGTAAAACATAAAGGTGACGTACAGACCCACACACCTCAGAACTACTTTTCCGCCAAACACCATCATTGAACATCGTTGTCCTGTACTGGTTACCAAGCTGTTTTCAGTTAAGTGCTCCAATGGGGTTCATCCTTATCTTTTCCTTTATTTTAGTGTTGGTTTATGTCATCCAGAAAGGGAAAGTGTCAGTGTGGGAGGCAGATCCCCCATAAAGATCATCACAAACAGTGCCTCTTCTGTTTGGGTGCCTCTCACAACCATATGCAGTGTTCTATCTGTCAAGCATTTGTCCCTTAGACCCTACTTTGTCACCTGTCATCAGTGTCGATTTACCTGGGAAACCAGTATCTAAAATTGTTTGCACAAGGAGCTATGGCAGTGTCTTCCTGTCGTGAGGGTCAGCCGCTGGCCAAGAAAAAGGCAAAAAAACTCAGTCTAATACAGCTGCTGTCCAGCCTCCCCTATGTCTCTCTTCAGACTGGTGAAGGTCCATAGGCTGGATGTTGGTTTGGATTCCTCTGCCATAACCTTGTCAGAGGCCTGCATGGATCGGACTTTTCGCACATCCTTGGAGGCTTTTCAGATGTCTGCTCCAGATGTTGAGGGGGAACCTTGGCTGATTATATCTGAGAGACCAAGAGGAATTCCATAGATTTTAGTACAGGAGGAGATTCCTACTACGTTTGTAGAGTCCGACCATCTTACATTTTTTTCTTGTGGATGTCCCGCAGAAAAAGAAAGAAAGAAAAAAAAAGAACATTTCCCCTGCAGTTAGAGATCCCCAATGTGAATGGCAGGACTTTACTCCGGGGTTGTTTAATGCTTTAAAATATCCTCAAGGGGTCTCTGTGCCTGCCTCTCCCTAGTCTTCTAGTCCTCTTAAGAGACCTAGGGAGCAAGAGTTTCCTGGTAAGGATCTTGATTTTGGTGGAAGAGACCTTGGCAATACTCTTCTCAGGATAAGGGCAATACCTTTCAGCGGTTGAAACGTATTTTGTTTCTCCCATTTCTAAGTTTTAGAGGAATTACCTTTCCAAATCTGCTTTTGTTTGCAGACAGTCTCACCATACACACAAGGGTAAAAAGGGTTCTAGACATGTACCTCTGAAGTTTGCTGTGTTTCTCAGAAACCTCCTTTGTCAGATGGAACCTGGTTTGTCATGAAATTTACTTCATTTTTCCCTCTGCCAGGTTCCCGTGTCCCTTTGTCATTCCCTGTCCTTTCCAAATTGGTTAAGGATCACACAAGACTCTAGGGTTCTGTCATTCACTAGGAGTATTTCATGGTGTGGAAATATCTTCTTCCCTGTCTGGGCATTTCTCAACCTCCTCAAGAACAGCCTCTTCTCTTTCCAGAGGTGCTTCATGTTGTTTTGTCCCAGAGCACCATTCAGGTTGTGCCCCCTGCCCAGGAAGGGAAGTTTTTCTTCCAGAATGTTTCTGGTTCCCAGGATAGAGGGCACATGGAGACCAATTCTAGACCTTTCTCAACTGAATTCCTTTCTGAAGGTCCCCTCACTTCAGATGTTGTCCCTTCAAGCATTGTTCCCTCTTCTTCCGCAGACATTTCTGATCTCATTGGACCTTAAGGATGCCTACCTTCACATCCCCATCCATCCCCTTTTCAGGAAGTTTGTTTTTCTTCCTTTCATTTTCAGTTCTTTTCTTTGCTGTTTGTCCTCTCTGCTGCCCCAAAGGTGCTCATCAAATATCTCACTCTTGTCATTGACTTTTATAGGATGAGAGGGGTTCAGATCTTTCCTTATTATAGATTAATAGATAGGTACTAGGCTATCTGCCCGAAGGCATTTATAAGCCTAGTCAGAATGTGTTGGCTTTCGCCGTCCCCTTAGATTAGTTCCCTGTGCCTCTATCCAGCAGAGCCGCTGAAGTGATCCCCGGGGTAAACTTAGTTTCCCATCCACTCGTCAAAGTTTCTCTTGAAGAGTGTTAGTGAGGAGCTCTGCCTAATGTAGATTATAGGTTCATAGGTTGATACTAGGCTATCTGCCCTAGGGCATTTATAAGCCTAGCCAGAGTATGTTTGGCTTTCGCCACCCTTTTAGATTAGTTGACTGTGCCTCTGTATAGTAGGTCACAGAAGGTAGCCCTTTTAAGGTTTGTTTACTGTACTTCTGTCACGCAGCGACACAGAAGAGATCCCAGGGGTAAACTTACGATCTCCCATCCATTCGTCAAGATTTCTCTTGAAGAGGGTCAGTGAGGGGCTCTGCCTGACATGGATTGGGATTTTGTTCCAGAGTGAGGGGAGCCTCTGGGATATGAATCTGTCCCTCTAGCATGTCCTGTTTATTTCTGTGCTGAGGTTCAGGTCCCTGGAGCGTGTAGCTCTAAGGGATTTAGATTTCCTGAGGTGAAGCATGTCCATTAATTCTTGGTTGGACATGGCTTTGTACGTCAGACACAGATCGCCTCTGAGTAGGCGGTACACAACTGAGTAGAGCTGGAGTTTCTTTAGCTGAACTGCATAGGGCATCTGTTTGAGCCCCTTGATCCTCTTGCTGAGATACTTTTGGGGCCTTTCCAGTTGCTGAAGGTGTCGGGTAAGGAACATCCCAAACTGGGCATTGTACTCAATTATGGGCCTGATAAGTGATGAGTAGAGGGGCACAATGACCTCTTTTGATCTAGATGTGAACCGTTTCATGATAAGGTGGGCTATATAGAAGGTCTTTCTAACCACTTTGGCAATGTGATTGTCAAAGGAGAGATTGCTATCTACTTGGGTCCCCAAGTCCCTAATTTACTACTTCCGTACTTAATGGATTACCACCTATGCGGTAATTTGTGGGCACTTTGTTTTTTCCAAAGGGGATGACAATGCACTTTTTGGAATTTAGCTTTAGGCCATGGCAATGGCACCAGTTATCCGTCTCTGTGAGACCCTTTTGGAGGATGCTTGTGTCAGTCGGAGAGTCAATTATAGCACCCAGTTTGCAGTCATCTGCGAACTTGGTCCGCCATAGTCCACCCGTGTTAGCCTGTACCTCGGAGAAATATATACCGAACAAGAGAGGTCCCAGGACTGAGCCTTGTGGGACACCACTTGTAACTGGTTTAGAGTCTGACATGGCACCTGCTATTCTGACCATGTGGGTTCTATCCATGAGCCAGTTTGCAACCCATCTTGTGATATAGGGGTTGATATTTAAGCTGGTGAGCTTATTTATGATGCTTGAGTGGAGTATTGTGTCAAAGGCCTTTGCGAGATCCAGGTAGGTTGTGTGGACTACCTTCCCTTCATCTATGGCTTTGGTAACTGTTTCAAAGAAGAAGACCAGGTTCAAGAGGCAAGATCTGCCCTTAACGAAGCCGAATTGGGTAGGATCCAGTGTCTGGAGGTTCCCAATGTCTGTTTATGATTTCAATGATGATACTTGCCATAGCTTTGCAGACCAGGCTAGTCAGGCTTATAGGGTGATCGTTTCCGGGGTTTGTTGTGGCACCACCTTTGTGGAATGGGACTACTGTTGCTGTATGCCATTCCTTGGGAACATATCCTGTAGTAAGGCTGAGATTGAACAGTGACTTTATATGAGGGTTTAGTTCTTCTTGGAGCTTGTGTAAGACACAGCCTTGGGACACCGTCTGGTCCCATTGATGCTGTGTTTTTAGCTTTGGAGAGGGTAGCTCTCACCTGTGCATCTGTGATCTCAGGAAGGCTACACTCTGTTGGGATAGACATTTGCTCTTTTGGGGGGGAAGGGGGGGAGAAGTTTGCACTGAACCTTTCTGCCAGGATGTTGGCAATGTCTGTGGGTTCAGTGAATTTTTTGTCATTTTGCACTAACCCAGAGCATATCTAGGAGTTGCCACCCAGGTTTTTGACATAATTAAAGAAGGCCTTGTGATTATCTTTAGTGTCTTGTGCAATTTTTCTTTCAAAGCTGGCCTTAGAAGATTTTATGAGGGATCGTAGTTTCTTTCTAGTACTGATCAGTGACTCCTTTCCTTTTTGGGATTTTGCTCTGTCATGTAGTAGCTTTCTCCTTCTGTTGTATAGCTTATTTATAGCCGGGGTCCACCAGACAGGTCTTCTGCCTTTGGAGGAGTGAGTCTTGGTTTTATTTGGGATAGCATGCTCCATGCATTCAAGTAGGTGTCCATAGAATGCTTTTGTAAAGGATTCTGCATTTTGAGCAGTATTTTCCACTGGCCCGGGGGCTTTGAAGGATTCCACCTCAGTTTTGGGAAGTGTGAAGTTTGATTTTGAGAAGTTCTTCACCGTGGTTTCCTTGGCTATGGGGTGGGGACGGAATATGGATGTCCAGTGAGATTTGTTTATGGTCTGATCTTACCAGTGAGGGGTATACCTCTGGTGTGGAACATAGAGACCCCGTGTTGGTGATGATCAGATCCAGTATGTTTTCCCTCTTGTGGGAGTGGTGACCAGTTGTTCCATAGCATTTGAGTTTATAAATTCTAGGAACCGTTGGGCGAGGGTGTTTGGGCTTGAGTAGTTTTCCCAATCGATGTTTGGGTAGTTGAAGTCACCCAATATACTAGTGTTTGGAGAGACCGTCATATTCTCCAGTGTTCTCAGGAAAGCCGAGTGAGGTTCCTGTGTTTGGGAGGGTGGTCTGTAGCAGGCTACAAACTGAAAGGCAGTTTTGCACACTGTTAGTTGCACAGGGATGGTCTCCGAAGCTTCGTGCAGTGCCACTAGCCTGGAGGTGTGGGTATCTTTGATAAATATGGATACTCCCCCTCCTTTTGTGGTTCAGTCCGAGTTTTGGGGCCGAAAAGCATGGTATGAAGTATAGCCTGGTAGTGCTGGGATGTTCTCAGGAGCCTTGAACCAGGTTTCTGTTACTGCACAGATATCGATATTATCCATACTGAGAAGAGTCTCGAGTGCGTGCATCTTGAGGTTTAGACTTCTGGCATTGAGCAGCATTACCCTTAGTTTTTTTTCTTTGTGTTGTCTATGGGGTGGGTTTGTCTTTTGAGCCTTGCCTAAAAAAGGCACTATGGGGGAGGCAAGAGCCTTAGCCAGTATTCGAAAACCCATGGGTGACAGGTGCAAGCCGTCCCTAGCGAAGCAACGTGGCTTGTCGAGCATCTCATCCCAGGCCGACAGACACTGGATCCCCTTTGAATGACACCAATACTTTAGCCAATTGTTAAAATTGATCATTTTGTCTTTATACTGTGGCATCATTCTTGGTGAGGGTAAGATGCTACTCAAGGTCAGGGTCATACCGGCCTGGGCTACATGATCAAAGAGCTCCTGTACGTCTTTTTTCATGTAGTCCAGGGAGGTACTTCTCAGGTCATTCACACCAGCATGGACAATGATGGAGTCATACTTGTACTTGCTTTGGAGTGACCCGAATGCTTGTGTTTTGTGGCGGATCCTGGCACCTGACAGGCAGCTTACAGTGACCTTCTCCTTGTTCAGCCTGGTGAGCGGGACGTCAGTGTGTCTGACAATAGAGTCACCTATTACAAGTGTATTAGGTGTGTTGTTTAGCCTTAAGGGCTGTGACTGTGTGGCACACTGACTTCGTGAGCTATGTGCTACATGGATATTGTTTCATGGTAGGTGTTGCTTGGATGTCTGCTTTGGAGGTCTCTGCTGCTTAGGCAGATTTTTATTTAGAGCCTCCGAGTATGTTTTTGTGTGTTTGTGTTTGGTTTGCTGATGCGATAGGTCTGTGTGCGACTGGATTTGTGGTGTGTGTGGTTACCTTCTCCTCCTGACAGGCTGTGCCAGTACTGGGTTGAGAGAGCTTAGTCTCCAGTTTGGCTATATATAGTTGCATCTCTCACATATATTTGAGCTTGTTAGGAGGAGGAGAAGGGTTGTCTGTATACATAAGGCAGTTGTAACATTGCCTCAAGATTCCCAGATTCACCAACTGGACTGGAGAGTAAACTCAAAACTGACCTCTGGACATGCCTGAATAATATAGGGAACTACTTATTGACTGATCAGAAAGAACTAATAGGGAGCAAGTGTTTTGAAGGAGTAGAAGAGGATGTAGTGCTTTAGTTTGTGTTTACCTATGAGATTACTTATACGAGCAAGTGCAGGGCTTTAGAATGAGAATAGAGTGCTTAATTTGAGATTTAGAGCAGTTCTAAGGGAAAAAGTGAAGAGTAGACTTTGTGGAGCCGGGAATAGTTTAAGCGGCGCTGCCCGACGCTGCTCTGTGCGCAAGACCACGCTAAAAGAGGGTTGCAGGGTTTTAAGAGATAGAGATCAAGGACTTTAGAATTGACCCAAAATGGCCAATAAAACTACAGCTTCTAGGCAGCAACCACTCCTACAGGGATAGGCAGAGGCTGTTCAGTGTTAACCACTGCCACTGGTGAACACAGAGACTTCCCTTTAGTCCAAGCAAGCACTGGCCTCCAAGAAACTTACAAATAGTTCAGAACAGCAAATCTGTAACTGAACTTTCTTAAATTTCAGAAAGTGGGGGAAAAAGCAAGATTTTTTTTTAGTTTAAAGGTAGCAGAGATACACAAGTAGCAAAATAATCACAACAGTGCAATAAATGACCCCACACTTGAGTGCTAGGCCAAAGTCAGGTAAAATGCAGTTTAAAGAGTAAAAAACGATTTTAAATTAAGTGCAACACAGGAAATGCAGTAAACAGGCCCTAGATGTGTTCTAAATACTGTTTCTAATACAGATATAAACTTTAGCAAGCTGGAAAACGCCGAAAAGTAGGTGGCAAAGCAGTAATTCTTAACAAAAAAGCAGAAGAAAATACTTTAAATCTCAAAAGTGGCTCCTTTCTCCTCTCAGCGTTTTCTCCCCTTGGTAGGTGCTTCAGCAACAACTAACAAGCCTGGAAAGACGCCAGAACCACGAGGCAGCAGAGTTTTAAGAGAGAGAGATCAAGGAGTTTAGAACTGACCCAAAATGGCCAATGAAACTACAGCTTCTAGGCAGTAACCACTCCTACATGGACAGGCAGGCTGTTCAGTGTTAACCACTGCCACTGGTGAACACAGAGATTTCCCTTTAGTCCAAGCAAGCACTGGCCTCCAAGAAACTTACAAACAGTTCAGAACAGCAAATCTGTAACTGAACTTTCTTAAATTTCAGAAAGTGGGGAAAAAAGCAAGATTTTGTTTTTTTCTTTTTTGTTTTAGTTTAAAGGTAGCAGAGATGCACAAGTAGCAAAATAATCACAACAGTGCAATAAATGACCCCACACCTGAGTGCTAAGCCAAAGTCGGGTAAAATGCAGTTTTAAGAGAAAAAAACTATTTTAAATTAAGTGCAACACAGGAAATGCAGTAAACAGGCTCTAGATGTGTTCTAAATACTGTTTCTAATATAGATATAAACTTTAGCAAGCTGGAAAACGCCAAAAAGTAGGCAGCAAAGCAGTAATTCTTAACAAAAAAGCAGAAGAAAATACTTAAAATCTCAAAAGTGGCTCTTTTCTCCTCTCAGCGTTTTCTCCCCTTGGTAGGTGCTTCAGCAACAACTAACAAGCCTGGAAAGTTGTTCCAAAGCATGGAAAGTCTCTGGGACAGGAATCTATCCCTCCAGCACATCCTGTTTATTGTTGTGGTGAGGTTTAGATCCCTAGAGTGTGTGGCTTGAGGGGATATGGTTTTCTTTAGGTGGAGCATGTCCATCAATTCTGGGTTGGACATGACCTTGTATGTCAGGCAGAGATCACATCTGAGTAGGCGATATGCAACCGAGTACAGCTGGAGTTTCTTCAGTCCAGCTGCATAGGGCATCTGTTTGAGACCAGTGATCCTCTTGGTGAGGTACTTCTGTGGTCTTTCCAGCTGTTGCAGGTGTCTTTTAAGGTGCATCCCAAGTGGGATGTTGTACTCTGTGATTGATCTGATGAGTGATGAGTAGAGGGGCACAATGACCTCTTTTGATCTGGATGCAAACCCTTTTGTGATTTAGGTGGGCCACATAGAAGGATTTTCTAACCACTTTGGTAATGTGATTATCAAAGGAGAGATTACTATCTACTTGGGTCTCCAGCTCCCTTATTACTTCTTCCATATTTAGGGGACTACCACCTATGTGGTAGCTTGTGGATACTTTGTTTTTTCCAAAGGGGATGACTATGCTCTTTTTGGCATTTAGCCTGAGGCCATGATTTTGACATCAGGTATCCGTCGAAGTGAGCCCCTTTTGGAGGATGTCTGTGTCAGCTGGTGAGTCAATGTTAGCCCCTAGTTTGCAGTAGTCTGCGAACTTTGTCAGCCATAGTACTCCTGTGCTTGCCTGTACCTCTGAGAAGTATATGCTGAACAGGAGGGGACCTAGGACTGAGCCCTGGGGAACACCACTTGTAACCGTTTTAGAGTCGGACCTAGCTCCCGCAACTCTCACCATATGGGTTCTGTCAGTGAGCCAGCTGGCAACCCATCTTGTGACGTAGGGGTTTATGTTCAGGCTAGTGAGCTTGTCTATAATACCAGAATGGGGAATGGTGTCAAAGGCCTTTGCAAGTTCTATGTAGGCTGTGTACCCCACCTTTCCCTCGACTATAGCCTTGGAAACTGTCTCAAAGAAGTCCACCAGGTTTAGGAGGCATGATCTGCCCTTAAAGCCGAACTGGATAGGGTCCACTGTTTGGAGGTTCCCGATGTCTCTGTTAATGAGTTCCATGATGATGTGCTCCATAGCCTTGTAGACCAAGCTAGTCAGGCTTATAGGGCGATAGTTCCCGGGGTCTGTTGTGGCTCCACCTTTGTGGAGCGGAATAACCGTTGCTGTGCCCCACTCTATGGGTACATAGCCTGTGGAGAGGCTGAGTTTGAACAGTGTGTTTAGGTGAGGGGTCAGTTCGTCTTTGAGCTTGTGTAGGATGCAGCCTGGGGCACCATCCGGTGCTATTGATGCTGTGTTTTTGGCTTTGGAGCGGACTGTTTTAACCTGAGTGTTTGTGATTTCAGGGGCTCTACATTCTTCTGGTATGGTTATGGGTCCTTTTGGGGGTGAGAGGGGGGTGAAGTTTGCACTCTGCCAGGATGTTGGCGATATCAGTCGGTTCAGTGTATTTTGTGCCATTCTGCTCCAACTCCGAGCAGATCTGAGCATTGCCACTTAGATTCTTGACATAGCTAAAGAATGCCTTGTAGTTATCATTGAAGTCCTTGGCAATTTTTCTTTCGAAGCTCGCCTTTGATGATTTTATGAGGGATCATAGGTTTTTGCTTATACTGATGAGGGATGTCTTCCCTTCTTGGGATTTTACTCTTTTCTCTACTAGTTTCCTCCTTCTGTTGTATAGCTTGTTTATGGCAGGGATCCACCAGACTGGATGTTCTTAGTGTTTCACTGTTGCAGTCATCACATTTGGGTTATCTGCTTGCAGTAGCCTTCAGTCGGCCTGATTAACAAAGTCTTGGATCCTGTGTCGGTTGCTGTCTCTTCTTCTGTGACGTCAGGTAGTCAGGGGTATAAAACATGCAGCCAATGCCATTACATCAGTCTTTCTTGCCGTGCGGTGCCCGAAGCAGTTTGCAAGTGCCAGTCAGCCGACTCCTGAAATTTTTGTTTTCGAGTTTCAGAACCGAAGTCTTTAACTAAAGCTAAGTACCCCATTGGGGAAACTTTTTCTTGCTCTAAACCGATGTCAATAAAAGTAAATAATTGTATTTCTTGTGGAAAGCAAATACCTCATAAAGATTTCCATCCATACTGTATTCCTTGTCTAGGCCCCTGACCACAACCTACCTCGCTGTCAGTTTTGTGCCTTATTTAAACAACAAACTATCTGTCGTCAGTATATTTTCTCTTCTAAATATTTTGATACTCTGTTCAATTATCCAGATATGTCTTCGGTAAGCTATCCAACTACCGACATTCCGAAAAAACGCAAAGATAAAGACAGAGACAGGCCACCTAGGTCCAAAGCTGCCAACGACGCTTCTCCTAAGCCAGTCGCCAGTTTGCCAGTATTCAGTGAGGCGCATTCATATCTCCTGATATCTGCTACTTCAGATTCACAGGCATCTATTGAGACCCATTCGGAGTCCGATATTCCGTGAGATGCTTCAACTGTGAAACCTACGGATGTCTCTACCTCCGATTGATCCGGAACCGCCAGCTTCTGAGGGTGTATTCAGGCCTACTGACTTGCATGTCAAACAGACGCCATCTTCTTCTTCAAGGCCTAAAACTCGAACCATGCATAGAAAACCGACGCCCAGACTGCATGGTCAGGCCTCTATGCCTAAAAAAACAAATGATAAGAATGGCTGAAGACCTTATTACTTTAATCAGGGAAGCCAGCCTTCCCCCTCTGAGACCTAGGACTGATTTTGCTTATGATACTTCTGACCAGGATTCTGAAATTTCTGTTTCCTCTGATGACCAGGATTTACCCTTATCTACCTATGAGGATTCTGATGCTGAGGATTCTATTCCCTCTGCTTCCCCCCAGAGGATTTCTCTTCTTGTGAAACTTTGCATACTCTTAGGGAGCATATTCATTGGGAAAGTCAGAATTACTCTGATTCTAAAAAGAGGCTTAGGGATTTCTTACTCCTGCCCCAGCACAGGCCTTTACCTATCCCTCCTGTACTAGACATTGTTGTTGATGCCTTTTCGGAATCTAGCTTGGCCCCTGACTCTTTACCTCCTGCTCCCAGAGAACCTGATAGATATTATAGGGTTCCTGACTCTCACAAGTTCCTTTTCAAAAATCCTACTGCGGATCCTGAGACCATTTCACAGGGACCCAAGGGCATTAAGGCTACTACTGCCAAAAATCCTACCCCCTCTGATAGAGACTCCAAGGCGCTGGATAGATGGGGCAAGAAGGTATACACTTCTGCATCCTTGGCCATTAGGGCCTTAAACTGCCAGTTTCATATGTTAAAGTATCAGCAGCATATTATTGGATTGCTTAAACAGAAAATGATGTTGATTCCTGATTGTGCTGAAAATAAGGATTTACAGGATTTAATGCATTCTGCTGAACAGGTTGGAAAACATACTTTGCAATGTGGTTTTGATTCACTAGAGGTATCTTGCAGGGCTGCTGTCACTGGGTCTGTACTTAGAAGGCATGCTTGGCCTAAGGAGCAATCCTTGCCAGATCATGTTAAAGCTAAATTACTGGATGCTCCCTTAAATCAAGACTGCCTGTTTGGCAACAAGGCAGAAGAAGTTCTTAAAAAGATGGAAGAAATAGCTAAATCTGTGCAAACTGTTAAAGATTTCCTACAAGTACAACCTCCTAGATTTAGTTGGCACTGGCCCTCTAAGAATTGGTCTTTTTCAGCTCTTCTCAAGCCAAACCCAGACGCAGCAGAAACCACAGGTTTCAGTCCCAGTGGACACACAAGACTAAGCAGTGGGGGGTTTCCGGACCCAAATCGGGGAGTAGTAAGGCTCCCCCCTATGGAAAACTGTCTCAATGACTTGCTTTTAAAACTTCCAAGCACTTCCCAACTGAATGCTCCTTTAGGCGGAAAGATTGGTCTGCAGGCCAAAAACTGGGAACTCATTACCCAGGACAAATGGGTTTTAAATATAGTGTCCCAAGGATACAGATTTCACTTCCACACTTTACCAACATCAAGCAGGTGGCCAGATCTGCCCCCAAATCAGTGGGCAGAGGCCCAAAATCAAGTACTCTCTCTCATAATCATGGAGGCTATTCAGTTGGTGCCAGAAGAGGAAAAGGGACAAGGTTTCTATTCGAGACTTTTTTTGGTACCCAGAAAAGGCAATACATGCAGCCCTATCTTTGACCTTTCTACTCTAAATACTTTTCTGGTGATTCCAAAATTCAAGATGCTGACACTTCACCAGCTGCTTCCTATGCTAAGCAAAGATGCATGGTTGGCAACCCTAAACTTAAAAGAAGCATGCCTGCACATCCCTATCAGGGAGTCTTGCAGAAGATACCTACGCTTCAAAGCAGGCTGCATGCACTATCAGTTCTCTGCACTGCCCGACAAGCCAAGGACGATTTTAATTGCACCAGACTGGCCACGCCAACACTGGTACCCCCTCCTGCGCAGTGTCACGCTTGACCCCATGGCACCTGTCTCAGACTCCTTCCCTGTTCAGCAAGAGAACCAGATTCTGCACCCTCAGCTGCACACCCTGAACCTAGCAGCCTGGCTAATTACCTAATCAATCCTTTACCACCCCTCAGTAAATCAGTGATGGATATCATTTTAGAGGATAGCAGGCCTAGTACTAGAAAATCTTATGCTGCAAAATGGAAAAGATTTTGTACCTGGAACCAATCTCAAGGGTTGAGCGCAGCAGTGCCCCATTTACCTCAGATTCTATAATATTTTACTGATATGCTTCATAAGGGCTTGTCCTTTTCTCCTATCAAAATTCATGCCTCAGCCATTTCAGCTCATTATAGCACAGAGCCTCCCCTATTCTCTCACCCACTGCTCAAGCAGTTCCTCAGAGGGACCAAAAATGTAAGGCCACCCGGGAAAGCTCCAACTCCAGCCTGGGACCTTAACTTTGTCTTGGAGAAACTTGCTCTTCCTCCTTTCAAGCCAGCTGCTACTTCAGATTTAAAGTTCCTTTCCTGGAAAACAGCTTTCCTTTTAACAATCACTTCTGCAAGAAGGGTATCTGAATTACAGGCCCTTATAGCAGTGGAGCCTTTCATCATCTTTCATGCAGACAGGGTGTCCCTCAGAACCAATCCCTCCTTCATGCCCATGGTGGTATCCAGTGTGGCTCTTAATCAGTCCATTCATTTGCCTACCTTCTTTCCTAACCCACAGAATAAAGGGGAACAGATACTGCACTTCTTAGATGTGCCCAGGCAACTGAGATTTTACTTGGACAGGACCAAACCTCAAAGGAAATCTGAACTGCTGGTGGCATTTGCTGCAGGGACAGAGGGGAACAACTGCTGATGGCATTTGCTGCAAGGACAGAGGAAAAAGCTATTTCAACGCAAACCATTTCAAAATGGATAGGCCACTGCATTCATTTCTGCTATATAAACACCATGGAAAACCTATCCCACAGGGCATCAGACCCCATTCAACCAAGGCTGCATCTACCTCTACAGCCTTTCTCAGGGGCGTCCCTACAAGGGACATCTTAGAAGCTGCTACCTGGAGTTCTGTACATACTTTCACCAAGGATTATCCTTTGCCAATTTTTTCTAAATCCAGAGCTGGTTTTGCCACTGCAGTCTTGCAGGGCCTTATAGCTGGTCCTAATTTTATTTAAATTCCTCCTCCCAGCCTTAGCTTTGGGAATCTACCCAAATGTAATGACTGCAACAGTGAAACATGAAGAACATAGTACAGTTGTGCACACTTACCATAAATGTAGATGTTCGAGTTTATTCACTGTTGCATTCCTGGTTACGCTCCCTCCAGCCCCCTTTCTTCTTTTGGCTATACCTCTACTCTCACTCGCTGTGCTCAAAAAGCTTTTTGGTGTATTTGCTTTTTTGTTGGAGGCATATCCTTGTATTATAGATTTAATTGCTTCCCATTAGGGGGGCACCTGACATTTGGGGCAAGAAAAACTGATGTAATGGCATCAGCTGCATGTTTTATACCCCTGACGACCTGACGTCAAGGAAGAAGGGGCAGCAAGCAATGCAGGACCCAAGACTTTGTTAATCAGGCCAACTGAGGGCTACTGCAAGCAGATAAACCAAATGTAATTATTGCAACAGTGAATACACTCTAACATCTACATTTATGGTAGGTGTACACAACTGTACTTTCTTCGTGTTTCACTGTTGCAGTCATCACATTTGGGTTATCTGCCTGCAGGTAGCCCTCAGTTGGCCTGAATACCAGAGTCTTGGGATTTCTGCATTGGATGCTGTCGCTTCTTCCATGACGTCAGGTCGTCAGGGGTATAAAACATGCAGCCGACACCATTACATCAGCTTTTCTTGCCGTGCAGTGACCGAAGCAGAAGCAGTTTGCAAGTGCTGGTCGGCCGCCTCCTGAATTTTTCGTTTTTCGAGTTTCAGACCTGAAGTCTTCTAAAAGATAAGTACCCCATTGGGGATCTTTTTTTCTTGCTCTAACCGATGTCAGAAAAAGTTAATTGTCTTGCCTGTGGAAAGCAAATACTTCACAGAAATTTTTCATTTTTACTGCGTCACCTGTTTAGGCCCAGACCACGACGTTTCTCGCTGTCTGTTTTGTGCCTTGTTCAACGCCTGAGCTATTCATAGTTGGGCTATTTTTGTCACTAAATTCTTTCGCTCTCGTTCTCCGTATTCCAAAATGGCTTCGATAAGCCGTCCAACTACCGATCTTCTGAAAAAATGTAAGGATAACGACAGACCGCATGGGTCAAAAACTGCCGACGCTTCCATTGAGCTAGTCACCAGTCCACCGGTACTCAGTGAGGCGCTTTCGCAGCCCCTGATACCTGCTTCTCCTGATTCGCAGGCCTCTTCTGAGACCCATTTGGAGTCCGATATGCCGCGAGATGCTTCTTCGACTATGGAACTTGCGGATATCTCTACCTTGAATGGGTCCGGAGCCGCTGTGCAGGCACCAGCTTCTGAGGGTGTATTCAGGCCTTCCGATTTTCATGTTAAATCGACGACTTTGTTTCAAACCAAAAATACAGAATTTCTCAGGAACAGAGTTCACACCATGCTTAGGAAACTGGTGACCAAAGCACATTCTCAGGCCCACGTACCTCAAACAAATGCTTAGAATGGCTGAAGATCAT
The DNA here is from genome assembly GCF_019279795.1 of Protopterus annectens. Classification (NCBI taxonomy): domain Eukaryota; kingdom Metazoa; phylum Chordata; order Ceratodontiformes; family Protopteridae; genus Protopterus; species Protopterus annectens. The sequence goes on along the minus strand of NC_056729.1, from coordinate 269,701,565 downwards.
CTTACTTTAGGGGAAGCCAGCCTTCCCCCTCAAAAAGACCAAGAACTGATTTTCCTTCAGATCATGAGTCTGTTGACTGATGCTTCTGATTACCACGACATTCCGTTATCTATCTATGAGGATTCTGATCTGATGCAGATGATTCCATTCCCTCTGCTTCCCTACCAGAAGATTTTTCCTTTGGTGAAACCCTGCATACCCTTAGAGAGCATTTCCGCTGGGAGTGCCAGGACTACCCATAGTCCAAAAAGAGACTGAGGGAGTTTTTAAACTTGCCTCAGCACAGGCCTCTAGCCATCCCTTCTGTTCTGGAAATTCTAGATGATGTCGTCTTGGAATTCAGCCTTACCCCTGATACTTTGCCTCCAGCTCCCAGGAAACCTGACAGGTACTACAGAGAACCTGATTCCCACAAATTCCTCTTTAAAAATCCTACTATGGATCGAGAGACCATTTCCCAGGGACCTAAAGGCGTTACAGCTGCAACAGCCCAAAACCCTACCCCTTCAGACAGGGACTCTAGGGCTTTAGACAGATGGGGTAAGAAGGTATACACCTCTGCTACTCCTGCCATCAGGGCTTTAAATTGCCAGTTTCATATGTTAAAGTATCAGCAACATGTTATACAGCTAATTAAACAGTAAATGATGTTGATTCCTGATTGTGCAGAACATAAAGATATACAATAGTTAATGCATTCTGCTAACCAAGTTGGAAAACATACTTTGTAATGTGGTTTTGATGCCTTAGAACCATCTTGCAGGGCTGCTGTCACTTGGTCTGTTCTTAAAAGGCATGCTTGGCTTAAGGAACAAATCTTGCCAGACCATGTCAAAGCAAAATTACTAGATGCACCATTAAACCAAGAACACCTATTTGGCAATAAAGCAGAAGAGGTCCTCAAAAAGATGGAGGAAGAAGCTAAATCTATGCAAACTGTTAAAGATTTCCTACAGGTACAGCCACCTAGATTCAATAGGGATTGGCCTTCTAAAAACTGGTCCTTTCCAGTCCCTCCCAGACCTTCTCAGTCCAAACCCAGGGGCAGCAGACCACCAAGATTACAGTCTCAGGGTATGCACAGATCTAAGCAGTGGAGTGCTCCCACCACTAAAACAGGGAGTAGTCAGCCACCATCCTGTGGTAAAGTCTCACAATGACTTATCCTTAACCCTTCCAAACCTTGCCCAAGTACTTTCACCCTTAGGAGGAAAACTTGCCCTGCATGCAAAAAACTGGGAATACATCACCCAGGACAGATAGGTCTTGAACATTGTATCCCAGGGATACAGATTCTACTTCCACTCACTGCCAACCCCAAGCGGATGGCCGGACCTCCCCACAAACCAGTGGGCAGAGGCCCAAAAGCAAGTACTTTTTCTTCTCAGTATCAGGCTATTCAACCTGTTCCAGCAGAGCAAAGGGGACAAGGTTTTTACTCCAGACTATTTCTGGTACCCAGAATAGAAAACTCTTGGCGCCCTATCCTGGATCTGTCTATTCTCAACACCTTCCTGGTGGTTCCAAGGTTCAAAATGCTTACACTCCAACAGCTGCTTCCTATACTAGCCAAAGACTCCTGGCTGGCCACCCTAAACTTAAAAGAAGCTTATCTGCACATCCTCATAAGGGAATCTTGCAGGAAATATCTACTTTCAGAGCAGGCTCTATGCACTGTCAGTTCTCTGCACTTCCCTTTGGCTTATCTACTGCGGCCAGGGTATTCACAAAAGGCCTAGCTCCAGCCATTACATATTGCAGGCAGAGAAAAATTTAAATTTACCCATACTTGGACGATTGTCTGATTCAGGCGGACCATCAGGAATTGCTACTACAGCACCTGACATTTGTAAAGAGACTTCTGACTTCACTCGAGTACACCATCAATGAAAAGAAATCACATCTGGTACCCAGCCAACAGATTGTATTCCTGGGAGCAAGCTTGAACACAGCTTCTCAGATGGCATTCCTCACTCCAGAAAAACAAATTTATTTGACAAACTACTTCAATCTACTGGCCACCAAAACCCAGCTATCTGCAAGAAAAATACTGCAAGCCCTAGGGTTCATGACCGCTTGCATTCTACTATTTCCATATGCAAGACTGCATATGAGGAAAATTCAATGGTATTTAAAAAGTCTCTGGTGTCAACATTCTCAGGACCTGGAAACAATGATTCCCATCATTCCTTGCATAAGGACAGAGTGCCTTTGGTGGGCGGAGGCCTGCTACCACAACAAGGGACTCCCTTTCACTCAACCTCATGCCGCCCAAACCCTAACAACAGATGCATCAGACTATGCATGGGGGGCTCACATGGCAGGACAATGCATTCAAGGCAAATGGAGCCCAAAGCAAATGCACCTGCATATCAATCAAAAAGAAATGTCAGCTGTGTACAGAATGCTCTGACAGCCTTCAAATGCCTTATTCCTCCAGGGCAACTATTGATAGACAGACAACACCACAGTTATGTGGTACATAAACAAGCAGGGGGGAACCCATTCCTACCCACTATGCAGATTAGCCATGGTTTTGTGGAACACAGCCTTGAGTAATCAAGTGCACCTGCAAGCTCAATTCCTGCCAGGCAAACTAAATTCACTGGCAGACTATTTAAGCAGAAATCTAATGGACCCACATGAGTGGAAACTGGAACCCAAAATATTCAAGCTTCTGATCCACAGGTGGGAGGCACCAGAGGTGGATCTCTTTGCTTCCCCTCAGAACTGTCAATTGAGCAAATATTGCACCTGAATTACCTACAGCCAAGCATGGAAAGTGGATGCCCTGTCCTTCACATGGGAAAACCTCTCAATCTCTGCCTTTCCCCCTCTTCTCCTCCTCTCGAGGGTTCTACTAAAGATCAAACAGGACAAGCCAAGGACAATCCTGATTGCACTGGACTGGCCACGCCAGCACTAGTACCCACTTTTGCGCAGTCTGACAGTAGTGCCTTAGACCCCTTCCCTGCTATGCCAGCAGGAGGGCCAGATTTGGCATCCTCAGCTACAGACCCTTAACCTAGCAGCCTGACTCATCCACTGAACTCATCGCCAGCAACCCTCAGTAAACAGGTGCTGGATGTCATCCTTGAGGCAAGGAGGCCTAGTACTAGAAAATCCTATTCGGAAAAGTGGAAAAGATACTGTTCTTGGATCCAGTCTCAGGGAATGGACACAACTGTGCCCAGCTTATGTCATATACTAGATTACTTAACAGAAATGCTCCACAAAAGTGTATCCTTCTCTTCTATTAAAATTCATGCCACTGCCATCTCAGCTCATTATAATACTGAGCCCACCCCTCTTCTCTCATGCTCTGGTCAAACAGTTCCTGAGAGGAGCCAAAAATGTACCCCCAGGAGAGCTGCCACTCCAGCCTGGGACCATAACTTTGTATTGGAAAAGCTCACGCTTCCACCCTTTGAACCTGCTGCTACAGCAGAGTTAAAATTCCTTTCCTGGAAAACAGCTTTACTTCTAGCCATCACTTCAGCAAGAAGAGTGTCTGAATTACAGGCCCTTATGGCCGTAGAACCCTTCATTATCTTCCATGCGGACAGGGTTTCCCTCAGGACTAACCCATCATTTATGCCGAAGGTGGTATCTAGTGTGGCTTTAAACCAATCCATTCATTTGCCAACTTTTTTCCCTAATCCTCAGAATAAAGGGGAAAGTATCCTGCACTCACTGGACGTGCACAGGCAGCTTAGATTCTATCTGGACAGGACTAAATGTTTCATAAAATCTGACCAACTGCTAGTCAGCTTTGCTACAGGGGCAGAGGGCAAGGCCATTTCAAAGCAAACCATTTCTAAATGGATAGCACACTGCATCCATTTCTGCTACAAACACCATGGGAAACCTACCCCACAGGGGATCAAAACACATTCCACTAGGGCTACATCAACCTCTACAGCATTTATCAGGGGAGTCCCTACCAGGGACATCCTGGAAGCTGCAACCTGGAGCTCTGTACACACTTTAACCAAGCATTACCACTTGCCTATCTTAACTAAATCCAAAGTTGGATTTGCCACAGCAGTCTTACAGGGCCTGCTTGCCAGCCCTAAGCTTCTTGACTTCCTCCACCCATCCTCAGCTTTGGAAATCAACCCAAATGTGATGACTGTAACAGTGAAACACGAAGAACAGAGAACAGATGTTCTTCGTGTTTGACTGTTGCAGTTATTACATTTGGGTTATCTGCCTGCAGGTAGCCCTCAGCCTGCCTGAATATCAAAGTCTTCGATCCCTGCGTCGAATGCTGTCTGTTCTTCCATGATGTCAGGGGTATAAAACATGCAGCCGATGCCATTACGTCAGTCTTTCTTGCACGCTGTGCCAGAAGCAGTTTGCAAGTGCCGGTCGGCCAACTCCTGAAATTTTTGTTTTCGAGTTTCGAAACCGAAGTCTTCAAAAAAGCTAAGTACCCCGTTGGGGATCCTTTTTCTTGCTCTAAACCAATGTCAGTAAAAGTTAACAATTGTATTACCTGTTGAAAGCAAATACCTCATAAAGATTTTCATTCGTTCTGCATTCCTTGCTTAGGCCCAGACCACGACGTTCCTTGCTGTCGGTTTTGTGCCTTATTCAACCCCCGAACTATTCGTCGTCTGTTTATTTTTGCAGCAAATTATTTCGGTGTTCGGTTTAACTATCCAGAAATGGCTTCGGTAAGCCATCCGGCTACCGACATTCTGAAAAAACGTAAAGATAAAGACAAACCGCATAGGTCCAAAGCTGTCGACGATGCTTCCGTTAAGCTAGTCGCCAGTTCTCCGGTACTCAGTGAGGCGCTTTTGCAGCCCCTGATACCCGCTACTTCAGAATCACAGGTCTCTACTGTGACCCATTCGGAGTCCAGTATGCGGTGAGATGCTTCTTCGACCATGGAACCTCTCGATGTCTGTACCTTAGATGGGTCCGGAGCCGCTGTGCAGGTACCGGCTTTTGACGGTGTATTCAGGCCTAGTGGCTTGCATTTCAAACCAACACCATCTTCTTCTTCAAGGCCTAAAACTCGACCAACGCCTAGAAATCCGATGTCCAAACTGCATGGTCAGGCCCATATGCCTAAAAAACAAATGATTAGAATGGCTGAAGACCTTATTACTTTAACTGGGGGAAGCCAGCCTTCACCCTCTAAGAGACCTAGAACTGATTTTCCTTTTGATTCTTCTGATCAGGAATCTGAAATTTCTGGTGTTCATCATGTTACACTGCTGCAGTCATTACACTTGGGTTATCCTGCCGTCAGGCAGTTCCCCAGTCGGCCTGAGTTCCAAAGTCTTGGTCCAGCGTCAGTTGCTGTTGCCTCCTCCCTGACGTCAGTGTGACAGGGGTATATAAGATGCAGTCGCCGCCATTTTTCTTCAGTCTTTCTTGCCACGCGGTGCCCGAAGCAAAAGCAGTTCGCAAGTGCCAGTTGGCCGTCTCCTGAGATTTTCATTCCGAATCCAGAACCGAAGTCTTCTATAAAGCTAAGTACCCCATTGGGGAAACTTTTTCTTGCCTCAGACCGATGTCGGTAAAAGTTAATAACTGTATTTCTTGTGGGAAGCAAATACCTCATAAGGATTTCCATTCCTATTGTATCCCATGCCTAGGCCCTGACCACGACGTCACTGGTTGTCGGTTTTGTGCTAGGTTTAACAAGCGCACTATTAAACGTCGGTTTGATTTTGCCCGACATTATTTTGGTAGAAAATTCAATTATACCATGCTGTCAGAACTTCCGACAACCGGAATACACAAAAAGTGCAAAGACAAGGATAGGCATCCGAGGCCCAAAACTAACGATGAAACCTCTTCTAGGCCAGTCACCAGTTCTCCGGTTTTCAGCGAGGTGCCTTCGCAGCCCCTGACAACCGCTTCTGTAGAACCACAAGCTGCCTCTGACTCCCACATGAAGATGGCTGGGCCTTCGGATGCACAAGTTCTTCAGCCTACCGAGACTAACCTTTCAGAGGGATCCGGAGTAGCTGAGCAACCCACAGCTTCAGAGGGTGTCTTCAGACCTACTCAGTTAAGCAATAAACCCTCAGCTAAGTCTAAACCTCCTTTAAAGTCAAACAAACAAATACAACATTCTACAGGACAGGACTCCATGCCTAAGAAACAAATGCTCAAAATGGCCGAAGACCTAATCACTCTGATCAGGGGGTCCCATCCCCCTCCTGATAAAAGGCCTAGACAGGATGCAGACTATGACTCATCCGACCAGGTGTCCATCTCTTCTCATTCATCCTCAGACATAGGATACTCTTTACCCCCTTATGAAGATTCTGATGCTGAGGAATCAATTCCATCAGCCTCACCGCCTGATGACTACTCCTTTGGGGAAACCCTACATACCATGAGGGAGCATTTCCACTGGGAAGGTCAGGATTACTCAGAATCCAAGAAAAGGCTCAGAGACTTCCTTTATTACCTCAACACAGACCCCTTGCTATTCCACCAGTGTTAAATATTGTGGATGATGTGTATACTGAATCCAGCTTAAATCCTGATTCCTTACCTACAGCCCCTGTTAAACCTGACAGATACTACAGAGTCCCTGACTCTCATAAATTTCTGTATAAAAGCCCTGTAGCTGACCCTGAAACTATTTCTCAGGGACCCAAAGGAGTTAAGGCCTCATCAGCCAAGAATCCAGATGTCCTTCAAGAATGCAACTGCAGTCATAACATGTGGGTTGTCCTGCCTCAGGCCGCCCTCGGTCGGCCGAATTCCAAAGTCTGGGTCCGGCGTCGGCTGGTGTCGCCTCCTCTCCGACGTCACCACGGCTGGAGTATAAAGGCATCGGCCGACGCCATCTTCTTCAGTCTTTCTTGCCGCGGGGTGCCGGAAGCAGAAGGAGTTCGCCGCGTGCGGTCGGTCAGCTCCTGTGTTTTCAGTACCGAAGTCATCTAAAAGCTAAGTACCCCGTTGGGGAACATTTATTCTTGCCTCAGCCGATGTCAGAACAAATTGAGAAAGTTAATTGTTTGTCTTGTGGTAAACAAATACCTCATAAGGACTTCCATTCTCTCTGCCTGGGCCCAGACCACGACGTCTCGGCCTGTGCTGCCTGTGCTTGCTTGAACATTAGACAGATGGGGAAAGAAAGTATATACGTCTGCAACTTTAGCAATGAGAGCCTTAAATTGCCAGTTTCACATGCTAAAATATCAGCAGTTTTTACTGTCAGTTAAAACAAAAAATGCTTCCAGAATCAGATCCTCCTTATTTTAAAGAAATGCAGGATTTATTGCATGCAGCTGAACAAGTGGGAAATCATACTTTGCAATGTGGTTTTGATTCTATAGAAGCCTCCTGCAGAGCAGCAGTTACAGGCTCTGTCATTAGAAGACATGCTTGGTTAAAAGAACATAAGTTACCAGATCATGTTAAAGCAAAATTATTGGATGCACCTTTGCAGCAGGATGTGTTATTTGGAGTTAAGGCAGAAGAGGTATTAAAGAAAATGGAGGATAAGGCAAAATCTATGCAAACGGTGAAGGTTTTCTTACAGGTTCAGCCTCCTAGATTTAGCAGAAACTGGCCAACTAAGAATTGGTCCTTTCCAATTACAGACCTCAAAGGGGAAGATACAGACGTCCAAGCGGTAGAGGTCAAACACAAGGTCCTTACAGGCCTCGACAATGGGTTGCATCAGGCCAGAAAGAAGGGAAAGACAGCCCCCAAACATATAAAAAGCAGCTCCAATGACTTCCCACTACAGCTGCCAAACAAATCCTTCTTGGCAGCCCCTTTGGGAGGAAAACTGGCACACTCCTACCACAACTGGCAAATGATCACCAAAGACAAATGGGTTCTCAGCATTGTATTTCAAGGTTACAGGTTCCACTTTCACACTCTGCCAAGGTTAAAAGGAATGCCAAATCTGCCACCAAATCAATGGGCAGAGGCTCAAAAACAAATTACAGCACTCATGGATATGAGAGCTATTCAAAAGGTACTATCACAGCAAGGACAAGGATTTTACTCGACTCTTTCTGGTACCCAGAAATGACAAAGCCTGGAGGCCCATTCTGGATCTTTCATCTCTAAACACTTACCTGGATGTTCTGAAATTCAAAATGTTGACATTATAGCAGCTTCTTCCCATGCTGGGCAAGAAAGCTTGGCTCGTGACTTTGGACCTCAAAGAGGCATACCTGCATGTCCCTATCAGACAAAACTGCAGAAGATACCTCAGATTCATAGCTGGTTCAATGCACTACCAATTCTCTGCACTGCCCTTTGGCTTATCTACTACGCCCAGGGTCTTCACAAAGTACCTGGCACCAGTAATTGCATTTTGCAGACAGAAAGGATTTCAAATTTATCCGTACGTGGACGACTGCCTGATTCAAGCAAAGAGCAAGGACATTCTTCTAAAGCATCTGGCGTTTGTAAAAAAGTTATTAAGTTGCCCGGGGTACACAGTAAATGAAAAGAAATCAAAACTAGTGCCCTCACAAGAGATTATATTCCTGGGAGCCAGCTTGAACACAACGGCCCAGATGGCTTATCTCACACCAGACAAACAAGGACAACTAACTCAATACTTTCAATTGATGGCAACAAAGACCCAACTCCCTGCAAGAAAAATTCTGCAGGTGTTTGGTTACATGGCATCCTGCATACTACTAATTCCATATGCCAGACTGCATATGAGGAAACTACATTGGTACCTAAAGAATGTATGGTCTCAACACTGTCAAAGTTTGGAAACAGCTATACCACTAATACCTTGCCTTCAACAGGAGTTTCAATGGTGGGCTCAAACTTGTCACCTCAACAAGAGACAGCCTTTTACGCAACCCACAGCCAGGCAAACACTGCCAACAGATGCATTGGATTACGCCTGAGGTGTACACATGGCAGGCAAATGTATTCAGGGCACGTGGCCCGCAGAACAAAGGCATCTTCACATCATTCAAAAAGAGATGCTAGCTGTACAAAATGCGCTTATAGCTTTCAAGGACCTGCTGCATTCAGGACAAGTACTACTAAAGACAGACAACACCACAGTTATGTGGTACATAAACAAGCAAGGGAGCACTCACTCCTACCCCCTATGCAGACAAGCTATGACTTTATGGAACACAGCTATAAATCTTCAAGTTCATCTGCAAGCGCAATTCCTGCCAGGAGAGAAAAACACATTGGCAGACGACTTAAGCAGAAACATCATGGATCCCCGCATAAATCTGTTTGCATCCCCAATAAACTGCCAGCTACAAAAATTCTGCACAAGGAGTTACCATCCACAAGCATGGAAAGTGGATGCCCTCTCATTCAGCTGGGAGAACCTACAAGGATACGCCCTCCCACCACTACCTCTCCTGCCAAAGGTACTCATAAAAGCCAGGCAGGAAGAGCCAAAGATGATCCTGATTGCACCAGACTGGCCACACCAGCACTGGTACCCAATCTTAAGGAGCTTAGCACAAGAACCACCCTGGATTTCGCCTCAAATCCCACATCTGCTGACTCAGCACAACAAACAAATACTACACAGCCAGCTAAAGACCTTAAACCTAGCTGCACGGAAGATTCCTTAGTCAAGCAAGCAATGCCTCTCTCCAAAGCTGTTATGGATGTCATTCTGGAGGCCAGAAGGCCTAGTACCAGGAAAGCCTATTCGGATAAATGGAAGAGATTCTGTGCCTGGAACCAAGCTCACAGCCTTGACCCTCTTGTCCCAAACATTCCTCGGGTACTACAATACTTAACTGAGATGCTGGACAAAGGACTCTCCTTCTCATCCATCAGGATCCATGCCTCTGCCATCTCTGCTCATTACAACACAGATCCACCAATTTTCTCTAATCCTCTGTTAAAACAGTACCTCAGAGGGGCTAACAACATAAGACCGCCCCATAGAGCACCTACTCCAACTTGGGACCTCAACTTTGTTTTGAAGAAGCTAACTTTACCTCCTTTTGAGCCAGCCGACACAGCAGAATTAAAATATATCTCTTGGAAAACCGCTCTGCTCTTGGCAATAACATCAGCACGAAGAGTTTCAGAATTACAGGCACTAATTGCAGTGGAACCTTTCCTCATTTTCCACGAGGACAGGGTGTCTTTACAAACTAACCCTACTTTTATGCCAAAGGGGTGGTATCCAGTGTGGCTCTAAACCAAACTATTCACCTGCCAACTTTTTTATCCTAAACCATAGAATAAAGGGGAGAGACTACTGCACTCTTTGGACATTCACAGGCAGTGACGCTTCTACTTGGACAAAACCAAAGCTTTCAGAAAATCTGAGCAATTATTGGTAGCATATGCTGCAGGAGCACAGGGAAAAGCCATTTCAAAACAGACCATTTCAAAGTGGATAGGACATTGTATACGTTTCTGCTACACATACCATGGAAAACCTGTACCTAGCAGCATTAGATCTCACTCCACCAGGGCAACAGCCACTTCAACTGCCTACCTCAGGGGAGTACCTACCAAGGATATTTTGGAAGCAGCAACTTGAAGTTCTGTACACACCTTCACCAAGCATTACCATCTGCCTCTATACTCTTAAATCCAGAGCTGGCTTCGTCACTGCAGTGCTGCAGGGCCTTATAGCCATCCCGAATGCCTTATAGGACCAGCCACCCTTCCTCAGCTTTGGGATTCTACCCAAGTGTAATGACTGCAGCAGTGTAACACAATGAACATAGTACAGTTTTGTACCTACCATAAATGTAGATGTTCGAGTGTATACACTGCTGCAGTCCAGGTTACCCTCCCTCCTTCCCCTCTTACTGGCTGGCACGTACCTATGTTTTCTACCCTTACTACCTATGGGGAGTATTTGCTGGTAGCTGTAAGTTGTTTTTTGCTTTTCTTATGTATGTTTTATTAGCAATTGGAATTGCCTACATATTTAGGGGCACCTGACATCTGGGGCAAGAAAAACTGAAGAAAATGGCGTCGGCTGCATCTTATATACCCCTGTCGCACTGACGTCAGGGAGGAGGCAACAGCAACCGATACCGAACCAAGACTTTGGAACTCAGGCCGACTGGGGAACTGCCTGACAGCAGGATAACCCAAGTGTAATGACTGCAGCAGTGTATACACTCGAACATCTACACCCACCCCCCCACATCCCCCGGAATCTTTTTTAAAGTTTTTTGTCTATCCTTCTAGCATGTTGAGGGATCAGTTGCTAGTGTCCTCTCCTGCTCAGCTGGTGAACCTGGGAATATTGAGGCAATGTTACAATTGCCTCATGTACACAGACAACCCTCTCCTCCTCCCACAAAACACAAATACATGCGAGAGATGCAACTATACGGCCAAACTGGAGGCTGAGCTCTCTCAACATAGGACTGGCAAGACCAGTCAGGAGGAGAAGGTTACCACACACACTATAGACCCAGTCTCACATAGTACCATTACAACCTCAAATCATACACATAAACACACAAAGACATACTGGAGGCTCTGATCAAAAATCTACCAAAACAGCAGAGGCCACCAAAGCAGACACCCAAACAACCACCACCTCAGAACACAACACCTGCAACACATAGACCTCACAGTCAGAGTGTCAAACAGTCACAGCCCTTAAGGCCAAACACAATGCCAGACACACTAGTCATTGGTGACTCCATAGTCAGGCGCACTGGCGTCCCGCTCACCAGACTGAGTAAGGAGAAGGTCACAGTAAGCTGTCTGTCGGGCTAGAATCCGCCACATAGCAAGCACTCAGGTCTCTCAACAGCAGGTACAAATATGACTCAGTCATTGTCCACGCTGGTGTAAGCGACCTGAGACGTACCTCCTTGGACTACATGAAAAGAGACATTGAGGAGCTCTCTGATTATGTAGCCCAGGCAGGTATGACCCTGACCTTGAGCAGTATCCTACCTTCACCAAGAATGATGCCACAATACAGAGATAAGATGATCAGCTTTAACAATTGGCTTAAACACTGGTGTCATTCAAAGGGGATCCAATATCTGTCTGCCTGGGATGACATGCTGGACAAGCCACGCTGCTTCAAAAAGGGTCGGCTTGCACCTGTCACCCATGGGATTCCGGATATTGGCAAAGGCTCTTGCCACCCCATAGTGCCTTTTTAGGCAAGGCTCAAATTCTAAACCTACCACCCTAGAACACAAAAAGGAAAAAACTAAGGGTAATGCTGCTCAATGCCAGAAGTCTAAATCTCAAAATGCACGACTCGAGGCCCTTCTCAGTATGGAGAACATCGATGTCTGTGCTGTGACAGAAACCTGGTTCAAGGGTCCTGAGAGCACCCCAGCGCTATCAGGTTTTACCTCATATCATGCGTTCCGGCCCCAAAATCAGGAAAATACCAAGAAAGGAGGGGGGGTATCCATATTCATCAAGGACACCCACACCTCAAGACTGGTGGCAACGCATGATGCATCGGAGACCATCCAGGTGCAATTAACCGTAGGCAAGACTGCTCTGCAAATTGTAGCATGTTACAGGCCACCCTCACAAACTCAGGAACCTCACATGGCCTTCCTGAAAACACTAGAGGGGATAAATGTATCACCAAACACCATCATACTAGGTGACTTCAATTACCCAAATATAGACTGGGAACACTACTCAAGCCCAAACACCCTAGCCCAAAAGTTCCTGGAATTCATAAACTCAAATGCCATGGAACAACTAGTCACCATTCCCACAAGAGGAGATAACATACTTGATCTCATCATCACGAACATGGGAGCACAATGTTCATCACCGGAAGTATACCCCTCACTGGTGAGATCAGATCACAAACTAATCTCGCTGGAGGTCCTCATCCCACCCCCACCTGAAATAAAAAAGACCACAGTAAAGAACTTCTCGAAAGCCGACTTCACACTTCTAAAGACTAGTGTGGTCTCCTTTAAGGCCCCGAGCAGTGGAAAACAGTACTCAAGCCGCTGAATCACTTACAAATGCCTTCTACCAGCACCTGCAGGACTGCATGGATAAGGCAATCCCAAGCAAAACAAAGACTCTTTGTACCAAAGGCAAGCGTCCAGTCTGGTGGACCCCAGCCATAAACAAACTCTACAACAAAGGAGGAAGCTACTACAAGATAGAGCAAAATCCTTAAAAGGTAAGACACCCTTGATCACTATAAGTAAAAACTAAGAGCTCTCATAAAATCATCCAAAGCAAATTTGAGAGAAAAATAGCTAAAGACTCAAAAGACAATCATAAGGCCTTCTTTAGCTATGTTAGAAACCTAGGAGGAAACTCCCAGATATGCTCAGAACCAGTTCAAAATGATGTGAAGATTACTGATCCTACAGACATTGCCAACATACTGGCTGACAGGTTCAGTGCAAACTTCTCCCCTCCCCCAAAAGGAGAGATATCTATACCAAGCGATTGCAGCCCCCAAACATCTCCAGCCCAAGTGAGAACTGCTCTCTCCAAAGCAAAAACACAGCATCCATGGGACCTGATGGTGTCCCCGGCTGTGTGCTCCACGAACTCAATGAGGAATTAAACCCACAGCTAGGACAGCTGTTTAATCAAAGTCTTACCTCTGGATACGCACCCAGGAGTGGCGCACTGCAACTGTGGTCCCACTTCACAAAGGCGGTGCCTCCACCGACCCTGGAAATTACCGCCCATTAGCTTGACAAGCCTTATCTGCAAAGCCATGGAGAGGATCATAATGGACCTCATAAATAAAGACATAGGGAATTTGCAGACTTTGGATCCAACCCAGTTTGGCTTTGTCAAAGGCAGATCATGCCTTTTAAACTTGGTTGACTTTTGAAACAGTCACCAAAGCCATTGATGAGGAAAGGCAGTCCATACAGCCTACCTCGATCTGGCTAAGGCCTTGATACAATACCCCACTCGGGTATCATTGAAAAACTCATCAGCTTAAATGTTAACCCATACATCACAAGATGGGTTGCAAACTGGCTGAGTGACAGAACCCATAGGGTCAGAGTTGCTGGCGCCATGTCAGACTCAAAGCCTGTCACAAGTGGTGTCCCACAGGGCTCAGTCCTGGGCCCACTCTTGTTTGGCATCTACTTTTCGAAGTACAAGCAAACACAGGAGGGTTATGGCTGACAAAGTTTGCAGATGACTGCAAACTGGGCCATAGTAGAAAACACATCTGAGACAGATATCCTTCAGAAGGGTCTCACAGAAGCGGAGAACTGGTGCCAGAGCCACGGCCTAAAGTTAAATGCCAAAAAATGCATAGTCATACCCTTCGGGAAAAACAAGGTTACCCCTAGCTACCAAATAGGTGGCAATCCACTGAGCACAGAAGAAGTTATCAGGGACCTGGGGACCCAGGTTGATAGTAGTCTGTCATTCGACACCCATGTAGCTAAAGTAGTTAGGAAGACCTTCTACATTGCCCACCTTATCATGAAGGGATTCTCATCTAGATCAAGGGAGGTTATAGTCTCCCTTTACTCATCACTCATCAGACCAATGATTGAGTACAATGCCCCATTTCGCATGTATCTGACCCCACACTTGCAGCAGCTGGAGAGGCCACAAAGTTCCTCACCAAAAGGATAAAGGGTCTCAAAATCTATCCTATGCTGCCCGACTGAAAGAACTCCAGCTCTATTCAGTCGCTTACCGCTTGCTCAGAGGTGACCTTTGCCTAACATACAAGGCCATGTCAAACCCAGATTTGATGAATATGCTTCACCTCAAAAATCTAGATCCATCAGAGCCACAAGGGCGGGAGACTTAAACCTCGACACGGCTATTAATAGGACGTGCTGGAGGGATAGATTCATCACCCAAAGACTCCCTATGCTGTGGAACAAAATCCCGGTACATGTGAGGCAGAGCACCTCGCTGGCCTTGTTCAAGAGAAATCTTGACCAATGGATGGGAGATCGCAGATATACCCCAGGGATTACCTCAGTGTCACTGCTCGACAGAGGCACAGCAAAATAATGGGTATAGTTCCCCATACTAAAGGGGTGGCGTAAGCCACAAAACGATGGGCTAGGCTTGTAAATGCCCTCTGGCAGATAGCCTAGTATGAACCTATGAACCTATTTATGGTAGGTACGAAACTGTACTTTTCTTTTGATTGCCAGGATTTGCCCTTATCTACCTATGAGGATTCTGATGCAGAGGACATTCCTTGTGCATCCCCCCCCCCCCCCCCAGAAGATTTTTATTTTGGTGAAACCTTGCACACACTTGAGGAGCATTTCTGCTGGGAAAGCCAGGATTACTCTGACTCCAAAAAGAGGTTTAGGGAATTCTTACTCCTCCCTTAACACAGGCCTTTAGCTATCCCTCCTGTCCTGGACATTGTAGATGATGCTTTCTTGGAATCTAGCCTGGCCTTAGACACTTTACCTCCAGCTCCCAGGAAACCTGACCGGTATTAGAGTACCTGACTCTCACAAGTTCCTCTTCAAGAATCCTACTGCGGACTCAGAGACCATTTCCCAAGGACCTAAAGGCATTAAGGCTACTACATCCAAAAACCCTTCCCCCTCTGATAGAGATTCCGGGGCCTTGGACAGATGGGGTAAGAAGGTTTACACTTCTGCTACTTTGGCCATTAGGGCCTTAAACTGCTATTTTCATATGTTAAAGTATCAGCATATTATGGAACTACTTAAACAGGCCCAAACGAACTCCGCACGTAAGGCAGGTGCAACCGGCCAAAAAGCAAACTCCAAATCCAAAATAGGAGGCCAGCACCAAGAGTGATACTTGAGTTTATTACAAAATAGGTATAGAATCAAACCAGATGTTCTTCATCTCACATTGCTGCAGTCCTTACACTTGGGTAGTCCGCTGTCCTCGGTCGGCCCGAATATCAAAGTATTAGGCTGACGTCGGTCAAGGCGCTTAAGACTGACAACAGGACGTCAGGGTACAAATGCGCATGACCGACGTCATATCCTCAGTCTTTTTTGCCGCATGGTCCGATGCAGAAGCAGCGTTGCAAGTGCCGTTCGGCGTTCTGAAATTTTTCAAATTCGGAGTTTCAGACCGAGTCAAAGTTGGCTAAGTACCCGTTGGGAATATTTTAGTTTTTTCTTGCCTCAGTGGTTTACCGGATGTCAGAAAAAGTGAATAACTGTATTTCTTGTGGGAAGCAGATACCGCATAGAGATTATCATACTTTGTGTATTCCTTGTTTGGGGCCTGAGCACGACGTTGTTGGGTGTCGCTTTTGTGCTAGGTTTAATAAGCGCACTATTAAGCGAAGGTTAGATTGTGCCAGGTTGGTCTTCGGGAAGCGGTGCAATTACAATATGCCGTCGGATGCTCCGACGCCCGCTTCGAAGAAGCGCAAAGACAAAGCAGCTAAACCCAGGCAAGAAGAGTCGTGCCCGGACGCCGGTTCTTTGAGGCGTCAGTGGAACCGGTGGTTCCACCGGAGGCTTCTCTGGAGTCCCAGGGGGAAACTTTGATATTGCAGGATGTGGCCTCTCAGGAGGCAGGTCAGGCTGAAGGGGCTTCTCAGGTTACTGTACTCCCCTCCCTTCCTAGGGTGGTTAGGCCCTCTCCTTCTGTTTCCAAGGCTTCTCCCAGAGGCAGGCCAGGTTTAGCTTCTGTTGGTGTCACTCCTAGTTCTTCAGGATCTGTGCCCAAGAAGCACATGCTCAAAATGGCAGAAGATTTAATTACTTTGATTAGAGGTTCTTTGCCCCCTCCTGATAAGAGGCCTAGGGTGGAACCAGAGTTGGGGAGTTTTGAGCAGGTTTCGGATGTTTCAGAGTCTTCGGCTGAAGACTTACAGGAGTATTCTCCTTATTCTGATTCTGATGTGGATGATTCTACTCCTCCTGCTTCTCCTCCAGAGGATTTTTCCTTTTCAGAGACTCTTCATTCTATGAGGGAACATTTTAAGTGGGAAGGTCAGGACTTCTCTGATTCCAGGAAAAGGCTTAGGGAATTTTTGCTTTTACCCCAGCATAGGCCTTTGGCTATACCTCCTGTTCTGGATGTTGTGGAAGATGTGTTTGCAGAGGCTTCACTTAATCCTGATTCTTTGCCTCCTGCTCCTGTTAAACCGGACAGGTATTACAGGGTGCCTGAAGCTCATAAATTTCTGTATAAGAGTCCTAGGGCGGACCCAGAAACAGTTAGTCAGGGACCTAAGGGTGTCAAGGCCTCTGTGGTAAAAATCCGGTTCCTCCAGATAAAGAGGCCAGAGCTTTGGATAGATGGGGAAAGAAAGTCTATACTTCTTCCACCTTAGCTATGAGGGCTTTGAATTGCCAGTTTCACATGTTGAAATATCAAAACTATCTTCTTTCTCAATTGAAGTCTAAGGTAGATGCTCTGGCGGAAGGCATTGAGTGTAAAGAATTACAAGATTTGGTACATGTTTCTGAACAGGTGGGTAAGCATTCTTTACAATGTGGATTTGATGCTGTACAGGCCTCGTCTAGGGTGGCTGCCACTGGGTCAGTTCTTCAGACACGCCTGGCTGAGGGATCAGAACTTATCTGACCATGTTAAGACAAGGATTTTAGATGCTCCTTTACAGTCTGATGTATTGTTTGGTTCACCTGTGGAGGCAGTTTTAAAGAAAATGGAAGACAAGGCTAAGTCTATGCAGACTGTTAAAGATTTTTTGCAAGTTCAGCCTCCGAAGTTTAGTAGGAATTGGCCTGCTAAGGGGTGGACGTACCCTTCTTATGATTCACAGTCTAGGGGAAGATCTAGACATGGTAGGGGTAGAGCTCAGGGCTCTTTCAGACCTAGAACAGGGAGTTCACCTGCACAGTCTTCGGGTGAGGGCAGGGGCCAGTCCTTTCGTAAACAGGCCCAATGACCTACCTTTTCAGCTGCCAGAGCCTTCTTGTCTGGCAGCACCTTTGGGAGGAAGGTTAGCACTTTTCAAAGAAAATAGGAGTTTAATTACCCAGGACAGATGGGTATTGGATATTATACACCAAGGTTACAGGTTTTATTTCCATACCTTGCCTCCTTTCAAAGGCATGCCAGACGTTCCTCCTCAGCAAAGAATAGAGGCTCACAAACAAATTTCTCTGCTGCTGCAAATAGGGGCCATACAGCCGGTCCCTCTGCCAGAAGTAGGCCTAGGATTTTATTCTCGCCTGTTCCTAGTACCAAAGAAGGGGAACACGTGGAGACCAATTTTGGATTTATCTATCCTCAACACTTATTTGGACATTCCCAAGTTCAAAATGTTGACGTTACAACAGCTTTTACCTCTGCTGGGCAAAGATCATTGGATGGTGACTCTGGATCTCAAGGAAGCTTACCTTCATGTTCCTATCAGGCTAAGTTGCAGGAAGTATCTGCGTTTTCGAGCTGGGACTTCTCATTATCAGTTCTCTGCATTGCCCTTTGGCTTATCTACTGCGCCCAGAGTGTTCACAAAGGTTCTGGCTCCAGTGATAGCTTTCTTCAGGCTAAAAGGAATACAGATCTATCCTTATTTGGACGATTGCCTGATTCTGGCCAAAGGAAGGGACGAGCTTCTTCATCATTTGCAATATGTGATAGCAGTGCTAAGATGCCTGGGGTATTCTGTGAACGAAATAAAGTCCAGTCTAGTACCCTCTCAAGGCATGTGCTTTCTGGGTGTGAGACTGAATACAGCATCACAGATGGCCTTTTTGACCCCGGACAAACAAAAGAATCTTTCCCTTTACTTCCATCAATTGTCTCATCAGTCCAGGCTGACTGCAAGGACAGTCCTTCAAGCCTTGGGGTTCATGGCATCTTGTATTCTGGTGCTTCCCAATGCCAAACTTAATATGAGGAAGCTACAATGGTATCTCAAAAATGTATGGACACAGCACTGCCAAGATTTGGACACTGTCATTCAGATAATACCTTGCATTCAAAAGGAATTTTTGTGGTGGGCTCAGGAATGTCACCTAAACAAGGGACTCTCTGTGACCCGGCCAGAGGCGAGTCAGATTCTAACGACAGATGCCTCAGACAAAGCTTGGGGAGCTCATCTAAATGGAAAGTGGATACAAGACAAGTGGCCTGCCAGACTACAACATCTACATATCAACTTGAAGGAGATGTTAGCAGTCCAATTTGCATTAATAGCTTTCAAGGATTTACTTCTTCCAGGGCAGGTGTTGGTTCTAACAGACAACACAACTGTCATGTGGTACATCAACAAGCAAGGGGGAACACATTCTTATCCTCTATGCAGACAAGCAATGATTTTGTGGGAGACTGCTCTCAGTTTACAGCTCAATCTTCAGGCAAGGTTTCTGCCGGAGCACAGAACTCCTTAGCAGATGTGTTGAGCAGACAAATTATGGATCCCCACAGTGGAAATTGGATCCTCATGTATTTCAGAAATTGACAGTGTCATGGGGAACTCCAGACATAGATCTGTTCGCTTCTCCACTAAACTACCAGCTGCCAAAGTTTTGCACAAAAAGGTTTCATCCCACAGCTTGGAAAGTGGATGCTCTTTCTTTCAACTGGAGCAATCTTCATGTGTATGCCTTTCCACCTCTGCCTCTCCTCCCAAAGGTACTCCTAAAGGTCAGACAGGACAAGCCAAAGATGATTCTAATAGCTCCAGATTGGCCTCGACAGCACTGGTACCCATTACTGAGAAGTCTGGTTCGGGAGCCTCCATGGCCTTTGCCTTCGATTCCACACCTCCTGTCTCAAGAGAACAGTCGTTTACTCAATGTCAAACTTCACTCTCTTCACCTAACAGCCTGGCATATTCTGTTTTAAACCCTGGAGGGTCTCAGCTTCCGCAAGTTCTGAATGTTATTTTGGAGGCCAGAAGGCCTAGTACAAGGAAAGTATACGCAGATAAATGGAAGAGATTTTTATTTTGGAGTGCAGCAAAGGAATTTGATGTTGCTAAGCCTAATTTAAGTGTGGCTCTTCAATATCTTGCTGAGTTACTGGACAAAGGTTTGTCCTTCTCTTCTATTAAGATTCATGCTGCAGCAATTTCTGCTCACTATGACTGTGATCCACCGTTGTTTTCTCATCCTTTGTTTAAGCAATTCCTTAGAGGGGCAAAGAATATAAGACCCCCGCGTAGAGCTCCTACTCCTGCTTGGGATCTCAATTTTGTGTTGGAGAAACTCACTCTACCACCTTTTGAGCCTGCAGCTACTGCTGAGTTGAAATATTTATCATGGAAGACTGCTTTTTTGTTGGCCATTACCTCTGCGAGAAGGGTTTCTGAATTACAGGCCCTTATGGCAGTTGAGCCTTTCTTAATTTTCCATAAGGATAGGGTATCTTTACGTACTAATCCTTCCTTTATGCCTAAGGTGGTTTCTAGTGTGGCTTTAAACCAAACTATTCATTTGCCTACTTTTTATGCAAATCCCCAAAATAAAGGGGAAAAGATTTTGCACACCTTGGATATACACAGGCAGTTGCGATATTATTTGAGCAGAACTAAAGAGTTCAGGCAGTCTCAGCAGTTGTTTGTTTCTTTTGCTTTAGGTTCTCAGGGCAAGCCTGTGTCAAAACAAACTATTTCTAAGTGGATTGGGTTTTGTATTGCTTTCTGTTATTCACATCATGGTAAGGAGGTTCCAGCTGGGATTAGGCCTCATTCCACTAGAGCTACTGCCACTTCTACAGCTTTTTTGAGGGGGGTGGCAACTAAAGATATTTTGGAGGCAGCTACTTGGAGTTCAGTGCATACTTTCTCTAAGCATTACCACCTTCCACTTTACTCTAAATCTAGGGCTGGGTTTGCCACTGCTATTTTACAGGGCATTTTGGCAGCTCCTACTACTTTCTAGTTTTGCCATCCTCCCTTACCTCTGCTTTGGGATTCTACCCAAGTGTAAGGACTGCAGCAATGTGAGATGAAGAACATAGTACAGTTTTGTACCTACCATAAATGTAGATGTTCGAAGATCCACATTGCTGCAGTCCAATTTACCCTCCCTCCTTCCCCTCTGTTGTTAAGAGGCAGTTATGTGGTTTGGGTTGTAAATATTGTGCATATTGTATATATTATTCATTTGATTAGTGCAAGGGTGGTTGGTTGTTTTTTGCTGTCTTTTGGTTTTGACCTTTCTGTTTAGGGTCTTCTGACATCTGGGGCAAGAAAAGACTGAGGATATGACGTCGGTCATGCGCATTTGTACCCTGACGTCCTGATATCAGTCTTAAGCGCCTTGACCGACGTCAGCCTAATACTTTGATATTCGGGCCGACCGAGGACAGCGGACTACCCAAGTGTAAGGACTGCAGCAATGTGGATCTTCGAACATCTACATTTATGGTAGGTACAAAACTGTACTTTTCGGCAGTTTTGCCTTCATCAGTGAATACCATTTTCATTATGTAACATTCTTTACATACATCCAGCACTCCGTTCCTTGATTACTGCAGAATCACTGCCTTATAGAGGGACAGTATTTGTATTTATATACTGTTTTTCTTTTGGAGCAAACTACCTGTTCTTTTTTCAGATGGCATTATACTGTTTGTTTTTCTTTTTCTGAGATGTATTATTCTCTATACTGTTGTTGAAAATTATTTCTAACAGGGAGAGTACTATACAAGTATAGCAATAATCACCTGGGTGTCATTCTCTTAAATAATTGTTAGATATTTTTTGGGAGCTAAAGACTAACATACAATTGTTAATAATTGGGATAGACCTTTGATTATTTTTTTTTGAGTACCCTACTCATCCAAATAGATTTGTTAGCCTAAGGCATCTATATACCTATTTTTTTCCCTTGTATTAACGATTCTTGGGCAGATCCCCTAGTATAGTAAGAGACACCTACCATGGATTTAGTCACTATACTGCAGGGTCTATCTGCAGATAAAAATGACCTTCAAGTGTTTGGGGTTCAAAATAATGGTGGTATCACTACTGGGGATACTAGGGATCCAAATGATCTATGTAAGAATCTTTATAAAACTGACTGAAAGCATGACCAGTTTACGTAGTTCAGTTTGGCACCTTAAACTATGTAAGGCCTATCAGGCTAAAATATAACTCCAAGGGGCCTGAGATTTCGGTCACAACCATATGTCAGTAATCCGGTTGATAGACTATATGAGGAATGGGCACAAGCACAGCAAGATGGCAACCATGTAATTTGTTAAAATACTGTCGTCCTTTTATGAACGGTCAGTTCAGACCAATATCATAGAAACCCAACGTATTTGTGAGGAAATCAAGACATATGAGGGTCAGACATTATACCAAGACTGTCTTCCTAAACTATCAAAAGATTTATTAATAACAGAGAAGAACTTAAGGAGCTAGAAACTACATAAATTTCATAGCGATTTGATGGATTATGAACCAGGCAAACATTTTTGGTATTAAAAAGAATGTTACTTTTTCTGATGGGGATTATAGGGGGACTAGACCCAGAAGTAAGAGACCCAGATCTATTTTAAAGAAATCCAAAAATTATTATAGCAGCACTTCAGGGGAGGAATCTGTTACTGAAACAGAGCATGGGCTCACTCAGGGGACCCCAGCCCACAAGAAACAGAAAAATGCTGACCACCCTTTAGGTCTAGGAAACACAGGGGTGGGAGAAAACATCGCAGACGTGGAGAATTTGG
Source organism: Protopterus annectens (assembly GCF_019279795.1). Taxonomy (NCBI): domain Eukaryota; kingdom Metazoa; phylum Chordata; order Ceratodontiformes; family Protopteridae; genus Protopterus; species Protopterus annectens. The sequence goes on along the minus strand of NC_056729.1, from coordinate 269,679,053 downwards.
AAACATTGTTACAAATGATAATTCCCGAATAGCAGAATGCTCAAATGTACTTAACATTTCCTCTGTAACATTATCTGAAACTGCTATTAAACTACCTAATAAGGGATTAACATATGTTTCTGGTTTCTGTGTTCATGAAGTATTGTGAAAGATGTTTTGTCATTTTGTCGACTGTTGAATTTAAAACTATATTTTGGTCAACGGGGTGACTCTCAAATGTCTACTGATTTTCATTTCAAAAAATCTACTTTTCAGCCCCCTATGGATAAATATGTTTCCATAGTTCAACCGTCAGTTCTCAAAGATCTACATTTTCATGGTTATGAATCCCGGATGATGGGTCACAACTTGTCTGGAGTGGAACAAGCCCTTAGGAATTAAAAAATAATCGTGATGTAGTCATTATTCCTGCTGACAAAGGAGGAGCAGTTGTAGTTATGGATATGGATTATTACATATCAGAGGCCCATAGACAGCTCCAGAATGGGATACACTATATGCCAATACCAAACAATTCAAAAAGGAGATTGATTCCTTTTTGAAGTTGGCAGCTGAGGAAGGTATTATTAGTACATCAGTTCTAAAACATCTTACAGTTGAGGATTCCCAGAAACAGATATTCTATTTACCCAAAATCCATAGAAATTTGCACAAAGCACTTGGAAGACCAATAGTGTCTGATATGGGCTCGCTTACAGAACCCTTATCAGGATTCCTTACTAAATATCTATAGCCCCTTCTGACTATGGTCAGACGACGGAATTTCTGAGGATCCTAAGTGACACCCAATTAGAACCACATTGGATAATGTGCACATTGGATGTCACGGCATTATATACTAATATTCCACACTGGGCTCGGCTAGAGGCTCTAGAATATTGGCTCAATAAAGCAGACATTTATCCACCAGGTTTTAACACTTCACTTATTTGTATGGCAGAGCATGTTCTAATGAAGAATGTGTTCTATTTCCAACAAGAATGTTACTGGCAAGTCCGTGGTACGGCTATGGGGGGCATCTTTTGCCCCCATATATGCAGATCTGCTTATGGGCTATTTTGAGGAATTCCTTATATATGACCCATCACACAATATTTTTCATGGGGGAGATGGATATTTGGCGGCGGTACCTGACAACTGTTGAATGGTTTGGCGGGCGGACATAGAATATATTTTAGAATTTGTTTAATACCTCAACGAAAACAAGTGGGGTATTGAATTTACGCTCAACATGCATCACCAAGAAATTCATGTCAAAATTTGTAGAAATGAAGATCATGCTCTGTCGATCCAGGTCTTCCGCAAATATCCAGAGTATAACAGCCTTTTACAGGCAACTAGCTTACACCCTGATCATATTATAAGGAACATTCCCAAGTCACAGTTCCTATGCATTAAAAGAATATGCTCCTCCAATGTTGACTATGAACATTATAAGACTGATTTAATACATAGATTCAGAGCTAGGGGCTATAAACCAGGAACTATCCTTTCAGCCAGTAACTGGGCTAGTGGACAAGACAGGTCAGAATTACTGCAATATAAAGAAAAAAAAAGTGTACCTCAGGGGATAGTATTCGATTTGTCACTACCTATGGTAGGAACATTCATGCCATCAGAAATGTTATTAATAAAAATTGGAATATTCTTATGGCAAATCAAGAACTATCAAGTCTCCTTATGGATAGATGCAAGTTTTCATATCACAGGCAACGAACATTGGGGTCTCATTTTAATCATTACAAATCGAAGGGTGGAAATCACTCTTTGGAACAACTAACCATTACAGGGGACATGTTGGTTGGGTCATTTTCTTGTGGACATTGCTCCTTTTGTAGATACATGCCCAAGTCTAAGGAGTTCTCTAGCAAAAATACCCAAATGGTCCACAGGATTAAGCATTTTGCAAATTGTGGAACAGACTGGGTGGTCTATTTGGCCACATGTTCCTGTTCATCCTTTTATGTTGGGCAAACGTCTAGACCTTTTAGAATAAGAATGTCTGAACATCTAAGTGATATTCGAAACAGACAAATGACGAATGCTCTTTGCAAACATGTATGTGATCACAAATCAGCAATATTTCATTTTTGTATTATTGACAAGATAGTGGGTGATAGAGTGAACAAGTTAGGGTGGCATAGTATTTTGAATGATAAAGAAAGGATGTGGATTATTAGGCTAGGAGCTCTTTTTTCTCCTGGTCTAAATGACCACTTATAGCTGGTATAATAAGAGTAAATAATTGCAAATTAGACTATTCATTCATATACTATAGAGGCACTTTCAGTTTTTGTCATTACTGTTTTCTTGATATCACTGTCTCTTTAATTACTTGATTGGGACGTAGTGCTGGATGTATGTAAAGAATGTTACATAATGAAAATGGTGTTCACTGATGAAGGCAAAACTGCCGAAACCGGTTTGATTCTATACCTATTTTGTAATAAACTCGAGTATCACTCTTGGTGCTGGCCTCCTTTTTTGGAGTTACTACGTAACAGAAAATGATGTTGATTTTTGACTGTGCTGAACATAAAGAATTACAAGATTTAATGCATTCTGCTGAACAAGTTGGTAAACATACTTTGCAATGTGGTTTTGACTCTTTACAAGCATCTTGCATGGCTGCTGTCACTGGGTCTCTTCTTAGAAGGCATGCTTGGCTTAAGGAGCAAAATTTGCCAGATCATGTTAAAGCTAAATTACTGGATGCTCCCTTAAACCAAGACTGCCTGTTTGGCAACAAAGCATTAATACATTCTTAAAAAGATGGAGGTAAAAGCTAAATCTATGCAAACTGTTAGATTTCTTGCAAGTACAGCCTCCCAGATTTAGTAGGCATTGGCCTTCTAAGAATTGGTCCTTTCCTGTCTCTTCTAGGCCTTCTCAGTCCAAACCGTGGAGCAGCAGACCACCTAGGCTACAGTCTCAAGGTACACACAGGCCTAAGCAGTGGGGGGCTACCACTTCCAAAGCTGGAAGCAGTAAGACCCCCCCCCCCCCGATGGAAATATGTCACAATGACAGCCTTAAACCTTCCAAGCCCTGCTCACCTACCTGCTCCCTTAGGAGGGAAAATCGCCCTGCATGCAAAAAGCTGGGAACTCATTACTCGCGACAAATGGGTTTTAAATATTGTTTTCCAAGGATGCAGATTCCACTTCCACACCTTACCGACCCCAAACGGTTGGCCAGACCTAGCCCCAAACCAGTGGGCAGAGGCCCAACAGCAGGTTCTCTCTCTTCTAAGTATCAGAGATATTCAACCTGTCCCAGCAGAAGAAAGGTGACAAGGTTTTTACTCAAGACTTTTCCTGGTACCCAGAAAAGACTGCTCCTGGCTTCCTATCCTGGACCTCTCTATTCTAAACACCTTTTTGGTAATCCCAAAATTCAAAATGCTAACACTTCAGCAGCTGTTTCCTATGCTAGGCATAGATGCCTGGTTGGCAATGTTAGACTTAAAGGAAGCTTACCTGCACATTCAAATAAGGGAATCTTGCAGGAAATACCTATGCTTCAGAGCAGGCTCCATGCACTATCAGTTATCTGCACTTCCCTTTGGCTTATCTACTGCGCCCAGGGTATTCACAAAGTGCCTAGCTCCAGTCATTGCATTTTGCAGGCAAAGAAATATTCAGATATACCCATACCTGGACGATTGTCTAATTCAGGCAGAAAGCCAGGTCATGCTACTAAAACATCTGGCATTGGTAAATAAACTAATAACATCTCTGGGGTACACCATAAACGAAAATAAATCTCATCTAGTACCCTGCCAACAAATTGTATTCCTGGGAGCAAGCTTGAACACAACTTCCAAAAATGGCCAAACAAAAGAGAAACAAGTTTATTTGACAGCCTACTTCAAACTACTGGCCACAAAGACCCAGCTATCTGCAAGGAAAATCCTGCAAGCCCTGGGGTTCATGGCCTCTTGCATTCTACTAATTCCATGTGCAAGACTGCATATGAGGAAACTACAATGGTATCTAAAAAGCCTATGGTGTCAGCATTCTCAGGACCTGGAATCAATGATTCCTATCATTCCCTGTATAAAGACAGAGTTCCTTTGGTGGGCAGAGGCCTGCTACCAGAACAAGGGGCTCCTAGTCACTCTACCCCCCCCCCCCACACACACACACACACAAACCGTAACAACAGATGCATCAGACCTATGCATGGGAGGTCTCACTTGGCAGGGCAGTGCATTCAGGGTAAATGGAACCAGAGTCAGATGCACCTGGATATCGATCAAAAAGAAATGTTAGCTGTACAGAATTCTGACTGCTTTCAAGGACCACATTCTTAATTATTAGTAAAGACAGACAAACACCACTGTTATGTGGTACATAAACAAGCAGGGGGCAACCCATTCATACCCTCTCTGCAGACTAGCCATAGCTCTGTGGAACACAGCCTTGAGCTACCAAGTGCACCTACAATCTCAATTCCTGCCAGGCAAGCTAAATTCACTGGCAGATGACCTAAGCAAAAATCTCATGGACTCACACGAGTGGAAACTGGAACCAAGGATATTCACCCTTTTGGGAAACAAATGGGGGAATCCAGAGATGGACCTGTTTGCCTCCCCTCAGAACTACCAATTGGACATATTCTGCACAAGGACTCCCCACAGTCAAGCTTGTAAAGTGGATGCCCTGTCCTTCACCTGGGAAAGCCTTTCAGTTTATGCCTTTCCCCCTCTGCCTCTCCTTTCTAAAGTTCTGCTAAGGATCAAACAGGACAAACCAAGGACAATACTGATTGCGCCAGACTGGCCACGCCAGCACTGGTACCCCCTCTTGCATAGTATGTCACTGCTGGAACCATGGTACCTGCCTCAGACCCCATTCCCTGCTGTGTCCCAGCAGGAGGGCCAGATTCTGCAACCTCCACTTCAAACCCTGAACCTTGCAGCCTGGCTAATTACTTGAGCTCTCCAGTAGCATCCCTCAGTAAGCAGGTGCTAGATGTCATTCTGGAGGCAAGGAGGCCTAGTACTAGAAAATCCTATGCTGAAAAGTAGAAAAGATACTGTTCCTGGAGCCAGACTCGGGGGATGGGCACAACAGTGCACAGCTTACTGCATATTCTTTAGTACTTAACAGAGATGCTCCACAAGGGCCTTTCCTTCTCGTCAATTAAAATTCATGCCTCTGCCATTTCAGCACATTACAATACTAAGCCACCCCTCTTCTCTCGCCCCCTGCTAAAGCAATTCCTCTGAGGGGCCAAAAATTTAAGACCACCCAGTAGAGCCCCTACTCCTGCCTGGGACCTCAACTTTGTATTGATAAAGCTCACTCTACCTCCTTTTGCGCCAGCTGCGACTGCAGAGTTGAAATTCCTTTCTTGGAAAACAACCTTCCTTCTAGCCATCACTTCAGCAAGAAGAGTGTCTGAATTACAGGCCCTCATGGCAGTAGAGCCCTTCATCGTCTTCCATGCAGACAGGGTGTCCTTCAGGACCAATCCTTCCTTTATGCCCAAGGTGGTGTCTAGTGTGGCCCTTAATCAGTCCATTCATTTGCCTACTTTTTTCCCAAATCCACAAAACAAAAGAACAAATATTGCACTCTTTGGATGTCCACAGACAACTTAGATTATTTGGACAGGACTGAGCCTCTCAGAAAATCTGAACAACTGCTAGTTGGCTTTGTTGCAGGGACAGAGGGGAAGGCAATTTCAAAACAAACCATTTCTATGTGGATAGCCCATTGCATTCATTTCTGCTATAAACACCATGGAAAATCTACCCCACAGGGGATAAGATCACATTCCACCAGGGCTGCATCTACCTCTACAAACTTTCTCGGAGGTTTTCCTTCCAGGGACATCCTAGAAGCTGCTACCTGGAGCTCTGTACGTACCTTCACCAAGCATTACCACATGCCTATTTTTTTCTAAATCCAGAGCTGGTTTAGCCACTGCAGTCTTGCAGGGCTTAATAGCTGGTCCTAATGCTCTCGTAACTTCCTCCTCCCTTCCTTAGCTTTGGGACTCAACCCAAATGTAATGACTGCAACAGTGAAGCATGAAGAACATAGTACAGTTGTGTACACTTACCATAAATGTAGATGTTCGAGTGTATTCACTGTTGCAGTCCTGGTTACCCTCCCTCCAACCCCCTGACTTCTCTTGGCTATACCTTTCTTCTTGTGTAGTGTACTTCTGCTTTCTGGTCTATTTGCTTTTTGTTGGTGTAACCTAACATATAATTGCTTCCCATCATGGGGGCACCTGACATCTGGGGAAAGAAAAACTGATGTAATGGCGTTGGCTGCATGTTTTATACCCCTGACGACCAGACATCATTGAAGAAGAGACTGCATCCGATGCAGGGGATCCAAGACTTTGATATTCAGGCCGGCTGAGGGCTACCTGCAGGCAGGTAACCCAAATGTAATGACTGCAACAGTGAATACACTCAAACATCTACATTTATGGTAAGTGTACACAACTGTACTTTGTGTACAGTTACCATAAAAGTAGATTTTCGAGTGTATTCACTGTTGCAGTCTTGGTTACCCTCCCTCCAGCCCCCAGGCTTCTCTATACTTCTTCCTGTCCTTTTTGTTTGGCCATATCTTATATCATTGGTATTTGCTTTTTGCTGGGGGGGGGGGTTCCACACCACGTAATTGCTTCCTATTTTTGGGGCTCCTTTTATCTGAGGCAAGAAAAACTGATGTAATGGCATCGGCTGTATGTTTTATACCCCTGATGACCTGACATCATGGAAGAAGCTACAGCATCTGACGCAGAAATCCCAAGACTCTGGTATTCAGGCCGACTGAGGGCTACCTGCAGACAGATAACCCAAATGTGATGACTGCAACAGTGAATACACTCTAGCATCTAACATTTATTGAAAGTGCACACAACTGTACTTTCCTCTACTACTCAGATAACAAGCTGTCAAATGGGTACAGTGTGTCAACTTTCCTTCCAGTTACTATCGGGGGTTCCTCAGGGTTCTATTTGTGGTTCACTCCTATGCAGCATCTGAGCAAACCTCCTTGCACGCAGCCTCCACATATTTCTCTCTTCAAAAAGTCATATGTAGTTCCTTCTCTTCCATAGAAACATGGCTATGTAACACTTAACTCCTCAACCCCAATAAAACCAAAGATGTTATGTGGTCCTATCTCGCCTACATTCTTTACTCACGGGTTCGGAGCCGAGAATCGGCTCCGACTCGGCCAATTTATTTTCCTAGCACGAAGTCTCCAATTGGCTGGGCTAACCCGGTATCCCAAGATGCACCTAGTCCCAGATCTCGTTTGCCGCTCATAGAGTTAGGACGTAGTCTTGCTTGGCTGTGGCTAAGTACCCTTTTCAAAACTTTTTCATAAGTCTTTAGCAGTCTGTTTCTCGTAAAAAGCTATTTTAATAGCTAGTCTTTCATTGTGAGTGTAATGTGTAAGCGAGTAGTGTTTTTTTTTTTGTGGTATCCCTCTGTTTTGGGTGGCTAGGCCCGTTTAAATTAGAGGACCTAGTCTTCTCCTGTGTTGTTTTTGTGTAAACTTGTGTTTGTGTTGGTCGGTAGTTAGATTTCCTTCTGCACCAAAGAAACGTTTAATTGGTGGTTGGTCTTGGTTTGTTTTTTTCCCGCCTTCCTCTTTTGTCTGTCATTGTCGGTTGAGTTGGTGTTGTGAACTAGTATGTCTAAAGAGCAGAAAGAGCATAAACCCTCTGGGTTTAAAAAATGCTCAAAATGTGCCTATAAGATGTCCATTACAGATGGGCATTCTATCTGTGTTTATTGTCTTGGTGCTATTCACCTGCAAGAGTCCTGCAGTTTTTGCCACACTTTTAGACCAAGGGTACTGCAGGAAAGAAAAAAATAAGTTGATTTTGAAGGGCCTGGTTAAACCTTCTTTTGAGGAGTCCTTAGACTCTTCTTCTAGTACTAAGTCTAAGACTTCCAAGGCCAAGAAAAGATCTCCAGCTCCATCTGTCTCATCGGAGCCCCCGGAGAAGGTTTCAAAAGTGGATACTGCCTCCTCAGCTCCATTGTCCTCTGGGCCGCAGGAGATATCTGTTGTACTGGAGTTGACCTCGGCCCCGATATTATTGGAGCCTATTCGGAGCCGGTCACCTAGTGTTAGACCTGTGTCTCCAGGTAGGAGATCCCGATCTCCTTCTATTTCCTCCAAATCCTGTAGGCTGTCTGATTTGGATATGGATAGGGTGGTCCAGAGGCTCCTGCAGTCGCCTGTGTTAGCAAAACTGTTCTCGGCTCCGGCCCAGTCGGCTCCGGAGCCAGTCCCTACCTTTGTACTGATGATTCCTCCTCCGAGCACCCCTGTGTCGTCGGAGCCAGAGTGCTCCACGCCGAGTGATGTTCTCATGTCGGCTCCGATACCCCTTGCGAGTTTATTGGAGCTGACGTCTGCTACAACCATGTCTGTTCCGTTCTCTGGTTTCGGTACTCTGGTTTCCTCAGTCGGACCCAAGGGGGATACCTCAGGACTCTTGTCGTTTCCGAGCCTCCCTCTCGGTGCATCGGCTCGGGGAACCCCGACTTCAGTTGTGGTCTCGGAGACGGGTCGGTCCTCGGATTCGAGGGGGCCTGCCTTCAAGGCCATGAGGAGCGTACTGGCCAGATCGTCAGTTACATCACCCGGATCGGTCACTCTTTCCCCCTACACCCCGGCTAGAGCCTCTGACACACCCCTGTCTGTGGATGGCGGAGCCCGAAGGTCTGAGGATACCCCCATGAGCGGTCCCCAACTTTCTGAGGGCCCCTCAGTGTCTGTGTCTGAGGAGCCCCCTAGAAAGAAGTTGTGTAAGAGGAAGCACATAGACTACCAGGGCGAGTCCCTCACTTCCGATACTGACCTCGAGGAGTCAGAGGGGGGGGGTCCTCTAAGTCGTCCTCCGATGATGTCTCTTTCTCTGACATCCTGGATATTTTGAGGCAGAGAGTCAACTGGCCTTCCAAGACCCCCTCTGAGTAGGAGTCGGTATTCCTCAAGGCCTTCGGAGCTCACCCCTCCTCCTCCTGAGTGTCTCCACCCTTCGATGAACTTCTGGATTTGATTTGTCGAAGGGTGTGGGAGACTCCTGATTCCGTGGAACCGGTGCCCAGACGTCCAAATAAGTTCCTTTCTGTTCCCCCGGGGAAAGAGTTCCTGACCAAAGGGGTTTCCGTAGATGCCTTGGTGGTGGCGGCAGCCACTCAGCAGGAAGTTGCAGAGGCTTCTTCTTCCATCCATCCTCCTAGCAAGGAGTCCAGGAGTATGGACCGGTACGGGAAGCATACCCTGTCTTCAGCGACCTTTACTTTGCGGTTGCTGAAATATCTTTGTCATTTTACTCTGCTCCAGAGAGATCTCCTTAAGGAGCTAGGAAACACTCTGACGGGTAACATGCCTGAGGCTGTGGCGCAGACTGTTAATGCCCAGTTGTCTACCCTTGGTTCCATTGTCAACTCGTCCATGAGGCTCATATCCTATGCAGCCGAAGGTGCAAGTAGGGCAGCTAGCTCAGGTGTAGCTCTCAGGAGGCAAGCCTGGATGTGCCTGTGTCATTTTGCGGAGGCCTTTAAGTCTTCCTTCACTGACGCCCCCTTTGATGGGTCCTCACTCTTCGGGACCAAAGTGAAAGACACCCTCACCAGATGCGAACAGGAGGGAAAGACCCTATCTGCCATAGGGGCCCGTTTCTCTCTTCGTTCTATCCCTTAACTTAAGGCTCAGAGAGGAGGGAAAATGTGGTTCAAGAAGTCACAGAAGTCTTTCCCTGCCGCTCAAGGTGAGTCCCCCTCTAGAAGCAGAGGAGGGGGGAAATTATTCTGGAAGACACCATCCTAGAGGCAGAGGAGGCCCCCGCAACTCGGGAGACCACGATTCCTTTCGCGGGTCTTCCTTTCAGCGTTCCTGAAGCGTTGCCCGACTGTGCTGTTCTGGAGGCAGTCGGGGGCCGAATTTCGTTGCATCCGGAAGCCTGGGGAAAGCATCACCCAGGATCGTTGGGGGCTTCGAATAGTTACCGGAGGTTACACTGTCCCCTTTTTATCAACACCCCTTCCAGTCAAAAGAATCCCGAACATTCCACTCAGTCAACGGGATAAAGCAGCACTAGAAGTTTCAAAGCTGCTAGAAAAAGGAGTCCTCCAACCAGTCCCCTCAGACCATATCGGATCAGGAACTTACTCGAGACTCTTTTTGGTGCCGAAAAGAACAGGGGACCTGAGGGCCCATTCTGGATCTCAGCCGATTGAATCAATACGTTCTGAAGTCCAAGTTCCGAATGGTCACGCTTCAGTCCATTTTTCCCTTGCTGGAAAAAGGAGTATGGATGTGCTCCATCGATCTCAAGGATGCCTACTACCACATCAAGATGGACAAGGCATCCAGGAGTCACTTACGCTTCCGGCTGGGAGCCATTCACTTCCAGTTTCGTGCCCTGCCCTTTGGTCTCACCACAGCCCCCAGGGTGTTTACCAAGTGTGTTTGGCAGTGGTGACGGCTCACCTGAGACATCGGGGATTCCAGGTGTTTCCATATCTGGACGACTGGCTTCTCACCGCCCCCATCAGGCATCTCCTCATTCAAGCCAGGGGGCTACCATTACACTTTGTCAACTACTAGGAATTAGCTTGAACTGGGAAAAGTCTGCCTTGCTGCCCTCACAGTGTGTTGTTTTTATAGGCGCAGAGCTTGACTCTATTCAAATGCGGGCCTTTCTGCCACAAGAGAGGATAAGAGTGCTGCAGTCTCAGATTCACGCATTGTTGCCCCTCAGGAGAGTTCAGGCCAGGTTAGTCCTCCAGCTCTTGAGATCCATGGCTGCCACCATCATGCTGGTGCCTCTAGCCAGGTCACACATGCGGACCCTACAGTGGCTCCTTTTGGCCCAATGGTCCTCTGAGAAACTTGGTCTTTCCCACTTGATACTTCTCATGGAACGGTGCAAACAGGACCTCCGCTGGTGGCTATGTTGCACCAATCTGGACAAGGGGAGGAGCTTGATTCCTATGTCTGCAGTGGCCACAGTGACCACGGATGCCTCCCAGATGGGGTGGGGGGGGCACTATCTTGGCAGGACGGTCCAAGGCACATGGCAAGGTCACGAGGTACACCTGCACATCAATGTTCTAGAGATGAGAGCGGTGTTACTAGCGTTGCGGGAACTCCAAAGCTTTCTTCCTCTGGGAACGATTGCAATTCACTCGGACAGCATGTCCATGGTGTGGTACCTGAACAAGCAGGGGGGAACCAAGTCTTATCCCCTCTGCAGAGAGGCCATGCGAGTGTGGCATTGGGCAGTGTCTTCCCAAAGTTTTCTAGTGGCAACGCACATTCCGGGAAAGACCAACGTGATAGCAGACAGGCTGAGTAGAGCTATTCTGATGCCTTACGAGTGGTCCCTGAACAACCGAGTGGCGGTTCAAATTTTCAACAGGTGGGGTCAACCTTGCTGCGATCTCTTCGCCAGCCCTCTCAATGCCAAATGCAGAAAGTACTTCACACTGATTCCCCCACAGGGGGAGTCCCCCAGGGACGCTCTAGTCCATGATTGGCCCTCCGGTCTGATCAATGCTTTCCCTCCGTTTCCCCTGTTACCAAGAGTGATTCAGAAAGCCATATCCTTGTGAAGCAGGATGATTCTAATTGCTCCACACTGGCCTCAACAAGTATGGTTCCCTTTTCTTCAGCAGTACGCAGTGGACGGTCCTTGGACCCTGGATCCAGTGCCAGACCTACTGATTCGCATGTCAGGACAGCTCCATCCCTCCCTGCGAACCCTCAGGTTGACAGCCTGGCTGCTCCACTTCCATCACTAGTTAGACGACATTCCTTTTCACCTGATGTGGTACACATCTTGTCTTCATCTCATAAGTCTTACACCAGAAGGATTTATTCCAGCAAATGGGAAGAGATTCTCCATTTGGGCTCAGGCCCAAGGTTTGGACCCCTTCACAGCCCCAATTCCGTTGGTCTTAGAGTTTTTAGCCATGCTTTTCTGACAGGGCTCCGTGCCTGCTACCATTAAGGTGCAGCTGGCTGCAATTTCCAATTTTCATGCATCTTACGAGCCTTCTCTTATGGGCCTTAAACTTTCTAAGGCCTTCTTGAAAGGAGCCTGGCTACTTCGCCCTCCTGTTTCAGAACCTGTCATGCCATGGGATCTAAACCTTGTGTTACAAACCATCACTTCACTGCCCTTTGTACTGGCTGCCACCTGTGAATTAAAATGGTCTTGGAAGACGGCTTTCCTAATAGCCATTACATTGGCCAGAAGAGCATCAGAGATTCAAGCCTTGTCCATTAAACCTCCGTATTTGACCTTTCATAAGGACAGAGTTTCCCTGAGATTTAACCCGTCCTTCCTTCCGAAGGTGTCATCCACCGTTAATCTTCATCAGTCTATTGAGTTACCAGTGTTCTTTCAAATTTTTCCAATAAAGCAGAGTTTAGATTTCACCAGTTGGATGTGCACAGACAACTAAGATTCTACTTACACAGGACTAAGCATATTAGGAAGTCTGATTAACTGTTTGTGTCCTTCTCAGAAAACAGAACAGGTTGTCCTATTTCCAAGAGCACAATTTCTAAATAGTGGGAAGTTCCCGCCACAGTACTATAGGATACTGTTGCGTTTTTCTATGTTATCGCCCGCTCCTGCCCTGAGGTATGTACAACTGAAACAACTGAATTTATGTTGTTAGCGTATGACTGCTGGAATAATCAGATAACTGGCGCTTTATTACTATTTCAATTTACAGTTTTTTTTTTGATAAAGTACTGAGATACTGTGTTTAGGAGTATTGGATACACGTGGACTTCCTAACTCTGCTTTCTTGTGTTACTTGTAATTGTGCAGTGTTACGGTCACCTGTTTTGATTCATAACTGCTGAATCCTACCAAAAAGGACTCTCTAGATGCTATAACTTCAGAACGCCGTAATCTAGCCTAACGCCAAACCTTTGCTGGCGTTTTCTATAATCTCTCAGAAGTATTGGGAGCGCTGAATACACACTCAACGCTAATTTCCAAAGATAGCGATGGTGCCTGCGTTCTTCTGCCTAATGTTTGGTTAATTTAAAATTGATTACTCAGGCTTTATTTCTTGCTTGTATAGCGTTCTTCTGCTAATTGTTTGGTCAATTCACAATTGATTACCCAGGGTTTATTTGCTGCTTGTATAACGCTCGTACTGGAAATCGATCAATGCTGTTTTAAATAACTGCCTCTGTAATCATTTGCTGTTACAATCAAAGTTACTGCTGCAAGGGGATATATTCATGATAATTTATATGTGCTTATGTTATCTCTCCCTAGGTAGTTGCATACGCATACACTTATGCACAGAACACTTCTATAGTTTAACTTTCGCCTGGCTTCCAAGTGTTCGGAATTGAGCCGAGAAGACCTGTAACACAGTGCGATTGCACTAACAGGCTACAGCTACCAACCCCTCTACAAAGAAATCTCTAGGTTATTATATATGCAATTTCTAACTTGTCTATGTAACTTCAATACCTCAGGACAGCTTGGGCTGGCAACCAACAGTATAATACATAGCTGAAACCTTCCTGCTAAATTATACCCACATTAAAACCCAGCTCTAAGCTAATTAAGTTAAAACATCAGTGTGAGACTAGAGTGTAAGTTTGGCTTTTTTTACCTCTAAATCTCTTGCATGTACCTGTAGTGGTTGATCTTTAGGACCAAGAAATCTTCTGAGTTGTAGCCCGCTCAGCAGCCTCGCTCGGGCTTGCTTGGCTCCCACCCTGCCCCTTATCCCACCCGCCCCCACTATCCCTACATTTATTAGCTCAAAATAACCACACCCCACTTACCTCAGAACCAATCACGCTAGTCCACCCACTAATTACTTCCTCTCTCATCATCCCCATAGACAAGCCTATTGCCTTCCCTGTCTTAGTCTTCCTATAGTCACTATAACCAACTAGCACTAGGCAATTAAAACCCTAGCTTAACTATCACATCTTACTACTACTCCTCATTAAAATGCCAAAAGTAAAGAATCTAATCATCCCTTTTCTATTACCAATTATTATCATCTCCTACTTATTATCTAGTTATGAAAACCAAAACACATAGGATTCCACTATCCAAAGGGCCAAACATGTATTCCCTTAACTCTTTACCCTAAAGAACTTACCCCCCTCTACTACCCCACTAGAACGCTAGGCATACAAAGCTTGCACCTCACTCAATCACACCCAAAGGTATCAACAACAAGACATGGTCAAAAGTTAATATATAAGCTTCTAAGACTCCTAGACCAACTGAAAAAATCTATTACCAAAGATGGGGACATACACCCTAACCCAGGGCCAGCCTCAAACCCCAATTCTGTCACGTCAGTGTTAGCCCAAAGGTCAGCCAACTCCTTCTTGTCCTCCATCTCAACCTAAGAAGCATCAATAATAAGCTTCATAACCTACATACCATGCTAGCCATTTACCTCCCTGACATTATGTGTCTATCGGAGACATGGCTTAATTCAGCCACCAAAGATGAAGAAATTCTCCCACCAGGATATAACATCCTAAGGGTAGATCGTGTAAAAAAAAAAGGAGGCGCATAGCTGTATTGTATAGAAACACACTCAATATCATTATGCATCCTAACCAACCTCCTAAGATTACCAATGCAGAGTCAATAGCCTTAAAACTATGCTTAAATAACCAAAAAAGTATCAATCTTTTGCAATTTATATCCCGCCTGGGAACAACCTAGAAACTATGGAACAAACACTAAGCTGGCTAGCTATTAATTACCCTCAAGAAACCATTGTTCTGGGTGATGTCAACATTGATTGGACACAATGTTCTGCACCGACCAATCCCATGACTATTAACCTGCACGGCTTCTCCCAGAATATAGACTCCACAACTAGAATAGGAAATGCCCACCAAAAAGAGAGTATCCTCGACTGGATCCTTACTAACGCCACGAACATAAATATACTACTGGGACACTTCCTAATGATCTTAGTGATCATCTTATCACCTTCATAATAAAACATAAATTTACCACCAAAACCAACCCATACATAGACTAGTAAGAAACAAGAAGAAATTGAACCTATGAAATTTGTTGCTGAACTCAAATCCTGTAATTGGTCTAAGCTAAAAACCCTATCCCTTGATGAGAGTGTGACATTCTTTAATGACACATTCCTAAGCATCCTGGACAATCATGCACCTAATCGGCTTACTAGAACCAAGGTGCGGATAGCCCCCTGGCTAACTAGGGAAACTAAATCCAAAATTAAACTTAGGGATAAAGCCTGGGATATATGGAGAGCTACTAAGGCACCCCTAGATCGGATTAAATTCCTACAGCTTAGAAATGAAACGAAAAAAGCTAGCACACTGGACAAAAATAATTATTTCTGTCACCTCCAAGAAAAGCACCAGAACAACCCTAAGAAGTTCTGGGCAGGCTTAAATAATCTCCTCCATCCAGGGAAATTATCCACGCCCACCCGAATCACTTATTGGTAAAAACCCAGAAGTCGTTGCCAATACCTTTAACTCCTTCTTTACTGAGACGATTCAAGCATTAGCCAGTCAACTACCCCCCCCCTCTACAAATACTACTGATAATTCAGTCCCTTCCTTTAAATTACAACATATACCCACCTCCTACATTCGAACCTTACTGAAGAAACTTAAACCAACCACTCTCTCAGCGGACCGACTTCCAGCTGAATACCTGCAAATTGCAGCAGATGCCATAGCCTACCCTATCTCTATCCTGATTAATAGAACTATCACTGAAGCCACTATCCCCTCCATTTGGAAAATTTCCTATGTCATACCACTCCATAAGGGTGGCCCTTCCACTGAACCATCTAACTACAGACCAGACCTCCCAACCGTCCCGAATTACTCGGTGTTTACCGAGTTTTGGGGTCCAAATGGAGGGGTGCCACGATTCCAGAGTGGTACCCCTTCATTTCCGATTTCTTTGCAGTTTGTTTTTTTATTTTTTTAAAATTTGCGTTGTTGGAGCTGATGTCATCACGTGCGCGATGACGTCAGCTCCGTCAGCACTACCAGCCAGTCGGAATTGAGCTTATGGAGCTCACGTCATCATTTCCGGCTGGCTGCGAGCAGGCGGGAATTAAACTGTTGCTGCTGAAAGAAGAATTGGTAGACGCCGACGCCGGACTTAAATCTGCTGCTGCAGCTCGTTTTTCTTGGGACTTTGCTTTGCATCTAGAGGGACTCTCCGTTGCTTCTTATTTTGTTTGCTTTGCTGCTAGAGAGAGAATGGGACTTTTGCTGTGCTGCATTACTGCAGTTTTCGGCTCATTTTTGCTGGGACTTTGCTTTGCTGAGGGACTCTGCTGCTGGGACTTCTGCTAACAAGAGAATGGGACATTTGCTTTTCGCTGCTGTTTCAACTTTGCTGGGAAGTGGGAACTATTAGTAAGGAAAGGAACAAAGGGTGTGTGTGTGTGTGTATATATGTATGTGGGACTTTTGATGCTTTTAGCTGTCCCTTATTTTGCATAAGTTCTTTTTTTCACGTACTTAGTTTCTTAGAAAGTTTGTGATGTTTCTGACGAATCAGTGAGGATTTCAAATGCTGTATAATAATGATGATGGACATTTGAGTTTTAGACTTATAGCCTTCAAAAAAGGTATGCAAGTATAAAGCCTGCTATTCTAAGCAAGTTTTGAAGTATACTAATTTATTTAAAAATGTGTGTGTGTGTGTGTGTGTACATGTACATATGTATGTATGTCTGTATTTGTGCGTATGGGCGAAGGGTGTTGAAGACTATTTCATTTGTCCTTGAGTTTGCAAATTGTTTCTGAATTTTTTTTTTTTTGCCTGGTCTGTTCCTCATGAAGTGAGTGAGAATCGCAGTTACTAAGTAATGGCCACCTGAGTTTCAGACTTAGTAGCCTTTAGGAAAAAAACACACTAATGCAAAATCTGTTATTTTAGCAAGTTTCTGATTAAAGACAATAGCTCTTCCTGATTTTGTCTTTCATCCACAATTATATTTTTGGTTTTCTCTTTGATTTTTGAGCTACAAGGTTGAGGTGTGTGAGTCTGTGCATAAGGAAAGTTGCAGTGGACTACATACTGTATTCTGACAGTGTGGCACTTATTTATGCATTTATTTAGTCATTTGGATTGCAGTCAAATATCAGAGATGTACAGTCACAGTTGTACAAGTACTTAGAATTTGATTGCAGTCAAATGTCTGAGATGTACAATCAAAGTTGTTCAAGTGCTTAAAATAAATTACTGTGGTCAGTTCTTACTAGTTTTATTTTATTACAGCTGAAATCTGAGGTATAGATAGTCAATAAATCTGTCTTAAATTGCTGGATTAAGGGGCTGATTGTAGTTGAAGGTGATTGAAGCTGTTATCCTTTGTTCAAATTATGCAATTAGAATTATTCTGCCTTTGCATAAGTAGTTTGTATTTGTGTGAAGCTAGCTGAGATAGTGTCTATTTTTAACACAAGCAGATGTCCTTATTGTGCACAATTAATAAAGTGACTGTAATTGTTGAGTACAGTGATTATCTCTTATGAAAATGTGTGTGTGTGTGTGTGTGTGTGTGTGTGTGTGTGTGTGTGTGTGTGTGTGTGTGTGTGTGTGTGTGAAAATGCCCCAAATGTAATACACCTGGTGGCTAGAGGTATTTAGGCTCAAATCCTGTACCTTTGGTTCAGGGTAAAAAGAGCCTAAAGTCTGTAGCCACCACCATTTCTCAGCTTTGCCCATATTTTTTTTTCTGCTAAGAGTTGAGAGCTATGGTGACAACAATATTTGTATTCCCCCATTATTGGCTTTGTTGTTTGTCCAGGTTTTTTTCTGCTAAGAGGCTGACAGCTATGATAAGAAGTGAGAATTGAATTCACTAAATGATAGCCATTAAGTTTGCCTTCCTGTTGTTTAACCTGCTGATTTAGCATAGTGGTATGTTGCACTGACTGTAGTGTATAGTATTCCGGGTTAAAGACTTTCCAGTAACATGCATGGTGGTAACACAACATTTTATTTTTAGCAACTTTCCAAAATTATACAAACAATGTTTAAAATGTGTCCTTGGTTTTTAACCTTTTGCCTCCCCAAAAATCCTGAAATTGAAAATAAGTGTGAGACGCTGTGCAAGATGCCTGTGGCTTACACTGCTGTCATTCTGTTTATAGTTTGGGTGTGGAAGTAGACTTTTATGATGGGAATGTTCTGAATTGGGCAGATTTGTAATTATTGGTTCATGCATTTTATTTCATTACCAACAGTACAGCCTACTGGAAAAATGTTCATTCAAACAATAAATTTAAAATGTGCTCTGTCTAACAAGTGTGCTGTATTATACAAGGAATATAACTTAATAAAGTCAGGAAGGTGTGCAAGGGGCCAATGATTTGAAAACAGCCCAAAGGTAATCTTTATCCACCACTGGCCAGATGCATTTTCTTTGGATGTGGTGCAGGTTTCAATGATGTTTCAATTAATGTGAGTTTCAAGGGCAGAGAAATTTTAATGCCAAGTCTATTTTTATTGTGAGATAGTATTGCTTTGTTTATCAGATGTCTGTTAGTGTTTGTGCATTGATGTGCTGCAAAATGTAAAAATAAAATCCAAATAATCATTGTAGAAGTAAAGCAGTATGCACACATTAGTGTTTATGGTAAATGGGGCGAAATAGCCAGGTAATGGGACATTGGAATGGCTGCGGGGGGACTTTGGTCATGGTGCCATATTTTGGTTGTCTGTTCTTCAGTTTGTGTTCGAAAGTTGGTAACCCACAATTCCATTGGAGTGGGTGGGGTCACATAATTATGTATGCAAATTAGATGTTAATCAGCGTACAGATTTGTACCTATTTTGCATGGCCCTTGTCCAGATTTTTGATGTTTCCAGGTTGAGAGGTATGTTACAGACCAATAGCAATATTGTCTCCTCTAGCCAAAATTATGGAACGATGTGTTCATAAGCAATTTCTTCACTACCTCACCCTAAATAATCTACTGACTAAATCGCAACATGGCTTCAGACCCCACCATAGTACGACTACTGCCCTCCTTTCTTTCACCGACTCACTCAATAAAAATCGTAACAACAAAAAAAAAATATCGTCTGCCCTTTTTCTCGACCTGTCAAAAGCCTTTGACATGGTCAATCATCAGCTACTACTCCATACGCTAGAAACCTTAGACTTTGACTATTCATCTCTCAATTGGTTCTCTGCTTATCTCTCTGGTAGGCAACAAGCAGTCCAATGGCAAAACAAGCTCTCTCACCTGCTACCCAACACCATAGGAGTCCCCCAAGGATCCATACTAGGTCCTCTTCTCTTTTCCGTGTTTATTAATGAACTTCACACAGTTATCCCTAAAGCTACCTGCATCCAATACGCGGATGATTCCACCCTTATTTGCTCAGATATCTCTCTCTCCGATTTACAAGTTACAACCCAACACTGCTTTACTACGATAGAAAAATGGCTCTCAGTGAGGAATCTCATCCTAAATCCAAAAAAAACTAAGCTACTACTATTCTTTCCTACCTCTGCCTCCACTTCAAATCCCAACAATACTACCTTCTCCGTCCAATCTAATAATGGTACCATTATTGAGCCTGACACCAGTACTAAACTACTAGGGGTCACCATTGACGACAAGCTTAGATTTAACCTGCACATCAGCCAGACAATTAAGACCGTAAATAAGAAACTTGGATCCTTGTATAGAATTAAGAACTTTCTAACCCCCAACGCTAAACTAACCATTGCACGTACACACCTCCTCTCCACTCTACTGTATGCCTCTCCTGTATTTTATTCTCTTCACAAATCCGACATCAATAAACTCTCTATGACCTATAATCATATTGCCAGATTTATAACTGGACTTCCTTATAGAACACATCATTGCCTTAACCTAAAAACACTTGGCTGGTTAGAATTACCCAATCTCCTCAAACTGAACCAACTCACTGAAGCATTTAAAATCATTAAGGAACCTGATAAAACTCCCTCACTCAATAACCTATTGACCCCCTACTCTAACCTAAGCAGTCTTCGTTCCTCTTAACAAACATTTGATACAAACCATCAAATCTTATAACAGGGGAGGTGATGCTCTCTTCGCCAACTCTATAGGTAAGATTTGGAACTCCCTCCCTAACAACCTTAGACTTTCCACCTCCCCTTCTCAATTCAAACAAAATCTAACTCAATTCTTAAAGGCACAATGGCTATGTTCATGTGTAAAATCTGATTAGTTTCTTCCTGAGCGACCACTTATCCTACCTCACTAGTACTAATCTGGGCCTCCTGGGGCCTTGTATCCAATCACTATTTAGCTGACCACTAATCCTCCTGGTTCTGCTGCAGTATTCTTTGATCCTTCACCCATCCTTGATATGTTATAATGGCTGCGATGTTGTACCAGAGTGTATTAAAATCTATTGCTGCTTTACTGTATCTTAGTATAACTGTGTAGACCCTTATTTGCCTAGTTGTTAATCATATCTCATCCAATGAAAACTAAATAATGTGAATTAACAGCTGTCTCTACATCTCTTCCATAGATCTGTAAACCTACTTGCATATTGTTTTGTCTGTGGAGCCTTTTTTGTCTCTGCATCTGTCTCTCCACTCTCAAATATGTATTTTGTAAAACTATGTGTATATTGTTATTGCTGTGGAGCTTTTCTCCCCGGGCCTCCGCTGAAAAAGGACATGTATCCAGTCGGACTATCCCGGTCAACAAATGTAAAATAAAATAAATAAATATAAATAAATAAATGGATCAAAGATTGTATTTCCTTTATCTATTCGTCAGCAGGCAGAAATTTACCCTTTCCCATCAAAGCTCACTCTACCAGGACAGTGTCTACATCATTAGCTCACCATCCCAGGTTTCATTGGATGACATTTGTGCGGCGGCCACCTGGGCCTCTCCGCATACCTTTATTACTCATTACAAGTTGGAAGTGGCTTCTAGGGGCCGGGCTTCCTTTGGTTCCACGGTTCTCAGGACTATTTTCCTTTGAGCCGCCCAGGATCGAGGTGCTGGGGACGCTGTCCCGTGAGTAAAGAATGTAGGCGAGATAGGACCACATAACGTCAGGTAGTTATGTACTCACAATAACGATCAATATATGTGGTCCATCTTGCCTCACATTCTTACGTACCCTCCCACCTGCCCCCTTCCTATAGAATTTGGAGGAAAATTGGCTCTGAGAACCCTTCAATGTCAGTTGAGCTCCTTCCAGTGGTGGTTGTGTGTGGGGTGTGACTGGAATGGCTGCAAACTAGATCTGGGGCTAGGGCGAGGTGCATCTTGGGATACCGGGTTAGCCCAGCCAATTGGAGACTTCGTGCTAGGAAAATAAGTTGGCCGAGTTGGAGCCGATTCTCGGCTCCGAACCCGTGAGTAAAGAATGTGCGGCGAGATGGACCACATACATCGATCGTTATGGTGAGTACATAACTACCAGTTATGCCTTCACTCCTAAAAATAGCTCTGAACATAAACAGTCCTTCCACATCATCTCTAATAATGCACCCCTTGATTTAATATCACAAACTAAACTCTTAGTGTCGTAATAGATGGTAACCTGAACTACAGTTAACATATCCTACATAATGAAAAAAATCATAAAGTAGGTACTCTGTACAGAAATAAACACCATACTAGCAACTAAAGAAAGTATTGCAACTGCATAACTTCTGTTATCTTTTGTATGCTTTCCCCCTATACTCTGCAGACTCAAAGCCAGTCTACTGTTCAAACTCAGCACTGTAGCAAACTTTCCATCCTACTCCCATCATTCTCTCAGTAACAAAAAAAAAAAAAAAATGAAATGGCTAGAACTACCCAGTCACCTGACATTTTCCCAACTAGCCACAGCACATACTCTACTCCTTCACCCCAAAAAACTGTACTGCACTCCAAAGCGCAGTATCAGCTTATTCACCAGCTAAAAAGTTAAGATCAAGCTCCCAATCATTCTTGATCACTAACAAATAAAAAAAAAACTCTGTAGATGATTTACTCTATTCCCTACTACTTACGGACTACATCTAAGCTATCAAATTTCTCCTAAAAGAGCATATCTATCGAACCTGGACCTGCTCCTGCTATACTCCTGACTAATCGTGTCCTACCATATGATTTATTTTCACAAACTTTATGGTTCTAAGTATTTCATTTTTCTCCTTTTCTGCTAATTTCTCACCATTATTTTTACCTTATATTAATTTTTCTCATAACTAACCCTACTTGTAAACCCAAACCTTTTGCATTCCATTTTATCTGTTCAAAGTAGCTGTTTTGCATCATGTGGTATTTATGCATTTTATAAAGTTCCATTTCCTTAATGCATTTTTCTCATAAACTTCAGCATTACTTGTGTTATCACATTTATACATCTGGTGTCTTTTTCATCCGTTCCCCAATTGATGGGTCTCTGATTCGACTTCTGCTATTTTGAAGGACTTGGAAATATTGCTTCAGCTTCTTCCCTTACCCACAGTCCTCCTCAGGAATAGAATAATTTCAGATCTCGTTTGCTCCTTAAGAAAGTGGATATGGTCTCATAGCACTGTTTTTACAGAGCTGAGTAAGTAAAATTTACATTTACATATATAGCTTAATATTTCCATCTTTTTTCTGGTTCTTCTTCCCTTCTCTAACTTTAAAAAAAAAAAATTGCTTAGATGTCCTTCAAGAATGCAACTGCAGTCATAACATATGGGTTGTCCTGCCTCCGGCAGCCCTCGGTCGGCCGAATTCCAAAGTCTGGGTCCGGCGTCGGCTGGTGTCGCCTCCTCTCCGACGTCACAATGGCTGGAGTGTGCCAAACTCCTCCCTTACCCGTAATGCCCCAGTCCTCCTCCTCCCTTCATATCTTTTTGCCACGTCTCTGTAAGCATCATGCTCCACTGCTCTGAGCAACTTTTTAGGTAAGTGAATATTTTTTGTGGGCTTAAGTCTCTCTATCTAGTTTCTTCCTTCAACCTTTTCTATCACCTCCCCTCTGCATTCGCGTTGGTTAAAAAAAAAAGTTCTTCCCTTATTTTGTTAGGAGTGTGTGTGTGTCTTTGTGTTTGGGAATCTCCCATTTAGGTATGTCAGAGACTCCCAAACCAGGATTTTTAAGTGCACAGAGTGTGGCCATAAGTTTTCCCCACCTGATGGCCACACTCTGTGCATTGAGTGTTTAGGGGTGGCCCATCTAGAGTCCTCCTGCTCGATCTGTGTGGGATTCAACCCCTGCGCATTGATCAACAGGAGGAACAAACTGATATTAAAAGCCTTCTCCTCCTACCACTGGGGCCCAAGCCTCTAGTTCTTTTGCTACCCCTGCTTCTCCATTTTTGCCCCGGCCTCTGGGACTCAACCTCCCGCTAAGAGGGTCGGGGATAAAGACAAACATAACCATAGGGACAACATAGGAAACGCCCCCCCCCCCCCCCGACCACTCATTATCTACAGGTCCCCCAGCCAAGATCAGCTCGGCTTCGAGAGTGGAGTCTCCCCAGCTCTATTCCCCCCTCTCCTTCCCAGAGCTGGAGGTGCTTCGGAGCAGCTTAACCAGCCTCGGTGTCCTTCCACCGCCCTTCTAGGCCGGTGCCCGTGGCCTCCTCATCCAGATCACCCGTAGTCTTTCTGAAGCCGAGGTGGCCAGGCTGATGCATCGTTTCATTTAGACCCAGATACAGATGGGGGTCTTGCCTGCCCCCACTCCCTCTGGAGCGGGGGGCATGCAGTCCAGCTTCGTTTCAATTTCTCCTTCTCCGATCCGACCCCCAGTTTTGGAGTTCTCGGATCTGAGGACACACTGCATCGAGGGGGTCGATGCTGACGGGTACCTCGACGGTGGCCATTACCTTGGGTGGGTTAGATCCGACAAGTTCGGATCTGTCTGGTTATCGGAGCCATAGCCTCGGCGCCAGATACCCGGGAATGGTTTCAGCTTCGAGTTTTTCAAAGCAGAGCCTTCCAATCAGAGTCTCGGTACCTGGAGGTTCAGCTCTGGCTCCACCATCAGGGCAGAGGGTTGTGGACCCGTCTTTAGCCCCTTCTCAGATGGTCCGATGTTCTTCATCTCACATTGCTGCTGTCCTTACACTTGGGTAGTCCGCTGTCCTCGGTCGGCCCGAATATCAAAGTATAAGGCTGACGTCGGTCAAGGCGCATTTGACTGACATCAGGACGTCAGGGTACAAATGCGCATGACCGACGTCATATCCTCAGTCTTTTTTGCCGCATGGTCCGATGCAGAAGCAGCGTTGCAAGTGCCGGTTGGCGTTCTGAAATTTTTCGAATTCGGAGTTTCAGACCGTGTCAAAGTTGGCTAAGTACCCCGTTGGGGAATATTTTAGTTTTTTCTTGCCTCAGTGGTTTACCGGATGTCAGAAAAAGTGAATAACTGTATTTCTTGTGGGAAACAGATACCGCATAGAGATTATCATACTTTGTGTATTCCTTGTTTAGGGCCTGAGCACGACGTTGTTGGGTGTCGCTCTTGTGCTAGATTCAATAAGCGCACTATAAAGAGAAGGTTAGATTGTGCCAGGTTAGTCTTCGGGAAGCGGTGTAATTATAAAATGCCGTCGGATGCTCCGACGCCCGCTTCTTCGAAGAAGCGCAAGGACAAAGCTGCTAAGCCTAGGCTAGAAGAACCGTTCGTTCCAGACGCCGGTTCTTTAGAGGTGTCGGTGGAGCCGGTGGTTCCGCCGGAGGTTTCTTTGGAGTCCCAGGGAGAGACTTTGTTATTGCAGGATGTGGCCTCTCAGGAGGCAGGTCAGGCCGAAGGGGCTTCTCAGGTTACTGTACTCCCCTCCCTTCCTAGGGTGGTTAGGCCCTCTCCTTCTGTTTCCAAGGCTTCTCCCAGAGGCAGGCCAGGTTTAGCTTCAGTTGGTGTCACCCCTAGTTCTTCAGGAACTGTGCCCAAGAAGCATATGCTTAAAATGGCAGAAGATTTGATTACTTTGATTAGAGGTTCCTTGCCCCCTCCTGATAAGAGACCTAGGGTGGAACCTGAGCTAGGGAGTTTTGAGCAGGCTTCAGATGTTTCAGAGTCTTGACTGAAGACTTGCAGGAGTATTCTCCTTATTCTGATTCTGATGTGGATGATTCTACTCCTTCTGCTTCTCCTCCTGAGGATTTCTCTTTTCAGAGACTCTTCATTCCATGAGGGAGCATTTTAAGTGGGAAGGTCAGGACTTCTCTGATTCCAGGAAAAGGCTTAGGGAATTTTTGTTTTACCCCAGCATAGGCCTTTGGCTATACCTCCTGTTCTGGATGTGGTGGAAGATGTTTTTGCAAAGGCTTCTCTTAATCCTGATTCTTTGCCTCCTGCTCCAGTTAAACCGGATAGGTATTACAGGGTGCCTGAAGCTCATAAGTATCTTTTTAAAAGTCCTAGGGCAGACCCAGAAACTGTTAGTCAGGGGCCTAAAGGTGTTAAGGCTTCTGTTGTCAAAAATCCGGTTCCTCCAGATAAAGAGGCCAGGGCTTTGGATAGATGGGGAAAGAAAGTTTATACTTCTTCCACCCTAGCTATGAGGGCTTTGAATTGCCAGTTTCACATGTTGAAATACTAAAACTATCTCCTTTCACAATTGAAGTCTAAGGTAGATGCTCTGGCGGAAGGTATTGAGTGTAAAGAGTTACAAGATTTAGTACATGTTTCTGAACAGGTGGGTAAGCATTCTTTGCAATGTGGTTTTGATGCTGTACAGGCCTCGTCTAGGGTGGCTGCCACTGGGTCAGTTCTTCGCAGGCACGCCTGGCTGAGGGATCAGAATTTATCTGACCATGTTAAGACAAGGATTTTAGATGCTCCTTTACAATCTGATGTGTTGTTTGGTTCTCCTGTTGAGGCAGTCTTAAAGAAAATGGAAGACAAGGCTAAGTCTATGCAGACTGTTAAAGATTTTTTGCAGGTTCAGCCTCCGAAGTTTAGTAGAAATTGGCCTACCAAGGGGTGGACGTATCCTTCTTATGATTCCCAGTCTAGGGGTAGGTCTAGACGTGGTAGGGGCAGAGCTCAGGGCTCTTTCAGGCCTAGAACAGGGAGTTCACCTGCACAGTCTTCGGGTGAGGGCAGGGGTCAGTCCTTTCGTAAACAGACCCAATGACCTACCTTTTCAGCTGCCAGAGCTTTCTCATCTGGCAGCACCTTTGGGAGGAAGGTTGGCACTTTTCAAGGAAAATTGGAGTTTAATTACCCAAGACAGATGGGTATTGGATATCATACACCACGGTTACAGGTTTTATTTCCATACCTTGCCTTCTTTCAAAGGCATGCCAGACGTTCTTCCTCAGCAAAGAATAGAGGCTCACAAACAAATTTCTCTGTTACTTCAAATAGGGGCCATACAGCCGGTCCCTATGCCAGAAGTGGGCCTAGGATTTTATTCTCGCCTGTTCCTAGTACCAAAGAAAGGGAACACGTGGAGACCAATTTTGGATTTATCTACCCTCAACACTTTTCTGGACATTCCCAAGTTCAAAATGTTGACGTTACAACAGCTTTTACCTCTGCTGGGCAAAGATCATTGGATGGTAACTTTGGATCTCAAGGAGGCTTACCTTCATGTTCCTATCAGACTGAGTTGCAGGAAGTATCTGCGTTTTCGGGCTGGGACTTCTCATTATCAGTTCTCTGCATTGCCCTTTGGCTTATCTACTGCGCCCAGAGTGTTCACGAAAGTTCTGGCTCCAGTGATAGCTTTTCTCAGGCTAAAAGGAATACAGATCTATCCTTATTTGGACGATTGCCTGATTCTGGCTCAAGGAAGGGACGAGCTTCTTCATCATTTGGAATATGTGATAGCAGTGCTAAGATGCCTGGGGTATTCTGTGAACGAAATAAAGTCCAGTCTAGTACCCTCTCAGGACATGTGCTTTCTGGGTGTAAGACTGAATACAGCATCCCAGATGGCCTTTTTGACCCCGGACAAACAAAAGAATCTTTCCCTTTACTTTCATCAATTGTCTCAACAGTCCAGGCTGACTGCAAGGACAGTCCTTCAAGCCTTGGGGTTCATGGCATCTTGTATTCTGGTGCTTCCCAATGCCAAACTGTATATGAGGAAGTTACAATGGTATCTCAAAAATGTATGGACACAGCACTGCCAGGATCTGGACACTGTCATTCAAATAATACCTTGCATTCAAAAGGAATTTTTGTGGTGGGCTCAGGAATGTCACCTAAACAAGGGACTCTCTGTGACCCGGCCAGAGGCGAGTCAGATTCTAACGACAGATGCCTCAGACAAAGCTTGGGGAGCTCATCTGAATGGAAAGTGGATACAAGACAAGTGGCCTGCCAGACTACAACATCTACATATCAACTTGAAGGAGATGTTAGCAGTCCAGTTTGCATTAATAGCTTTCAAGGATTTACTTCTTCCAGGGCAGGTGTTGATTCTAACAGACAACACAACTGTCATGTGGTACATCAACAAGCAAGGGGAACACATTCTTATCCTCTATGCAGGCAAGCAATGATTTTGTGGGAGACTGCTCTCAGTTTACAGCTAAATCTTCAGGCAAGGTTTCTGCCGGAGCACAGAACTCCTTAGCAGATGTGTTGAGCAGACGAATTATGGATCCCCACGAGTGGAAATTGGATCCTCATGTATTTCAGAAATTGACAGTGTCATGGGGAACTCCAGACATAGATCTGTTCGCTTCTCCACTAAACCACCAGCTGCCAAAGTTTTGCACGAAAAGGTTTCATCCCACAGCTTGGAAAGTGGATGCTCTTTCTTTCAATTGGAGCAATCTTCATGTGTATGCCTTTCCACCTCTGCCTCTCCTCCCAAAGGTACTACTAAAGGCCAGATAGGACAAGCCAAGGATGATTTTGATAGCTCCAGATTGGCCTCGACAGCATTGGTACCCATTACTGAGAAGCCTGGTGGGAGCCTCCATGGCCTTTGCCTTAGATTCCACACCTGTTGTCTCAGGAGGACAGTCATTTGCTCAATGTCAAGCTTCACTCTCTTCACCTAACAGCCTGGCATATTCTGTTTTGAACCATAGTGGGTCTCAACTTCCACAGCAAGTTTTGAATGTTATTTTGGAAGCTAGAAGGCCTAGTACAAGGAAAGTGTACGCAGATAAATGGAAGAGATTTTTATTTTGGAGTGCAGCAAAGGATTTTGATGTTTCTGAGCCTAATTTAAGTGTGGCTCTTCAATATCTTACTGAGTTACTGGACAAAGGTTTGTCCTCTTCTATTAAGGTTCATGCTGCAGCAATTTCGCTCACTATGATTGTGACCCACCATTGTTTTCTCATCCTTTGTTCAAGCAATTTCTTAGAGGGGCAAAGAATATAAGACCCCACGTAGAGCTCCTACTCCTGCTTGGGATCTCAATTTTGTGTTGGAGAAACTCACTCTACAACCTTTTGAGCCTGCAGCTACTACCGAGTTGAAATATTTATCATGGAAGACTGCTTTTGTTGGCCATTACCTCTGCAAGAAGGGTTTCTGAGTTGCAGGCCCTTATGGCGGTTGAGCCTTTCTTAATTTTCCATAAGGATAGGGTATCTTTACGTACTAATCCTTCCTTTATGCCTAAAGTGGTTTCTAGTGTGGCTTTAAACCAAACTATTCATTTGCCTACTTTTATGCAAATCCCCAAAATAAAGGGGAAAAGATTTTGCACACTTTAGATGTACACAGGCAGTTGCGATATTATTTGGACAGAACTAAAGGGTTCAGGCAGTCTCAGCAGTTATTTGTTTCTTTTGCTTTGAGTTCTCAGGGCAAGCCTGTGTCAAAACAAACTATTTCTAAGTGGATTGGGTTCTGCATTGCTTTCTGTTATTCCCATCATGGCAAGGAGATTCCAGCTGGGATTAGGCCTCATTCCACTAGGGCTACTGCCACTTGACAGCTTTTTGAGGGGTGGCAACTAAGTATATTTTGGAGGCAGCTACTTGGAGTTCAGTGCATACTTTCTCTAGGCATTATCACCTACCACTTTATTCTAAATCTAGGGCTGGTTTTGCCACTGCTGTTTTGCAGGGCATTTTGGCAGCTCCTGCTTCCTTATAGTTTGGCCATCCTCCCTTACCTCTGCTTTGGGATTCTACCCAAGTGTAAGGACTGCAGCAATGTGAGATGAAGACCATAGTACAGTTTTGTACCTACCATAAATGTAGATGTTCAAGATCCACATTGCTGCAGTCCAATTTACCCTCCCTCCTTCCCTCTGTAGTTAGAGGCGGTTGTGTGGGTTGGGTTGTCAATATGGTGTATATTGTATATATTGTACATATTTTTAGTGCTAGGATGGTTGGTTGTTTGTTTGCTGTCTTTTGGTTTTGACCTTTCTTTTTAGGGTCTTCTGACATCTGGGGCAAGAAAAGACTGAGGATATGACGTCGGTCATGCGCATTTGTACCCTGACGTCCTGATGTCAGTCAAATGCGCCTTGACCGACGTCAGCCTTATACTTTGATATTCGGGCCGACCGAGGGCAGTGGACTACCCAAGTGTAAGGACTGCAGCAATGTGGATCTTCGAACATCTACATTTATGGTAGGTACAAAACTGTACTTTCTCCTTCTGCCTTCACTGTGGTGGAGAGCATTTCCTAGATCCCATCGAGACCCTTGAAGATATTGTCTTCCGAGTCTGCCCTGGCTCCCACTGTTTCTGATATGCATTCCGCCATCCTGTTACCTCAGGGACAGCCTGCCACCTCTTCTCCCCAGGGAGCTCCTGCATGGGAGCAGCCAGACATTTTCAAATTCTCCCCAGAGACTCCCCCTTAGGAGGTGCCTCGAAAACATACATGTAAAATGAGGTACATTGACTCCCCACCGGAGTCCCTGGTGGAGGACACCAATTTGGAGAAATGGTGTAGGGTTCCCCCCAGTCACCCCCCATAGAGATCCTTCATCAGCGAGGGGGTTGGTCTTCCCAGAAACCCAACCCAGACTAATCGGTATTCTTGGAGGTGTTTGGCACAGGACCCTCTACATCCTGTGTGTCCCCTCCCGTGGATCCAGTGGTGGATCTAATTACATCTTGGGCATGGAAGGAGCCGGACAAGGTGGAGCCAATCCCCAAACATTCTGATAAGATATTGAGTGGTCCCTTAGATAGGGATCCCCTGTCGATGCCATGGTAGTGGCAGTGGCCACTAAGAAGGAGCTCGCGCAGGAGAGCTCCACGGTTCATCCGTCATACTAAGAGTCCAGGATGATGGACCGCTTTGGGAAGTGGGTGTATGCTTCAGCCATGTTTTTGGTATGTGCAGTGAATTAAATGGTACACATAATTGGACTCCAGCGAGACCTAGTCAAGGAGATCGCTGAGTCTACCCCCAGGGTCCATGTTGTTGGAGGATAAGAAGGTTTTCTTCTCTCGTATGGCCACCCTTGCATCTATTGCTAACATCTCTGTGGCTTCTCTCTCATGCTACTGAGAGTGCCACTAGAGCTGCCCGGACAGGCGTTGCTATCGGGCATTATGCCTGGCTATTGCTCTGTGCATTCTTGGATCCCTTTAAGGCGTCTTTTACTAATGCCCCTTTCGACAGTTCCATCCTCTTTTGAAAGTTGGTACGTGACACTCTTGTCCAGAACGAGAAAGATGGGAAGACTGCCTTCGGAATCTGCTTCTCCACCCCTCAACAAACCTTTTCAAGGAATCGGCGGGGGAGGCAAAGATGATGTGGTTCCTGAAATCTCAAAACTACTCCCAGGAAGCTCATGACTCGCTTTCCCCTAGATGCAGAGGGAGATTTGATAGATGCCGCCCCCGAAGCAGAGGGGGGCTGAGGAATCATGGGTCTAAAGAGCCTTTGTCAGACCGGCCTACACAGCATCGCTGAAGGGTTGCCTGGCTGCTCGGCTCTGGAGGCAGCCAGAGAACACCTCTCGCTACACCCAACAGCCTTGGAGTCGATCACAAACAATTGTTGGGAGTTGCAGATTATATCCAGAGGCTATTCAATCCCCTTCATTCAACCACCACTTCAGCCCAAACAGCCTCTGGACATTCCACCCATGCAGAGGGATGAGGCAGCACTGGTAATTGCAAAGCTGTTAGAAAAGCGAGTCATCAAGCCTATCCCTCTAGACCAGTCCAAATTAGGCATCTATTCCAGATTCTTTTTAGTGCCAAAGAAAACTTGGGACTTGAGACCCATTCTGGATCTTTCCACCTTAAATCTCTCAGTTGCAAAGATGAAATTCTGGATGGTCATTCTTTAATCTCCAAGACGCGTACTACCACATCAAGATGGACAGGCGCTCTCTGAGGTTCCTCCACTTTTGGTTGAGAGCCAGTCATCAGTTTAGAGTGCTCCACTTTGGTCTCCCCACAGCCCCCAGGGTGTTCACTGAAGTGATGGCAGTGGTACCGGCTCACCTGCGTCTGCGCTTCCAGGTCTTCCCTTACCTGGACGATTGGCTCCGTCCTGCCCCTTCCAGGCATTGACTCTGCCAATTAAGGGATTCCATTCCTCAAGTAGCCTACCAGTTGGGCATAACCATCAATCTCAACAAATCA
This sequence comes from Protopterus annectens, assembly GCF_019279795.1. NCBI lineage: Eukaryota > Metazoa > Chordata > Ceratodontiformes > Protopteridae > Protopterus > Protopterus annectens. Next base: position 269,647,529 of record NC_056729.1, on the reverse strand, counting down.
CTACTGATTCCAGTTCAAGTTCTAGATTTCATTGGAGCTCGGTGGGACACTACTCGGACAGAATTCAGTCCTTGAAACTTCATGTTGTGTGTATCCTTCAAGCCCAGTTGCTGATGGCAGAATTGGTCTTACGGGCACTGGGGTTCATGGTGGCCACGATCACCCTCATGCCTGTGGCTGGATTACACATGAGGGTACTGCAATGGACTCTGGCGGTTCAGTGGTCATTGTTAGATCTTCCATTGTCTCTCCCAATTTGCATATCTCGAGCATGCAGAGCTTCCCTTCTATGGTAGATTCATTTTCCAGATCTTCTTCGGGGTCGCCCCTTTATTCTACTGGTCCCCTTAATCACGGTGACCACGGACGTCTTCCTACTCTGGTGGGGGGTGGCATTGTTTGGAAAGGACAAGTCCAAGGCACGTGGTCCTCCCACGAGACCCCGATTGCATATCAACGTCCTGGAGATGAGGGTGGTGCTCCTAGCATTGCAAACTGTCCCTGCCCGTCTTCCTCTCAGGATGATTGTTATCCAAACGGACAATATGTCATTTCTCTGGTACGTCAACAAACGGGGAGGGAGCAAGGTTTTACTCCCTGTGTTACGAGGCCATGAGTGTGTGGGAGTGGGTGATCTCCACCGGCCATTTTCTGATAGCAACGTACATTCCGGAGAGGTCCAGCATTCTAGCAGACAGGTTCAGCAGGCCTTTTCTGATGTCTCAGGAGTGGTCTCCGAATCCTTCAGTAGTGAAACAGATATTTCTCAAGTGGGGCCAGCCTCGCTGCAGTCTCTTCACCTCTCCTTCCAACGCGAAGTGCAGGGAGGCTTTTCACGCTGACCCCCCCCCCCCCCCACACACACACACACACACACACACACACACACACACACACACAAGGAGAAGACCCCAGAGATGCAGTGATTCATGCTTGGCCATCCTTTCTTCTGTATGCTTTCCCTTCTCTCCCTCTGATCCCGAAATGCCTTCAGAAAGATTGCAGGCTGGGGAGCTCAGTCACCCTCATTACCCCATTCTGGCCTTGCCAAGCCTGGTTCCCCTCTGTTCGGTCTTACATAATGTGTCCTCCATGGACATTAGATCCGGTTCCAGACCTCATCTCTCATCCCTCAGCGATACCTCACCCAGATCTGGTCAGTCTGAAGCTCATCGCATGGCTGCTCTGGTTCTCATGATAGCCTGGGCTCCCGAGTTATCCTCACCAGTCAAAAAGCTAATGGTTGCGGCTCATAAGTCTTCCACTAGGAAGATTTATCCCAGCAAGTGGAAGTGTTTTGCTATCTTGGCCTCTCGACGTGATCTAGATTCTTTTACTGCTGCAGCTCTGATGGTTCTCGAATTTTTGGCATACATTTTTCACCGAGGCGCCAATTCTTCCATGGTCAAGGTCCAACTGGCAGCTATATCTAATTTTCATGTAGGCGACAACATGGCTTCTCTAGCTTCTTCTATGCTTTGTAAAGCCTTTTTGATGGGTACATTTTTGTTTTGGCCACTAATTAAGGACCCAACGCCTCCTTGAGATCTTACACTGGTTCTGCAAGCTCTTGTTTCTTTCCCTTTCAAACCAGCAGCTTCAGTGGATTTACAGTTCTTGACTTGAAAAACAGCTTTCCTGATCGTCATTACATCAGCCAAAAGGGTTTTGGAACTTCAGAAGTTGTCAGTCAAACCTTCATATATGAACTTTCATAAGGACAGGGTGTCTTATGTACTAATCCCTCTTTCCTTCCCCAAGGCGGCTTTGGAATCGAACATTAATCGCCCTGTTTTCTTTCCCAATTTTCAGAACAAGGGAGAGTACAAATTGCAATCGACAATTACAAGACTAAGTCTTTCCGTAAATCTGACCAACTCTGTTTCTTATTCTAAGCCCTTTCTAGGGAAACCTGTAGCAAAATTTATCATTGCTCGTTGGATTTCCCAATGTATTATCCTGTCGTATTCAGCTAGAGGTTTGTCCCCAACAGATCATGTAAAGGAGCATTTGACTAGATCTATGGCTACTTCAGCTGCTATCTGGTCCAGAGTTTTGCTGGATATTTGCTCTGCAGCTACTTGGGCATCTTCACATACTTTCATTTCACACTATAAGTTGGACATTCTATCCAGGTTCATTTCACACTATAAGTTGGACATTCTATCCAGGAACAGGGTGTCCTATGGCTCTGCCGCGCTCCGGAATATACTTCCATGAGGGCCTCCCAGGTGTGTTGGTAGCTGGGGACTCTGTCCCATGGTTTGAAGGACAAATGAAGTCAACAACTTCAGATAAAGACGTTATGTACTCACCATACCGTTCCTTCTGAGTTGTTGCTCTTCATTTGTCTTCAACCGTCCCTCCCTCCTTCCCCCTGCCTTTTGTGGCTGCGTGGTGGTCTGGATAGAAGAGGTATAGTCACCACATTCATTCATTTGCTATTCTCCTCGTATATCTGGAGACCTATGGTTATGAAGTAAAGCCTTGGGTCAGGTTGGGATGCTGTGGTTAGCAGGAAACTCGATCTGATTGGGAGGAGGAGAACATGGGGCATTATGGGTAGGGGAGAATCTTGGAGCTCAGATCAGATGCTGGAAATGTGGCCGAGTCAGATCCGAGTACCTACAGGTTGAAGACAAATAAAGAGCAACAACTCAGAATGTTATGGTGAGTACATAACATCTTTATTTACCATCATTGATGATCATCTTTTTCTTCTACCTCAATCTAAAATGACAAAGGAGAATGAAAAATGTCTAAGCCAACCAGGTTTTAAAAATGCACATCCTGTAGACAAAAAAATGCCAAATTCCAGTGCAAACTGGCAAGTGTGTATGCTGTGTGTGCTCTTCTCCTTTAGATACTGATTCTGAGATATGTGCAGGTTTCATCTTCCTTCCCCTGTTTGAACATTGCAGGAAGTTGGTTTTGTAGGGTCTTCTACCTTCAACCTCTTCTATTTCTGCTTTTGTGTCTGCTGGAGTACCCCCTTCCAAGAAGCTTCCTGAAAAGACCAAAGGGGATTCGTCGATCAAGAGGGAAGGAAATGATCCTCTGATCATTCTTCTGCTGTTTCAGGTTCAAATCCATCTGAAAAAATTTCCAAACTATTGGAACCAACAACATCCAGGTGTGTGGCCCATCGCTCTTCCTTCTTTACTCTGGAACCAATCATTTCTCAGATCCACTCACCCTTCCTCCAAGAAACTCCAAGAAGTTTTTCCAGGCCACCTTCCACCTTGTCTTCTATCATGTCCTTCTAGGAGCTTAATGATAGCTGATGTTGACAGAATAATGTTTCTCCATGTCCAGATTCAGTTGGCAGTTATACCAGCTCTGTCTCCTATCAGAGCAGTGAGCCTGCCATTGACTGTTACCCAGTTGCTGAAACCTACTCTGATCCAACCTTCGATTTTTGGAGCCATCGTACCCTAGACTTCCAAGTTTAAGTTGGATGCAAAAGCTTGTCTTTCTTCCTCTCTGTCACTGATCCTTTTGGCACTGACCTTGTCAGAGCCAGAGGGTTCTTGGTGCCAAAGCTTTGGCAGTGGATCTGAGAGGTTATGGTCAAATCTGATGTCCTCAGAGCCTCAGTGCTGGACAACTCAGCTCTGACATCTGCTTTGAGGCAGAGTCATGGTGATGCTGTGAGCCCTCACGGGCAGATGTCTTCGGCTTCTGCTAGGGCAGCTCTTGCTTTTGTATATCCTTGGCCTTTGAGGTAGTAGAGAAAGCTTTCTCCACTTCTGCAGGTGACATGCTTGCCCCCCCCCCCCACGATCCACCCCTTTCACAGAATGTCTGCTGTGGTCTCTCAGCCTATGCATCCTGTCACAGTGAGGTGATACAAGTCTTGAGACAGTCCTCATTCAGGGCTCTTCTCACACTTGAGTCCCCCCCCCCCCTTGGAAGCATACGTGCAAGAGCAGGCAGCTGAATTCCCCACAGGAATTACACTCAGAATGTATGGTCCCCAATATCTCCTGTTGAGGAAATCTCTTTTGATGAATTAATCAAGCTTTTGAGACAGAAAGGTGTTTGGTCTTTTGAGCCTCCCCCTTTACAAAGGGAGTCAGCATTTCTTGAGGTTTTCAGAGTTGGCTAAGCTACATTCTGGATAGTCCCTCTAGCAGATGAGATGGTGGACCTAATTCTCCTTTGGGCATGGAAGGATCCGGGTGTCAGAGACAGTCTCCAAAAGACTGGATAAGTACTTGGTTTTCTGCCAAGGGATCAGGCTCATTGGAGCAAGGGTCTCCAGTGGATGCTATGGTGGTGGCAGTGGCCACCAAGAAAGAACTTGCAGAGCAAAGTTGTACTGTCCCCCCAACAGAGAGTCAAGGAAATTGGACAAGTTTAAGAAGTGTGTGCTTCTGTCAGCAGTCTTTCCCTTTAGGTTGCTGAATTATTTGGCACATGTCACAAGATTTCAGAGAGACTTGATCAAAGGGTTTTCCACTGCCGTCTCTGGGCCCATGTCTGCAAAGGACAAGACTGTTTCTGTGCAACTTGCCACCCTACAGTCTCTATTGAATCCCTCTATAAGGCTGATTTCATGCACCCGAGAAGGTGCTTCAAGAGCAATAAGTTCAGGAATAACTGAGACTGCATGCATGGATGCACTTCTTTGACATCATGGAGCCTTTCAAGTCATTGTTCATCAATACTCCCTATGATGGATCTATTTTATTTGGTCTCAAGGTTAAAGAAACCCTGTCTAGGACTGAACAAGACTGATCTTATCTGCTGTAGGGGTCTGTTGTTCACTTGAAGGAATAGGTGGCAGGAAAATGTAGTTCCAGAAGTCAACAAGGCTGTTCCTGGGACTCCTGTTTGGAGAGATTTAAATGACAACCTCATGGCAGAGGATGCCCACAAAATCAGAGTTTCAGGAGTCCCTTTTCTGAGAAACCCTGTCAGCACTCTTGAAGGGTTTCCTGACTGCTGCACTCTGGAGGCAGTCCGAAGGTGCTCATCTCTGCATCCAAAATCTTGAACAACCATCACCAAAGACGCTTGGGTGCAATGGATTATTACCATAGGTTATTTCATACCCTCACCTCCCACCCCCATCATCTTTGTACAAAACTTCTAGATGTTCCAACCAGTCAGAGAAAAGGAGCAGCCATATAAATAAAAAAACTTCTGGAAAAAGGTAATCCAGATGGTCCCCCCGACCAACAAGGATTTGGAACTTATTCAATATTCATTTTGGTGCCAAAGCAAACTGGGGACTTGAGACCCATTTTGAACGTTGACATCTTAACCCATTATATCAAGCGCTCCAAGTTACGAGTGGTCACAGTTCAGTCCATTCTGACACTTCTGGACTAGGATGATTGCCTTTGCTTAATAGATCTGCAGGATTCGTGTAATCACATCAAAATAGACAGTCTTTCCAGGAGATTCCTTTACTTCTGGCTTGGAGCCAGTCATCAATTCAGAGCTCTGAGCTTTGGTCTCTCCTCAGCCCCCAGGGTGTTCAAGTGCATGGCAGTGGTCACAGCTCACCTGAAACTGCTAGGATTCCGGGTGTTTGTATATCTTAATGGTTGGCTTATCTCTGCTCCCACCAAGCATCTTCTGATTCAAGCCAGGTACTATTTGCTCCAACTATATCTCTTCAACTGGGCATTACAGTGAACTACACTGTCTCATCTCTTCCCCACTTAAGTCCTGAAGTTCATTGGTGCTCTTCTGAACATGGTTATACAAATTGCATGTCTCCCTCAATCAAGGATTAAGTACATCACAAGGCCAAGCATCTCAATGACTTTCTCATCCTTTCCCACCAGGACTTATTGCAACTTCCATAACTTGAATACCATTATCAAGATATTACCTGAGGGTGCTGCAATGGATGCTGGCAGTGCAATGGTCTGTAAGACTACATTCTCTCTTTGCACCAATACGTATTATAAGAATTTAAAGAACACGTTTTCTGGTGAATCACTGCAAGAGAAGTTTCTTAGGGCCACCCTTTTACCCTTCCACCACCCATGGCCACCTTGACTACAAATGCCTCCCAATTGGGGGAGGGTATTACGTTAAAAGGATAGTCTAAGGTACTTGGTCCTGTCTGGATGCCAGTCTTCACGTCAGTGTCTGGGAAATGAAAGCGGTCCTTTTAGTGTTTCAGGCTTTTGAAGATGCTCGCCATCTGGGGATGATTGCCATTCAGACCAACAATGTTTGTTGTCTGGTACATCAAAAAATGAGGGAACCAAGTCTTATCCCCCTGTGTCGAGAAGTGATGAGAGTTTGGCTGTGTGTGATAACTTTTGTCTGCTTTCTTCTGGCAGAGCATATTCTGGGGAAGTCCAACATCTGAAGACAAATTGACCAGGTCCATATTACTTACCTCATGTGTGGTGTCTCAATCCTGTGGTGTTGGAAACAGTTTTCCGTCAGTGGGGCCAACAATGCTATGATCTCTCTGCTTCTGCACTAAACTTCATGTGCAGCAGGTACTTTGCCATGACCCCCCCCCCCCCCGGAAGGGAGAGTCACTGAACGACACTGGTTGGGAGGGTGGCCTAATGGTTAAGCTGTTTGCCTCACAAACACAAGGTGCAGGGTTTGAGTCTCACAAGGGATAATTGGCTAGGCTTAAAATGGCTCGCAAGAGCAGTTAGCTTAGTACTAATCTATGAATCTATGTAGTTCACAATTGGCCCCAGGGACTCCTGTGCACTTTTCTTCCTGTTCCACTGCTCCCAAAATTCCTATAGAAAGCATTGTACTGGAAGTGAAAAGTAATCTTCATTTCTCCTTTCTGGCCTTAAGTATGTTTTCTGTTGCCTCATCTTCTACATCCCCCTTGGGTATTGGAGCTGACCCATCACGAAAAACTCAGCTAGACCTTCGGACCCTCAAACTGGCCACATGGATCTGATGTTGCCATTTTAATTCATTCCTCAACAAATGGGTCTCTGATCCAACCCAGCCGCATTTCTTTCAGACTGTTGGATCTGACTCTTGAGCTTCTTTCTTTACCCATAATGCTTCAGACCCCCATACTACCCCAGATCTTGTTTGCCATGCCTATAGTACGGATGTAGATTGCGCTCTCATGAGCTCTGGGTATAGTTTATTCGCTTTTTTGTGAGTAAAGATTACATTTTTCTAAACTTTTTCTTCGTTACGTTTAGCCTCTCCTCCCTTTACTCACTTAGTGTGCGTTAGATGTTTTTTCTTCATACCAGTTACTGTCGGGTATTTCTAGTTACCACTGCTGGCAATTGTTGACCTTTCCCTTTGCTAAAATGTTCTTAGTCGCATTCAGGGTACCTATTTAATACAATTGCTGGTATTAAACTTTTCTACCATTCTGTACCACTTTAAAAAAAAAAAAAAGACTATTCTCTTTCCTTATCCTTTTCCCCTTTCATGCTAAGATGGCCGAAAAGCTGACAGGATTCAAAAAGTGCACTTCCTGTGGGTATAAGATGCCCAACTCTGGTGCCCACAGGGAGTGTGTCTATTGCTTAGGAATAGTCCATCTGGAAACCCCTTGTCAAATCTTTGTGGGTTTCAACTCTGTAGCCCTAAGAATAGAAGCAATAAATTAGTTCTGAAAGTTTTGCTACTTACTTCCGCTCCTTCCTCTTCAGCTTCCTTCTCAGAGGCTCAGACCTGCACCCAGAAGTCTAAATCTGCTTCGGAGCTCAGGGAGCATAGAAAATGCTCTCCTGTCCAGTCTCCAAATCCTGCTTCTGCCTGCCAAACCACCTAAGCATTCAGATCTGATTTCTTTGGATTCAATAACCAGGACGTCCAAGTCTCCTCATCCTCAAAGTTCCCATTTCTCTCCAGAGCCTTTTTCCCCTAGGTTCCAGTCTCCAGTCTTGTAGGAGACACCCAAAAGATTGTCCCATCCTCTTTCCACTTCATCTTCTATCCGATCCTCTCTGAAGTTCTTTAGAGCTCAGATCGAGATGGGGTCTTATTGATACCGGCTGCAGTCTGATCAGTTAGCCTTCAACCTGTATCCCATTGCATTGTTGCACCTTCTTTTATCCATCCAGCAACTTTAGAGCCGTTGGATCTGAGAGTTGAAGTGTCAGATCCAAAGACAGCTACAGCTTCCACTCTGACTGTGTCCCTAACTCATTTTGTGCTGACCCCCCCCAGAACAAGAAGAGTCTCTGAGCAGAACCATTGGCAGAAGATCTGGGAGGATGCCTTAGACTCTGAGGCTTGGCTTTTGGAGCCTTTGCATTAGACAACTTGTGTCCAACTCCACCCTCACAGTGGGAACCTGGGCAAGGTCAGAGCTTAGTAGTACCTTGATTTTCAGCTCCAGTGAGGCTGTGACAACAGCTTCTCACAGTCCTTCTGCTTTCAAGATGGTGGAGAGGACTTTCTTTCAACGAGAGTACATTCTACTCTTGCTTCTTCAGATCCCTCCTCCTTTGGATCTGACTTCTGAACCTCATCAGCCAATCCCTCAAGGACAGCCAGTTTGTATGAGCTTACAGGATACCTCTTCAGATCATCCCAATGAGGAGGTCCCCCAGAAGGGAATTGTGTTAAAGGAGGCACATAGATTCCCCTCATGAATTTGTAACCGAAGACACAGACTTTGATGAAGGGGAGGGGTCCACAAGATCTTCACCAGTAGACATCTCCTTTGTAGACATTCTAGAGATCCTTGGCCAGAAAGGTGGATGGTGTTCCGACTGCTTTCTTATAGCAACGTATGTGCCAGGAAAATCCAACGTGCTAGCTAGCAGACTCAGTAGGACTATTCTGATGCCTCATGAGTGGTGTCTCAATCTAGCAGTGGTGGAGAAAATCTTCCATCAGTGAGGTCAACCTTACTGTGATCTCTTTGGAAGTCATCGAGCAATGCCCTGGTCCACATTTGGCCCTCCAGTCTCCTCTGTGCTTATCCCTTTCCCCATTACCTCTAATCCCCATATTTCTTCAGAAAGCACTCTGAAGAGCAAGGTTATCCTCATTGCCCTCATTTGGCCTTGTCAGGTGTGGTTCCCCTTCCTTTGGTCTCATCTCCTATGTCCTCCTTGGACACCTGATCCCTGCCCAGATCTGATGACTCCCCCAGACATTCCAATACTCAAGATGACTTTCTTCCCCAGTTTGCCAAATGTGATATCCCAAAAAGCCTCCACTAGACAAGTTTATAAGAATAAATGGAAAAGATTTTCTTGTTGGGCCCATCAGAGAGAACTGGATCCTTTTACTGCACCTATTCCTGCTGTTTTAGATTTTCTTGTTTCAGTTTTTCAAGAAGGAGCTAGTTTTTCCACCAATAAGGTTCAGTTAGTAGCCATCTCCAATTATGACAATGGAGATCATGCTTTCCCTCTAGCTTCTTCCAAGTTGTGCAAAGCCTTCCTTAAAGGTACCTTTTTGCTTAGATCTCTGATTAAAGACCCTGCTCCAGTATGAGACCTTAACTTGTGTTGCAGAGTTTGATTCAGCCTCATTTTAAGCCCTCTGCCAGGTTTGATCTCAAATTTCTTGTAAGACAATCTTCCCAGTGGCCATCACTTATACTAGGCAAGTTTCTGAACTACAAGCACTGTCCTCAAAATCACATTATTTGATATTCCACAAAGACAGGGTCACTTTACGTACTAATCCATCTTTTCTACTGAAATAGTCTCCAAGATGAACATCAGTTGAGTGATCAATTTCCCTGTGTTCTTTCAAAATTTCCAAATAACGGTGACTACATGCTTCACCTATTAGATATGCATAGATAGCTTTGTTTTTATCTTCATAGGTTAAAGGATTTAGAAAAACTGGCTAGTTCATCTCCTTTGCCACTAATAGAGTGGTAAAACATGTTTCTAAAGTTACCTTAGCTAAATGGTTAACACTGTATTTCATATGTTTATTCTCAGCAAGGTTTGCCTTTGCTGACACCTCCGAAAGCTCACTCCACTAGATCTATGACTACTACATCTGCTTTCTGGGCGAGAGCTTCTGTTGATACTTGTGCTGTAGTCACTTGGTCCATATGCTTGTATCTTTATTGCTCATTACTAATTGGCTGTCATTTCCAGAATCGGAGCTGCCTTTGGTTCTGTAGTACTTTGGAATATCCTTCCATGAAGGCCATCCAAAATGTTGTATCTAGATACTCTATCCCATTTATTGACAAACAAAAATGACAACATCTGATACAAAAGTTAGGTACTCGCTATAACTGTGCATCTGTGTTCATTTTCATTCTTTCTCACCCCGCCACCTCTCCTTCCCCCTATTCATTTCTTTTGTTAGTGATTTCATAGAAATATTGGAGCCACTGTTCCTGCTTGAGACTCTATTCTTTCTTTACCTTTTATGTTGGTGATAACCACCTTTTTTTCTGAATGAGCAGCAAATTCATTCTCTGGTAACACAGGAGTTTGAGGCATTATGGGTAAAGGGAAGGAGCTCAAGAGTCTGATCCAAGAGTCTGAAAGAAATGCGGCCAAGATGGATCTGAGACCAGTTAATTGAGAGGAATGAAAGTGAACAACACAGTTGCATAGTTATGATGAGTACATAACTTTTATTTTCTGAACGTCCAATGAATGGGTACACAGTATAGGTTTTCATCCCCAGTAAGTCGCATTCCTTATATCTTCTCGGAAGGATTCTAAAAGAAAGGTGTATAAGAATAAGTGGAAAAGATTCTCCCACTGGGCTGCCCAGAGACAGATATATCCATTTTCGGGTCTATATTATAAGACCAAAAGTTTAAAATCGCAAATGCTGTAAATGTCGAAAATGCTGGAACTCAAAGTGCTTTTTGTGAGGTCGCAGCACAGTGAAGACTGGAATATCTGCCCTTTCCTCAATGTAGTGCGATCCCGGAGTTGGTATATATATTTAGCAGGGGAGGTAGGAGGCACAGCCCCGCACAACAGCAGGTTCGAGTTCTGGCATTTTCAACATTTACAGCATTCAAGATTTTACACTTTCGGTCTTATAATATAGACCCCCAATTTCAGCCCTTCTAGACTTAATTGCTTACATATTCACCAGTGGTGCTAGTTATTCAGCTGTAAAGTTTCAACTTGCGGCTATCTTCAGTTTTCATGTAGGACATAACCAATCATCTTTGGACTCTTCTAGATTGTATTAAGCCTTTCTTAAAGGTGCTTTCTTACTCTGCCCCCCCCCCCCCCATATGAAAGACCCTACTCCACCATGGGATCTAAATATTCTTCTACAAGCCTTGGCTCGACCTCTATTCAAACCACTGCTAGGGCAGATTTGAAATCTTTGTCTTGGAAAACTGTTTCTAGTCACAATCACTTCAGCCAGATTGAGTATCAGAACTCCAGGCCCTTTCATCCAAGCCACCATGTCTAATATTTCACATGGACAGGGTTTTTCTCCACACAAATACTTCCTTTGCACCTACAGTGGCCTCAGAAACTGCTATGAATCAGTTGATTGACCTTCATGCATTCTTTCCAATGTTTTCCAATAAAGGAGAGTACACTCTTTACCTTTTAGATGTGCATAGGCAACTTTGATTCTGTATCCAGTGAATGAAAGATTTGAGAAAATCAGACCAGCTGTGTATTTCCTTTTCCAAAGCCAATCTGGGAAAATCTCTCTCAAAGGTAACTTTAACCAAGTGGCATACTGACTGCATTTCTTTTGTATACAACAAAAATGGTCGGACATTTCCTAGACGTCCTAAGGCTCATTCCACCAGATCGGTGACTACATCCTCTGCTTTCTGGTCTAAGGTTTCTATAGATGACATTTGTGGAGCTGCCTCTTGGTCAACTGTCATAACTTCATTGCTCACTACAAATTGGACATCTTGTTTAGGAATAAAACAGCTTTTAGTTCCAATGTGCTTCAGAATATCCTTCCCTGAGGACCACCCTGGTTTATCTAGCTGGGGAATGGACGAAAAAGAAAACGTCAGATTAAAAGTTATGTAGTCACCATAACTGTGCATCTCTGTTGTCTGTTTTAGACTGAGGATAGTGTGGACCTCATCACTGCATATTTTGAATTTCTACTTCTGCACAGATGTTCTGAATTTCTGGCATGTATGTGGTGGACTGCTGTTAGACTTAAGAACATCAGGTATATCTCAATTTGAAAATGGATACTGTAATATATTAACCACAATTGCATTTCTTTCATCTGTGAATTTGATTATTTTAGGTAACGAAATAAAAATCATCCATAATTGACTTCTCTGAAGTGGAGCAGAGCATTACATACTTGGCTTCACAGATAGTCTGGGCCTGGGTATTCTAAGCGTCTCTCTTTGTGGTGTTATAGTAGGGTCTACTTCAAATTACCTAAATTTTATTTGACTGAAATTCATTTGACTGAGACCAAAACACTGAAAGTTCAAAAGACTGAAAACTCATTTGACTGAAACTCATAACAGTGACAAATTAAAGAAAAAGGTATATGCCCTTTTCCCCACTGTAGTGCGATCCTGGAGTTAGCATATATAGTTAGGGGGGCTGTGGGGGGCACAGGTAGGTCTAGGTAAATATTGTTTTCTGCAAAGTTATTCTTGCAGTTATAAATATCCATGTGTATGGTTTAAAATGTATAAAGTATGTGGGGAGCTTCGCCCCCCACACCTCCCCCCAACTATACATAATAACTCCAGTGGTGGTACAGCGATAGCGTTGTTACCTCACAGCAAGAGGTTCTCCCGTTCGATTCTCGGCTTGACTTGAGAGTGCTTTCTGTGTGGAGTCTGCATGTCCTCCCCGCGGTTGGGTAGCGTTCAAAAGACATGAGTGAGTAAATGGGCGTGCCTTCATTGAAGGTTGGGCGTCGAGCTGGCACCTCGGCGTTTCGTGTTTAAAAAAAAAAAAAAAAAATCTACTGCCAATCATTAGCGGACCACAGTTCCGCTGTGGCAACTCCTTACCGGGAAAAGCCGAAAGACAAACAACAACATGTAGAGTAACATTACTGTGTTTCTGCTGAACATCTGCGGTGTTTCTTTGAAAGTGTTAATGATTTTAAGCACACACTGTCTTTGCGTTCAGTATGTGAATATTTTCCTTATGTTATTCCTGACCTCTTGCACACTGACATATTATGTGAAAAAAGAAACCTGAAAATTTTTAGAGTTGTGCTCGTTAATTTTTTTACCTAATAGTGCCTTTCTGGGACCAAACTAAAATAATTGTGCAGGAAGTTCTCTCTAGAATTTTCCCCAGTCCCCAAATTAGTACTTTCTGACAAGGTGTTGCACTAATATTAGTATTCAGTTTACAGTCCACACTTTCATAGGTACTCAATAGTCTAGTTTGATACATAGATGCCTAGCTATACATTCAGATTACGTTTTTAGTCCTTGTATTTTAAGCACAAACAATCCATTGACAAGCAGAATATTTACATGTTCCCCCGTGTATCTATTAATCCTCAACATTTCTTTCAGCAGTCTGGTTTGCACACCTGCATCACTGTTTGTAATGTATTTTGTGCTATACAGTGTTATCTTTTCACTAATAAAGTAATAAATAGCAGTTTCATGTAGCTGTTCAAAATTTGCAAGTTCTTTACTTATACTTGTTTGGAAAATGCCTTTTTCTAAAACAGATTCTGCAAGCTTTCCTATCATGCTACTAGCCACACCTATAAACCTGCATTTCAATGATGGGATGTTTTCTGTTACCTTCTCCTTGGATCCCTTTTTTAATATATACAGTGTGGGAAGAAATAGCCATGGAATTGTTATGGCTAGGCTTGTATAGGCCCTAGGGCTGATAGCCTAGTACCAACCTTTGAACTACCTCATGAGTCTGATTTCCATATTCATTATTTTTAAAGTACGTCCTGCTTTTATTTCTCATTTTGCCGTATTTGATGTATAGTTTTTTTTAACATGCATACTTTTCATCAGTAAATTCTTTTAACTGCCGTAGTAATTTTATGTCCACTGCTTTCAATAAAATAAGGTGAGACTGTAGCTCTTATAAAGCTTACCCTTTGTTTAGTAATGTATTCCATGAATTTTATCCTTAATTAGATAATCATGCAGCTTGCCAAATTCCCAATCTTTGCATCTGTTTTTCTGACTGGTAATACATGGATCTGTAACTTCAGTAAGAGCATCAGTTGTTTTAAAGAACCCCAGCAGTATTCTCATTAGTCTTACTGGCATATAAAAATATTTGTTTAGACATTTCTGGGGAAGAATTCTAATTTTACAAGCCCTGGACATGTATCTTGATGGCTGCTAAATTTGTTTCCATTCCAGCTGTTCAGTTCGCTTCTGTATCTCATCTTCCCATTTCTGTCTCATTTCTGTTCTTCCACTCCCCTCCATCTCCTTCAACCACCTTTTTTCATATTTTCCTGAGTCCCATTGTTGGCCTCCCATCTAACTGCTGAAGCCTACACACTTGTGTGCTCAATCTCTCTCTCTCTGTATTTTGGGTTCTTCCTTCCCTTCTTCTATCCTCTCTTAGTGTTTCCTCATCTTACTACTACTACTCCCTGATATTTCTGCTATGATCTGTCCTCCATTTAAAATTCTTACTTCAGCTCTGTCCATGCTTTCTGTCTCGTCCTAATATTTGAGGCCAGAACTTTACATTTTCCTTTTCTTCCCTCATCTCCAAGTAAGAGATTCCCTATCCCATTCCTAGTTCCTGTATTGGTGTCATTCTCACTCCATGCCTTCCACTCAGGTTCTTGCCACTGCATATTAAACCGTTTTTCCTGCCTCCCGTGTCCATTGTTCCTGTTTCCCTGGTTTTCCTTCAGCCTTAACTTCTTCCAGTCCACCTTATAATCATCTGCTAATGTAAGTATGTTAGCAGCCATGAATGACTGCAGATCTTTTGTCTTCCATCTCCCATTCTGTGACAGAATAAATACCTTCAGTACTTGTATTCTGTAGTCTATATCCATTTTTATCATTTTACATTTTTGTACCCAATCCACGCCTTATTTCTTATATCTGTGTATGTACTGCAGCGATTCCCCTACCTTACCTCTCAGCCATATTCCCAGGTACTTACTTTCCTCCTTCCACAAGGCTGTTCACCACTATTGTGTGGGTCTTTGGTTGGTTAGCTTAATACCCTGAGGGTACGTCTGGGTGCATCATGGTGATTAATGCATCATCTGCATGTAAGGTAATCTTTTTCCTACCACATCATGTATATCCTCTTACTTGTGATCTTTTTCTCTCTTCTGCTGGGGTGCAATATAAATGTCAAAGGGTAATGCTGACAAAGGGTTACCCCAGTCTAGTCACCCTTGTGCTTCTATCTTCTCTGAAAATCAAGCTCTAATTTTCACCACAGCTGAGACTCTCTTACCCATTCTTCTGGAAAGTACCATTTTTACATAGTCTCAGAGAGATATCCACCCAACTCCATCGAAAGCTTTTTTTTCCACAGTGAGAGAGATCTGTCTTCTCATTTTCTCTTGTGCATATTTTGTCATCTATATCTTATCAGGCTATATGACATTGTGCCCCCCCCCCCTCAATTATTTGCAAACAGCACTTGTAACAATGGTTTAAAATTGATATTTGTCTTTAGGAGGATGAGGCCAGTAGATCTTTCCTTTCCTTGTAAATAACTACTATGACAGCTTTTCATTACTTTTTTTTTTGGGGGGCGGGGGTCATTTCATTAAACCCCTTTGTTCTTTCTCACATTTTGACCTCCCTAATGTTTCTTACCCCCTCTCCCACTTAGTGTTACTTGTCCTCCCTGTTTAACTCCTGATATCTCCAAAATTCTCCCTACATCTCTAATGAACACCCATCTCTTCCCATATATGAATCTTTTATATTCCTCTCTCAACCTCTTGTTGTCACAACCTTACAGCTAGAGCATCGGTTGTCTTTGAAATGCTGTTCTGCTACTTTTTCTTCCAAATTTTTTCATCTTACCAGTTTTATAACTTATCTACCTCTGTCCCTCCCCTTCCTGTTTAAATCCCCTCTACTCCTCTCTCTCCCCCTCTCCATGTATCTGTTAATTCCTCCTTCACTGCTTCTTTGTTTCTTGTATTTCTCTCACTGTTCGATACCTTTGTATTTCATCTCTTGCCTTCTTCTTCTTATTCTCTTGCGCCTCCCCTTTTATTTCTTTATTTTCTGCAATAACTTCCCTTAGTATATCATAGCATGGTCTGTTAAGGTTATGTGCTGTATCTCAACCCTGACCATAAGATGTTTTATGCATCAGTGTGATGATACTCTCTCTATCAGTTCTTAACAAATATATCTAGGTGAATGGTATGTAAATTCTACTTCTCCTATTCCCCTGTTATCCTGCCGTCCATGTCTACAAACTCCACTAGCTTACGGTAGCTTTTTAAGAATTTTCCCTCCTCTTGACTTTTATCCCTCTGCCTTTTGCCTGCCTTTATTGCTGTTGAGTTGCTCAAGAGTGATCCCTGGTGCAAGGAGGTGAACTGGCAGACAAAAGGATAGACATGCGAGTTTAGCTGACGTGGCATGAGAGCTTGTATTGTCATAAGGAATGAATTTGTCCCTAACAGTGGGAAGTTCTGCTGCAAGATGCGATTGTGGATGCTGTAGGACCCATCAACAGGAGGTTCTTTTCATGGATCAGCTGATACAGTAAGAGACTCCATTTTGTCTGAGGGAATCTTCTGACTGCTACATCATAAAAATATGGACTTAGGGTTCAAGCTGTACAAGTAAGTTTACATGGATGTACCTTACACTTTTGTTTAACTTTTACAGTTTGTGTGTTGTGTGCACATTAGGATATTTTCAATTTGTGATGTACTTTATAGATTGTAAAGAAGGGAGAATGATTATTTTGTTCTATGGAACCAATATTGCATTTTATTATTTCTGCAGGTATGCTACATTGAAAGCAAATTTGGAATATAAAGAAACAACACTTAGGAGACTAAAAGAAGAGCTGCGAAAAGCACAGGACTGCCAAGATTCTTCAGGTACCAAAATAATGTGTAGTTTTAATTACCCTGATTTAAAGCAGAATGCAGCGTGAAATGTTACTCTTGCTGATGTAACTGCTAAACCTTTTTACTGTCCTTGTGTGCTAATAGTTTAGTATGATCTAACATTGCTGTCCATTCTCTCATTCTGCCGTTTGACTGCTCCTTTATTCCACTCTACTTCAGCACTTTTAACTTCTTGTTGGAAGCTCCCATATCACTCAAGGGTTTGATTTCCCTACACTGAAAAATGTTTTGATGTCTTATACTAAAGGAGAACTGTGCCTAGCCTCTGAGGCCGCAAGTTCTTTTCTGCCACCTTTACAGCTAGGATGGTGAGCTTGACATTTGTAATGGAATAGTTTTTGCATTTAATGCCTAAAGTACTGAAGATTTCTAGGTATTCTTTTTGCGGTCAAATTTTGACCTATCTTTAGCACAATTTCTACTTCTAGGAAGAAGCATGACAAGAAACACTGTCTTAATCTCCAGCAATTGAGTCCAGCCATTCATAGGAACAAAAAGAAGGAAATGTCTGGCCTGTCTTACTAATCTGAGGTCAGCGGTTGAAATTGCCATTACAGAGAGAGATTGATAGAATGGTCCCACGTTCAGTCACAGGCTTTTGACATAGCACTGTCAAAGGGCTAAAAAGGAAGAAATGAAGCGAAGACAGTGTCATAAACTTCTGGAGGGAGCACCTGTGCTTAAGAAATGAGTGGTCGCCACAGCTGTTGACTAGGAAGCACTTAAGTATGTGCCTATCACCAGTTTTTAAAGATGATGAAGGAGCCTGGGAGATGTGCATTTCTAGCAGCCACCCTTGTGGTTCCATCCTGGAGTGCTAGTGCTGTTTATTCCCCTAGCCATTCAGCTGGAACTTGTGGGTTCCTGTTATGTTGTCGAAAGACAACAATGTCGAACGCACAGAAGAGCGAAACCAGCAGATATTGACGTTCGGATTGTGGGATCGCAGTACCGTGAAGATTGGAATATTTGACCTTTCCTCACTGTAGTGCAATCTGAGTTGGTATATATATTTCGTGGGGGGGCAGCCCCCCGCAATAAAAGTGTTCGATATTCAGCCATTTCGCTCTTCTGAGCATTCGAAATTGTCTTTCGACAATGTAATATGAACCTGAACTTGCTTGTTGATTAGTTGAGCCACCCTTTGAGTCACTTGGGTGCTGCCTGTTACTAGTACTTAATCTGTCACTTTTCTCCTTAGTCACTCCCACCTGTTAGAGTACAGCAGTGCTTGATGACCCAGAAACAGGAGGCATCCACAGTGATGTCCTCCCACTCCAGGGTCTGCAGTCCAAACCTTAAATTTCAGGTTCATTGCAGTCTGATGCAATCCTTTAAATGCCTGTTTACCTGTCTATCTACCTGCCTGTATATTATTGATTGGTTAGTCCAGCTAGGCTGCCGGCCTCTCTTCAAGGAAGACCAGAGGTGGGGCAAATTTGGCCAGGGCACCAGGAAACTTCTCCTACTCTCAGGTGCTGTGGGACCTTTGCATAAGCATGCCTGTAAGAAACCTAACCTAATGCTACCGCTGGAATCAGGAAGAGTTATACAGGTTCCTCTACAGTTGTCCACTTTATGATCAACTTTATTTACATTCCCCATATGTTGTTGCATCAGTCAATATTTAGGGACAGAGATCTTAATTTTCAACTGATTCCTTCACAGACTCAGAGTACTTGGACTTCATTATTTCTGAGTAGGATAAGAGAGAACTAGACATTGCTCATGCAGCTCCCCTTCTGAGTAATTTATTGATGTTCATCGTGTTACCCTGCTGCAGTCATCACACTTGGGTTATCCTGCCGTCAGGCGGTCCCGCAGTCGGCCCGAATTCCAAAGTCTTGGTCTGGCGTCGGTTGCTGTCGCTTCTTCCCTGACGTCAGTGTGCCAGGGGTATATGAGGCATCCGATGCCATTTTCTTCGGTCTTTCTTGCCACGCGGTGCCCGAAGCAGAAGAAATTCGCAAGTGCCGGTCGGCCGACACCTGAGATTTTCGATTTGAATTTCAGTCCGAAGTCTTCAATAAAGCTGTGTACCCCGTTGAGGAACATTTTCTTGTCTCAGTCCGATGTCAGAAAAAGTTAACAATTGCATTTCTTGTGGGAAGCAAATACCTCATAAGGACTTCCATACCTGTTGTATTCCTTGCCTAGGCCCAGACCACGACATCACAAGTTGTCGGTTTTGCGCTAGGTTTAATAAACGCACTATCAAACGCCGTTTTGACTTCACACGACATTACTTTGGTAGGAAATTTAATTATATCATGCCGTTGGAGCAGCCGACGACCGCAATTCATAAAAAACGCAAGGATAAGGACAGGCAGCCTAGAAATAAGCCAGACCCCGAGGCCTCATCTGGGCCTGTCGCCGGTTCTCCAGTTTTCAGTGAGGCACCTACGCAGCCCCTGACGACCGCAGAGCTGGAACCCCAGACAGCTGCCGACTCCCAAGTGGAGTCTACGAGGCCGACGCAGCCATCTACCGACACCAGAGCAGAATTAGACACCGCTGCAGAGGAAATGCCTTCGGTTGCAGAAGGCATCTTCAGACAGACTACACTCACCATTAAATCTTATGCTAAGCTTAAAACTCCTTTAAAACCTAAGAAAACTGTTCATCAGTCTACAGGTCAAGGCCCCATGCCTAAGAAACAGATGCTTAAGATGGCTGAGGATTTAATTACCCGTATCAGGGGTTCCCATCCCCCTCCTGATAAAAGACAAGACAAGAGGAGGATTATGCATCCTCTGACGAGGTTTCTCTCTCCTCAGATTCTTCTGAGGGACAGGATTACACTTTTCCACCTTATGAGGATTCTGATACTGAAGACTCTATTCCCTCAGCATCTCCCCCTGAAGACTACTCCTTTGGGGAAACATTACATACCATGAGGGAACATTTCCACTGGGAAGGCCAGGATTACTTAGATTCTAAGAAAAGGCTCCGAGAGTTCCTTTTATTACCCCAGCACAGACCTCTTGCTATCCCTCCTGTTTTAGATAGTGTGGATGATGTCTACTTGGAGTCTAGTTTAAATCCAGACTCTCTACCTCTTGCTCCAGCCAAACCAGACAGATACTACATAGTACCTGACTCTCACAAATTCCTTTATAAAAGCCCTGTAACTGACCCCGAAACCATATCCCAGGGTCCTAAGGGAGCAAAAGCTTCTATGGCTAAAAATCCTGTGCCCTCTGAAAGATTCCAGAGCGCTAGATAGATGGGGAAAGAAAATATACACCTCTGCAACTCTGGCTATGAGAGCATTAAATTGCCAGTTTCACATGTTGAAATATCAACAATTCCTGATGTCTCAGTTAAAACAAAAAATGAGCACACATTCAGAACAGCCTGAATTCAAGGAAATGCAGGATCTGTTGCATGCAACTGAACAGGTGGGCAAGCATACTTTACAATGCAGATTTGATTCACTGGAAGCTTCCTGTAGAGCAGCTGTTACTGGCTCTGTCATTCGGAGACATGCTTGGTTAAAAGAGCAAACCCTCCCTGACCATGTTAAAGCAAAATTATTAGATACACTTTTACAACAGGATGTATTATTTGGTGTCGAAGCAGAAGAGGTTTTAAAGAAAATGGAGGATAAGGCTAAATCTATGCAAACGGTCAAGGATTTCTTGCAGGTACAATCCCCTCGCTTCAGCAGAAATTGGCCAACAAAACATTGGTCCTTTCCAGCTTCAGACAGATCACAGAGGGGCAAATACAGACGCCCAAGGGGCAGAGGTCGGTCACAGGGCCCTTACAAACCTCGCCAATGGGGTTCTGCTACCCAGAAAGGAGGAGAAGACAGGCCCCAAGCTAGCAGGAGGCAGACACAATGACTCCATCCTCAAACTACCAAGCAAATCTCTACTGGCAACACCCTTGGGAGGAAAACTAGCATTTTTTGCAGACAACTGGCACATCATCACAAAAGACAAATAGGTTCTAAACATTGTCTCAAGGATGCAGATTCCACTTTCATACCTTACCTAGGATCAAAGGAATGCCAAACTTGTCACCAAATCAATGGGCAGAGGCACAAAAACAAATTACAGCTTTCATGAACATGAGAGCCATTCAACAGGTACCTACACAGGAGCAAGGACAAGGATTTTACATAAGACTCTTCCTAGTTCCAAGAAAGGACAAAGCATGGAGACCCATTCTGGATCTATCAATTCTGAACACTTACCTGCAAATACCAAAATTCAAGATGCTAACACTACAGCAGCTTCTTCCCATGCCTGGCAAGAATGCTTGGCTAGTCATTTTGGATCTCAAGGAGGCATACCATTGCAGAAGATACCTCCACTTCATTGCAGGTTCAACGCATTATCAATTCTCTGCACTGCCCTTTGGCTTATCTACTCCGCCCAGGGTCTTCACAAAATGCCTGGCACCAGTAATTGCATACTGCAGACAAAGAGGAATTCAAATATACCCATACCTGGACGACTGTCTTATTCAAGCAGAAAGCAAGGACATTCTTTTACAGCATCTGGCATTTGTCAAACACCTTCTAAGTTGCCTAGGGTACACAGTAAACGAAAAGAAATCAAAACTAGTGCCCTCACAAAACATAATATTCCTGGGTGCCAGCTTGAATATAACGGCCCAGATGGCTTATCTCACGCCAGACAAACGACGACAGCTGTTTCAATATTTCAAAATAATGGCAACAAAGACCCAACTCCCTGCAAGAAAAATTCTGCAGGCCTTGGGATTCATGGCATCTTGCATACTACTAATACCATTTGCAAAATTGCATATGAGGAAATTACAATGGTACCTGAAAAGTGTATGGACTCAACACAGCCACAGCTTGGAAACAATGATTCCACTCATTCCCTGCCTTCAACAGGAGTTTCTAAGGTGGGCACAGGCATGTCACCTCAACAAGGGTCAGCCTTTCACCTTACCCACAGCCAGGCAAAGTATGACAACAGATGCATCGGACTATTGCTGGGGAGCACACATGGCAGGACACTGCATTCAGGGCAAATGGACTACAGATCAGAGACACCTGCATATCAATCAAAAAGAAATGCTAGCAGTGCAGAATGCCCCAACAGCTTTCAAGGACCTTCTACACCCAGGACAACTACTAATGAGGACAGACAACACCACAGTTATGTGGTACATAAGCAAGGGGGCACACATTCCTACCCTTTATGCAGGCAAGCAATGACCTTGTGGAACACTGCACTGTCTTACCAGGTTCAATTACAAGCACAATTCCTGCCAGGAAAGAAAAACAATCATGGATCCACACGAATGGAAACTAGATCCACAAGTATTTGCAATGATAGCTGAAAAATGGGGATGCCCAGACATAGATCTGCTTGCAAGCCCCCACAACCACCAACTTCAAAAATTTTACACAAGGACCTTCCATCCACTAGCTTGGAAAGTGGATGCCCTCTCATTCAGTTGGAAAACATTAACAGTGTATGCCTTCCCTCCACTGCCTCTTCTAGCAAAGGTACTGCTGAAAGTCAGATTAGAGAGGCCACAAATGATTCTCGTTGCACCAGACTGGCCACGCCAACATTGGTATCCAGTTTTAAGGAACATGGCCCAGGGCCTACCATGGATTTTGCCACAAATTCCTCACCTACTCACCCAGCGAGACAATCTGATTCTACACAGCCAGCTCAAGACTTTAAACCTGGCTGCATGGCAAATTACCTAAACAACCAGCCCAACACCCTTATCCAAAGCTGTTATGGATGTCATTCTGGAGGCCAGGATGCCCAGCACCAGGAAAACCTATTCAGTCAAATGGAAAAGATTTTGCGCCTGTAACCAGGCTAAAGGCCTAAATCCCCTGGTGCCGAGCATTCCTCAGATTCTGCAATATTTAACTGAGATGTTACACAAAGGACTTTCCTTTTCTTCTATTACGATCCACGCCTCAGCAATTTCAGCTCATTACAGCACGGATCCTCCTTTATTTTCACATCCACTCCTAAGACAGTACCTCAGAGGGGCTAAGAACTTAAGACTGCCAAGGAGAGCTCCAACACCTACTTGGGATCTCAACTTTGTCCTGGAAAAACTTACACTGCCACCTTTTGAACCAGCTTTTTCAACTGATTTAAAATTTCTTTCATTGAAAACTGTCCTACTACTAGCAATAACCTCAGCTAGAAGAGTCTCAGAGCTACAGGCACTAATGGCAGTGGAACCTTTCCTCATTTTTAATCAAGACAGAGTTTCTCTACGAACTAATTCTTCCTTTATGCCAAAGGTGGTATCCAGTGTGGCCCTAAACCAAACCATTCACTTGCCCACCTTCTTCCCAAGCCCCCAGAACAAAGGAGAAAGACTCCTGCACTCTTTGGACATTCACAGGCAATTACGTTACTGCTTGGATAAAACTAAGGCTTTCAGAAAAACTGACCAGCTCCTTGTAGCCTATGCTACAGGATCACAAGGAAAAGCTATCTCAAAACAGACCAGTTCTAAATGGATAGGCCATTGCATACGTTTCTGCTACACACATCATGGGAAACCAGTACCTGCTAACATTAGGTCCCACTCCACCAGGGCTACAGCTACATCAGCAGCCTTTCTCAGGGGAGTGCCAACCAAGGATATTCTGGAAGCTGCTACTTGGAGTTCAGTGCACACCTTCACCAAACACTATCACTTACCTCTTTAAGACTAGAACTGGTTTTGCCACTGCAGTTTTGCAGAGCCTACTAGCTTCTTCTAACCCTGTTTGACTCCACCTCCCCTCCTTAGCTTTGGGATTCAACCAAAGTGTGATGACTGCAGCAGGGTAACATGATGAACACAGTACAGTTTTGTACCTACCATAAATGTAGATGTTCGAGTGTTCACCCTGCTGCAGTCCAGGTTACCCTCCCTCCATCCCCTCTGAACTAGCTGAACGTATCTCTATCACTTCATCCTATAAATATATATATATATATATATATATATATATATATATATATATATATATATATAGCCTACCTTTTGGGGGCACCTGACATCTGGGGCAAGAAAAACTGAAGAAAATGGCGTTCGATGCCTCTTATATACCCCTGGCGCGCTGACGTCAGGGAAGAAGCGACAGCAACCAACGCTGGACCAAGACTTTGGAATTCGGGTTGACTGCGGGACCGCCTGACGGCAGGATAACCCAAGTGTGATGACTGCAGCAGGGTGAACACTCGAACATCTACATTTATGGTAGGTACAAAACTGTACTTTTGTTTTGTTTAAAGTTTTGTTAATGAAATTTACTCTAGACTGGTCTGTAGCCCTTATTCCATCCTCCCCCATACGTACACAAAAAGAGGATGTGTGAATGACTGACCGGGAGAGAACAAAGATTAGCCCTTTAGTCCTCTCATTAAAGATGGCTTTAATGCAGCAGCCATATTTTACTTGCAGATCTCTCAAGAAGACCAATTCCCCACCTTTGTAAGTCTTTGTCTAAATTAGGAACCGGAGTAAGCATCTAACAGTAGACTCCAATTTTGATCAGTCCAGCGTATAAGGACCAATAATCTATGTAAGCTAAGGCATTGCACAAAGGATAATGTGGGCGTTCTTAAATGGGCTCCTATACAGTCTCATCAGGACATGGCTACTATAACATTTGGCTACCTTGCAATCTGAAAAGAAGTCCTAAGGCCTTGGACAGCATGGACAAGTGTGTGTTCTGTCATGTTGGTGCTTAGATATCTGAATTATTTATGCCACCTGTTATGTTACAGTTCTTTGTAGTCAATGTTTTTAAAGTGAAGATCCAATGTTGGCTATTTTCATCCACTTCAAACATGTGGGTTGTCTGATCCGACAGGATCTGACCTCAGCACCAGTATCTAAGCTTATTAGATCCAGAGCTCTGACTCCTCCCCTACCAGTAACTGCCTAGGCTGTACCTTAGCTGCTCAGATCTCATTTGCCTCTTGAATCGTACGGATGTGCACAAGAGTTCTTTTTAGCAGTAGGTTATAATCTTATTTCCTTACTGCAACTCCTCTCCTACCATTAAAGTTTTTCTCTCACTGTATTCTGTCTAATCTTTAGGATCTAATGTTGACTGTTTTCTTCTATTCAAATGTGAGTTGTCGGATTGGCGCCAATCTCTAATATTATCCGATCCAGAGCCCTGACTTTTGCACTACCCATAATTCCCTAGGCTCTACCTCAGATGCTCAGATTTCATTTGCTGCTCAAACAGTGCAGACATGCGCAAGAACTCACTTCAGCAACAGGTTATAATCTTATTTTCTTACTGCAACTCTTCTCCTACTCCGAGAGTTTTTCTTTCATCATATTCTGTCTTGGTGATAACTCAGAGTACTAATCTTCAGGCTTCCACTCCCATCTTAGTGTGGCTAGCTCTTAAGGCCTTTGGCCCTCTCTTCTTTTCTTTCTGTTTATCTATATATAATTTTTTTAGTTTTTCTCTAACCATTTCCTAGTTGTTTCAGAATGTCAGAATCAACAGGATTTAAATAGTGCTGTAAGTGTGTGCACAAACTGTCACCCTAAGACCCACACTCCCAAGTGCATTTGTTTCAGTGCCATGTACCTTGATGTTGAATGTAATCATGTGCATCCTTCTCTTCCAGGTCCCTCCAAACAGCAGGGGCAGGCTGGTTTTAAAGAGGCTTCTTCTGGCACAGAGAAGGGCTTACCCATTCACCTTCTCTTTCAAACCGAGACCGGCCTAAGT
The DNA here is from genome assembly GCF_019279795.1 of Protopterus annectens. NCBI lineage: Eukaryota > Metazoa > Chordata > Ceratodontiformes > Protopteridae > Protopterus > Protopterus annectens. The sequence continues at coordinate 269,621,881 of NC_056729.1, read as the reverse complement.
CTAAAGCTCCAGAGAAGGAAAAAGATAGACAGGATAAAAGGAAAAAATTAAAGGAACAAGTCTCCACCCAAATCTTCAAAGAAGAGGTCTCTGGAACCGGCAACCTCGGTTGGCCACTATCACAAGGTTCCCAGAAATTTGGGACCTACACAGATTCAGGCCCAATCTCCTCCTCCTCGCACCAGCTACTCACTGGGACCAGTGAGTTCCAAACTGCAGTCATCAGTTTTACAGGAAAGGCAGGAAAGGAGGTATTTACAACCATCTTCTGTAGTGCAATCCAGTCTATTGTCTAGAAGTCTCAAGGAGCTCGAGGTCTGTAGGATGAGGAGAAAGTTTTTGAGGACACACATACAGATTGGGGTGAAACCGGTACCATATCCTAGAAAGGTACAGAGTACAGGGCAATTTATTCTTCCCTTGCAAGAAGTTGTATTGACTCATCCTTCAGGTTCAGGATTATTGGAACCAACTGGAAGAGTACATCTTTGATGCCAACTGTATCCCTCTTGACTCCGATGCCTTCTGACTGAGATGAGATGCTGAGCTGAAATTTTGGTGTTGATTTCCAAGGGGATGGATCAACACCATGATTTTCTAATCCATCTCTCTCTGCCCTTTGGTGCATCAGTTCTGTATAGCTTAGATCTGAGGCCAGCTTCGGGGGTGGGACCCGTCAATGCTGAGAATGTCCCTCTCTCCTTTGGAATGGAGCAAGTCTTCTGCCCCAGTGGCAGCCTCCGCCTTCAGGTCTTTTGAAACGGTTTTGACAAATACCAAACACAAGGTGACTTCCACCAGTTCAGTTCCACCCAAACCTAGTCTGCAGTCTTTGTCTTCCCCTATATATCCTATCCAGCAGTGGCAGTTCATATCAATGGCTGCTGAGGAAGTTTTCTTCATTACCTCTCCATCTGTGTCTTACCTTTGTGGTGCTACCATAGAAAGTGCTCCCAGAAAATGGACGTGGAAACAGAAGCTCATAGGCTCTTCAGTGTCTTTCACTGAAGATACTGACTTGGAGGATGGGGAGGGTTCCCCCTCGCTCCCTGTCTGAAGACATCACCTTTGATGACATTCTCAAATTAATGAAACAGAGAGGGGTTGGTCATTCCCAAGACCCTTCACCAGATGAGTCAGTATTCCTCGAGGCTTTGGATACCGGAGTAACATCATCCGGGGTGGTATCACTGGTTGACCCACTTATTGATCTCATGTCCCAGTGGGCATGGAAGGTCTCTGTGGTAGAGCCCATATGTAAGAAGGCCAACAGAATCTTATCATCACCAGTGGATCAGAAGCACTGCCGTAAGAGTCCACCAGAAGATGCTGTGGTGGTGGCAGTAGCCACCAAGAAGGGACTATCAAAAGATAGCTCGTTTGTTCATCCTGCTACTAGGGAATCAAGGGTAATGGACAGATTTGAGAAGTGGACCCCTGCATCAACTGAACTATCTTGCCCATTTAACAAGGTTCCAAAGAGACTTGACTAAAGAGATTGCCAAGTCTCTCTCGGGGGTGGGGGGGTTACTGCCAGCAGATGTTTAGAAAACTGTGGACTCCCAGCTTTCCACCCTTTAATCTTTCACTAATGTGGTTGTGTATCTACTCTCTAACATAGCTGTCAGTACATCCAGGACAGGATGCACCAGCATCACCATGCACTGCCATGCCTGGATGTGACTTTGCAGAAGGTTTTAAGTTGTCCTTCATTAATGCCCCTTACAATGGTTCCACCTTGTTTGTACTTAGGGATACACTCACCAGGAGGCAAGATGGTAGGTTATGCAAAGAACATTCTTTAAGATCCAGAGGTCAGGAAAGATATAGTTCTACAAATCACAGAGTGCTTTCCATGACTCCCAAGATGACAGAACTTCCCATGGCAGAGGGTGAGGCAATTTTAATGGATGGCGCTCAAAACGGAGGGGCAGTCCACAGAATCAAGATTTTCTTGGTCCATTTTCGGAGAGAGCCTTTCAGCACTCCTGAAAAATTGCCCAACTGCTACACTCTGGAGGCTGTTGGGGGGGGGGGGGTTGTCTTTTCATGCATCCACAAGATAATTTCAGATTCATGGATGCTAAGTATAATATCCAAAGGTTATTCAATTCCCTTTTCCCCTCTCACCCCAAAGGAAGACGAAAGCCCCTCATTGTTCCAACCAGTCAGTGGAACTTAGCAGCCATAGAAATTTCAAAGCTGCTAGAAAAGAGTAATCCAGCTGATCCTCAACTACCAGTTAGAATCTGTAGTGTAATCCAGGTTCTTTTTAGTGCCAAAGAAAACTGGGGACCCAAGACCAATTTTGAATCTCTGCCACCTAAACCATTTGGTAAAACAGTAAAAATTCCAGTTAGTTACAGTTCAGTCCATTTTTGCCTCTTCTGAAGGACAATTGGATGTGCTCTGTAAATCTCCAAGATGCTTACTGTCACATAAGAATAGTGAAGCACTTAAGGAAATTTCTCTACTTCTGGGTGGGAGCTAATAATTTCTATTTCAGAGCGCTGCCATTCTGTCTCACCACAGCTCCCAGGATATTCACCAAGATCATGGCAGTAATAGCTGTACACTTGTGCCTACTGGGGATCCAAGTTTCCCTGTTTCTCAACGATTGGCTCCTTACTGCCTCCATCAAGCATCTCCTGTTCATGCACTGGGACCAAGTACTCCAGCTGCTTATGAATTTAGGAATCTCCATAAACCTACCAAAATGTCACGACTCCAACTTGGACTATGAAATTTTTAGCATGCAACCCAAACACCAAACCTCAAATAGCCTTCCCCAGTCCAGGGTCCATTCACTTTGTCTAACAGTTCATCAGGTCCAACACCACCCAGCACTTCCAACAAGGTTAATCCTACATCTCTTGGTCTCATTGTATCCATGATTCCATTAAGATTTTTTCAGGAGTGCTGCAGTGCACCACAGCAGTACACTGGTCTCAATCCATTCACCTTTTGCATGCAAAAATTCAAGTTACTGAAGTCTGACAGAGGGTTGTCCTTTCTAGGCAGATTTGTCAGTTGCAACAATGATCAAGGATGCATCCCTCCTTGGGTGTGGGTGTGGGGGGCATGTCGAAGGGAAGATGGTCTAAGGTATATTGTCTGCAACAGAGGCCAGTCTTCACATCAGTGTCTTGAAGCTGAGAGTGGTCCTAGTTTGGCATTTCAGGACCTACTTCCTAAGGATGTGATATCCATACCGATGGATAACATAACTGTGGTCTTGTACATCTACGAACAGGGAGGGAACCCGCTGTTATACTCTGTCAAGAAGCCATGAGGGTTTGGCAGTGGGCGATGTCTTAACATTGCTTTCTGGTATTATTGCACATCCTGGGGTCCTCCAAGTGTACTCGCAGACAAAATGAGCAGGACAATGCTGATGCCTCACGAGTGGTGTCACAATCCAACAATGGCACAGTTTTCAGTCGGTGGGGCCAATCTTGCTGTGACCTCTTTGCTTCCTATCTAAACAAATGCAGCAGGTATTTTGCACTAGTCTTTCCACAGAGAGCATCACCGAGAGATGCTGTGGTCCATAATTGGTCCCCCGGGTCTTCTGTATGGTTTTCCCCCTCTGCCACTAATATAAACAAATTTGTACAGAAAGCAAGACAGTGCAAAGCCAGGGTGATCCAAATTGCACCCTTTTGCCCCCAACAGACACGGTTCCTCTATCTATAGCATCTTCTGGTACATCCTCCATGGATGTTGTATCATTACCAGTGTCACGAAAGGAGATGCTGCCAGCCCAGCTATATGGAATTTTGTAAATGATTGTATGTCATTTGTGAATATTGACATGATTTATATAGAAGTGTAACAAAAGGAGATACTGCCAGCACAGCTTTCTGAAATTTTGTAAATGGTTGTCATTTGTGAATGTCAGCATGCTTCATGCAAGATGCTTGTGTTACAGATGTATTAGAACTGTATGTCATATTGTACAGACGTGCGCTAAAGCGATATTTTGCAAAGTACTGAGCAAAAATGTATATACATTATTGTGACTGTTTAGATGTATATATTTTAACAATGGAAATTGCAACACAAGAAGTTTACTTCAGAAGAATAGTTGAGATTGAATTACTTTGATGTCCTTCAAGGATGCAACTGCAGTCCTGACATATGGGTTGTCCTGCCTCAGGCAGCCCTTCGGTCGGCCGGATTCCAAAGTCTGGGTCTGGCGTCGGCTGATGTCGCCCTTTCCCCGACGCCAGAGCGCCTGGGGTATAAAAGCGTCAGCCGACGCCATCTTCTTCAGTCTTTCTTGCCGCGTGGCGCCCGAAGCAGAAGCAGTTCGCAAGTGCCGGTCGACCAGCTCCTGTGTTTTCAGCTACTGAAGTCTTCAAAAAAGCTAAGTACCCCGTTGGGGACCTTTTGTTGCCTCAGCCGATGTCAGATAAAACTGTAAAAGTTAATTGTTTAACTTGTGGGAAACAAATACCTCATAAGGATTTCCACTCTTACTGCTTACCCTGCCTAGGCCCAGAACACAACGTCTCGGCCTGTACAGCTTGTGCTTCTTTCAATAAACGCAGTCTTAGGCGTCGGACAGAGTTTGTACAGGATTATTTTGGGGAAGATTTCTGTTATATCATGCCGTCGGAGCTTCCGACAGCACATTTACCTAAAAAACGGAAGGATAAGGACCGACACCCGCGGTTCGCGGTCTCGGCCGACACCACGCTTAGGCCTACCGCGAGTGTCTCGGTCTCTTCTGAGCCGGTTTCACAACCGCTACAGACCGACGACACCGCCCCACCAGTTACTTCGGTACCGGAGGCCAGCTCGGTGCCGGTTTCTGTTCTCCCCTCTGAGACCGTAGCCCAGGATATTTCTGACACCATTTCAGTGGATAAGACTACTCCAGCACACGGGGCTGCCAGGCCTCCAGTGTCTATGTCCATTAAGGCCTACACACGTGCTAAGGCTGCCAAACAGGCTAAGTCTCTCCTTCCAAGATCTGTTTCTCTGGGATCCACTTCTGGTTCTCAAATTTTAAGTTTAGCTGAGGACCTTATTTCTTTAATTAGGGGTTCTCGGCCACATCCAGGTAGAGGCTCTCAGCCGCCTTCTGTCAAGAGGCCTAGGGTTGAGCAGGTAGATCCCCAGTCCTCCGATGAGGCCTCAGGTGATTCTGCACATTCAGACTACCAGGAGGAGGCCTTCCTGGCCTACGAGGATTCTGATGCGTAGGAATCCATTCCCTCTGTTTCACCTCCTGAGGAGTTTTCCTTTGGGGAAATGCTTCATTCCATGAGGGAACACTTCAAATGGCAAGGCCAAGAATACTCAGATTCTAGGAAAAGGTTAAGGGAATTTTTAAAGCTACCTCAGCATAGACCTTTAGCTATTCCTCCAGTTTTAAATGTTTTAGATGATGTGTAGTTAGAATCTAGTGTTTCCCCTGACTCCCTCCCCCCTGCTCCTGTCAAGCCAGACAGGTACTACAGGGTCCCAGACACACATCAATTTCTGTACAAGGGCCATACTGCTGACCCTGAAACTATTTCTCAGGGGCCTAAGGGGGTTTCCTCCACTACTGCTAAGAATCCACTTCATTCAGAAAGAGATTCTGGGGCTTTAGAAAGGTGGGGCAAGAAAGTATATACATCTTCCACCCTTTCTATGCGAGCATTAAATTGTCAATTTCATATGATTCAGTATCAGGAATACATGTTGGATGACTTGCAAAAGAAATTGGCTTCCCCTGAACCATTAGATAGAAAGGGGTTACAGGAATTGGTTTATAATACTCAGGTTAGCAACCATTTCCTTCAGTGTGGATATGATGCATTGGAAGCTTCATGTAGAGCAGCAATGACAGGTGCGGTCATACGCAGACATGCTTGGTTTAAGGAACAAACATTGCCAGACCATGTGAAAATTAAGCTTTTGGACGCACCACTAGAGAAACATAAGCTATTTGGTGCTACTGCACAAGAGGTTTTAAAGACTAACCATTTTCTCTTACCCTGTTTCCCCTCCACTCTTTTCTTCTCTACCCACCTCAGTTTTGTTTCTTTCACTGTTTTGAGATTTAAGTATGTACTTTTTGTACAATTGTGTATATTTAATGAACTGCTTATTGTAAACTTGTTTCTTTTTTAAATTATCTTTCTTTTTGTTTTTGTAATATCTGATCTTAGCTATTATCTTAGAGTAGTAAATTTTTTTTTATGTAATGTACTTAGTATATAGTGGAGCTTTTCTCCTCGGGCCTCTGCTGAAAATGGACATGTATCCAGCCAGACTAGCCCGGTCAACAAATGTAAAATAAAATAAATAAAAATAAAATAAAGAAAATAGAGGAAAAGGCAAAATCAGTGCAAAGAGTCAAAGATTTCCTCCAGGTACAGCCTCCAAGATTCAGCAGGAATTGGCCTTCTAAGCATTGGTCTTTCCAGACACCGACAAATTTCAAAGAGGCAAAAACAGACGAGGTAGAGGGCAAACTCGAGGCTCCTGCAGAGGACGTCAGTGGCAGCCTCCGAACCAGAGTGGTGGGGCAGGACCTTCCACTGCTCCGCAGGGGCAATCTCAATGACTTGACTTTGACTCCGCCATCCAGGGATCAATTAGAAGCACCTTTGGGCGGAAAATTATCTTTATTCTCACAAAATTGGCACAATATTACAAAGGACAAATGGATACTGGACATAATAGACAAAGGATACAGATTCCATTTTCATACACTACCAACAAGACATGGCAGGTCAAACCTGCCACCAAATCAAAGGGCAGAGGCACTCAAACAAATAACAAACCTACTTCAAATAAGAGCAATAGAAAAGGTTCCTTCTGCAGAACAAGGCCAAGGATTTTATTCAAGACTGTTCCTTGTTCCAAGAAAAGAAAACCAATGGAGACCCATTCTGGACTTGTCCGCACTGAATACTTACCTTATTGTGCCAAAATTCAAAATGCTGACTTTACAGCAACTCCTTCCCATGCTGGGCAAGGGGTCTTGGCTGGTAACTCTGGACCTCAAGGAGGCATACCTGCATGTCCCAATCAGACAAAGTTGCAGAAGATGCCTCCGATTTCTTGCAGGCTCAGAGCATTATCAATTCTCAGCATTGCCTTTTGGCTTATCTACTGCGCCCAGAGTGTTCACGAAATGCCTGGCATCAGTAATTGCACATTGCAGACTTCAGGGGATACAAATATACCCTTACCTGGACGACTGCCTTATACAAGCGGACAGCCAACAAGCCTTGTTAAAAAACTTGGACTATGTCATTCACCTACTGCAGGCCTTGGGATACACAGTCAATATTCAGAAATCAAGTCTCGTACCATCCCAACAAATACCTTTCCTGGGTGCCACACTGGACACAAACACCCAGATGGCGTTTCTGACAAAAGAAAAACAAAAACAATTACCAGAATACTTCAGAAAATTAGCAACACACACCCAGATGACTGCAAGGAAAATCCTGCAGGCCCTGAGTTTCGTGGCATCTTGTATTCTTCTGATTCAACATGCAAGGCTGCATATGAGGAAACTACAATGGTATCTAAAAAGTCTATGGTCTCAATGCAGCCACAGCCTGGAAGCATTGATCCCACTCATTCCATGCCTTCAAAAGGAATTTCTGTGGTGGGCCCAAGCAAGCCAGATAAACAAAGGTCTGCCTTTCAGCAAGCCTCATACAAGTCAAACCATAACAACAGACTCCTCAGACCATGGATGGGGGGCGCACATGGAGGGCAGATGCATTCAAGGACAATGGACACAAAAAGAAAAGCACCTGCACATCAACCAAAAAGAAATGCTGGCAGTGATGCATGCAATCAAGGCCTTCGAAAAGTTCATTCATCAGGGCCATCTACTAATAAAGACAGACAATACCACAGTTATGTGGTACATAAGCAAGGAGGTACCCATTCCTACCCTCTTTGCAGACTGGCAATGAATCTCTGGGATATTTCCCTACAATTGAAAATAGAGCTACAATCCCAGTTTGTACCAGGGAAGGACAATGTTCTGGCGGACAGCCTAAGCAGAAACATCATGGATCCACACGAATGGATGTTGCATCCAGACATTTTCTTACAAATAACTCAAGCATGGGGAAGGCCAGACATAGATCTTTTTGCCTCCCACCTCAATCACCATCTGAAAAAGTTTTGCACAAGGACATACCATCCTCAAGCATGGAAGGTGGACGCGCTCTCCTTCAGTTGGAACTCTCTAACACTATATGCCTTCCCACCTCTTCCTTTGATGACCAAGGGTGTTACTAAAGATCAAGACAGAGCAGCCGAAAGTCATACTGATAGCTCCAGACTGGCCAAGACAACACTGGTACCCACTGCTACGGAGCTTGACACACACCAATCCGTGGTTCCTTCCTCAATGGCCACCACTTCTGACACAGCACAATTACAGGACACTACACCCCAGCTTGAAAACATTGAAGCTGACAGCTTGGAAGATTCCATGACTATTCCTCAGGATACACTTTCCAAAAGGGTAAAAGATATCATCCTGGAGGCGCGCAGACCTTCCACTAGAAAAACATACTCAGCAAAATGGAAGAGATTTCTTATCTGGAATAGCAAAAAGGGTCAAGACCCATCAGTGATGAGCATTCCACAGATCCTAGAATATTTGGCTGAAATGCTCCACAATGGCCTTTCATATTCTTCCATAAAAATACATGCTTCAGCGATATCTGCCAAATATAACACTGATCCGCCTGTATTTTCTCGCCCATTGCCAAGACAGTTTCTAAGAGGTATAAAGAACATCAACCCTCCAAGGAAACCACCAGTGCCTGCATGGGACCTCAACTTCATGCTGGAAAAACTCTTCCTCCCTTTGAACCAGCAGCATCTTTAGAGTTGAAATTTCTGTCTTGGAAGACAGCTTTCCTTCTTGCAGTAACCTCAGCAAGAAGAGTCTCTGAGCTACAGGCCCTTATGGCAATACAACCATTTCTCATTTTTCATCAGGACAGAGTTTCTTTGAGAACCAATCCATCATTCATGCAAAAGGTGGTATCCAGGGTGTCCCTGAATCAAGCTATTCACCTGCCTACCTTCTTTCCCAATCCTCAAAATAAAGGAGAGAGACTTCTGCACACCTTGGACATACAGACAGTTGTGCTACTACTTGGACAGAACAAAGTCTTGCAGAAAATCTGACCAGCTTTTTGTAGCTTGCGCTGCTGGATTGCAGGGAAAAGCAATTTCCAAACAGACAATTTCTAAATGGATTGGAAATTGCATTCGATTCTACTACTCTTTTCATGGAAAACTGTGCCAGCTGACATCAGGCCACATTCCACCAGAGCTACAGCCACCTCCACAGCCTTTTTAAGAGGAGTGGCAACAAAGGACATTTTAGAAGCTGCTACATGGAGCTCCGTGCATACATTTTCCAAACATTACAACCTGCCTTTATATTCCAGATCCATAGCAGGGTTTGCTTCTGCAGTCCTGCAGGGCATTTTAGCTACACCATCTTTGTCTTAGTGCCTACCACCCCCAGGTTGGCTATGGTATTCAACCCATATGTCAGGACTGCAGTTGCATCCTTGAAGGACATAGTACAGTTTTGTACCTACCATAAATGTAGATGTCCGATAGGTATGCAACTGCAGTCAGGTTTTCCCTCCCACCTACCCCTCTGTGGTATTCTTTTGGGTTTCTACCCCTCATTTTAGCTACCTGGGGTAATCTTTTATGGTGTATTTGTTTTATGTTGTTGTACTTGTCTGGAATTTTTTCTCTATTTTCAAAATTTAGCCTTCCTTAGAGGGCACCTGGCATCTGGGGCAAGAAACACTGAAGAAGATGGCGTCGGCTGATGCTTTTATACCCCAGGTGCTCTGACGTCAGGGAAAGGGCGACATCAGCCGACGCCGGACCCAGACTTTGGAATCCGGCCGACCGAAGGGCTGCCTGAGGCAGGACAACCCATATGTCAGGACTGCAGATGCATACCTATCGGACATCTACATTTATGGTAGGTACAAAACTGTACTTTATGGCTGCATCATAAAAAGAGATGTTATCTTTCTGTTTCAGTGCAACAGATGACTATGTCTAGAAATAGACTTTTTTGTATTGTCTTTAAATGTGGAGTGTAAATTATTTTACGACTTCCACCATTTGCCAAAAGACCTGAGGTCTGTTGTATTTTTACAGGTAGATGCTGAATGCTACCAGCTGTATCAGTGAGAATTTTCACCTGGGATAGTCAGATGACAAGAAGTGATGTAATTCTGCAAGCTATCCCAGCATTAATATGTGGGATATTAAATTGTGAACTCTCAGAGAGAGAGTGGGCATTTTGTATTTTGTCTTTGACCTGACAAGAACATCCATTTACCACATCTGCTTTGTTGCTCTGTAAGTAAGTTAACTAGGGTATAGTACTTCTCTTAGAATCAGACGGGAATATAGTGAAGTATAGCTTAGATGTTTTCTTTATTTATTTTGTCCTGCAATGTTGTATTTCCTGTGATTTTCAACTCTGATGTGACTGTGATTATATGCTGAGTATTTGCTTGTTCTTTTATTTATTATTAAATATGTTTAAACCTTTCATTGTGGTTGATATTTGTGACACATATTTAAGTTCTGAGAGTACGTGCACATTTATTTGGTGACAGTGTGTAGGCCACTCCTAATAGCCTTGCTCTTGGTTAAACTACCATTTGTATTGATAGTAACATTACACAGTAAGATTTGGCACCCTTTGTTAAGGGCCTTAAAGTAGCTGATAAGGAATTGGCTGGTGGCAGTGATGACTACCTTATAGTTTGGGCAAAAGGGGGCATAGCTAGTAAACCTGTGCCAGCCTTTCCCAGTTAGGTTGTGTGTGTGTGTGTGTGTGTGTGTGTGTGTGTGTGTGTGTGTGTGTGTGTGTGTGTGTGTGTGTGTGTGTGTGTGTGTGTTTGTAAATCAAATCTCCGTGTCTGTGTGCCAGCTACTTGGACAGGGACACAAAGCACTGGTTGGACAGAGAGGGTGCTGGAGGTCTTGACTTGGCCACTCAGCTGAGATCTCAACTCTATAGATGTGCCAATGGGGAGTTTTATTGGGATCTGGAGAAAAAGGGAGAAACCAGCCCCTGACTGACTGTGGTCTCTGTGTGCTGTTAAGGGAAATTGCACTTTGCTGTGTGTGTACTTGTCATCCCTGTCAATGTATGTCCCCCGCTGGTGCTAGTGGTGAGGATTGAGGCTCCTTGATTACTGGGCTAGTGGTGGGGCATCACAACCAGATCTCATAACTCACTTATCTGGATTGCCTCCTCCAGACCAAAAGTCCATGACATTAAACCCATGGTTCCCCCAGTTTTAACTATAGCTATAGATATTATCCCCCCCCCCCCCTCCACGATGGACAGTATTCTGTCTGCTTTACAAAAACAGTCAGCTAGTAAAGTTTACCATAGTAAATGGAAGATATTTTCAGTTTGGACCTACTTCAAAGGTATAGACCCCTTTTAAGCACCAGTCCCTTCCATACTTCAGTTTTTTTTTTTTTATCTGATCTCTTTGACAAAGGCTCCAGTTTTGCAACTATTTAAGGTACAGTTAGCTGCTATTACCAGTTTTAATGTTGGATGTAATGATACGTTGCTAGCATCTCTGAATTTCCAATGGCTTCCTCAAAAGAACTTTTTTTTACTGAGACCTCCCATTAGAGACCCAGCACCCTATGAGATGTCATCATGTTACAAGCTTTAACCCAAGCTGCTTTTGAACCCACTAGCACAGCAAACTTGAAATTTCTTACATAGAAAACAATTTTCTTGGTCGCAGTAGCATCAGCCAGACACAAATATAGGTTTCCCCTAGAACTAATGCAGCCTTTATTCCTAAGGTGGCATCTAAAACTAATTAATTTAATTTAAAGCAGACAATACATCTTCCTGTCTTCCTTACAAAGTACTCAAACAAAGGAAAATACCTCCTACATTTACTAGATGTTCACAGACAACTCAAATCCTATATTCACAGGACAAAAGCTTTCAGAAAGGGTGATCAATTCATTTCCTTTGAAAACCAAAGTTGGGAAAGGCACTTTCTGAATTAACCTTATCCAGATGGCTGTTAGATTGCATTTCCTTTGTATATCATTAGAAGAATTTACCTTTATCTGATATACTAAAAGCATATTCAGCATGAGCAGTTTCTACTTCAGCAGCCTTCAACAGTAGATTATCAATTTGTGATGTCTGTGCAGTGGCCACATGGGCAACTGTACACATCTTTGTGTCTCACAATAAGTGTGGCATACTGTCAAGATCATGTTCATCCTTTGGTTCCATCATAGGCAGGAATGTTCTTCTCTGATACCACTTGGGATTCTGTCCCATATGTTTGAATGGACTAAAATAGACAACATCGGATACAAAAGTTATGTACTTATAATGCTAGATCCATGTTGTCTGATTTTCATCTGCTTCAGACTCCCCACCCCCTTCCAAATTGTCTCCTGTGGCTTCTAGACGATTGAATGGATGTTACTCCGTGTCTGTACACAGTCACACTAGGCTGAAATACCTTTCTTCAACTATTTGAGATCACCAAGTGTATGACTTTTTCTCTGGTAAAGGGTTTTCTTTCCCTTGGTAGATTTGATGATCTGAAGTAGTTAACTTCATTTGTCCATCAACCTGTGGGTATCAGCTCCATATCGGATCCGAGCCTGCAGCTTCAAACAGCTAAGATCCGAGCTCCAAGCCCCTCTCCCTTGCCCATAATCCCCTGCTATCCCTTCCTGACCTCATATCTCATTTGCAGCGGTTCAGTCAGCAGCTCTGAACGAGTTCCAGGCGTGGGAGTAGATCGTTTTTGTGCGAAAAATCCTTTTTTTTTTTCCTATTATAGCAGTAACATTTTGTGTGCGTGTTGCTCCTTAGTTTCCAGTTGTTAACTGTTTTTGTAGTTAATTTTAGTTAAATTACCTCCCCCCGTGTGTGTGAAGGCACGTCTGTCTTTGGGCCTAGTGTAATTTTGTCCCTAGTCATGTCTGAGGCCCCTAAAGCCTTCTTTTCTAAATGCACCGAGTGTGGCCATAAGCTGCCCCCAGCGGATGGCCACACTCTGTGTGTTATCTGCCTTGGGGTTGAGCACCTCTCCTCAGGCTGCACCATTTGTGCAGCCTTCAAACCCAGGGCTTTGAGGGACAGGAGGTCAAAGTTGATTCTGGCGGGACTGTTGCCCCCGGACTCGACTTCATCATCCTCTCCCTCTGTGGCACCTGCCGCGGCAGTGCCACCTTCCATCCCTGCTCCCCTGGCCGGGACTCACCCTCCCATCTCAGGCCAGGAGTAGAGGGAAGCTAGGAGGGAGAGGAGAAAAGAGAAGCACCACAAGCAGCGGCCGAGTCTTCCTCCTCGGCCCCGCCGGCCAAGCAAGCAGCTTCTCCCAGGGCCTCCGGGCCTTCTCCTTCCCGGCTCCATTCACCCCGTTTTTCCCTGGAGCCAGAGAAGGAGGAGACCCGGCCGCCTTCGAGGTCATCGAGGCGGCACTCCCAGCCCGCCTTGGTGGCCTCCTCTAGGTCAATCCGAAGCTTGTCTGATGCAGACATGGACCGGATGATGCGTAGGTTCCTCCAGGCCCAGCTGCAGATGGGAGTGCTCCTGCCTCCCCCCCCCCCCTCTGGGGGGGGAGCTCAACCCCCTTTCTCACCCAGATTGCTCCTTCTCTGACCCACTTCCGGGGTTCGGAGCCTTTGGAGCCGGGTAACATGGGAGCCGGGGGAATGTCGGCGCCGATAGTACCTCGTACTTCGGTGCCGACAGCACCCCTGAGTTTGTCTGGTCCTTTTTCGGATCCGAGCTCTCGGAGCCGAGAGCTGAGCTTCGGATCCGGAGGTGTCGGTGTGTCTTCGGCTCCGTCTCGGTCGGAGCATACTGGCCCTTCGGATCCGATTGCTTCGGCGCCTGCTCCGATCCACGCATCAGATCCGAGGAAACTGCTCTCGAATCCCAGAGAGAGCAGTTCTCCTTCGGCATTCGATGTTGTGGAGAGGGTATTGTCGAGGGATTCGAGGCCCCAGGCTCCTGCTACGGTTCCACCCTGCACTCCCTCTCAGACGGCCCTACCATCCATCACCCGGCCCCAGGGACAGCCTGCGCCTATGTTCCAGATAGTTCCCTTGGAGGAACAGGATGTGGTTGGTGAGGCCTCTTCGGACAGCCCCTCCAGGAGGTTCCTCATAAATGCAAGTGCAAGAGGAGGCACTTGGACTCACCTGAGTTCTTGACTGAAGACACAGACCTAGAGGAAGGGGAAGGTTCCCCCAAGGTCACCTCCCGAAGACATCATGGAAATGCTTTGAATTAGAGGGGGGTGGTCACCCCAAAAACCTTCCTCTGATGAGTCTGTGTTTCTGTAGGCGTTTGACGCAGGCCCATCTACCTCTTGGGTGTCTCCTCCCGCCGATCCCCTGGTAGGCCCGATTACTACCAGGGCATGGAAGGAGCCGGGCACTGTGGAGCCCATTCCAGAGTGACCAAATAAAATTCTCAGCCCCCCTTCTGATAGGACGTGTTGGAGCAAGGGTGCTCCTGTAGATGCCATGTTGGTGGCGGCCGACACCAGAAACTAACTAGCCCAGGCGAGTTCCTTGATCCATTCTCCAGACCCGGAGTCTCTAACGATGGCCCGCCTGGGGAAGCAGATGTTCGCTTCAGCCACCTTCTCTGTAAGGTCGCTGAATTATATAGCACACGTGATACGACTCCAGCGGGATCTCATCAAAGAATACGCTGGGTTGCCCCCAGAGTCCATGTTGGCCGAGGATAAGAAAGTATTCTCAACCCGAATGGCCACTCTCAAATCCATTGCGAACACCTCTATGCGGCTCCTCTCCCATGCTATGGAAGGAGCCGCTAGAGCTAGCAGAGTGGGCATTGTCTTACGATGGCATGCTTGGCTCCGCCGTTGCGATTTTACGGAACCCTTCAAGGCATCCTTCGCTAATGCCTCGTTTGACGGTTCTTCGCTGTTTGGCAAGACCGTATGCAACACGCTGGTCCAGAGCGAGAAAAATGGGAAGCCGTCTGCCATCTGAGTCCGCTTCTCTGCTCCCTAGAGGTCCTTCTCTAGGAACCAAAAGGGACAAAAGAAGATGTGGTTCCGGAAGTCTCAACAGTCCCATTTCGCTCCGGACCCCTCGTCCTTCAGAGGCAGAGGAGGACATGGACGCCGGCCCAGAGGCAGAGGGGGACCGAAGAATTTCGGGTCGAGAGAACCCTTTTCTGATCAGCCCGCGCAGCAACCCTGAAGGGTTACCCGACTTCTCCACTCTGGAGGCAGTCGGGGGGCATTTCTCGAGGCACCTAGCAGTTTGGGAGTCCATTACAACAGATCGTTGGGTGCTTCGAATCATATCCAGAGGTTACAAGATCCCCTTTCTGAATCTCCCTCCCAAACCCCGGAGCCTCCCCAACGTTCCACCCAATTGAAGGGAGGCAGCAGCTGCAGAAATACTCCAGCTGCTAGAAAAAAAAGCAATCCAGCACGTCCCCCCAGACCAGTCCAGATCAGGCTTTTACTCCAGGTTTTTCTTGGTGCCAAAAAAGACAGGGGACCCAAGACCAATCCTCGACCTGTCCTTCCTAAACCTGTCAGTGGCCAAAGAAAAGTTCCGGATGGTCACCATTTAATCCATTCTCCCACTCCTGCAGGAGAACGACTGGATGTGCTCTATAGACCTCAAGGATGCATACTACCACATTTTGATGGACAGGCGATTCAGAAGGTTTCTCTGCTTCCGGCTAGGAGCCAGCCACTACCAGTTCAGAGTCCTTCCCTTTGGTCTCACCACAGCCCCCAGGGTGTTCAGCAAAGTCTTGGCTGTTGTAGTGGCCCACCTGAGACTCCAGGGAATACAGGTCTTTCCGTACATGGACGACTGGCTCCTGACCGCCCCCACCAGGCATCTTCTGTGTTCAGCCAGAGATTACTTCATCCATTTGGCCTCCCGACTGGGAATCACAATCAATATCAAAAAATCTTCTCTTCAACCAACCCAGATCTTGGACTTCATTGGGGCCAGATTAAACACAAACCTTTTGCAAGTCTTCTTAACTCCGGACTGTCTTCGAACACTAAAGCTCCACGTGCTGGCCCTTCTACACTCCCCGGCTCCTCCAGCGGAATTGGTCCTGAGAGCTCTAGGTTCCATGGCGGCAACAATCAACCTGCTACCCTTAGCGCGCTTGATCATGAGGGTACTACAATGGACCTTGCAGGTTCAATGGTCCATCCTGCAACATCCACTGAGTTCAACCATCCCCCTCAGCAGGGTTTGTAGGAAAGCCCTATTCTGCTGGCTCCAGTCCCCGGACCTCCAGAAAGGGCGTCCCTTCTCTATGTCCCCTCCTCTAACCACGGTGATGACGGACGCTTCTCGTCTCTGGTGGGGGGGCACTGTATGGGCAGAACCGTCCAAGGCACGTGGACCCATTCAGAGACCTTGTTGCATATCAATGTCCTAGAGATGAGAGCGGTGCTTTTGGCGTTGCAAGCACTCCAAGCCCTTCTTCCTTGGGGACAATTGCAATTCAGACAGACAACATGTAAGTAGTCTGGTATATCAACAAGCAAGGGGGAACCAGATCCTGCCCACTTTGTTGAGAGGCCATGAGAGTTTGGGAATGGGCGACCTCCACCAACAGCTTTCTCATAGCGATGCACATTCCGAGCCGGTCTATCATCTTGGCAGACAGGCTGAGTCAAACCATCCTTTCACCGTACGAGTGGTCTCTGAACCCGAGAGTAGCAAAGCAAATCTTCCTCAAGTGGGGTCAACCTTGCTGTGATCTCTTCGCGTCTCCTTCGAACGCAAAGTGCAGCGACTACTTCGCTCTAATTCCCACACCAGGGGAATCCCCCAGAGACGCTCTGGTACATGTTTGGCCATCCGGTCTACTTTATGCTTATCCACCTCTTCCCCAATGCTAAAATTCTTGCAGAAAGCCCGTCGGTTGGGGAGCAGAGTGATCCTCATAGCCCCATTCTAGCCTCGTCAAGCGTGGTTCCCATGTCTATGGTCTCATCTAGTGAATCCCCCATGGATTCTAGATCCCACTCAAGATCTGATCTCTAACCCACTAGGATTAACAACCCCGAACCTGGACAACCTCAAACTTACAGCTTGGTTGATCCAGTTCCAGTAATAGCTAGGACTCCCGGTATCTCGTCCTCTGTTAGGGCTATTCTAGTAGCCGCTCACAAGCCTTCTACGAGAAAGGTTTATAATAGCAAATTGAAACGCTTTTTAATTTGGGCGGAGCACAGAAACTTAGACCCCTTTACAGCTCCGTTACCAGCAGTGCTAGAATTTTTGTCAATCTTAATCGATCAGAGTGCTAGCTCCTCTACGGTCAAAGTCCAGTTAGCCGCAATCTCCCACTATCATGTGGGAAGTGATCTCGGTCCCTTGGCCTCTTCCAAATTATGCAAGACCTTCTTAAAAGGCACTTTCCTCTTGAGGCTTCCTGTTAAAGATGCAGTTCCTCCATGGGATTTAACTCTTGTTCTCCAGTGCCTGACGGCTCCTCCCTTTGAGCCTGCAGCTTCAGTGGATCTAAAATACTTATCTTGGAAGATGGCTTTTCTTATTGCCATCACTTCGGCCAGAAGGGTTTCGGAGCTTCAAGCCCTTTGTGCCAAACCACCATACTTGGTTTTCCATAAAGATAGAGTTTCTCTCAGGACCAATCCCTCCTTTTTGCCCAAAGTTGCTTCGGAGTCCAATATCAATCAATCTATTAATTTACCAGTATTCTTTCCAAATGATCAGAACAAGGGTGAATACAAGTTACATTCTCTGGACGTACACAGGCAATTGAGGTTCTACTTGCACAGGACTGCTGACCACAGGAAATCTGAGCAACTCTTTGTATCCTTTGCTAAACCCTCTTTGGGAAAACCAGTATCAAAAGTTACATTGTCCAGATGGATCTCCCAATGTATACTTCTTGCATATAAGAGTTCTGGCCGACCTGAACCCGAAGGAGTCCACGCCCACTCTACTCGATCGATTTCTACCTCTGCTGCCTTTTGGTCCATAGTGTCATTGGATGACAATTGTTCAGCAGCCACTTGGGCATCATCTCATACATTCATTAACCATTACAAGTTGGATATAATTTCCAGAGGGAGAGCATCCTTCGGCTCTGCAATGCTCCGGAATATCCTTCCATGAGGACCTCCCAAGGATTGGGTAGCTGGGGACTCTGTCCCACAGGTTGATGGGCAAATGAAGTTAACTACTTCAGATAAAGAAGTTATGTACTCACCATAACGTTCCATCTGAGTAGGTAAACTTCATTTGTCAGCAACCGACCCCCCCACCCCCTCCATCCCCCTAACCTATAGTGCATACTAAAAGGATTCCTTGCCCTTCGTTTCCGGATAACTCTAGGTTAGGATGTGCAGGTGATCCTTTGTGCTGTAATGCTCTGTGTTACTAAGCAAACTCGATCTGAGGTCAGGAAGGGATAGCAGGGGATTATGGGCAAGGGGAAGGAGCTTGGAGCTCGGATCTTAGCTGTTTGAAGCTGTCGGCTCGGATCCGATACCCACAGGTTGCTGACAAATTAAGTTTACCTACTCAGATGGAATGTTATGGTGAGTACATAACTTCTTTATATATTTCAGAGTAGTGGAGGCAAGCTCATTCTGTGCATCTGTGGTACAGCCTAGAGAGTGGTCAGAGCCCTGGATCTGATAAGCTTCGAGATTGGTGCAAAGGGCAAATCCTGTCGAATCCGACAACCCACGTTTGAAGAAGACAAAAAACGGACAACATAATCTAACGTTAAGGTAAGTACGTAACTTACAGATCTGAAGTAGTTAACTTCATTTGTCCATCAACCTGTGGGTATCGGATCCATATCGGATCCGAGCTGGCAGCTTCAAACAGCTAAGATCTGAGCTCCAAGCTCCTGCCCCTTGCCCATAATCCCCTACTATCCCTTCCTGACCTCAGATCTCCTTTGCTGCGGTTCATTCAGCAGCTCTGAACGAGTTCCAGGCGTGGGAGTAGATCGTTTTTGTGAGAAAAATCCTTTTCTTTTTCTGTTATAGCAGTAAACATTTGTGTGTGTGTTGCTCCTTAGTTTCCAGTTTTTAACTGTTTTTGTAGTTAATTTTAGTTAAATTACCTCCCCCTCGTGTGTGAAGGCGTGTCTGTCTTTGGGCCTAGTGTAATTTTGTCCCTAGTCATGTCTGAGGCCCCTAAAGCCTTCTTTTCTAAATGCACCGAGTTTGGGCATAAGCTGTCCCCAGCGGATGGCCACACTCTGTGTTATCTGCCTTGGGGTTGACCACCTCTCCTCAGGCTGCACCATTTGTGCAGCCTTCAACCCCAAGGCTTTGAGGGACAGGAGGTCGAAGTTGATTCTGGCGGGACTGGCAAATGGAATGGGAATGGCAAAAAATCGAATAGAAGGCCGTAAAGGAACATTCAGATGTGGTCATTGCATTTCTTGCCCATTTATAGACAGCAGCAATCAATTTGAAAACCTGAGAACTAAGAGAACTTATATTTTTAATGTTAAAGCCACGTGTATTACCACTAACGTAATCTACTTAACTACATGCAAGTCCTGTCCATCTTTTTATGTGGGCAAGACCAATCAAATGTTCAAGAAAAGAATACAGAGACATCAAAGGGATATCATTAATAATGATCCCCATAATGCATTGTCATCGCATATTAGCTCTCACAAAGACCATTCATTTGTGTTTAAAGCTATGGAGGTTGTATATCCAGGTCCAAGAAAAGGAGACATAGAGAACATCACAGAGATGAGAGAAACCAAATGGATAATCAATTTGCGAGCTGACCAACCACCAGGTCTAAACAGCATCATTCCGATAAAACCTATTTTGAAGATAAGACCTACCATAAGTTGAATAAACATGTGGGAGAGTATTTAGTATGCATGGAAGAAAACGTAGAAATGTTTTTTATTTTGAAGGTGTTATACATCACCTGTATGAAAGTAGAAAATAAGTGATATGCATCCAAACTCCTCTCTTTAATTGAGATCAAGAATCATCCGTAACTATCAGTATATCAATTTTTTGTTCTATCACTATCAGAGTTTACCATATCTATCATCACCTTCTACTTGAATTTTTAAGCAACATCCTTAGCGTCACAAATGTCATGTAAAGGAAGAAGCTAATGACCATTTAATTACCTATAAACAAAGTATTCATCTGTTTTGTAAATTTATATTTGCTGCACAGTTTCAGTAATGGCATTGATTACAGAGAAAGCCAAATCAATGCCATTATGATAAAGATTACGTGCAGTTTGAATTTTGCAGCAAGATGAAATTGCCTTCCATTTATGGTGAGAGAGTATCATTATTTGACCATTCCGAAAATGGTTTACGTTTCCCTCATGGATATTGGATCAAAACATAAAAACTGCTTATGTTATTTCTATGCAAATAATACTCCAGCTGACACTTTTGTAGATGGATTGCTGTAGAGAAGTGACACAGTACAAATACTTTAGTACATTTGACAGTAGTTTTGTGGCTGCCGATGAGAAGAGAGGAACAGGCAGTTTTTGCTGGGGATGCATATCAAGCCCCGCCCAACATGTTGTTGATTGGATAACATTGTTGTTAATGGCCCTATGACAAATGTTGAAATACGATATATAGTATCATTGGACATTAATCATTAGGAAAACATTTTTTCCGTGACTGTAAAGAATCAAGTTTGGGGAAAATTTTCATTTGATCATTCTAAATGAATAGAGCAGTAAAATTTCATCAACGCTGTCATTTGAGCATGACATCATGCCCTAGTGATTATCATTTACTGCCATAACAGATTAAGTATACCATCTTAAACACTTTGAATATCACAGGATGATCTCTGTCTGGATTTGATAAATACCTTAACATAAAAATGACATTTTGATCGGCTTTACTATAGCAAGCTCTTGGTGAAAGTTTTCTTCCGCGCAATAAAGAATTAATTAGAACCTAATATTATAAAATTTTTGCTAGTAGTTATTTGTTAAACACCAACGAAAGAAGGAAGCAGTAAATTGCTAAATCTAGATATTTACAACTTTGATTGGTCAAAACGGATTGTTGTTGTCCCTCAGTGGTTGTTTTTTTCAGCCACTTTGTATATTTACTAAAAACCATCATCACGAATAGTTAAGGGGTGTGGCTTATTGCACTATCCATGTTGGTATTGGCCAACTGAATGTTGAAGATTTTGTATAAAAGTAAGACTGTCCCTACATTCCTTACGATCTGAAGAAGATTAAATCGAAAGCATCCAGGGACTGTTATTCTCTTTAACTGGATTCATTAAATTCATTTTTAAACGGTACTGGATGTGTTTATGTGGCTTAGTTAGTTAACCAATTTGCTTAAATATTTTGGGACTTTACATTAGCCTTTGTGATTTTTCTGTCCATGTTTGTGTTTTTATTGTTGGATTGGCAGTTTCACCACAGCAGTTGGGAGATCTTTTGTCAACTCTCTGCCTCTGGCCCCTAAGAAACAAGACAGATACTATAAATTCCATCAAGACAGCTGTTTACTTTTTAAGGCTCCTGTTGCGGACCCCTCTGTCATCTTTGTAACCTCAGACAAGGCTTCAAGGTCTCTTCCTTCCACCTCTCTCCTTCCTTTTGTCAGACAGTAGTCAGGTTGAGGAAGAAAATGTACACTTTGGCTATTCTAGCCTTTAGAGCTTTGAATTACTAAAGCCATATGACCAAGTATTCCTAGAACGTATGTCGCAGCTATCAAAAATTGTTTCTGACATGCCTGATTCTGAAAACAAGGCCTTGGCCTCGTCCCTAATTGCTGAATCCCCCGGGGTGGCCCGTCACTCTATCAAATGCAGCTATGATGATGTGGAGGCTACCTCCAGGGCTGTAGCTTCTGCCTCAATACTGAGAAGGTTTGCATGGCTAAGGCTTCAACCCCTCCCTGAGGACATCAAGGCAAAGCTCATGGATGCCCCCTTGACAATTATGCTTTATTTGGTAAGGCTTCAGCTTATCTCTTCAAATCCACTGTAGGAAAAGAGCAGAGTTAAAAGAAATAAAATGCATCCTGGTATCTCCAGTCCCAACGTTTCACAGAAACTACCTTTCCAAACAGAGTTTCGTCCACCGGCAAACCCAGCCCTCCCAAGCCAAGCCCTCCAAGGGGAGTAAGAATTCTCATCATTACTCAGCTCCCCCCTCATCACACTCAACTGAGCAGACTTTTCGGACTCCCTTGCTCTACCCTCCCTCTCCCTGTGCCTATCCCTTTCAGCCTGGGAGGGACTTGTACATAATAAAACATGAGTATTTCCTTGCATGGCATACTGTGCCTCCCTTCAAGGGTATCCCACAACCACTTGTAGAACAGGTACCCCTCTTCCCCCAAGTATTGGCAGACCTGCTACAACAAGGAACCATACAATCAGTGCCCACATCGCAAAAAGGAAAAGGCTTCTACTGCCTTATAGTTTCATAGTTTGGTACTAGGGTATCTGCCCTGGGGCATTTATAAGTCTAGCCATAGTGATGTGGCTTCCGCCACCCCATGTAATGGTACAAAAGTGTACAGAATAGATTTAGAATACTGTGCCTCTGTCTAGAAGTGACACAGTGAAGACCCCCTTACATAATAGAATTAGTTTACTGTGCCTCTGTCTAGTAGTGACACAGAGATGACCCCTGGGGTAAACCTACGATCTCCCATCCACTCGTCAAGATTTCTCTTGAAGAGAGTCAGTGAGGGGCTCTGCCTAACATGAACTGGGATTCTGTTCCAGAGTATGGGAAGCCTTTGAGTTACGAATCTGTCCCTCCAGCATGTCCTATTCATATTTGTGCTGAGGTTCAAATCTTTAGCTCTCGTGGTTCTGATGGATTTGGATTTTTGAGGTGGAGCATGTCCATCAATTCCTGATTGGACATGGCCTTGTACGTCAGGCACAGATCACCTCTGAGTAGGCGGTATGCTACTGAATAGAGTTGGAGTTTCTTTAGTCTGGCAGCATATGACATATGTTGGAGACCCTTGATCCTCTTGGTGAGGTACTTTTGGGGTCTCTCTAGCTATTGCAAGTGCCGGGTGAGGTACATACCAAATGGGGCATTGTACTCAATCATGGGCCTGATAAGGGAGGAGTACAGGGGCACAATGACCTCCTTTGATCTGGATGTGAACCCCTTCATGATAAGGTGGGTAAGGTAGAAAGTCGTTCTAACCACTTTGGCAATGTGGGTGTCAAATGAGAGGTCACTATCGACTTGGGTCCCCAGGTCTCTGATTACTTTTTCCATACTCAGTGGGTTACCGCCTATGTGATAATTTGTGGGCACTTTGTTTTTCCCAAAAGGGATGACTATACATTTTTTGGCATTTAGTTTAAGGCCATGACTCCGGCACCAGTTGTCCATTTCAGTGAGGCCTTTCTATAGGATGTGTGTGTCAGCTGGTGTATCGACTATGGCGCCTAGTTTGCAGTCTTCTGCGAACTTTGTCAGCCACAACCCACCCATGTTTGCTTTCACATCTGAGAAATAAATGCCGAACAAGAGGGGTCCCAGGACAGAGCCCTGTGGGACACCACTTGTCACTGGCTTTGAGTCTGACATGGCTCCAGTGGTTTTGACTTTATGGGTTCTATCCTTTAGCCAGTTTGCCACCCATCTTGTGACATATGGATTTACATTTAAGCTGTTGAGCTTGTCTATGATGCCAGAGTGGGGTATTGTGTCGAAAGCTTTAGCCAAGTCCAGGTAGGCTGTATGGACTGCTTTGCCCTTGTCAATGGCTCTAGTGACTGTTTCGAAAAAGTCATCCAGGTTTAAAAGGCAGGATCTGCCTTTTACAAAGCCGAACTGGGTGGGATTAAGTGTCTGTAAGTCCCCAATGTCTCTGTTTATTAGTTCCATAACGATTCTTTCCATAGCTTTGCAGACCAGGCTGGTTAAGCTTATGGGGCGGTAGTTACCAAGGTCAGTAGAGGTGCCTCCTTTGTGAAGTGGGACTACTGTTGCTGTACGCCAGTTTTCAGGTACATATCCTGTAGTAAGGCTAAGGTTAAATAGCATTTTTATGTGCGGGTTTAGCTCCTCTTGGAGTTCACGTAGCACGCAACCCGATACCGTCAGGTCCCATTGATGCTGTGTTTTAAGCTTTGCTGAGGGCGGTTCTCACCTGGACATCTGAGATGACAGGGAGGTTACATTCAGCTGGGATAAGTATTTCTTCTTTTGGGGGTGAGGGAGGGGAGAAATTTGCACTGAACCTGTCTGCCAGAATGTTGGCAATATCTGTGGGTTCAGTGTATTTTTTGTCATTGTGAACTAACTTTGAACATATCTGAGGGTTTCATGAGGTTTCTAACATAGCTGAAGAAGGCCTTGTGGTTATCTTTAGTGTCCATAGCAATTTTTCTCTCAAAGTTGGCCTTGGATGTTTTTATGAGAGAACGTAGCTTTCTACTAGTGCTGATCAGAGATGCCTTCTCTTTATGGAATTTTGCTCTGTCGTGCAGTAGCTTCCTTCTTTTGTTATACAGTTTGTTTATGGCTGGGGTCCACCAGACAGGATGCCTGCCCTTGGTGGAGAGGGTCTTGGTTTTATTTGGGATTGCATGATCCATGATTCTTGGAGATGTCCGTAGAAAGCATTTGTGAAGGATTCGGCATTGTGGGATGTGGTTTCCACTGTCCCAGTGGGCTTAAAGGATACCATCTCAGTTTTAAGAAGTGTAAAGTCGGCTTTTGAGAAGTTTTTCACTGTAGTCTTTTGTGTTTGGGTGGAGGTGGGATATGTATATCCAGGGTGATTAGTTTGTGGTCAGATCTCACTAGTGAAGGGTATACTTCCGGTGTGGAGCACTTTGTCCCCATGTTTGTGATGATCAGGTCTAGTATATTATCTCCCCTTGTGGGAGAGGTGGCTGGCTGTTCCATTGCGTTTGAGTTTATGAATTCCAGGAACCTTTGGGCAAGGGTGCTTGGGCTAAAATAATGCACCCAGTCTCTGTTAGGCTAGTTGAAGTCTCCCAATATGATGGTGTTTGGTGAGACATTCATATCCTCCAATGTCTTCAGGAAGGCTGAGTGGGGTTCCTGAGATTGGGTGGGTGGTCTGTAACATGCTACCAGTTGTATAGCAGTTTTGCCTACGGTTAGTTGCACCTGGATGGTCTCTGATGCTTCATGTGTTGCCACTAACCTGGAGGTGTGGGTGTCCTTGATGAATATGGGCACTCCCCCTCCCTTTTTGGTTTGGCCTGAGTTTTGGGGCCGAAAAGCATGATACGAGGTATAGCCTGGTAGCGCTGGGGTGCTCTCAGGAGCCTTGAACCACGTTTCAGTTACTGCACAGACATCGATGTCCCCCATACTGAGAAATGCTTCGAGAGCCTGCATCTTGAGATTTAGACTTCTGGCGTTGAGCAGCATTACCCTTAATTTTTTTCCATTTTTGTTTTCTAAGGAGGTGGGTTTGTCTTTTGAGCCTTGCCTAAAAACGGCACTATGGGGGAGGCAAGAGCCTTAGCCAATATCCGGAAGCCCAGTGGTTACAGATGCAAGCCGTCCCTTGCGAAGCAGCGTGGCTTGTTCAGCATGTCATCCCAAGCAGACAGACATTGGATCCCCCTAGAATGACACCAGTATTTGAGCCAATTATTAAAGCTGGTCATCTTGTCTTTGTATTGTGGCATCCTTCTTGGTGAGGGCAAGATGCTGCTCAGGGTCAGGGTCATACCAGCCTGGGCTACATAATCAGAGAGCTCCTCTGTCTCTTTTCATGTAGTCCAGGGAGGTACGTCTCAGGTCATTCACGCCGGCATGGACAATGACGGAGTCATATTTGTACTTGCTTTGGAGTGACCTGAGTGAGTGTGTTATGTGGCGGATCCTAGCTCCCGATAAGCAGCTCACCGTTACCCTCTCCTTGTTCAGCCTGGTAAGCAGAACGTCAGTGTGTCTGACTATAGAGTCACCTATTACTAGTGTATCAGACATGGTGTTTGGCCTTAAGGGCTGTGATTGTTTGACACATGATTTATTGAAGTATGTGATGCATGTGTTATGTTTTGAGGTGGTGGATTTTTGGGTGTCTGCTTTGGGAGCCTCTGTTGTTTTGGTAAGTTTTTTGTTAGAGCCTCCGAGTATGTCTTTGTGTTTTTATGTGTTTGGTTTGCAGTTGTTGTAGGTCTGTGTAGGACTGGGTTTGGTGTGTGTGTGGTTACCTTCTCCTCCTGTCTGGTCTTGCCAGTCCTGAGTTGAGAGAGTTCAGCCTCCAGTTTGGCTATATAGTTGCATCTCTCACATGTATTTGTGTTTGTTGGGAGGAGGAGAGGGTTGTCTGTGTACATGAGACAATTGTAGCATTGTCTCAGGATTCCCAGATTAACCAGCTGAAATGGAGAGGATGCCAGCAATCTACCACTCGACATGCTAGAATATTATAAGGGAGTGTTATGCCTTTAAGGGAAGTGGGTACTCACAGGGAAGGTAGGTGGATGTAGTGCTTACTTTAGTTAGTGAGTGCTTACTTAGAAGAGAGGTTTTGAAAACAAGTGCTAGGCTTATAATAAAGCGATTAGACTAGATTATTATAAGAGTAGAGCTTTCTTAAGGCAAAATTTGAAGAGCAGACTTGGTGGAGCCAGAAAAAGTTTAACCAGCGCTGCGCTATGCGCACACCCGCGCAAAGCCGTTCAAACGCGGATTTTAAACCGGGAACTTCAAAAGAGCTAGAAATGGTCCAAAACAACCAATTACTACAAGCTCTTGTGCTGATGTCACTCCTTCAGGGACAGATAGGCTGCTTAAGGCTCCCCGCTCCCACTGGTGAGCAAAGAAACTTTCTTCTATCCAAGTAAGGCAATGGACACCACAGGAAATACACCACAGCCCAGAATACAGCAAAGCCTGTATACTGGTCTAAACTAGTCGAGGAGAGGCGGGAAAACAAGGATTTTTTTGGGGGGGGGGGTTGTTTTTCAGATAGAAAGCACACAGAAATGCAGGAAACAGTAATAAATCAGTTACACAGGCTAGCACACTTTAGTGGGCAGCCTCAACAGTTTAATTAACAAACAAACAACTTTCGACCAATTTTCGACTAAATGAAACTTTAAGTGCAGATAATATATAATGCAACAAACAGTTAAAAAAACAGTTTAAGCTTGTTCAAGGTAACCAAGAGAAGGTATTTCAGGTAAAAAAAACTGCAAACATACTTAAATCAGGAAAGTAGTCGCTTTTCTCAGTTCTCTGCTGCTAGGACCACTCTGCAGAACCACGAGGAGCTGTTGCTGAGTAGTATAGCCAGAAAAAAACGCTCAGAGGCGGATTTTAAACAGGGAACTTCAAAAGAGCTAGAAATGGTCCAAAACAACCAATTACTACAAGCTCTTGTGCTGAGGTCACTCCTTCAGGGACAGATAGGCTGCTTAAGACTCCCCACTCCCACTGGTGAGCAAAGAAACTTCCTTCTATCCAAGTAAGGCAATGGACACCACAGGAACTACACCACAGCCCAGAATACAGCAAAGCATGTATACTGGTCTAAACTAGTCGAGGAGAGGCGGGAAAACAGGGATTTCTTTTGTTTTTGAGAGAGAAAGCACACAGAAATGCAGGAAACAGTAATAAATCAGTTACACAGGCTAGCACACTTTAGTGGGCAGCCTCAACAGTTAAATTAACAAACAAACAACTTTCGACCAATTTTCGACTAAATGAAACTTTAAGTGCATGTTCCTAGTACCCAGAAAGGAACGCCCCTGGAGACCCATTCTAGATCTTTCCTTCCTCAACACCTTCCTAAAGGTACCCTCCTTCAAAATGCTCACCCTTCATGCCCCGTTTCCACTAATCCTCCCACAAGCCTTTCTGGCATCCATAGATATCAAAGACACCTATCTGCATATTCCTGTTCATCCCAAATTCAGGAAATGTCTTTGTTTCTCTGTGGGATCATGGCACTTTCAGTTCTCTGCCTTGCTTTTTGGTCTTTCTACAGCCCCAAGTGTTTTCACAAAATCTTTTGCCCCAGTAGTCGCATTCTTCGGACTCCAGGGCATTCAAATTTTCCCTTACCTGGACGACTTCCTGTTCCAAGCAAACATGCCAGAGGAACCCCCACTCAGCCATGAACATCCTTCAGCAACTAGGATTCACAGTTCAGAAAATCTGCCCTCAACCCATCCCAAGATAATTTCTTTCTGGGATGCAAATTCCAAACAGAATGATGGTGTCCCTTCCACCTCAAAAGGCCCTGGAGCTCTGTCAGACCTTTTTAGACATCCTTCAACCTCACCTCTTATCAGCAAGGCAATTTCTCAAGGTCCTTGGACTCTAATGGCTTCCACCATACCCATGCTGCCAATGGCAAGACTCCATATGAGGATGGTTCAGTGGTTCCTGAAGTCAGTGTGGACTCGACATGCCCACCCTCTGGAATTTCAAATCTTGCTCCTACCCTGCTTAAAAAAGGAGCTTTTATGTTGGATACAACAGGTTACCCTCAACCTTGGGACTTCCCATACACCCACTGCCCCCAACTCTAGACCTGTACACAGACGCTTTGGATGCAGGCTGGGGAGTGGTGTTGGGGCCCCACACTGTACAAGGCCAATGGTCTCCCTCTCAGGGAATGGATCACATAAATGTAAAAATAGATGATGACATTGATCCTAGTCCATCAGTCCTTTCAGTCCCTTCTCAACCCAGGCTGGTTGAGGATTTACACCGAGACAACATGACTGTTCTGTGGTATGTGAATAAGTGGGGGGTGGCAACAAGTCCTACCTCTTGTACAGATTAGCTTTACAGGTTTGGGAGTTAACCCTCCAACTTCAGATACCTCTGTAGGCAGTCTACATTCCTTCCAGTCAGAACTCTGTGTCAGACACTGTGCAGATCTACAAAGG
The DNA here is from genome assembly GCF_019279795.1 of Protopterus annectens. NCBI lineage: Eukaryota > Metazoa > Chordata > Ceratodontiformes > Protopteridae > Protopterus > Protopterus annectens. The sequence continues at coordinate 269,592,935 of NC_056729.1, read as the reverse complement.
CCCACAAATGGATGCTTCACAGGGATGTGTTTCTGGACATAGTGCACAAGTGGGTTATTCCTCAAATAGACTTGTTTGCCTCTGTTCTGAACAGACAACTTCCAAACCTTTGTTCCAGGGGACTTCAACCCCTGGCATGAATATTGGCCACTCTGTCAGTAACTTGGAAGGGGAAGTTTCTGTATGCAGTCCCTCCCCTTCCACTCATCCTGAAAGTCCTGCTGAAAATTCAGCAGGACAAACCAAAAATCTTGCTGGTGACTCCCTATTGGCGAAGACCAGCATTGGTTTCCCCCTTCTCCTGCACCTAGCCAAGAGCAATCATCATAAGTTACCTCACAGACTGGACTTGCACAACACAAGGGCTCCCTCATCCACCCACATGTGGCAACTCTACAACTGACAGTGTGGTTGATGGAGCCCTGATATCTTTTAGACACCTGTTCACAGACGATGTGCTTCAAATCCTGCAGGAGCCCAGGAAATCTTACCTCTCCAAATGGAAAAGATTTTCCATATGGTGTCTCTCTCGTAACCTGGACCCACTAACAGTGGACCTCCCTCTGTTTCTTTCATACCTGTGAGTTGCTCAATTGTGAGTTAGCTTATTTATCTATAAGTGCACATCTCTCAGCCATTTCTGCATGTCTGCCTCTTTCCTCACCTTTAGCTTCTAGATTTGAGGCCAAACAGTTCCTCAAAGGCATCCTCCACATTAGCCCTCCCAGAAGGCTTGTGGGCCCTCCCTGGGACTTAAACTTTGTGCTAGAGAAACTGACCCTCACACCCTTTGAACCAGTTTCCTCTTGCTCCTTAAAACACTGCAGCTGGAAAACTGTCTTGCTGCTAGCCATCACCTCTGCCAGAAGGGTCTCCGAGTTCCAGGCTCTGATGGCTTCTCCCCCCTTTTTGATCTTCCACAAAGACATGGTCTCCCTTTGCACCAACCCCACCTTTATGCCCAAAGTAGTGATTGACTTGTCCCTAAACCAGACTATTCACTTATCAACCTTTTTCCCTTCTCCCCAAAACACTAGTGAGAAGAATTTACACACCCTTGATGCGCACAGACAACTCAGATTGTACCTTCACAAAACTTAATTCATTAGAAAATAAGACCAGCTGTTTGTCTCTTTCCATCCTAGGGCTCTGGGACGTCCTGTGTTCAAACAAACCATTTCTAACTGGATTTCCAAAACCATTTCCTTCTGCTATGCCTACCATAGGACCCCCCCCAACTCGGTCAAAGCGCACCCAGCCAGAGCAGTGGCCTCCTTTGGTGCCTTTCTTAAAGGACTCAACACCAACTCTATCCTAGAAGCAGCTACCTGGACCTCTGTCCACACCTTTACCAAACATTACAAGCTGGATTCCATCTCCAGATTTAGGGCCAGGATTGCCATGGCCATTCTGCATGGCTTCCTGGAAAATTCTTCAACTAATTCCACCTCCCTGTCTGCATGAGCTTTGGTACTCTCTCTCATGTAAAGAATACTGCAACAGATGAATAAAAGAGCACAAAGTAATTGTCTAAGAACTTACCATAACGATAGATATCCTTCTCTTCTCTGTTGCAGTATCATGTCCCACCCCCTTTCCCCACTTCTCATGGTTCTTAGATGGCCTGACTGTCCTCCTGGAGTTTAAGTTCTGAGGATGGTGCATGCGTTTGCAACTTTTATGGCCTACGTCCGACAGATGCTTACGTGAGACGTACTATGCACCTTACAGTAGTAAAAGACTTAAGTATACTAGCCAGCATTGGGTCGCCTGGACAGGCAACTCCCTCATGTAAAGAATACTGCAACAGAGAAGAGAAGAACATCTATAGTTATGGTAAGTTCTTACACAACTATTCTTTCTACCTTCAACTCAAAACTTTACTAGACGAGGTTGTTTAGTCATTCCATTTTGACAGCAGCTTCAAAAATTGATATTGACTGACCCATGTTTCTGATACCTCGAACTGACAGCTCAATTCCACTACCTGCTAGAGTGGCTTCTAACAACTGTTCTTCCCAAATGGTTTTCTGTTAAGAAGATTTTTAAGTACTGATTGAAAAAAGCATTCTCTCTGTGTTTCAGCCAAGAGGCATATCCATTTTCCTTGCCAATACTTCAGGTCCTTTATTACCTTTCTGGACCTTTTTTCTATATTTTTTCCTCTCCTTGCTTGCCAGCCATGTAGTAACCACCATTACTACCCATTCATTCCCTGTCATCTGGCTGAGTTGTTCATGATGTAGTAGTCATCCAGGCAGCCATGGGGGGAGGGGGTTCCTTTTTCTACAGAATCTTTCCCCCAGTAGCTAATGTTAAGCCCTGCTACTACTACCTGTATGGGCTTGCATCTTCCCATGCCCCATAGTTAATGTGTACAGCTTACCTCTTGCTCCAGGAAATGTTGGTGCTGTAGTAGTCTGGCCTTCCTTCCTCATTGTAAGAGCTGACATTGGTTGCTTGCCCCTGCCTTCCTCTATACAGGTCCTTTAGTACTTGGGCTACTAAGTGATCTGTGATCAACTGTTTTTTAGTCAGGACTTCATCTCAGTGTGCCATGGAGCTTGGTTTCTCTGAACTTTTTCACGCCACTTTTAGTTATTCCTCTATGCAAGTCCCAATAACTGTGTAGGTGAAGGCATAAGACCCTTGGCAGTACCTGACCTGCAAGGCCTTTATTTGGGTACTTTCCTTCAGTCTCCAGTTAGGGATCCAGTACTCCCTTAAGAAGCTCTTTCTTCCATTTGAGACCAGTGCTTCAGAGTAGGTTTGTGTTTTGAAAGACACTTTCTTGTGTTACTTACCTCTGCTGTATTGATGTATTGATGTTCTTCGTGTTTCACTGTTGCAGTCATCAGCTGTGGGTTATCCCTGCTGTGGTAGCCCTCGGCCAGCCTGAATACCAGAGTTGATGTTTTTCTGCGTCAGCTGCTGTCGCTTGCAGACTGAAGTCAGGTCGTCAGTGCTATAAAGCAATGCAGCTAACGCCATTACATCAGTCTTTCTTGCCATGGAGCCCGTAGCAGAAGCAGTTCGCAACTGAGCCGGTCAGTCACTACCAGAGTTTCGAATTACAGCTGAAAATGTCTAAAGCTAAGTACCCCGTTGGGAATCCTTTTTTCTTGCACTAACCGATGTCCAAAAAAGTTAACAATTGTCTCGCCTGTGGAAAGCAAATCCCACACCGAGACTTCCATTCTTACTGTGTCACTTGTTTAGGCCCAAACCACAACGTTCCCCCATTGCTGGTTCTGTGCCCTCTTTAACGTGAGAACTTTTCGTCGTAGAGTTCTTATTGTAGACAGGTATTTTCGTCTTCCATCTTTGCATTCCGAAATGGCGTCTGTCAGCCAACAATCCGTAGACATTCTGAAAAAAACGTAAAGAATAGACCATGCAAGGCTAAACCTTCCAACGACTCTACCACTAAGCAGGTCATCAGTTCTCCGGAATTCAGTGAGGCACTTTCGCAGTTCCTGATGCCCGATCCGATACTTTTGAAGGCCTCTACAGGGACCCTTTGAGTCCAGTATGCCGCAGAAATAGTCTTCGTCTTCCAAGACTTTTGTTGTCTCTGCCTCGGTTGGGTCCGGAGCCGCAACGCAGGCACCGGCTTCCGAGTAGGCTTCTTACACTACCGAATTTTCTATGTAGAAACTGATGTATTCTCTTCCGACTACGGTTGTTCTCAGACTGATGGATACTCTTAAGCCTAGAAGCAAGGCTACTTCTAAGAAATCTACCCCTAGCCACCATCTTTCTCCTGTTCCACCACCCCAAGCTCAAATGCTTAAAATGGCAGAGGATCTTACCTCCCTTATCAGGGGTAGTCAGTCCACAACTTCTAAAAGGAAAAGAGACTCTTGTCCTGAAATACTGACAGAACAGGATTCTGAGGAGTCTGATTATTCAGAATTTGAAGAGGAACAACAACCTCTGACTGCTTATTCAGATGCAGAGGAATCCATTCTTTCAGCCTCCCCACCAGAGGATGTTTCCTTTGGGGAAACCCTTCACACCCTCAGGGAATATTTCCACTGGGAATCCCAGAACTTTTTCAGACTAAGAAAAGACTAAGAGAGTTTCTCGACCTGCCCCAGCACAGATCCTTGGCCTTGGCAATCCCCCCTATCTTAGAGGTGGTGTATGATGTCTACCATGAATCCAGCTTAGCTACTGATGCCCTCCCACCTGCTCTCAGTAAACCTGATGTGTATTACAGAGTACCACATTCTCACAAACATGTACAGAAATCCTGCTGCAGACCCAAAGGTCATTACACAAGAACCAAAAGGAGCTAACACTAGTTCTGCAAAGAATCCTATTCCTTCTGACAAGGATTACAGAGCTCTGGACAGATGGGGTAAAAAAGTATACACCTCTACAAACTTGGCTATCAGAGCACTCAACTATCAGTTCCACATGTTAAAATATGAACAGCACACTTTGGAACTATTAAAGCAAAAAATTTCAACCTTTCTTGACTGTGTCATTTCAAAAGAGTTCGATTTACTGCACTCTACTTGTCAAGTGGCCAAACACTCGTTACACTGTGGATGTGACACCCTAGAAGCCTCAAGCAGGGCAGCAGTTTTAGGATCTGTCATTAGGAGACATGCATGGTTGGAGGAACAACCTCTCCCTGATCATGTCAAATCTAAATTAATTGATGCACCCTTGGATAAGGACCGCTTGTTTGGAGTAAAAGCAGAAGAGGTGCTTGAAAAGATGGAAGACAAAGCAAAATCTATGCAAACAGTAAAAGAATTCTTTCAGGTACAACCATCTAGGTTCAGCAGGAATTTTCCATCAAAACACTGGTCCTTTCCTGCACCTAGCAGACAGGGGCAAGGTAAGCCCCGCAGGCTTCTATCCCAGAGACAGCAGAGAACCAAACAGTGGACCACTTTGCTCCAAAGACAGGGAGTTCTAAGCCATCCCTCTATGGCAAAAACCATCAATGGCACCCTCTGTCTTATTTTCACTCATGAAAAATTAGGAGGAAGGCTCTCCCTCTGCAAAGAAAATTGGTTTTCTGTAACAACGGCCCAATGAGTCTTAAATATCACTTGTCGGGGATACCAATTCTCCTTCAACGAACACCCAGTTCCCAGAGGATACCCAGACTTGACTCCAAATCAGTGGGCAGAGGTATTGAAACAAGTCCAAACTCTCATATCCAAAGCGGCAGTAGAACCTGTCCCCTCAGATCAAAAAGGCAAAGACTTTTATTCTAGACTATTCCTTGTTTCCAGAAAAGAGGACACCTGGCGTCCCATCCTGGATCTATCCATTCTGAACACCTCCCTCGTGGTCCTCAAATTCAAAATGTTAACTTTGCAGCAGCTGCTGCCTATGCTGACAAAAAATGCCTGGTTAGTTATCCTAGATCTAAAAGATACCTACCTCCACATCCTTATAAGTGAATCCTGCAGGAAATTCCTTCGCTTCAGAGCAGGCTCACAACACTTTCAGTTCTCGGGGCTGCCCTTTGGCTTATCTACTGCTCCCAGGGTATTCACCAAATGCTTATCCCCAGCCATAGCCTTTTGCAGGCAGAAAATATACCGAATTACCCTTATCTGGACGACTGCCTCATTCAGGCATAGTGGAAAGAAAATCTACTCAAAGACCACCTCTTTGTCAAAACCCTCCTAACCTCCTTTAGGGTACACCATCAACGAGGAGAAATCAAAGCAAACACCCTCCAGGAAGATCATTTTTTTGTGAGCACTGCTGGACACAGCATCCCAAATGGCCTTCCTATCCCCAGAAAAGCAGAGCTTCCTCCCTCTCTACTTTACCCAGCTGGCTTCCAGAAGTCACCTCACTGCGAGGGAGTTCCTGCAAGCCTTTGGGTACATGGCATCTTGTATCCTTCTAATTCCTCTGGCCAGGGTTCAGATGAGAAGACTTGAGTGGTGTGCCAATGCCAAGCACTAATCTTTTGGCAGCACCCTTAGGTGGAATGCTAGCACTTTTTTCACAAAATTGGCACATGATCACCCAGAACAAATGGGTCTTGAATAGTCACTCGGGGCTTACAGGTTCCACTTTCACACCCTTCAAAAGGCAAAAGGTATGGCCAGACCTGTCACACAATCAATGGCCAGAGGCACAAAAGGAAGTTTCGTCTGTCATGGACATGAGGGCTATTCAGCAAGAACCACAGCAGGAGCAGGGACAAGGATATTACTCAAGACTTTTCTTGGTACCCAGAAAGGACAAAGCTTGGAGACCAATACTGGACCTGTCTATTCTAAACACTTTTCTGGACGTTCCAAAATTCAAAATGTTGACTCTGCAGCAGCTTCTGCCCATGCTGGGCAAGAAGACTTGGCTTGTAACTTTGGACCTCAAAGAGGCATACGTGCAAGTCCCGATCAGACAGTCTTGCAGAAGATACCTCAGATTCATAGCTGGCTCCGTGCACTACCAATTCTCTTCACTGCCCTTTGGCTTATCTACTGCGCCCAGGGTCTTCACAAAATGCCTGGCACCAGTAATTGCATTTTGCAGACTAAGAGGAATTCAGATATATCCCTACTTGGACAACTGCCTTATTCAAGCAGAGAACAAAGACATTCTACTGAAGCATCTGGCGTTTGTAAAAAGATTACTAATTTGCCTAGGGTACACAGTAAACGAAAAGAAATCAAAACTAGTACCCTCTGAAGAGATGATATTCCTGGGTGCAAGCTTAAATGCATCTGCCCAGATGGCTCATCTCATGCCAGACAAAGGCAACTGACTTCTTACTTCGAAAAGATGGCAACAAAGACCCAGTTATCTGCAAGAAAAATTCTGCAGGCTTTGGGTTTCATGGCATCCTGCATTCTGCTAATTCCATATGCAAGACTGCATATGAGGAAACTACAATGGTATCTAAAAAGTGTTTGGACTCAACATTGCCACAGCCTGGAAACATTAATTACCCTCATTCCCTGCCTGCAACAGGAGTTTCGATGGTGGGCACAGGCCTGTCACCACAACAAGGCACAGTCATTCACTTTACCCACAGCTAGGCAGACACTAACAACAGGTGCATCAGATTATGCCTGGGGGGCCCATATGGCAGGAAAATGTATTCAGGGCACATGGCCTGCAAGCCAAATGCATCTTCATATCAATCAAAAAGAGATGCTAGCTGTACAGAATGCCCCTGACAGCCTTCAAGGATCTACTCCATCCAGGGCAACTGCTGATAAAGACGGACAATACTACAGTCATGTGGTACATAAGCAAGGAGGCATGCATTCCTACCCCCTCTGTAGACAAGCCTTGACTTTGTGGAACACAGCATTGACTTTTCCAGTGCACCTGCAAGCACAATTCCTGCCAGGAAAGACAAATACTCTGGCAGACTAACTAAGCAGAAACCTCATGGACCCTCACGAGTGGAAACTAGATCCACAAGTCTTCAGGATGATAACAAGGAAATAGGGATGCCCAGACATAGATGTATTTGCCTCCCCTCACAACTGCCAACTACAGAGATTCTGCACAAGGACTTATCACAAACAAGCATGGAAAGTGGATGCTCTATCATTCAGCTGGAAAACCCTTACAGTATATGCCTTTCCTTCACTGCCTCTCCTCCCCAAGGTACTCCTAAAGGTCAGACAAGAGAAGCCAAAAATGATACTGATTGCCCCAGACTGGCCACGCCAGCACTGGTACTCAATCCTGAAGAGCTTGTCTCAAGGCCCAGCCTGGACTTTACCTCAAATTCCTCATCTACTCACCCAACAAAACAAGCCGATCCTGCACAGCCAACTCAGAACACTAAATCTGGTGGCTTGGCGGATAATATAACCACTCAGAACACACCTCTCTCTAAAGCAGTTATGGATGTTATTTTGGAGGCCAGGAGGCCCAGCACCAGAAAATCTTATGCAGAAAAATGGAAGAGATTCTGTGCTTGGAACCAGGCACAGGGAATTGACATGCTTCTACCAAATATTCCTCAGATTTTACAATACCTAACTGAGATGCTGGACAAAGGCCTATCTTTTTCATCAATTAAGATCCATTCCTCTGCCATTTTAGCTCATTACAATACGGACCTACCCATGTTTTCACATCCACTGCTAAGGCAGTACCTCGGAGGGGCCAAAAACATAAGACCTCCAAGGAGAGCACCAATACCTGCATGGGACCTCAATTTTGACTTGGAAAAGCTCACACTGTCTCCTTTTGAGCCACCCAATACAGCTGAGATAAAATTATTATCATGAAAAACAGCTCTGCTCCTAGCAATAACTTCAGCAAGAAGAGTCTCAGAGTTACAGGCATTAATGGCTGTGGAACCTTTTATTATTTTCCATCCGGGCAGGGTTTCTCTAAGAACAAACCCAGCATTTATGCATAAGGTAGTGTCCAGTGTGGCTCTTAACCAAACCATTCATTTGCCTACCTTTTATCCAAACCCACAGAATAAAGGGGAGAAACTTCTGCATTCTTTGGACATAACACAGACACCTACGCTTCTACTTGGACAACACTAAAGCTTTCAGAAAGACTGAGCAACCTTTAGTGGCATATATGCTGCAGGATTGCAAGGAAAGGCTATTTCAAAGCAGACTATTTCAAAATTGATAGGCCACTGTGTTCGTTTCTGCTATTTACAACATGGCAAATCAGTGCCTAAGGGCATTAGGCCACATTCAACCAGAGCAGTAGCCACTTCAGCAGCCTTCCTCAGATTACCACCAACTAAGGATATTTTGGAGGCTGCAACTTGGACTTCAGTGCACACTTATACAAAGCACTACCACTTACCTCTTTACTGTAAATCCAGAGCAGGCTTTGCCACTGAAGTTCTGCAGGACCTCATAGCCACTCCTAATTCTATTTAGGCCCAGCCACCCAACCTCAGCTTTGGGATTCAACCCAAGTGTAATGACTGCAACAGTGAAACACTATGAACATAGTACAGTTGTGTACCTACCATAAATGTAGATGTTCGAGTGTATTCACTGTTGCAGTCCAGGTTACCCTCCCACCATCCCCCTTTCATTGCTGGGACTTATCTGTACTTCTCTATTCTATACAACCTATGTGGTGTATTTGCTTGTAGATGAAGGTAATGTTTATGTTAGTGCATGCTTTTTATAAGCATAATTTTTAGCCTATCTTTTTGGGAGCACCTGACATCTGGGGCAAGAAAAACTGAAGAAAATGGCGTCCGCTGCATCTTTTATACCTCTGGCGTACTGACGTCAGGGAAGAGGTGACAGCAACCGACGCCGGACCAGGACTTTGAAATTCAGGCTGACTGCGGATAGCCTGCCAGCAAGATAACCCAAGTGTAATGACTGCAACAGTGAATACACTCGAACATCTACATTTTTGGTAGGTACACAACTGTACTTTTTTGTAGCTTTAACATGTCTGATCTTAAGGAAAAGCAGAAATCTGGCTTCAAGAAGTGTCCAAAATGTGGGCAGAAAATGTCTGTTATGGATGCCCATGTAAATTGTGTTTGTTTGGGGCCTGTTCACCTCCAGGAGGATTGTTCTATCTGCCATTCCTTCAGTAGTAGTGTTTTATTGGAGAGAAGAAGGAAGCTGATAAATAGAGGCTTGTTGAAGCCAGACTTTCAGGAGACTTTGGGCAAGGCTGACCAGACCATCAAGTCATTGAAGGGGTCGATGATGTCCTTTGAGTCCAGGTCATCGGCTCCAAGCCTTTCCATGAAGGTGCAGTTGCCAGCTCTGCAGTCTTCGGAGCTGTGCACCGAGCAGGTGTTTCGGAGCCGGTGTCCAAAACTTTAAGGTCACCCATCCTTCAATTGGTGGCATCTTCAGTTCCATCGACTCGTTCTTCGAGGACCCTTTCTGATGCGGATGTGGACAGGGTGATGCAGAGGCTTCTGGAGAACCCGGCACTGGCTAAATTGCTATCGGCCTCGACCCAACAGAGTTCGAGGCCTGAGGCCATCCCACTGGCTGTGACTACTCCTCCTCCTAGCTGAGCAGGGCCTTCGGAGACGGAGGAGGAGAGATCTGATGGTTGTAGAGCCTTCAGAGCCGAGGCATGTGGATGAGTTCACAATGGAGGTAAGAGTATTAAGTTGTGCTGTCACTTTGTCAAAGACAGCTCCATCTGTATTACCCTGCAGAGTATCTCCAAGCTCTTTCAGGAGATCTCTTTGAAGACGTATAAAAAGGGTCAGATAGTTAAGCGATCGCATAGCAAATGTCACAGAACTAAAGATGCTTTTCCCATATCTGTCCATCGTCTTAGAATCCCTATTAGGAGGATGGACAGTAGAAGAGGTTTCTGACACCTCTTTCTTGGTGGCCGCCGCCACCACCATGGCATCAACGGGGACTCCCTTAGTGAGGAACATCGTGTCTTGGGGGGAGGTGATAAACTTGCTGGGCCTCCGAGGGACCGGTTTCATTGCATCAGGAGACTCCCACGCCCTTTGAGCAACCAATTCCATCAACTTGTCATAGCGCGGAGTCACCCAGGAGGTGGAAGGTTGAGACCCAAAGAACTTCAGGAGCACCGACTCATCCTCAGTAGGGCTAATGGACTGCCAGTCACCCTTCTGCTTCAGGACTTCCAGGATATCTGCAATGGAGATATCCTCCGAGGGGGACCGTGGGGACCCTTCCGATTCCTCTGTGTCGATGTCTGATGTCAAAGACTCCTGTGGGGGGAATCTAAATGCCTCCTCTTGCATAATCTCTTCCTGGGAACCTCATCAGTGGGGGCTTCTGGTGAGGTCTCAGTAGAGCAAGGGTCACCCAATGGGGTTACCCGAGGCTCCGGGTCTCGATGCTTCATAGGGACCTGCGATGTAGAGGCAGAAAGCAGCACTTCAGGGAAGGAAGAGGAAGGACCTGACAGTGTGTGTGTTTTAGATGACATAACCCTCCTCATGGCATCGAAGGCACCCCTGTTCCGACCCAAGGAAGCCACCGGTTCTGAAGAAGATGGCAACTTCCCTGGTACCGAGACAGTGGGCTCCGAACCAGCGGACGGAGCCGAGCTCATCCACACCAAAGCCCGAGAGGAAGGGTCAGTACAGACGCATCGGTTCGACTTCCCCCTCCCAGAACCAATGAGATAGTCTCTGCTCCAAGGCTCTTCCAGTGGAACCAAAGAGGGTCAGGGTTGATGGAGCCGAAGGCACTGGAACAGGCCTTGGCTCCGAAGGCTTCCTTTTTTACACTTATTTCTCCTTCTCTGATCTGTCCACGGGGTTCGGAGTACTCTGATCAAGGATGGCCTTAGTTAGGGGGTTGGCACCGATGGTAGCTGCTTCCTCGACACTGACAGCTGCCTGGAGCATGTCTGATTCGACCAGTTCGGATCCAAGCGACTCTCTGAGCTGGAGGTTGGGTGTCCAATCTGAGGGAGTGGAACTTTTTTCATCTGCTCTGGCTTTGTCGCGCCAAGTTCCCTCCCTCGGAGTGCCGTCAACTTTGGGCTTGACTCAGATTCTCACATCGGATCCGGGGAGACCGGCTTCCTTATTGGTTCCACAGGAGGTTCGTTCTCCCTTGGCGTTCGTGGTAGAAATGGTTCTCTCCGCCGGATCGAGACCCTTGACTATCCCCTTGGACTCCGCCCAACCCCCTCGGCTCTATTTATGAATCCCATAATTTTACCAGAGGGACAGCCCATGCTCGAAGACCCCCAGACGGTTCCCCCTGAGGAACAAGTGGCTTGCAAGTTCCTCCTGGAGAGCCCCACCAGAGACGTGCCTCGCAAGCATATGTGTAAGAGGAGGCACTTGGACCCCCCTGAGTCCCTCACCGAGGACATGGATTTGGATGATGGGGAAGGTTTCCCCAGGTCACCTCCCGAGGATGTCTCCTTTGGAGACATCATGGAAATCCTTCGCCAGCGGGAAGGTTGGTCTGCCCCCAAACCTTCGTCTGATGAGTCCGTGTTCCTGGAGGCTTTTGGCATGGGACCATCTACTACCTGGGTGCCCCCTTCCACAGATCCCCTGGTGGACCTGGTCACCTCACAGGCCTGGAAGGAGCTGGACACCATGGAACCAATCCCTAAACGCCGTGATAAGATCTTAAGTCCACCATCAGATAGGTCAACGTGGAACAAGGCCCCCCCCCCCCGTAGATGCTGTGGTGGTAGCAGCAGTGACAAAGATGGAACTAGCCCAAGAGAGTTCCTCACTTCATCCTTCTGACCGAGATTCATGGATGATGGACTGCTCAGGGAAGCGTGTTTGTGTGTCAGCAACCTTTTCCATTATGACACTGAACTACCTGGCCCACGTCAAGAGACTCCAGCACAACCTAATCAAGGAACTAGCTGAGTCTTCCCCTAAGTCCATGTCGCAGGAAGACAGGGACTCGTTCTCCGCGGGGATGGCCACTTTGAAAGCAGTCTCCCAACATGTCCATGAGACTCCTCTCTCATGCTCCTGAAGGAGCAACTAGGGCGACTGGGTCCGGCATGTCAATGAGGCGCAACGCCTGGCTCAGACTGTCAGTTTTTGGAACATTTCAAGGTGCCCTTTGCCAATGCCCGTTATGATGCCTCTACTCTCTTTGGTAAGACCATCAAAGAGACTTTAGTCCAGAGTGAGAAGGATGGGAGGACACTGTCTGCCATTAGAATCCACTTCTCGAACCCACAAAGATCCTTTTCCCAGAATCAGAGAGGCCAAAAGAAGATGTGGTTCCGAAAGTCACAGTATTCCCGGGACACTGGGGGCTCTTCTTCCTCCAGAGGCAGAGGGGGACAGAATGGACACTGGCCCAGAGGCAGAGGGGGTCTGAGGAATTTTGGGTCTCAAGAACCTTTCTCGGACAGTCTCAGACAGCAACCCCAAGGGGTTGCCCGACTGCTCTACTCTGGAGTCAGTCGAGGGCGATTGTCATTGCACCTGGTGGCACGGGAGTCCGTAACATCAGACTTAACATCAGACTTGCTGGTTGCTTCATATCATATCCATAGGATACTCTAGCCTTTTTGTGGTTCCTCCCAAATCTCCAAAGCACCTCCCGGCCATGCCACCCACGCAAAGGGAGGCAGCAGCACAGGAAATTTCTAAGCTGCTAGAAAAACGAGCCATCAAACCCATCTCCCCATATCAGTTCAGATTGGGCTTTTACTCCAGCTTCTTTTTGGTGCCAAAGAAAACAGGGCACTTAAGGCCCATTCTGGACCTATCTACCCTGAACCTGTTGGTTGCCAAAGAAAAATTCCAGATGGCCACACTATAGGCCATCATGCCGTACCTCCAAGAGATGCGCCTAGATGTGCTCGTTAGACCTCCAGGATGCCTACTATCACATAAAGATGCACAGAAGCTCCAGGAGGTTCCTCCGCTTCCGGCTAGGAGTCGGTCATTACCAATTTTGAGCCCTACCCTTTGGTCTCACCACAGCTCCCAGGGTGTTCACCAAAGTGATGGCGATAGTAGCGGCTCACCTGAGGCTTCAGGTATTCAGGTCTAGCCATACCTGGACAATTGGCTCCTTACTGCTCCCACCAGGCATCTACTTTCTCAAACCAGGGATTATTTTTTAAAGCTTTCCCTGCATTTGCGGATCACAATCAGCTCATCCAAATCACTTCTAAATACTGTCCAGGTGATGGACTACATTGGGGCAAGGATAGACACCTTACAATGCAAAATCTTCTTGACCTCGGAGAGAGTACAAAAGATGAGGATGCATATCTCTCTGCTCTACTATTCTCATCTGCCATCAGCAGAATCAGTGTTGAGGGCCTTAGATTCAATGGCAGCGACCATAACGCTTCTTCCATGTGCCCAGTTACATATGAAAATTCTACAGTGGACTAGCTGTACAAAGGTCCCTTTTGGAACTTCCATTATTGTATCCAGTACAACTCAGTCGAGTTTGTCGGTCATCCCTTCTGTGGTGGATGTGCTCTCTGGAGATCTTGAGGGACAATCCTTTGTTTCAGCCTCTGTCCAAGCCACAGTGACCACGGATGCCTCCCAACTTGGGTGGGGGGCATTGTTTGGACAGGACAGTCCAAGGCCTGTGGTCCCCTATAGAGAGACCAGCTTGCACATAAAGTTTCTAGAGATGAGGGTGGTCCTTTTGGCGTTGCAGGCCCTTCGTGCCTTTCTTCCTCTGGGAACCATTGCAATTCAGTCAGACAACATGTCAGTGGTCTGGTACATCAACAGACTGGGAGGGACCAGATCTTACCCCTTTGACGCAAGGCCATGAGAGTGTGGGAATGGGCAATCTCCACCGGTGTTTTCTCATAGCAATGCACATTCCAGGATGGTCCAACATTGTAGCAGACAGGTTAAGTCTGACTATTGTGATGCCTTACGAGTGGTCTCTGAATCTTTCAGTAGTGGAGCAGATCTTCCTGGAGTGGGGTCAGTCTCATCTCCTTCCAATGGGAAGTGTAACTAGTTTTTCGCTCTGAACACCCTGCCGGGGGAGTCCCCCAGAGATGCTCTAGTCCATGATTGGCCTCCCAGTCTTCTGTATGCTTACCGTCCAGTATCTCTTATTCCGAGGTTTCTACAGAATGTTCGTCGATGGGAGCAAAGTGATCCTCATTGCCCTGTTTTGGCCTCACCAGGTATGGTTTCCCTTCCTTTGTTCTCACCTTCTGGCTCCGCCCTGGATCTTGGATCCCATTCAGGATTTGATTTCAACCCATCGGGGGATCCTCATCCGAACCTGGACAGTTTGAAGCTCTCAACTTGGCTGCTCCAATTCCCATGATCACTAGGATGCTTGGATTATCTTCTTCAGTTAGGTGTATTCTGGTGGCTGCTCATAAGTCTTCAACCAGGAAGGTTTACAGCAGCAAATTGAAATGTTTTCCTTTTGGGCTTCTCAAAGGAGTTTAGACCCCTTCACGGCTCATATTTCTGCCATTCTTGATTTCCTAACCAATATTTTTCAACAGAGAGCTAGTTCTTCTACCACCAAAGTTTAATTGGCTGCCATTTCTCATTTTCATGTAGGTGAGAATTCTGTCTCACTGGCCTCCTCCAGACTGTGTAAAGCCTTTATCAAAGGGACCTTTCTGTTATGCCCCCCCCCCCCCCAGTCAAGGATCCTGTTCCCCCCATGGGATCTTACTATGGTTCTTCAATCTTTGGTCACTCTGCCTTTTGAACCTGCTGCAACCACACATCTAAAATTCTTATCTCTGAAAACAGCATTCCTGGTGGCTATCACTTCTGCTAAAAGGGGTCTCAGAACTGCAAGCTTTGTCTATCAAAGTTCCATATATGGTTTTCCATAAAGATAGGTTTTCCCTTCGGACCAATCCGTTCTTTCTTCCTAAGGTGGCATCACAAGTTATCAGTCAAGCCATGTATGGGTTTACCTGTCTTCTTTCCTAAATTTGCTAACAAAATGGAACACAAACTTCATTTGTTGGATGTTCATAGACAGCTACAATTTTATTTACACAGGACCAAAATCTTCCATAAATCCGATCAGCTGTTTGTGTCCTTCTATAAACCTTTTTTGGGTAAACCTATCTCCAAGGTCACTATTGCTAGGTGGATTTCCTCATGCATCCTTCAGGTCTATAAGGACAAAGATATGTCTTCTCCAGGTCAGGTGAAAGATCATTCCCCTAGGTCCATGGCAACTTCTGCAGCCTTTTGGTCTAGAGTCTCACTGGATGATATTTGTTCTGCAGCTACTTGGTCCTTATCTCATACCTTTATTTCTCACTACAAATTGGATTTGACTTCTAGAAGGAGAGCATCCTTTGGTTCCACTGTGCTCCGGAATATCCTTCCATGAGGGCCACCCAGGAGTTTAGTAGCTGGGGATTCTGTCCCACAGGTTGAAGACCAGATGAAGTAAACTACTTCAGATAAGTTATGTACTCGCCATAACGTTCCATCTGAGTAGTTCTACTTCATTTGTCTTCAACCGTTCTTCCCTCCTTCCCCCTGACCTTGTCATATGAACAGCCTGCGGGTTGCAGTGGTAGGTCATGAAGTATTTTTCAGGTCGGGTTGTCAGTGTTAAGGTCAGCAAACTCGATCTGGGGGTTGGAAGGTAGTGGAGGTGTGTTATGGGTAAGGGGAGAAGCTTGGAGCTCGGAGCAGATGCTAGTGAAATTGCCAGCTCAGATCCGATACGGATCCGGTATCCCAAAGGTTGAAGAGAAATGAAGTAGGACTACTCAGATGGAACGTTATGGTGAGTACATAACTTCTTTTTCTCTCCACATTTTTTCTTTCTTTCCTATCTTGTACTAGGCATTCTTTTCATGTTTTGGGTATTCTTTTGTATCATTGTTGGTACCCTTTCCTTTACATACCCACCTTTAAGTTACATGTCAATTACTATTGCTGGTATTTTTTCTGCCTGGCTCTACATCTACCAAAAAAGAGCAT